>NC_133530.1:35033179-35711466 GCF_048544455.1 Silene latifolia | reverse complement strand
ATTGATGGTCGAAAAATGTATATGTGGAATTTGTAGTTTGGTGAGTTGAGAAATAGTTGAGGGGACGGGTTTGTGAACTTTTGGTGTATCGGATTTAGCTTGTGCATGATTTGTATGATTATATGTTTATAACGTGGCATTCAGTTCCTGTTGATACATGTTTGTTGGGGGAAATAGAAAGCATGATAGAGGACTTTTACTGTTTAAACCCGTCTACAGTATGGCTCGGCCGAGCAGGGCAGGTACTCGACCGAGTAGGGAGTACTCGGCCGAGTAACCAAGAACTCGACCGAGTGTTGTTTGGCAGTGAGTAGCAATGGCTACTGTATGTGCTAACTCGACCGAGTAAATAGGTATACTCGACCGAGTAGTGACTACTCGGCCGAGTATTGTTTTTACTCGACCGAGTGTTGTTTCTGGGTTTTTGACGTTAGCTACTGGAGTCGAATACTCGACCAAGTATCTAGGATACTTGACCGAGTAGTCGTTACTCGACCGAGTATTGTAGTATACTCGGCCGAGTGTTCCTTTGGCGGAAGATTGTTACATTTTGAGCCGTAGGCTTTTGTGCTTACGTTTCTTTATCTCTTATCAGCTCAAAATGCCGCCCAAAAGAACCCCCGCACAGATCCAAGCTTCTGAGATGACTCTTGATGAGGTTGCTCGCATGATTGAGCAACAAGAGGCTCTCCTTGAAGCTCTTAAAAATGTGGGAAAGGGCAATGAGAAGTCGATGGATGCTACTCAGCTCAGCATCATCATTGTTCGCTTCAACCTCCCACATATGAAGGGGTAGGTGAACCAAAGCTACTCGAGAAGTGGCACCGTGAGATTGAAGCTCTCATGGAAATGGTTAAGTGCCCCGAAGACATGATCGTTGAGCAGGTAGTGTACTACCTGAGAGGTGAAACTGCAGTTTGGTGGCAAAATGTCAAAGAGGATGCTAGAGCTTATTACCAGGCTGAGGGTCTGGGAGCTATTCCTTGGTCTGGGTTGAAGAGCGCTATGAGAGAGCAGTTTGTGCCGGAGCATATCCGACACAAGATGAGATCCGAGTTTGATTCCTTCACCATGACCGAGCGAGATGACAGATCACGACTACTATCATCAGTTTATGGAGCTATCTCGTTATGTTGACGACATGCAGCTAGGACCGAGGGGTTTAGCTCTCCGTTTTGAGAGAGGTTTATCTGCCAAGATCGTGAGTCGTATGCCAGCTGGGGTTGCTACTGACCTCAAGGAAGTGTACCTGAGAGCGAGCCAAGCTGAGAGAATGGTGGATCTCTCAAGATAGATTGATGAGAGGACTGCTGCTGAAAAGAGGAAAGTTGACAGTGGAAGCAACAGTCAGTCGGCCAACAAGAAAGGGAACTTCAATCATGCAAAGGCTTTTTCTGGTGGAGCTGGTTTCTCGGGGGGATCTCGTGGCTGGGGAAAGAATGGAGGTCGGAGTGTGAGTAACAACTCTAACCTTACATGCTTCAACTGTGGTGGTGTAGGCCACAGGAGACGGGAATGCACGAGTTACAGGCCCAACACTGGTTCAGGAGCTCGGCAAGGGAATTTCTCTCAGGGGCCAACTCAGAGCTTTGCTAGTAACCGACTGGGAGGATCATGGGGCAACGAGAGGTGGACAAGGCTACCGGCGATTATAACCGCGGTGGTGGTGGGTCATATCAATGTCGAACAACAGACACCACCCGAGATTCGAACCAAGCCAAGTACCTCCAATGCTTCGATTCGGGGTGGAGGACGAGAAAAACAGTGGGAAGCTTTTCATGATGGACAAACAGGAAGCACATGATGATGCTCATGTAGTTACCGGTACCTTTCTTGTTCATAATGTACCATCCTTTGTTTTGTTTGATTCAGGGGCTACACACTCTTTTGTGTCTAAGGGTCATGCCATGTCTATGGGTTTGGGTAAGTTTGAGGTTGTAAAAGATGATGTGTTTATACCTTCAGGGGAGTCGGTGTCGTGTCCCAAGTTGTATAAGGGTGTGTCCATGGTGGTTGGAGGGGTAGATTTACCGATAGATCTGTTAGAGTTTCCTATGGATGAGTTTGAGGTGATTGTCGGGATGGATTGGCTGGGTAGGTATGATGCCAGGATATATTGTCGGCAGAAGAGAGTGTCTTTAAAGGGCCCTAAGGGTGTTAGGGTGTCTTATAGAGGGTTTGTGGTAAAACCTAAGTGTAAGTTCATAGCTGTGATAACTTTAAAGTCATGTTTGAGGAAGAAGTGCCCCTTGATTCTCTGTCATGTGAGGGATCACCGAGTAGAGCCGCCAAACCTTCGAGATATCTGTGGTGAGAGAGTTCGAAGATGTCTTTCCCGAGGAGATACTGAGTTTGCCTCCCAAGAGGGATGCTTGATTTCACTTGGAGCTTAAACCGGAACAGTCCGATATCCAAAGCACCTTATCGTATGGCACCTAAAGAGTTATCGAGTTTAAAAGCGAGATACATGAGTTGCTAAGCAAGGGTTATATCGGGCCTAGTGTGTCACCGTGGGGAGCGCGAGTTCTTTTGTAAAGAAGAAAGATGGGAGTATGAGACTGTGCATTGATTACAGAGAGCTGAATCGTGTCACGGTGAAGAACAAGTATCCTTTGCCTAGGATTGATGACTTGTTTGATCGGCTAAGTGGAGCGGTGTGTTTTTCCAAGATTGATCCGAGGTCGGGCTATCACCAAACCGAGGATAGCAGATGAGGATATTCCTAAGACAGCGTTCCGATCTCGATATGGTCACTATGAGTATGTGGTGATGCCTTTTGGGTTGACCAATGCACCAGCAGCTTTCATGGATTTGATGAACCGGATCTTTACACCGTTCTTAGACAGGTTTGTGGTTGTTTTCATCGACGACATCTTAGTCTATTCTAAGACTAAGGAAGAACATGAAGAGCACTTGAGGATAGTCTTGCAGACTCTGAGAGAGAATCAACTTTATGCCAAGCTATCTAAGTGCGAGTTCTGGCTGGAGGAGGTGGCTTTTCTGGGTCATGTGATATCTAAGAAGGGGGTATCTGTGGATCCTAGTAAGATTGAGGCTGTAACCAAGTGGGAATCACTGAAGAATGTTGCTGAAATTCGGAGTTTCTTAGACCTTGCTGGTTACTACAGGAGATTTGTGAAAGATTTCTCCACCATAGCACGGCCTATGACATCTTTGATGAGGAAAGAGACCATATTTGTTTGGGATGAGAGTTGTGAGACGGCGTTTCAGACCTTAAAGGAACGCTTGACCACAGCTCCTATCCTAGCTTTACCAGAGGATGTGAGAACTTTGAGGTTTATACCGATACTTCAAAGAATGGTCTTGGTTGTGTTTTGATGCAGGCAGGGAAAGTCATCGCTTATGCTTCGAGGCAGCTGAAGCCATATGAGGAGAACTACCCTACTCATGACCTGGAGCTGGGTGCAATTGTTTTCGCTCTTAAGATTTGGAGGCACTACCTTTATGGAGCGACCTTTAAGGTGTTTTCTGATCATAAGAACTTAAAATATATCTACACTCAGAAGGAGCTTAACATGCGACAGAGACGGTGGATGGAGCTTACCGGAGATTATGACATGGAGATCATCTATCACGAGGGTAAGGCTAATGTTGTTGCAGATGCTCTGAGTAGGAAGAGCGTTCATTCTCTATGTACAGCCGTGTCCTTGCTAAAGCTGAGGGATGAGATGTCTAGGATGGGGATCTTTATGATAAGGAAGGGAGATACCATCGGGGATTTGACGATCGAGCCAGAGTTGTATGAGAATATCAAGAGTAAGCAGGAGCTTGATCCTAAGATTCAGGAGTGGAAGTCAAGAGTAGAGAGTGGGACAGTTGCCAGGTTTTCTATCCACACAGATGGGAGCGTTCGTTTTGATGGGAGATGGTGTGTCCCTGAGGATGCAGAGTTGAGGATAGTGATCTTGACGGAGGCTCATTGCACTCCTTATTCAGTTCACCCGGGTGGTGACAAGCTTTACAAAGACCTTAAGAAGACTTTCTGGTGGCCAAACATGAAGAAAGATGTAGCTGAGTTTGTGGCCAGATGTTTGACATGTCAAAGGGTCAAGGGTGAACAAAAGATGTAGGGAAATATCCGTAAAATTCCCTTAAAATTAAGGATTATAACGCAAATTTAACATGTGAATAATTGTCATAAACGAAAAACAAGAGAAAACGATAAGAGAACAAGAATCAACCTCGGGTCCTTTTCGAATTCGGCCTAAGAACAGAAATCAATATAGATTTCCTCCTAATCGTTGCACCCAAGATCGTCTGAGACTATGCCCCTTGTGCTAGAAAGTACTCTCTAATTGCCTTGCAATATTGAGAGAGTTTTTGTGAGTTTTCGATGTGAGATCTAGGATTTCAGAGAGAATACCTCCAAAACCCTAATTTTTGTGCAAATGAAAATGCTTCGGTCAAAAGGAGAGAAGCCCTCTCCTTTTGTTAATCTCGTCCAAACCGTGAGCAAGGGGAGGGAGTGGGCTTTCCATTTTCTCCTTATTTTAACTCGTGGTCCGACTCGATTCGCTAAATGTATATGACGGGTTTTTAATTATAAATCGTCACTCGTTATCGGATAATAAAACATCGACTAGTAACATGAATTAGTCGATATATCAATACATGTCCGATAATGACAATATTGTATAATTAATTAAATTCAATATACATTAATTAAATATAATCGTTTATATTCAATTTACGAATTAACTGCTTAATTCACTTTAGCCATTATTATTTAATCCGTATTAAATAATTATCTTAACATCGCGTTTGACAAATTATTAGTCAATAACTCCGACTAACTGCTTAGTCATATTAGGCATCAACATGACTGTATTTTCATACTGTCACATCTCTCAAACGTATCCTATAGGTGTGACTTTTAGGGACCAGTTGATCACCGCCATCTGTATGACAATAACGTCAAACTTATCTAGCAAGCCAACCGTTATTGATAAACGTGGACCAACTGATAATAATACAAAAGTATACCCTTTGATCCTTTTAGAGATTTATATGTCATTGCACTAACTGTGGAGGACACCAGCCCCAACAAGCTCCCACTTGTCCGTACAAGTGTACGTGCAATAACGTTATCCGCACTAACTGGAGGACACCGGCTCCAACAAACTCCCACTTGTCCGTACATGTGTGTGTGCGATAACCGATTCTCATATCCATTTAAAATTTCTCCCACTCAATGTAAAACAATTTGCAGATCCGTATCCGCAAAGGTCGTATTTTACAATCGATCCAGTATCAAGAGTGGTTTCCCCTAGAGAGAGAGTAACTTAACTGATAAAACGAATCCGCATTCGAGCATGGCCATGCATTTCAGTTATAGCTCCTCGAGTGGCCCTGAGAAATATCGAGTACCTGATAAAGGCTGAATATTTCCTTCAACTCGACTCCTGCCGATCTAAGCACAGCATGAAATGACCCAGAAAAAATCTACTTGGCCCCCTGTTACGGATGACCGTGAGAAAGAAACCAAAGTCACCCAAAATCTGCCTTAGTCTCAAAAGACAGTCGTTAGTCAAAAGAATCGACTCTTAGGATCACCATGGAGGTCCTATCCACGACCTGGCACCGAATGTTATAAAACATTTAGGACTCCACGTCGTTGTCACAATTGTGTCCTACGAGATATCCGTATAACTCGCCTCTGTGATTGGTCAATCAACCGTTTGACTTATGGCTCGTTGAACCCACCATCAACCAACGTCACAAAATAATTGCCGAGTTATCACTCACGTGGGCAATTAAGGACTAAAATATAATGTTTGTTCAGTTCACTTTGTGGTGTTCAAAATTGTCGTACAACTCCACATGAAAAACAAAATATATAAATATCAAAACGATGATGTCGTATAGAGTACACAAGAAAATGAATCTAATCCATAAAAGAGTACTACAACTCGGAACACGTTTAATTCCCATGGAATTAACATGCCCTTCATGCTTGTCTTGTCGTAATGGTTTAGTGAGAGGATCTGCTATATTATCATCTGTAGCAATCTTTTCTATCACTACCTCCTTTTGCTCCACGTAATCTCGGATTAGATGAGCTTTCCGTTGTACATGTCTAGACTTGTTGCTAGACTTAGGCTCCTTAGCTTGGAAGATGGCACCTCTATTGTCGCAATAGATGGTGATCGGGTCATTCGAACTAGACACTACAGATAGTCCTTGTAAGAATTGACGCATCCATATCGCTTCCTTTGCGGCTTCGGACGCGGCATAGTACTCGGACTCGATCGTAGAATCTGCTTTGTAACACTTTGTTTGGAACTCTTCCAGGTGATCAGTGATGCCATTAAGAGTAAAAACGAATCCAGACTGAGATTTCGAGTCATCTCGATCCGTTTGGAAGCTAGCATCTGCATAACCGGTTGCGCATAGCTTTTGATCGCCTCCATAAGTCAATGCCCAATCTTTAGTCCTCCGTAGGTACTTAAGAATGTTCTTGACACCATCCAATATGATTCACCGGATCTTTGTTGGAATCGACTTGTCATACTCAATGCATATGCCACGTCCGGACGTGTGCATATCATGGCATACATGATTGATCCTATAGCCGAAGCATAAGGAATCCGGGTCATGCGCTCTTTCTCTTCTGGTGTCTCTGGTGCCTGAGACTTGCTCAAATGCATCCCTGGAGCCATAGGAAGAAATCCCTTTTTGGAGTTAGTCATGCTGAATCTCTCTAGAATCTTGTCTATATAAGACTCCTGGCTGAGAGATAACATCCGACGTGATCTATCTCGATAGATACGGATGCCCAAAATTCTTTGTGCCTCACCCAGATCTTTCATCTGGAAATGGTTCTTCAACCATACTTTTACCGAAGTTAAGAGAGGTATGTCATTCCCAATCAGGAGTATGTCATCAACATACAATATTAGGAAGACAATCTTGCTCCCACTCGACTTGATATATAGGCATGGTTCCTCGACCGATCGAGTAAATCCATTCTCTTTTATCACTTGGTCGAAACGATGATTCCAACTCCGAGAAGCTTGCTTAAGTCCATAGATGGAACGCTTAAGCTTGCACACTTTCTTAGGATGTTCAGGATCGATGAGACCTTCGGGTTGTACCATGTACAACTCTTCCTCCAAATAACCGTTTAAGAAGGCGGTTTTCACATCCATCTGCCAAATTTCATAGTCATGAAAAGCGGCAATCGCTAAGATAATCCGAATGGAACGCAGCATGACTACGGGTGCAAAAATTTCATCGTAGTGCAAACCTGGCACTTGGGTGAAACCTTTAGAAACTAGTCGTGCTTTATAGATATCTTGTTGACCTTCCACAGAATGCTTTATCTAGTAAAGCCATTTGCATTGAAGGGGACGAACCTTAGCAGGTAAGTAAACAAGATCCCATACGTTGTTCTCATACATGGAGTCCATCTCGGATTGCATGGCCTCAAGCCATAGCTTTGAATCGGAACTAGTCATGGCACCTTTATAGGTTGCGGGTTCACTACTTGTTAAGAGTAGAATGTCATCTATGTCATGTTCCTCGACCATACCTATGTATCTGTCCGGAGGAATAGAGACTCTTCCCGACCTCCTAGGTTCCTCAGGAATATTAACCGCAGCCGGGATTGAAGGAACTGGTTCCTCCAACGGTTGCTCGGTATTTGGTTCTGAAATCTCCGACAGCTCGAAGGTTCTATTACTCTTCACGTTCTCGAGAAATTCCTTCTCTAAGAATGTCGCACTAGCCGCAACAAATACACGTTGTTCGGTTGGCGAATAGAAGTAATGACCAACTGTTCCTTTAGGATAACCTATAAAGTATGTCTTGACCGATCGCGGGCCGAGCTTATCCTCGTGTCTCCACTTGACATAAGCCTCGCAGCCCCAAACCCGTATAAAGGACAAGTTAGTGACGGTTCCCTTCCATAGTTCATATAGAGTCTTGTCAACAGCTTTAGACGGACTTCGGTTAAGTATTAGAGCAGCTGACAGAAGAGCATAACCCCACAATGAATCAGGCAATACGGTGTGACTCATCATGGATCGAACCATATCAAGTAGTGTTCGATTTCTCCGTTCGGACACACCATTCAATTGAGGTGTTCCAGGTGGAGTTAACTGTAAGGCAATCCCACAGTCCTTAAGGTGTTGATCAAACTCGTGAGAAAGATACTCGCCACCACGGTCTGATCGTAGTGTTTTAATCTTTCTACCCAGTTGGTTCTGTACCCGATTCTGGTATTCTTTGAATTTCTCAAAGGACTCACTTTTATGCTTCATTAAGTAGACATAGCCATATCTACTTAAATCGTCCGTGAAAGTGATGAAATACCTATAGCCTTCTCGTGCGGTGATTGATATAGGTCCACACACATCCGTATGTATGAGTCCTAATAGGTCAGCAGCGCGCATTCCAACACCTTTGAAGGAAATTCGAGTCATCTTACCAATGAGACATGATTCACACGTGCCAAATGATTTAAATCAAAGGCTGAGATAGCTCCATTCTGTATGAGCTGTTTAACGCGTTTCTCATTAATGTGTCCCATACGACAGTGCCATAGATAAGTTTGATCTTTGTCACCAACCTTTAATTTTTTATTCATTACGTGCAATATTCCAGTGGTTTGATCTAAAACATAAATTCCATTCATGGAGACTGCCTTGCCATAAATCATATCGTGTAATGAGAAAATGCAGCTATTATTCTCTATTACAAATGAAAAACCAAGTTTGTCAAGTGTAGAAACTGAAATAATGTTTTTGGATAGACTGGGTACATAATAGCGATTATATAAAAATAACTCAAATCCGCTAGGAAGTGGATCACATATGTTCCCCTCGAGACGGCAGCCACTCGCGCTCCATTCCCGACACGCAGGTCCACCTCACCCTTTACGAGGGGTTCGATGTTTCGGAGGCCCTGCACATGATTGCACAGATGAGAACCACAACCAGTATCTAGTACCCAAGTTCCGTAACTTGCGTGGTTAATCTCAATCATATGAATAAAAGAAGAAGAAGAAGAAGACATACCAACAGGATTAACGCGACCTGCTTTTATGTCCTCATGGTATACAGGACATGTACGCCTCCAATGCCCAATCTTGTGGCAATGATGGCATTCCATGTTACCGGTCTTGCTCTTTGTCGCGCTGATGAGGTGCTCGACTCACGAGGCCCACTCTTACCGATCCCGACTTCTTAAACTTCGACACCTCTCTGCTAGGTCCGCTGAGTTTTGCCCTTACCCTTGCCCTTGTTTGACACAACGAGAACATTCTGTTTCATGCTCCCACTAAACTTCATGTCCTTCTCGGTGCATGCGAGAAGGGAGTGTAGTGCATGAGGACTTTTCTTCAAATCATTCATATAGTAATTGGCTCTAAAGAGCGCAAAACCATCGTGGAGTGAATGAAGCATGCGGTCAATCACAATGTTCTCGCTGATTTTACAATCAAGCGCCTCCAGTTTCTCGACATTCTCAATCATGCTGAGAATGTGTGGGCTAACCGGTTGGCCCTTCTGGAGTTTCGCCTCAAAGAAGCGACATGTATGCTCATAGGTCACGATTCTCAGTGCTTTCGAGAATTCCTTAGTGAGCGTGGTGAAAATCTTGTTTGCACCTTGGGCTATGAAGCGTTTCTGCAAATTGGATTCGATTGCAAAAATGAGTACGTTCTTTATCGCACCCGCTTCCATGACGAAATCTCTATACGTGGCGATCTCGTTAGCTCCAGCCGTGGGGCCTGGGTTTGGCGGGATGGGCTCAGTCAGATATTTGAGCTTCCCGTCAGCAATGGCAGCATTCCGTAATGCCGCCTCTCAGTCCGCGAAGTTTGATCCATCATTCTTCAGTCGAGTAAACTGATTCATCTGATTCATCTGATTCATGAAGATCCGAAGCCAGGACTCACGGTCCAATGTGGCACTTGACATTGGGTCGTCAGCACGGCCAACCATTATGTTATTAGCAGTTTAAATGATCGTGATCTACACTGAAAAAGAAAGGAAAAACAAAACAAAATAAGCAACTCATCGTGGTGATTTAAGTCTATTTAAAATTCATTTTTAACGTGTAGACTCATTGCACTTGTATAATCGATCTACCTCAAGAATTATACAAATGATCCCAAGACTCAATTCTCGTAAATTGATAAGTCAACTGTTTAGCTAGTTCTACCGTTAGAACTCTTGGTCGATAGATTTCCGTAAATCCTATCTATAGTCCACCATGATCACAGGATCGTACGAGTGACCATAGTGTTGAGATAAAATAGGTCAATCAGTTCCAACTTACCCGACGTAGAAGGGGTCATATTATGCCTACCGACGAAGAAGGGATTCATTGGAGTTTGACCTATAAAGACTATTCTCAATTTTTGGTTATACGAGGAAGATCCCATCAACTTAGTTTTAATTCATTTTAAGTGAACGAAAAACTAGCATTGCGTGAATGAATTAATTTAGGTGATGGCTTATAAAAACGTGTGATATCTGTATATCATAGAAAACTAACGCGTAACCTCTATATGAGTCAGTTTTCATGCAAATATTAGGTGGTTTGGTTTTAGGCGGAATATGATGCAAATTATCGTTACGATGAAAAACATAAAAAAAAAAATGAAAAACGTAAATAAAAGTCCTAGTGTGGCCTATCCTATCAAAATAAACATAATACAACTTTGGAATCCACCGTTGGACCCGAGAAGCTTGTCTTGATGTTCCATCTTGATCCATGCAGCGGGAGTGAGCATCTGATCTCCATCTTTGGTCTTCTTAAAAATTACAATTTAAAATTTACAAAATATAAACCTATTTACATTCTAAATTAAAACTGTAATTACAAAAAAAAACAAAACGGAGATGCGAGATCTCAAAATACAACCAAGACCGTGTTCCATCATTTCGGTAACACGTTCTACTAAGGCCACACTAAGTTACAATCGTTTGTAAAATTAAATACGTAATAATAAAAACATTCATGGCATTCAAAAGTAACGATAAATAAAAGATGCATCAACTAAAATAAAATTTATTCGTGACATAATTCCGTAATTATGTTAAATTTATCCAAACCACCTTTTAACGATTAAAATTATGTGACAAAACCGCTTCTATCAACTTAATTTTAATTCATGATAATCCGTTACTTTAAATTGCTTTAAAATAACTAAATGGTACGTGTGTGAACCGTTTCACAATCAAGCGAGTGTACAGAATCCGTATAATGTACATGTTTTGGCCAAAAAGGAAAAATTTAGAACAAAAAAAATTCCAGCCGTGGCCAAAAGGAAAAAAAACGAATTTTTTTTTCACCAGCTATTACCGAGAGCAAAAAGGGCAAAAAGAAAAAAAAAAATTCAGCGGCTCAAAATTTCAGCGGTTTTGCCGAGAGCAAACAATCAAAACATAATCGTTTTGACAAAATGAAACCAATTGCAATTTAAACATAATCCATATTAAAATAAATCTACAATTGATAAATCTTAACACATTGCTATAATTATCGTTTAAAATAACAATATGCAAAGAACAAAACGAAAAACGACTGATCAGCCGTGAACATCATGACACGGTTTTCAAAAAAACAGAACAGCCGTAAAAAAAATTGGCCGCATGGTATTCAATGCAAGAAAATTATCGATTCAAATCGTTTAATGAAAATTAACATGAAAAATTTACGTGGCCTCTCTCTGATACCACTTGTAGGGAAATATCCGTAAAATTCCCTTAAAATTAAGGATTATAACGCAAATTTAACATGTGAATAATTGTCATAAACGAAAAACAAGAGAAAACGATAAGAGAACAAGAATCAACCTCGGGTCCTTTTCGAATTCGGCCTAAGAACAGAAATCAATATAGATTTCCTCCTAATCGTTGCACCCAAGATTGTCTGAGACTATGCCCCTTGTGCTAGAAAGTACTCTCTAATTGCCTTGCAATATTGAGAGAGTTTTTGTGAGTTTTCGATGTGAGATCTAGGATTTCAGAGAGAATACCTCCAAAACCCTAATTTTTGTGCAAATGAAAATGCTTAGGTCAAAAGGAGAGAAGCCCTCTCCGTTTGTTAATCTCGTCCAAACCGTGAGCAAGGGGAGGGGGTGGGCTTTCCATTTTCTCCTTATTTTAACTCGTGGTCCGACTCGATTCGCTAAATGTATATGACGGGTTTTTAATTATAAATCGTCACTCGTTATCGGATAATAAAACATCGACTAGTAACATGAATTAGTCGATATATCAATACATGTCCGATAATGACAATATTGTATAATTAATTAAATTCAATATACATTAATTAAATATAATCGTTTATATTCAATTTACGAATTAACTGCTTAATTCACTTTAGCCATTATTATTTAATCCGTATTAAATAATTATCTTAACATCGCGTTTGACAAATTATTAGTCAATAACTCCGACTAACTGCTTAGTCATATTAGGCATCAACATGACTGTATTTTCATACTGTCACATCTCTCAAACGTATCCTATAGGTGTGACTTTTAGGGACCAGTTGATCACCGCCATCTGTATGACAATAACGTCAAACTTATCTAGCAAGCCAACCGTTATTGATAAACGTGGACCAACTGATAATAATACAAAAGTATACCCTTTGATCCTTTTAGAGATTTATATGTCATTGCACTAACTGTGGAGGACACCAGCCCCAACAAGCTCCCACTTGTCCGTACAAGTGTACGTGCAATAACGTTATCCGCACTAACTGGAGGACACCGGCTCCAACAAAAGAGACCACAAGGTCACAGCAGGGTAACAACATGATCTGGGTGATTGTTGATCGATTAACCAAGTCAGCTCACTTTGTTCCCATGAAAGACACTTGGTCTAAGATGCAGCTGGCACTGGGTTACATGAGGCATGTGGTTCGGTTACATGGTATATCTAAAGATATCTTTTCTGATCGTGATGCGAGGTTCATATCCAAGTTTTGGCAAGAACTGCAGGAGTTGATGGGTACAACCTTGAAGATGAGTACAGCCTTTCATCCAGCAACTGATGGTCAGACGAAACGAACCATCAAGACCTTAGAGGACATGTTGAGGGCATGTGTTATGGAGTTTGGGGGCAGTTGGGAAGACAGGCTTGATCTGATCGAGTTTTCATACAACAACAGTTATCATACGAGCATCGGGATGACACCTTTTGAGGCTTTGTATGGCCGGAAGTGCCGAAGTACAGTTTGTTGGGATGATAGTTCTGAGACAGTGGTTTTAGGGCCACAGCTGGTACAGGATATGGTTGAGCAAGTCCAGTTAATTCGGCAAAAGATGAGAGCAGCTAAAGATCGTCAGAAGAGCTACGCCGATTTACACCGCAGGGACATTGAGTTCGCAGTAGGTGACAAAGTCCTTTTGAAAGTGTCGCCTATGCGAGGTGTGATGAGATTTGGGAAGCGGGGTAAGCTAAGTCAAAAGTTTATAGGTCCTTATGAGATTTTGGACCGTATAGGCGAGGTAGCCTATAGATTAGCCTTGACACCAGCTTTGGATAGAGTTCACAATGTTTTCCATGTTTCTCAGCTTCAGAAGTATGTGAGTGATCCATCACATATTCTTGAGATGGAGAATATCGAGCTTGATGAATCCTTGTCCTACGCCGAGATTCCTAAAGGGATTCTTGATTTCAAGGTTCGTAAGACAAGAAATGGTGAGACGGTCTTACTCAAGGTCCTTTGGTCTAATCATAATGTGGAAGAGGCCACATGGGAACCCGAGGAAGCCATGCGAGAACGTTTTCCTAGTCTTTTTGATCAGGTATGTTTGGTTACGGGGACGTAACCGTTGTCTTTTTAGGGAAGTAGGAGATGGTCGCGGTTGTGTTTTGTCTTATTTTGAGTCGGGTTGATGAGTTGTGTGGTGTTTTGTGTGGTTCTTTGGCGTTGATAGATGTTGTTAGTGTTGTCCTTTTGTGTTGTGTAGTGTCTTGCTTAAGGGTGGAGTGTGAACTTCGGGGAGGAGTTCTTTTTAAGGGGGGAAGACTGTAATACTACGGATTTTCTTTGGTGACTACTCGACCGAGTAGAGCCTACTCGGCCGAGTAGTGCTGTTGTTATAGTCTCTGTGTTGGTTACTGTGGGAATACTCGGCCGAGTATAGTGAATACTCGACCGAGTAAAGGATACTCGGCCGAGTATACACTTTACTCGACCGAGTATCCAGTCTGGCGAAGCGTATTTTGAAGGGTTTGATTAGGGAATGTTTAGGGTTATTTTATATCCCGCGTCAGTTTCTAAAACCTCATTTTCAAATTTCATCATTTTACGTTTACCCTAATCACTCCCTAATCACTTCCTAATCATTCCCTAGCATCATGGTGTGTGCAATCTTCGTGGTTCTTGTGTATAATTCCTCATTCTACTGTTGGTAAGTTCTATTTCTATGTTGTTTGTGTACTTTGGGGTTATTGTATACATATATGGAATTGGGAATATGGGGGATTGTGCAATGTGTAATTGTGTTATGTGATCATTGTATAGGAGAAGACTTCGTAGAGGAGCCTTTCTGATTGTCCGAGTTTCGTGCTACTGTTGATTGCTAAGGTAGGGTTTCCCTACTCAGTTTATTGTTCATTGTTAAGACATGTTTGTTTTGTAAATATTGTTATCTGCTGATCATCGGAGTATGGGTGTTGCGGTGACGGTGTTGGTGTGGAGATGTGTGACGGCTGTGATGTTGTGTGATTGTGATTGTGGTGGAGTCACTTGCGGGAGTGGCTTCACACCCTAGTTCGCCCTCCGTGGAACCCGCCACGGGAGGGGATGTGCACATTAAGGGTCAGAGATTGTTAGTCGCTCGTTGATGAGCTGGACTAGGTGGGAGCGGCTGCGGTCACCCATCAGCGGCGAGATTACCCATTTGCGATGGGTAATCTGGCAGGGCTACACACTTTGGTGTGTAGTCGGTTATTGTGTGAGATCGGGAGACTGGGGTTGGAGGATGATCAGCTGGTTATCTCGTCTGTTTGTCTTATATTGTTTGTGTAATACTGACCCCGTTGTTGTTTGTGGAATCTGCGGTGATCCATTCGGGGATGGTGAGCAGGCTTGACAGGTATTGCTAGTGGTGAGCTTGGGGTAGTCATGGGAGCGTTGTCATCACCAGTCATAGCATCACCGCCCGAGTCTTAGTTTTGATTTTATTAGTTGTCAGACATTGGAGTTGTATTGTTGATTCAGTTTTTGGATTTTGTTTTGATGTAAACTTTAACCCTTTATGGCATTTAATAAATGTGCTCAGTTCAGATGTTTTTGATATGTACTAACCTCGGGTAACCGAGATGGTAACACACTTTCATGGTAGGGTGGTCCTGGTAAGGCACCTTAGTATGAGGGGGTGTTACATTACCCCATTATTACTTGTTAAACACAATATAATGAAAATCATATAAAGTCTACGAAATAGATCGATGTTCGGCTTATCGGTTAGTTTCTAAGAGTATAATAAAAACCCAACTTTTTCATCCAATTAATATCTACCAATGTGTGTATGCATGTCAAGGCGACAAAACTATATCATAAATTTCACAAAATTTAAGGCAATATTTAATAGCGAAAATACATGCCTGTATGTCCAACTTGAAATAAAAGAGAATTATAGACACTGAATATATAAGTCCTTAGTTAAAACTGAATATACTATAATCTTAAGGAAGCTACAATGGCCGTCTTACGTACTTTACAAACGCCGATCACCAACAATAGCATCAAAGCTGGCCTCTACGGATGACTATATCCCACCAACGTAACATCGTGTCTAATAGTTCTTCCCTGATATCAACCTCCTACAAAAACAAAATTATAAACTCAAATTATGCAAACTTAGTATACAAAAAGTACAACGCTAATATTGATGAAAACATAATTATAATTTAAACAAAAAGGAGCGGCATGATAAGGCTAGCTACGGGCATAAAATAACACATAAAACGTAAATACATGATAGTTATTCAAACAAAGAGTTGCAAGATTTATGAGCCATGGTACAGTTACCGTTTATATAAGTATGAGGCAAGACATGTTGTGATACAATGCAACTATAACTCTACAATAAGTATGTTAATAATAGGATTCTATTAATCATATGATTTCTTATCTCTTTGTTAAATTGAATTGTGGGGTATCTATTTAATTGGTTGATTGTAAAATTAGGCAGTTCATTAAAAATAGGTAATACGAAGTATGCAGTTGTAATATGACAGAACTCTACAAAACATATTGTTATATAATAATATCTTATGACTTAATTAATAGTAGAATTTTCTGGTAATACATAACCCCCGCCCCCTAGAACTCTAATTAGGGTAAGATATTAGGGGTTCTTACTCCAATATATTTCGTGTGTTATGATATTTTAATCTAATTTTAATTCTAATTATTATCTGTTATTTGTTTTTAATGAATTAAGAGGTTTTTAAAAGATGGAGTCTTTATAATCGTTCGAAAAAAGCTTCCTTTAATAATATAGATAGATAGATTATTATTATTATTATTATTATTGATTATTATTATTATTATACTCCCTCACATCGTCCCCACCTCCCTCCTTCCTTTCCTTTTCGAAATCCCCTGCAAACAACAACAAAAGTAAACAGTGACCAAAACACCATTTTTATCCGACCTTCAACCCGAGATCCCTCCTTCATTTCTCGACCAAATTCTATAATTTATGTACCATTCTCTTCCTCTTTCATTCCTCCTTCTTTCAAGGTAATAAAGTCTCATTTTTGTACTGGTTTTGAATTTCGCCGTCTTATAAAAGTTTCGGTTTTTGGCTCAATCCTTTCGTTTTCTTGCTCCTTGATGAAGGTCTCGAAGACCCGGTGGAAGACTCAAGCTTTGGGGACCGTTTATTCGAAGAATAAGGAACGTTTAAGGCCGGTATCGGTGATAGGTTACTCGACAAAAATGTCAAAATTTTGTCCCATATGTCGTTTTATACAAGACAAGTAATAGAATCTGAAATATAGTTATTTTGACAATAGAATCCGAACCCTGACAATGGATATCATGCTACAAGTATTCCCAACTTTTGCAGGTGTTATTCAGAACAATTCAGTTGTCAGAGTTGGGATTCTTTTGTATATTACTCAACGATTTTGACCTCATTATTTGGCTGTGTGAGCTTTTTTTTAGCATGTTTTATGTGCATATTATCCAGGTGTTCGATCTTTTGTTTTGCCTTCGGCACTCTCGCTGAAGAAAGTCATTCTAATGATACAACTTGTAAAAGTATTAGGAGTAGCTAATAAGATGTAAATAATATGGTTTTGCGCTGGTTGGTTGATAGGAAATCTTTGCTTAGCCTAATCGCACTCTACAAAATGGGATTTCCTGCATATACATGTATATACTCCGTAATATATATGAAGCTGGGAGTAGTTTTCCAATCAACAACTGCCTTGATGCATCTTTTTATTTTATAGTAGGTTCTGTATGCTTTGTTATCCTTTATTAAATTGTTGTCATTTGTTTGACAAATGCTTTAATGTACAATGGGCTGTGAGACGATGTTTGTGCTCGTTTTTGGTCTATGTTGGGTTGGTGGTTCAAGCCAACTCTCTTATTTCTGTCTCAAGTGTATATCCAAGTAGGATATGGGTCATTTGTATGATAAATTTCCGTCTTATTTCATGCTTAAGAATTCGTCCCACTTGGGCTGCTATGTTGCATTTTGAATGCTCAATTCCAAGCCCCTGCTTTTCTTGTTTGATTGTCTTAGAAATTTTTAGAATTATATTTGTGGGGCTCTTTACTACTTAGTTGTTAGACTCAATATAAGTTGTATGATGGATTCTTTATATTTTAATGGTTGGGTTAAATACATTATATGAATTGGGCTTGTTGTGTTGAATTTGTTGGATTTAACATGAGTAAATTGTTGGTCTTCACATGACCAATTCTTTGGGCCTCACACGGATAGGTTGCTTGTTGGGCTCATAAATGATTTACTTGAGTTGGTCATATTTTTATTCCGTAAATTTCACATAACGTAAATTATTCATTATCGCTTATTATATTTTATTTTAATTGGCATGTTAAATTACGAAGTAGAATATTTATTAATATAATACATTTATGAAATATTTATTATAGATAGTTACTTTTGAAAGGTCGTATTCTAGATAGTGTCTTGTATTGTTCGGGTGTGAGAGTCTTGGTCGTATCGGGTACTAGGGGTGAGCTATAAGCCCTGTAGTTGCGATATGATCGTCGGGATTGATGTTCCCATCCGTACTTATGGTGAGATGCAAGCCATAAGTATGAATGTGTCATTAATAATCCCGTCCCTGAGTCTTGGTCCTATCGGATACAAGAGGTGAGCTATAAGCCCTCTAGTTGCGATATGATCGTCGAGATTGATGTTCCCATCCGTACTTATGGTGAGATGCAAGCCATAAGTATGAATGTGACATTAATAATCTCGTCCCTGATACTTGTTTGTTGTATTTGGCCATGTTTTAAAGGTAACCGCTGAGCCATATACTTGTTTGTTGTACCTCGGACATGTTTTAAAGGTAACCTCTGAGTCGGGTACTTGTTTGTTGTATTTGGCCATGTTTTAAAGGTAACCGCTGAGCCAGATACTTGTTGTTGTACCTCAGACATGTTTTAAAGGTAACCTCTGAGTCGGGTACTTGTTTGTTGTATTTGGTCATGTTTTAAAGGTAACCGCTGGGCCAGATACTTGTTTGTTGTGCCTCGGACATGTTTTAAAGGTAACCTCTGAGTCGGGCACTTGTTTATTGTATTTGGCCATGTTTTAAAGGTAACCGTTGAGCCATATACTTGTTTGTTGTACCTCGAACATGTTTTAAAGGTAACCTCTGAGTCGGGTACTTGTTTGTAGTATTTGGACATGTTTTAAAGGTAACCGTTGAGCCAGATACTTTATGTGTTGTACCTCGGACATGTTTTAAAGGTAACCTCTGAGTTGAGTATTTGTTTGTAGTATTTGGACATGTTTTAAAGGTAACCGCTGAGACAAATACTTTAGAGGTCGTGCCTTGGACATGTTTTAAAGGTAACCGCTGAGCCAAGGTATTTAAGGACTTGTGTCTCGGACATGTTTTAAAGGTAGCCTCTGAGCCGGATGCTTTGCTTTATATGTGGTATTAGTAGTCCCATTTCGTGTATTGGATGTTATTTGGCTTTCAAAGTTCATGGCTAAGGTTTCCATTCACATGTATTATGATGTTAATCTTGTTTATTCGTGACATATGATATTGTATCGTGTTTATAGTTGTATTATCATTTATGACGTTTTGGTTGGATTGTCTCATATGGATGTATCATATGCCTTATCTATGATTTACTACGCATGTTTTGAATGCTAGTCTCATGTCTCAAGGCTTGCATCAAATGGTTATATTTATGATGTTCTAATATGTTCCTGTTATCCGTGTTTCGACATTTTGTGGCTGGGAGAACCTTGAGTTACTCCCCACTGACTGTGGCGTTCATGTTTACATGAATGACAGGTTGTGAAGATGCTTACGTGGGGAAGACGTGTGGGCTAGCGAGAACTAAACCTTGGACTAGTAGTCGGTTTATTAGGATTGCTTAGACTCACCATTTATCATTTTGTCATTCGAGGGATTCATTTTCCCTCACCTTTGACTATCACGTTTGTATAAGTTTAACTTTACTTCCACATTATTTATTTATGTTTTAGATTTTAATGAACCCGCGCTTTAAACTTAAAAAGTTTTAAAAATTTCCTAATTTTCGCTTAAATTTATAAGTTATATTTTCCGCGTTATTGCGGGAGTTCACAGCGATTGTTAGAGTGAAAATATCACGTATATATGAGGTACGGTAACAACATTGTTTCAGAAGAAAGGTGATATTGTACTGAATGAAGTGTGCTATTGCTTATAAACAACTGAGATATTGTTTCTTAAGACAAAGAAAATAGGTATGGTTCAACAATCATTTTTGCTATGATATTTTATATAGTACAGTTTGATATTGGTTTGCGTTTAGTGTGATATTGTTTGTCAAGATTTTAAAAGTGCAGAAACATAATAAATGTAACATGGGGTTTTTTTTTGCCAAAGTGTGATATTCTATCCAGTATCCACTAGCTTGTGATATTGTATTTCAGTGGTTTTGATATTATTTTACAATAGCAAAAACTATCTTATTGATTATGAGGTTTTATATATTGTGAAGCAAAAATGGAGAAATAATACAAAATCGTGGCCACATGGAATGGTGTATAAGAACTAAGAATTTGTATTGGTGAGAGAAATGACTAAAAAAAAAGATTTGCTTAGTTGATGATGTAATATAGAGTTCCACATGCACACAAGCTCTTAAGCAGCATCAGCATCCGAAGAAATTTGCAAAAAAGAAAAACAACGAACAAAACCATACATCCTCTCAGCATCAAATTTAAACACATTAAAAAAAAAGGATTACAAAAATAACTAACTAACTTAACAAAGAACGTATGAACGTTGTGAGTAAGAAAAATAACTAACTTAACAAAGAACAATGACATACTGTTAGCATCAAGTCTAAGCACAAAAAGGATTACATAATGGCGTTAGTTATATATTTTAACATATTCCATCATAGACCTGAAAGTAGTGGTTAGGACAATATTGACCTTGTAATTATCAACGATGATGGTTTGTTTATATTGTAAATTAAGGCCTCTCCATATTTATTTATTTAATTTTTTTGAAATTCTCTATAATTGAAGGTGGTTATGGGCAGTATGAAATAGATCAACAAGAAAAAATGGCACTTTAACATGGTCAATTTTTATTTAATGAAAGATTTGAAAGCAATATTAGCAAAAAAGAATAGATTTAAAAGGGGCGGGTTTACCGGGAACAAAAAGGAAAGGAAAATGACGGTTAAAATATTTATATTTATTTTGCACAACCATGATATTTATTTTTACAATACAATTTAAACAATTGTAAAAGAGGAAAGTGCATCGTAAAGAGTAAAAAAAGAGTAAAGGTAAGAAGTGAGAGAGATTTAAATAATTGTAAAAGGGCAAAGTAGTACATTGTAAAAGAGTAAAGTAAGTAGTGAGTAGTGAGAGACATTAAAATAATTGTAAAAGAGTAAAGTGCATTGTAAAAAGGGGAAGTGAAGATCCAAAGAAGAAGATAGAAGAAAGAAGACTCTTACACAAATGGTAAGAACCGTTAATATAATACTACTCCGTGTATGTATGTAGTCAATTAATACGTATGTCTTAGCGGATGTGTTGTCTTAATTACTTGCTGATACGTGTCATTGTGTAACAAATTGACTTAATTAATATATTAATTTAGTCGATTACTCACCATCATGTTCCTCTCTCTATATGTGATTGTGATGATTTGCTTCCCCAAAATTATCAATTTTCTGTAATAATTAGTCCTTAACGAAGGTTTACTTGTTTGTCATTAACGATAGCGGTCTCATATTGCTGTTAGTTCAACTGAGATCAAATGGGGGTTTTATCTTGTTGTTAATTACTTCGTCCTTAACAGTGTTGGAAGGAGAAGAAAATGGGTTTTAGCTGTAATATAATTAGTCCTTTAATTGTGAATAAGCTTGAGATGAAACCGAAACAAGTATTCTGTATTCGGGTTATAGCTACTGATTTAGGGTTGTCAACCAACCCGAAACAAGTATTGTATATTCAGATCGTTGTCAATCTATAGTTCATGGTGATGGTACAGGATACCAATCATTGTGCAGGCGCATGCGGGTGCAATTATGGCTCTCTTGTACCAGCCAACATTTTTCCTAAAAAAGAAGCAACTGCCTAAGTGGAGGAGGCGGACGCGGCCGACTGGTGGTCAGTTACTTATTCAAGGTTTGTGGGAGACCCGTAATGGTCGTCCAAGACGTCGGAAGATAACCAAGCAGCAACTACTGCAAAACTTATCGATATTCCTCTTTTAATTATTATCAAGATTCAAGAGTAAGGAAATTAATTTGGTTTGTTTATGAATAATAACAGCAATTCTTTGAAATGAACAAAAGTTTGGCGACTCGTAATCTTTTAGGCGTTTAATTTATATATATTCCTTATACAATATACGTTTATAATTTGCTTGCAACCTCAAGATCTGATCGATATCGATCAGTATATGTGTTGCAAGAGCTTGTCCCAAGACAACAGTAAGAAGAGGAAAAGCAAGTTGAAGCCCCTGACTCGCGAAATCAACAAACATGGGCTGAAACTCCATTGGTTACCATGGACGCAATACGACCGCACTACTACTAATGAGCATTTGGGCCACGGCTAAATTCGTGGCGCAAGTGTTAAATTTCCGTGGCAAAATTATTTGGCCACGAAATACCTTCCGTGACGCAAGTGGCCGTGGCAAAGAGATAGCCACGGGAAAAACAAGAACGTGGCTATTATTAAATTTTGGCCACGGATTCTCTCGTGGCTATTAACTCCCGTGGCCAAAAAATTTCTCATGGCGAAAAAATAATTCCCGTGGCAAAAAATATACTCCCTCCTATTCACTGTTTTCTTCTCTATTTCCTAAAATGGATTATTCAGGTTTTCTTCCCTTTTCGTATTTTGGAAAGTTTTACTCTTATTTTATTTATCTCTCTCTCCTATTACCAAACCCCACCCAACTCTTTTCCCCATATTTTATTATTTTTTTTAATGTTTTGACCCTACAATTCCTTATTTAACTCCTAATTATTCATCCCTCTCTCCTATCACCAATCCCACCGAACTCTTTTACTCTTATTTTATTCATCGCCTTAATACCTATGCCCACAAACAAAGAGAAGAAAACCTTGAATAGGAGGGAGTATATGAAAATTAAATAAATAAAATGTTAAATAATTTTTTTTCACGATCGATATTTTATCATATATGGAATAGTGACAATCTCGGTACTGGTTTCACTAGTTAACTCGATTCATTTGAACGTTCTTTGGTTTCACCGGTCATGCATTCGCGCGCATCAAAGAGGCTTCCCAGGAGTTCACCTATCCCAACACTAGTCTCACCTGAGCACGCTTAACTGTAAAGTTCTTTTGATGTGTTACTTAAACAGAAAGTTAACTTTGTTGATATAATTAATACTTTGAATTCTTTTAAGTTTATTTTTTCCTTTCAAACTTTACCTTTAGTATTATTTAATTATAAAAATGTTACATGATTTACGATTTTTTGCGGAAAAACATTATTTTGGCCAAAACACTCAAATTTTCGATGTTACCCTTCCGACTAATGATTTTGACGTCATTTTTTTTGCCCAAGTTAGTAAAACCATTTTCTCTAAAATTTAAACTTAATCGTGTTTTCATAACATTTTTTTATTTCTTTAATTTATCGACATTCTTATTTTCATTTCTCTTGTACTCCTTTTTTCGTATTTTTTTTACGCAAATGCTATTGTATGACCGTCGTACATACGATATGAAAAATTAACCATTTTTGGTTAAATAATGACCACTTTTTATAACTTAAGGTCCTTTTTCTCTCCAAATTGGTCACTATTAGCCAAAAAGTAGTCACTTTTTACTCAAAAAACACGAAAAACACTGTCGTACAACAAAATCGCTTATTTTCTTAAACTGATTTGTCTTTGTTATGATTTATCGTTTTTTTCTCAAATTTTTCACATTATTTGCACATGTGACTTTAAATTATTATAATTTCTATATTTTCCCTGTGATGTGCTCATTTTCGATGAAACAAATTTCTCCATATTGAATTTTGGATAAATTGATAAAAATTAACAACTTTAGTCATCTTTTTCATAATCAATACCAACATAATCAATAATTAGTAATCACTACCAAAATATTAACTTTTTTCTACGATAGGTACCAAGTCGCCTTCTTACTCTAATTTTTTTCCTACTTTAAAGGTGTTTTTATCTAAGTGAGGGATTTTGGAAGTGGAGATCTGTACTTGAATGATCGCTTTTTGGACTTTTTCAAGTAGGCTGAGATTAGATTTTCAGGTGACATAGTACCGATCGTAGAAAAAAGTTAATATTTCGATATTAATTAATAATTATTGATTATGATTATGAAAAAGGATCCTTATATTGATAATTTTTTCGATATGTTTTTTTCTTAATTGATTTTTGGGAGATCATTTTTTTCTTTCATTTCTAAGCACACTTATTTTATTTAATCAATTTTGTTAGCTAATTGTCGTTTTTTTTTCATTCCTAATATTTTTTTTCCCAAACTTAGTTTTTTTCCACACCAAATTAAATTTTATATCAAATTCAATTTTTTCTATAAATATCTTTCAAATAAAGTTGTAAATCAAATTTTGAATGAACCAATTTGACAATATGTGAGTTTTAGATTTATCAAAGATAGATGATAATTAACTTATTTATTTAATTTTATATGATATGTCTTTAAATGTGATACGATCATTTAAGATTGTTATTCAATATTATAATATTTTAATTACAAAATTAAAAGAAATTCACGATTCTAATAAACAGAATTATATATTAAAAAAATTTCTTAAATTAGAAATATTTTGAAAAACCTGCAAAACGTAATTGTGATTTCTAAAAGAATAAAAAAATTTAGTCGATAAACTTTTCTTTGCTTGCATATTTGTTTACAAAATCTTAAAATTTCTTATTAAAGTAAATAAAACAATAAAAAAATATTAATTAAATTAATCAAAGTGTTTTCAAAATTTATATTTAAATGCATTTTCATATTATTTGTATCTGATTAATTTTTTTTAGATTTTAAGTTTTCCTTAACATGAAAATATCTTAATTTAATTCGAAAAAGATACTCGCCACGGGAATTTGTTAGTTCGTAGCTAATTAAAATTTCGTCACGGGTGTGACATAGTTTGTGGCTAAAATGATTATTTCCCACGGGCGTAGCCTATTTTGTGGCGCAAGTGACTTTTTGCATCGGAAAAAGTTATCCCGTGGCATAAAATTTTTTTCCAAAATAATGAATAATTTTTTCCGTGGCTAAGCAGAATTTAACCACGAATTATAAATTTCCGTGGCATAATTCGTGATGCAAGTGACAATTTGTTGTAGTGCTGCTTTGCCCTCAATGTCTTCCTCAACTACAATATGCAAGGTTTCATGCCTTTTATATGTTAGTTTTCGTCAACATTTTACTTTGTTTTTTATGCGTGTTAGATCAGTGTGTATGGAAATTGCTTTGAGGCATGACCGAAATCACTTTCTGTAAAGTAAGATTTGCCCCCACTAGATTGTTGTAGAGTTATTGTAAATTTTACTTCCTATGGATACAACAAAGCACTCAGAAACTGCAGACAACAATTCTGTGCATTTCCCATCAAGATCAGACTATTAGAGGAGAAAGAAAATTGAATTGCATTGTGGGATTTGCACAAGAGTTGTGTGTCTACTGTTGTTATCCAAATCTGATGACAGATACATAACTTACTTCCTTCATCCATTTGGGATAAAACTCACTTCTCCTTTCCCTTAATTCTAATACTAAGACTATTATCCAACAATGCGTCCATAATCAAATGATATTAAATGCTTATTCACGTAAATGCGATTGTAGCATCCAAAAAAAATAACAAAGCAAAGGGAATGTTTAGCGGACTGACTTGTTTTTTTTTTTCCAGCTCAACATACTTTGGGTAGATACCCGTTCCGCACCATCATTAAGCTCGGCAACAACAGGCGGTGGAAAGGCATTACGATTCGCCAATTTCTTACTTTGGCTGATGAGTTTGTTGCCGGTCTCCCGATTTCTGGGTTGGAACTCATGTTCCAACTTGTCCGACTCAAAAAACAATATTTCCTCAATGAAATTAGATTCTGCATAACAGCTCAAAGACAACCAGCTCCTCCATCCAGAGATCGCATCACTCTTTACTCTCGTGCTGGCTCTGTTTCGGATGATGCCTTACTTTTTTTGTGGTTTCCTAGATGACTTCTGTTCTTGTTGCTTTTGTTTAATCAAGCCCGGTAATTTTTGAATCAACTTGCTCAAAATATTGGTTGTTTTATGTGGCATTAGTGTACTGATTGTTTGAGCATTTGGGTTTTCACTTTTGACTATGTATTCTGGGTTTCTTTGAGCATTTGCGTTTCCCCCTTTGACGATGTATTCTGGCATTTGAGACAAGTTATTTGTAGCAAGTTTGAACCTTTTTTTTCCTTCCAATTTCAACCTTTCTATCATTTTTTTCCACGCACATCTCTCCTAGGTTCATTTCATGTATATTAGGCACACCGCGCCAGTTAAGGTTATTTTGTGTTAAAAATATACAGAGGCACGAGGCCATAAAGAAAGCTGTTTTCCGATTCTCGCAACCCATCAGTCTGAATGCCTTGGTTTTGAAACCATCTTATTTCCGAGTTGCTTCACTTACTGCACAAATTAGCAGTATGAATGTAGGACCTTCAACTTCATCAGCATGAAATTGGGTTTGCGGTTTGCCAAGTGGTTCCAGGTCGAAGAATCGTCTTTTTTAGGCCGAGATTTCCGATAAGCTTTTCGGACAACGTCGAAACAGAAGGGTTGTTCATCAGCTTCTGGGCTGGTTATAGCCATGTAACATTTGAATTGGTTTTTATTTCTTTAATGATAGAAATAAAAATATTTGGATCTTTTAAAATTGATTAGCTTAATACTACATCGTTAGTTACTGGAGTATAATATTATTCTTTGGTCCTTTGTGTTTTTATAGAAGACAAATTACGGATGAATGAGGCGATTTTATAGCATAAGACTAGATATTAAGGTAATAATTTCATAACGACTGTAATAAAAAGCGGCATATGCATAATAATAGGTTATAATCTGGTGACGGGTGTAACATAACGATTGATTAATTACCACATCGTTAGTTACTGGAGTATAATATTATTTCTTGGTCTTTTGTGTTTTTGTAGAAGACAAATTATGGATGAATAAGGCGATTTTATAGCACGAGACTAGACATTATTATTAAGGTAATAATTTCATAACGACTGTAATAAAAAGGCGTATATGCATAATAATAGGTTATAATTTGGTGACGAGTGTAATATAACTTCAAGTTGACAGTTATGAAAATAACAAACAATAACACCTTCGAAGAGCGGTGAGTCGACATGATTCCAGAACCCAATTTAAAACCATCCAAATAACTTATACATACTCGGTTCAAACAAAGGGTAAATTTCGTAACTTAAAACACAAAAGACAGTTATGAAAATAACAAACATAAGTAATACTACAAGTATGAGAACTGAAAGCACACAAAAGTTACTTATACTACATCTATACATATATTAATCTTCTAATATCCCTGCTGATATGACATGATATTAGAATCCTTTAGATGACATGTCAATATCATATTCACTAATAATTGACTAATAAATTGACTGCTTGATTGTGAATACCAAATTATCAATCATATCACAATACAGTCCTTCCCTTTTAAAATACATACTGATATTACATAAGATTCCTTCCTATTGTGGTTTATTGTTATCCCTTGATTTACATATATAATTATTAATGTTATTTACATAATTATATAATTACATAATTGATTGGATAAATTAAAGATGAAAACCATTGGCTATGAATATCATGTGCTAAAAAATATACTAATGGATAATGGTAAAAAAAAATATATTTAAATAGAAAATACGGTACTCTAAATTATGAGTGAGATTTTTTCCTCGATAACTTTTTTCACTATTTAGCTGAGATTATATATGTTATCTAAATTTATTAATAGACCTTTCAAACAGGTCGGATGACGGATCATACAGGTAGGGTCAGAATACGGGTCCGATCAAATAGGGTCGAACCACGGGTCGGGTATAGGGTCAGAGTACGGATCAAAATTAGTTTCTAACGCCTTTTTATAGATCAGATTTTTTTAAAAAAAAAAAAAAACTAAAGCATATTTATTATTACTAATTTACTATTTCAACCATATTCAATGTTTACATTAATTATATTGAACGAAGTATAGAAATTAAGTTCTATTAGAAATTATTTTATTATTAAAGTTTGAAAAAATTATATAATTTTTTTTTTCTAACCGTGTTTGATTGTTTTTTAGCCTAGATGATGTGTCACTTTCTCATAATCATCTACGTTAAAAGTTCAAGTAAAAGGTAAAATATTAACCCACCAACAACGACTACCATAAGTTGACCGTGCACCATCATCATTATTGATCATCGTTCGGTGACGACCTCCACAATCAATACTAAGTTCTGTAAGACCACCACCATTATTAGGCGTGGACAATAACCACCACTGCATACCACCGATTAACACGATCATATTGAGCATGGACGGTTGCTGCTTACTCATGAACACACCAGTCAATGATCTTCATCAACTTATGATTCACGCAAGACGCCCATCCACCAGACGAACCACACAACACATTCCCAACCACTATGCCCAAACTCTCAGAAGAGATGAATACCGACAGTGAATAGTGACGACGACATGCGATGAATAAACAATGCAACTATCAACTGTAATCCACACAACCACCATTTACCAATGGCAATAGACACAATATTGAGGACCCACGAGTAGATCGGGGTTGACAAAGTCCGATGATTAGATCGAAAATTTTGGTCGAAAATGTAGCTAGCGGTGTTCTCGGAAAATGTATGGTTGTGAAGAGTGATCAAGAGGGGGAGGGCGCCAAAAATGATCGATTAATGTTGTTCACATTATTAACGTCAATAAACTCAAACTCCATCCCAACGGGCGACAACCACCAATAATGGCAGGTGCAATATTCGACATCCATACTAACACCACATGGGTATATGAACAAAGAAAAAGGGATATAAGAGATAAATTACAAAAATGATGGATACGTCGTAGAACAACAAAATGCCAAAAGTGTACAATGAAGGATTCACCTTTTTTTGTGCTTACTCATTACTGCGTAATTAAAAAACATGAAATAATGAATACTTACCTACGGGTGAGAATTGCTTTAGTATATTCTTATTTAGTAACTATTAACTATTAATTATTTTGAAATCATTTATACTTTATAACCACATATTAGAACAGGCCCATGAAATTCACGGGTTTAAACCTAGTATAATATAATCCTATTTATTAAAAGAATAACCACAAAGTTGAGGTGTCGCTCTGATACCCGTCGCTGTGAGTACCAAAGATAATATTTATAATCTCCTATTAAGACTAACCTAGGCTAGTGGTAACAGGGTCGATCCGCAAGGAGGCAGTTGTAAATTCTAGTTGTTCTATGATCAGTCTGAGGTAACTATTATGGGGGTTGATTGAATTGGTCTATAACTAATAACAATAAGAAGAAAATGAACTAAAGATATGATTTAAACAGATAAAAGAAAGGTACTAGGATGGTCGGGTCATTACAGCTTCGGCGGCAGCAAACTAGGTCGGTCCGAATCAAACACAGGTAAGGCGGGAAATAAGAGGTCCTCTCGGTCCACTCCTAACAAATAGCATCTCTCGATCTCGCTATAGGTCCCTAATGTCACTAATACTAACTTTCGTCCTGAAAAGTGACTAATGGTCTAAACTATACCTATCTTTCGATCTTTAGCACAGTTTAGTCGAATTAATTGACGGTCAAATAACCTACCCTACCTTTCGGTCTAATGGGTCGGTCACAAAATAGGTATCTAACTGGTCGCATGCATTCAACTCGTCAGATACAAGATTAAAAACAATTAAAACGAAGATATCCTTACAAGGTCAGTCGATCGACCAACAATGTCAGTCGATCGACTGACACGCGGGTTCAGTCCGTGTCTAACCTATTGCCGCCTAGCCATAAATTGCCTACATCCTAGCACTATAGGTTTAGCTACTCATGACGAAGGTAAAAACAACAAATAAACTAAGACAATAGGGTCTTTGAATTCATGATTTGAAATAGATAGCAAATAACAATAACAATAATTGGCTTTGGGCACAAATCTAGCAATTCTAATACTAATGAAAAAGCAAAACAAATAAATGGAATTAAAGCAGAATGATTACCGAGAATTTCAGAGGAAAGATTAAGAGCAAAGGAAGAAATCCAACGTTAAAGTCGATAACCCAAAACCCTAACTCGGAAATAAGCTAGAACTAAAAGTATTGTATGTGATATGGAACTCGATTGTAAAAACTGAAAGTTATGTTACGTTATATAGCAAATAAGCGCAACAACTATTTCCTAAAACCTAAACTTTACGGGCCTTGAGTTTCTCAATCTTTTAATTCCGTCTGGAATCGAAATCTGGTCGATCGACTACTCAGGCTGGTCGATCGACCGCTCCTCAACAACAAGAGCTTCTGGAACCCGATAGGTGGTCGATCGACTGATGTGGATGGTCGATCGACCGGATTAGCTGCTACTTGACTTCTTTATTCTACGTGGACTTGTCTTTTGGGCCTTGGATCGCGCACCAAGCTCGTTCCTTAAGCAATTTCTTCACGTCATTTACAATGCAGCTTACTCGGGGACGGATTTGGCTTGATTTCCCGTCGGATTCTTCACATTTCTGCAACAAAGCACAAAATACGGAAGTAGACGGAAATGGGGAGAAATGTAGCATAAACTAAACAAATGAGCTCTGAAATGCGTGTAAAAAGAGATGTAAAACATCATATAAATGACACGCATCAAATCTCCCCAAACCAAACCTTGCTTGTCCCCAAGCAAGAACTAGACTCGATCTAATGACCTAATGGAACGAGTTCAATCTCAGAGCAAAATGCAAACCGTAGGGCCTAAACCAATTTAATGCACAACCAACAATCAATTAGTAATGTGAATCATGCAAACGAATTATAAAGTCGTTAAAAGGCTGCTGAACCGTTGACTGTAAAGACTTATCAAACTGGACTCTCACGGGTCGCTCAATTCACTCAAATAAGCATAGGTGATATATTCGTAAGATAGAAAGAATTAATTTTGTAAAGACTCTCACCTAACTACGACCTATGAAAACATGCCAGCAATAAAATATGAAGATGACCTCTACGACCGTACATATGCATTCCAACCAACAAATGACCATTGACACATGCCGAGGTATATATGGGATATGTGAGGTATGGGTAAGAAGAGGCAAAACATTTCATGGTAAAGTGGAGGTACAGGTGATCAAGCTAGTACCAAAACGGAACCAAAGGACAACATCCAACTTCTTGCTCATAGGCAAACAACACGGTGCTATAGCAAGCACAAACTCACAATCTCCAGATGTAAAAGTAATCAACTAACTCCCCATAAAATAAGAATAAAACATGGGAGCAAAAATCGCCAAAAGATAAGGATTAAATTATGCGAATTGATTTCTTTCTCGGATCTCAGTCGATAGACCAAAAGGGGCAGTCGATCGACTGCTATGAACAGTGCAGAACCTCTTTTTTCATTTCTTTTTCTCTTTTTTCGAATCATTTTTCTATTTTCTTTTTTTTCTTTTGTTTCTTTTCTTTCCTTCTTTTCATCTTCCCAACAATATCTCAAACATGAGCAAATGCTACCAAAAACGCGTAACAATCCCAAAAACTAGGCTACTAGCTTGACAAAGGCAGGCTATGTGTAGTATGTAGTAAATAGGACAAAAAAGGATATTTTTGGCAGATGTGGAGCTTATGGGTAAAATGAGAAAAGGGAACCTCTACCACATGTGTCGACTAACCACAAACCGAATGCATACAGGTATTAAGCAGATCAAATTCATATTCATGCAAATTAAGGAAACATGTCTCATAAGGAGTAACTACTCACATTCCTAAATAAACTGGTCATAGATGACACCAGTTATAGGCTCTAAACCTCAGAAATATGATGTAGCTTGCCAATTATTAAAGTCAAGTCTCAAGTTCAGCAAGTAATTCAACGAAAACTCGTAGATATGCATATACGATTCTACCAATAACATGTAAGTCAAGCAAGGCTCAGGCAAAACAGGTGCAAAAGCTAAATCATCCTTGAAATACTACCGTTCCGACTCGACCTATATGCTAAAATAGACATGCATTTTATGGAAATTTTTGAAATTTTTCAATTTTTTGTTTTTGATTTTTTTTGTATATATATGTGAAATGAAATAAACAATGCAAAACAAAAAGTAAACGTGAATGCAAACATATATATGTGAAATGAAATAAACAATGCAAAACAAAAAGTAAACGTGAATGCAAACATATGATATGCGACGCAAAACCCTTCCCCAAACCAAATCGCACAATGTCCCCATTGTGCAAAATCATGTAATGAAAGCAAAGAGAAATGGGAATTTGCGAGAAAAGGGAAATAAAAACATAATGACATAAAGGAAAGACTTGGGAACTCACAAGACTTTAAAGCGCAAAAAAGGAAACCTCCCCAAACCAGCGTGAGCTAGGAGGTTTCAGTAGCCAGCAGTGCTACCGATAAGAGTACCTGAAAGACAAAAATTACCACGCGTAAGACCGAAGAAAACAATTTTGAACTTAAAAATTGTGCATAAATGAGACAAAAGAAGAAATAGATAATGCGACGGAAATGAAGTGGAGTAGAAAAACTCCCTGAAGTCCGCATATCGACCAAACACAGCAGGGGAGAGGTCGTGAGCGAATATAGCAGCAGCAGTGGTCGATCGACCTAAAGAGGCAGTCGATCGACCAATTGGTCATGAATAGTAGTTCCTGTAACCCGCAACTCAGTCGATCGACCAAGGATGCCAGTCGATCGACTGAGAACACTGCTGCAGTGTTTTATTTCCTCGTAATTGCTCAATGATTTGAGCTAATAAGCTCTAAATACCTGCAAATGCACAATAGTACGCGCCCAAAATTGCGCAAAACCCAGAACGAAGTCTAAAGTACTTAAAATCCTAAGCAAAAACAAAATAAAAGCGAAGTTATCGCGCACACAAAAGCAATAAAAAATAGTTCGAAAGCAATAAAATTTAAGTTTATAACGAATTTGATCAACTAGTAGTTGATAAAAAAGGACCATGGTATGGCCCACTTCGTTGGCTTCTGGCTACTAGAGGTAGCCTCAATGGTGCCCATCTCATCAGTTGCACCCTTCTCAGCATTGACAGTCGGAGGATTCACTGATCAGGGCGTCGTCATCTCCCCAATCGAGGACTCCCTCGGAATCATCGGAGTCCAAATCAGCCCATCTCACCTTGGCCGGCTCATCCTCTACTTCTTCATCAGTCCCATAGCTTAAGCGTCCTAGCTCCTCTTTGAATGATCGGCCGCTTTACAGCTGGCGCAGCTTGTAGTACTCCCTTCCCCAAACCAGCTCCTGCATTATTTAAAACAACAGATTCTTCCTCCATCTTGCTCCCAATCCGGGGCGGAGGGGTTAATACAGCAGTAGTAATAGGCATGTCAGGAAGTACAAAGTACGATCTCTTTTCAGAGACCGTGTTACAAGTGACAGGCCACATGGGATCCTTTTTCTTAGCCGGCCGAGCAAAAAAACAATAGAGTGTTTTCCCACCTTGAAGGTCAAGGTACCTAGACCGACATCGATGACCGCACCAAAGAGGTGTGCAAAAATGGCCTTCCCAAAATGATGGGAATATGGTCATCCTCGGGCATGTCAAGGACAACAAAGTCGACAGGGAAGAAAAACTTCCCTATCTGGACGGGTATGTCCTCTAGGACTCCTATGGGCTCGACCGCAGATCGGTCGACCATCCGAATCATCTCGGTAATAGCAAACCCGTCGCTTTAAGCTTCCTAGCTAGACTCAAGGGCATGACACTTATGCTAGCTCCTAAGTCACATAAAGCCTTTTCGATAGAAAAGGTACCTATGCTACAAGGGACGGAAAAGCTGCCCGGGTCTTCTAACTTAAGGGGCGCAGTGTGAGACAGATAAGAACAAGACTCCTTGGTGAGTGCGACAGTGTGCACTGTTTCAAGTGACCGCTTTTTGGACAACAGTTGTTTCATAAATTTGGTGTAAGCGGGTACTTGGTTAACTAGCTCAAGGAAGGGGACTTGGACATTCAAACTACGGATAACTTTCTCAAACTTACTGAAAGATACCTGTTCCTTGGTCGGCACGAGTCTCTCCGGATATGGGGCTGTAAGGAGCACCTTAGCCCTCTCTTCTAAGTCGCGTGTGCCGGCGTCCTTGGACTTAGGCTGAAAGTCCGTCACCTTCTCTTTGTTGAAGCTAGATCCCTCCTCAGACCGTCTCAAATGAGACCCATTGACCGTCATTGGGTCGAACTTGAGCCGGGATCGACCCATCAAGACACTCGTCCGCCCCAAAATCTTCGGATCGTGGTACCCCGAAACAAGTAGTCTCGTAGATTATTTGGCATTAAAGGACGAGATTCTTCAAATCAGCAGAGTGATTATGGTCGATCGACCACCCTCCTCGATCGATCGATCAAGGTTGCAGATTCGAAGCTCCTGGAACCCGTGTTTCGGTCGATCGACTAGGTATGTCAGTCGATCGACTGATTTTCCTGGCAGACGTCTTTTTCTTTGAATTGTTCGTTGAAGCTTTCTCTTGGCTTGTTTCTGGCTCATCTTTCTCGACAGCATCCTCAACCATGGCAGGACCGTCAAGGGTGGACCCGCTCCTCAAGGTGATGGCATTTAGGGTCTCCTTTTGTTCGGGTTGAGTGGGTAGGTGTCCGGGGGCTCGAGTGTTACTTTTGCTAGCTAGTTGAGCAATTTGGCTCTCAAGTAACTTCATCCCGCCTCTCTTGCTTGGGACTCCTTCAGCAACAGATTCTTAAGCTCAGAAAACTCAGAATTTTGTGTTTGTTGCTGCTGCGGCACATAAGGAGGCTTTTGGTATTGCTGTTGCTTTTGATGCGGAGGCACATATGGCTGCTGCTGTGGCGGAGGTTGAGTTGGGTTTTGGACATTCTGGCTCCTCCAACTCAAGTTCGGATGCGGTGGCTCGTAGTAGGTGTTGTTCGCCTATAGTGTTGAAAGGCGTAGCACAGATTCAAAGGGACTAAGGCGGTTCTTCGAGACATGGCCCTCAACTCCACACCTTTCACGAGACGAAGGGACCGTCGACAAAGATTGACTTGGTATATCCCACCCTTAGAGACTCCTCCTAGCTCATATTTGTCAAATCTTGCGAGTAAGAGCCTCAAGTGCGAAGAACAGAGGAAGACTCGCGAGCTCTCCTCTGGTTCCCTCTCGAATTCCCATACTCGGCCTTGTGGGTAGCGAGATCATCAATGATCTTCCACCCTTTGGTTGCTCCCAAATTTTCAGCGAATCTCCCATTGGCAGCAGCATCCAAAATGGCCCTCTGATCGTCGTACAACCCATTGTAGAAATGATTGCACAAACTCCACTTTGCAATCCCATGATGCGGTATGGTCCGCACCAACTTCTTGAATCGGACCCATGCCTCGTGGAAATTCTCATCTGGCCCTTGTTTAAAGCCCGTAATTTGAGCTCTAATGGCGATCGTCCTTGAAGCAGAGAAGTACTTCTTGTAGAACGCCAATGCCAGTGTATTCCAATCAGTGATCTCCAGGACGGTCTTGTCCAAATCCCTATACCATTCCCTTGCGGCATCACGAAGGGAAAAGATGAACATGGTCTCCTTGATTTGATCCTGGGTCACGCCAGCTGGTGGGGGAATGGCGCTGCAGTAGTCAATGAAAGTCTCCATGTGCTTAGCTGCATCTTCATTTGCAGCTCCCCCAAACTGGTTTCTCTCGACCATAGTAATGTAGGCAGGCTTTGGTTCGAATTTCCCGCTTCTCCGTGGTTCAACCCTTTATACAAGTCGGCGGGTGTCGGCTCAGAAAAACTAGCTATACTTGCTTCCTCGGCCATGACTGAAATTTCTGGAGAAGTAACTGTCTCGGCTGAAGAAGTAGGTGAAGACTGTTGGCCTTCCTCAAACAGATCGTGCTCAAGATAGCTTGACAGAGTACTCAGCTCTTCCTCTGTCGACAATATCCTCCGTGCTCGTCTCAACCCGCGCAAAGATTTCTCTATCTCAGAGTCAAATGGTAATAATTCTCCACCCTGTGACCTGCGCATAAGAAGAAACAACACAAGGAATATAAGAAAAGTTTAAGGAACAGAAGTCCCTTAAACTAAGAAAGACTAAAAATAAAAACAACTAAAATTAGGACTATTGCCTCCCCGGCAACGGCGCCAAAATTTGATACCCGTCGCTGTGAGTACCAAAGATAATATTTATAATCTCCTATTAAGACTAACCTAGGCTAGTGGTAACAGGGTCGATCCGCAAGGAGGCAGTTGTAAATTCTAGTTGTTCTATGATCGATCGAGGTAACTATTATGGGGGTTGATTGAATTGGTCTATAACTAATAACAATAAGAAGAAAATGAACTAAAGATATGATTTAAACAGATAAAAGAAAGGTACTAGGATGGTCGGGTCATTACAAACAAGGGCAAAAAACTAGGTCGGTCCGAATCAAACACAGGTAAGGCGGGAAATAAGAGGTCCTCTCGGTCCACTCCTAACAAATAGCATCTCTCGATCTCGCTATAGGTCCCTAATGTCACTAATACTAACTTTCGTTCTGAAAAGTGACTAATGGTCTAAACTATACCTATCTTTCGATCTTTAGCACAGTTTAGTCGAATTAATTGACGGTCAAATAACCTACCCTACCTTTCGGTCTAATGGGTCGGTCACAAAATAGGTATCTAACTGGTCGCATGCATTCAACTCGTCAGATACAAGATTAAAAACAATTAAAACGAAGGTATCCTTACAAGGTCAGTCGATCGACCAACAATGTCAGTCGATCGACTGACACGCGGGTTCAGTCCGTGTCTAACCTATTGCCGCCTAGCCATAAATTGCCTACATCCTAGCACTATAGGTTTAGCTACTCATGACGAAGGTAAAAACAACAAATAAACTAAGACAATAGGGTACTGAATTCATGATTTGAAATAGATAGCAAATAACAATAACAATAATTGGCTTTGGGCACAAATCTAGCAATTCTAATACTAATGAAAAAGCAAAACAAATAAATGGAATTAAAGCAGAATGATTACCGAGAATTTCAGAGGAAAGATTAAGAGCAAAGGCAGAAATCCAACGTTAAAGTCGATAACCCAAAACCCTAACTCGGAAATAAGCTAGAACTAAAAGTATTGTATGTGATATGGAACTTGATTGTAAAAACTGAAAGTTATGTTACGTTATATAGCAAATAAGCGCAACAACTATTTCCTAAAACCTAAACTTTACGGGCCTTGAGTTTCTCAATCTTTTAATTCCGTCTGGAATCGAAATCGTCGATCGACTACTCAGCTGGTCGATCGATCGCTCCTCAAGAATAAGAGCTTCGAACCGATAGGTGGTCGATCGATGATGTGGATGGTCGATCGAATTTGGATTAGCCGCTACTTGACTTCTTTATTCTACGTGGACTTGTCTTTTGGGCCTTGGATCGCGCACCAAGCTCGTTCCTTAAGCAATTTCTTCACGTCATTTACAATGCAGCTTACTCGGGGACGGATTTGGCTTGATTTCCCGTCGGATTCTTCACATTTCTGCAACAAAGCACAAAATACGGAAGTAGACGGAAATGGGGAGAAATGTAGCATAAACTAAACAAATGAGCTCTGAAATGCGTGTAAAAAGAGATGTAAAACATCATATAAATGACACGCATCACGCTCTATGGTTGAAAGTTCATTATTTTATTGATTTTTAAACAGATGGCCCACACTACCCACGTTCTCCTACCATCATTTATTTACAGATCAGTTTTGTTTTATTTCACTGAATGAATTTTATTTATAAAAATAATTTATCACATACACGAGTCTTCTATGTGAATAAAATTAATATTTATAACATTAACTAATAATCTGCCATGTTTATAAACCAATTAATCAAAGAGTAAGATAAAAAATGCAAAAGCATATTAAACAAATGCTTAAAATACTCAAAAAATAAGTGCTTTCTTGCTGTGTTAAAGCAAAAAAAAAAAAAATTGAATTTTACAAATCTACTTACAAATTTACAATTACGGTAAAAAATGTACAATATTAAATAAAATAAAATAAATGGGCTAAGATACAATAAACGATGAATATGTGAAATTAGTAATTTTTTAAATAATTTAAGAAATAAAGATTAATGATCTTCTCTTCATGCAATAATTCCCCAATGCTTCGATAAATATATTTTGGATCATCTGCATTACCAACCTAATCACCTGAGATTTTTCTGTTGGGATTTTCTCTTCATGCAATAAAAATTTTTTGTTGGGATTTTGGCCAACTACAATGTCATCTTGCTGTATGAATTTTGGGCCAACTATTAATGATTTCAGATATTGTAAGCTAATGCTTTCTATAAAGATAATTGGATTTTGTTACGATGATACATCTCTTTTAAAATTAAAACGGTCAAATAATATCTTATGTTCATTACAAATTTTAATTTAAGACGAGTATTATCTGTCTTAAGTTTAAGACGGGTCAAATACATACCAAATCACATGGCAAGTTGTCTAGAAAATGTTAAAAGTTTTGTCTTTATTACTACCATGTGATAGTATTTGGCCCGTTTTAAGATTTAAGACGGAGTAAGACTTACTATTATATTTATATAATAATATCACGGGTTTGAATAACTTATATTTAAGACGGATGACGTATACACCTTTTTTAATCATGCTGTTATTTCTAGTGTGTGTTAATTTTTGTAAAATTTATGAATGATATATTATTATTGTTTTCTTTTTAACTATTATATATTTATATAATAATATCACGAATTTAAATAATATTTAACAATTCGACCAAATCATAGTAAATGAGTGCAAGTTACATTTTTTTGTTCTATTTCAGTAATTACCAAAAATAATAATACTCTTTCACATATACCATATTTTCCTTATATTATTTTCCTTATACTAGTTGTACCTCCGCGCGCGATACGCGCGGAGTTACAAGGTAGGACGTGTTTTGATGTGTAAGTTTTCATAGTGACGTATAATGGTAATTAGTTTGTTTTGAATGTATCATTTAGATAGCACATGCTTTTTATTTTCTTAATGTATACGAGGCAGAATGTTTAAATCAGTTAACATAACTCGAAAAAGATTAACCCTAATCACCATAAAACATAAAGAAATCCCAATGTTTCTAAGAAAAGTGCGACTTTTATAGTTTCTTGCACAACCTTATTATAGGACGGGTTATTTACTAATAATATGGGTACAACCATCGGACTACCACTATTTTTACTCACTAATAATATGGTTATGTTTAGATCCGTTTCACATTTTATCTTTTGTGTAAAACTGTCTTATATAAGACATTGTCTTACTGACACAGTACCACAATCATGTTCAAAACCTCATAAATTGTAGAACACGTTGATAAAAAGACAATTTTACAATGACAAACCCTAACAAACCCATGAACGAAACTCACAGTATTCCAATAGAAAAAAGCAAACCCTAACAATTTTAAATTTTAGAAAACATCAAACTCAAACTAAATAGTAAAATAAAAATGTAAAGAATTAAATTGCATTGAAATAATTATTGTATCATTACGTATGGAAACTTGAAGAGTAATTTCATACTATTTGGCCATTCTATTATCGTTGCTTGTTGTTCATATTGCAATATTTATGTAGCTATACATACATATATCATCGTTTACAGCAAGGTTTTTCTCTACTTTCTTCAATGCATACGGTACCTTTTTACAGGTTGGTGTACATCCGAATTGCTCTACATCTCGCTTTGTAGCGATCCAAAAGTTTGGGCCTTGCTGGGGTCTATAAGGTGCGTAATAATCATCTCTTCCACGTCCTACCTCTTCAAATTTCTCAGCTAATTTGAACGCTAATTTGCATGCTGTATCATCTTCTCCAAACTCGATTCGCACAATTCCATTGAAATGCATGCCTTGTGTAGAATTAGTCGTGGACAACCCTTCTATGGGATAGCCTTGTCTGTTTAGGGTGTTAGCAAGCTTGTATAGATTGCGTGGCTTGTATTAGCCTTGTTCCATTTTGCCAAGCACATTAGCTAGAATGAATGTATATGCGCGTGGGGATCCAAGGTACGACGTGTATCGTTGTTGAAGATATTAGGATTGCGGATAGTGGTAATTGCAGTTTTCTCAATGTAATATGTAACTCAGATCCAAGGACCACCTCCGTCGATGTTGAAGATAATAGGCATACATATAATGCATTATTTCTTTTTTCATCTTACTTAATGTTTGTATTCGTAACGACTACCTTAGGTAGAATCGAATTTGTCTACAATTTCTGTCGATTGTTTGAATCCTTAGAGTGCACATAGCTTATGAATGATATTGCTAAGACAATTGTCTAACGTAGCAATTGTGTTAGGCATATAAAATGCACGGTAACAATTGATAATAATGATTTCTTTTTTTTTATTGTGCAGCAACAACATTATTAGATACTGATTATATGTATTTGTTTGCTTTCTACATTCTTATTTATATCACTCCATAAACTTGAGTACGCATTGATGTTGTCCATGTTTTCAAGGTCTTCACCATCAAATCTAATTGTACATGGCACTTGTGCGAAGGTGTAGTCTCTTCTGAGTAACCGTGCATCTTGACGCACAGTAACCTAACAATAAGATCCTATCTTAAATTTACAAAGGATGTCGAAGATATTAGGCCGTTTTTATTGTGCAGCGACAACATTATTAGACATTGATTATATATATTTACTTGCGTTCTACATCTTATTTATAACAATCCATAAACTTGAGTACGTATTGATGTTGTCCGGTCACATTTACAAGGTTTTGCCCATCAAATCTAACTACATATGGCACTTGTACGTGGTGTCGTCCTTGCCCCCCCCCCCCCTTCTAATTCGTCCTCCCTCTTTCATTTTTCCTCCTCTTTCACTTACTCTTATATTACGCCTTCACCTATTTGTCCTCGTATTAACCCTTCATATCGTCCCCTTCCCCTCTTCTTCCTCTTTCCCTTTGCTCTTATCGTTTGCATCCTTTCATTTCCCTCTACCGCCTCTTCTTACCCCTTGCTCTTTTTCTCAACCTCCATCCATTTCCCCTTCCTCCTCCCTTATTCCTTCTATGTCCACCAGCCCCTCTTATGATCAAATAGCATTAACAATCTTAGTTGTAGGGGAAAAAAAATGAAACTATAACACAATTTCTACACTGAAGTTCAAAATTTAAGTGATCCAAGTCATTCATTTTCACAAAACAACACTCCACAAAGCGATCTATTTTACATCATTTGTCAATCAAACTGCATTGTCTGGTGACAAGACGACCTTAGGAGCTAACCACAATTGAATTTATCCTCGCTAACCTAAAAAAAAACCTTAAACTTAAGAATAACCAGTCTTTGAGCATTCTCTTATTCCTACAGAACCACGAAACTATGTTTTTTCACAAAAGCATTTTGCTATCAGCTCCCGCTTTAGCCCACATATAGTTCGTCATCATCAAACTGCTCTAACAACTACCCAAAAACTAAAATACCCCCACCTATCTTTCCTTCCATCAATGACAAGCGCAAAACTGTAAACATCATCTTCACCAACAATAATGGTAATTGGTAATTGGAGACAAATGACAAATAAACTACTTTGATGAAGAACCAAGTCATAGAATGTTACAGGATATTAGATGACATTTAAAACAGGCAAAAAAGTTATCTAACCACTCGTGTCTAGGTGTGCCTAGCATATTCTCCATACTTACACAGTGAAGACAAAAAAGTTATCAAACTGCATTGACTGTAAATTGACAATAATACCCTTATTTCCTCCTTATATTTACATAAATACAAACGCGTGCCCCACATACCAACCCAATAATACAAGCTTGCTTTCTTCTTTTGCCCCACTTTTACTCTCTTTTCTTGGTTTCTCCCATTTTTACCACGTTACCTTTGGATTGGTACGGAGGAAGTAGTTGAAAGCACTGAGTTCATGCACTCTGTAAATTTGAACAACCCATCATCCCACCCCACTTTGCCCAGACCGCCAAAGAAATCATGAGAGATGGAAATATAACTAAATTTTTTCCAGCTGAAACATTGTTCCCCGTTTCCTCTCTAGTGTTTCATTTAACCTTAATTCATTTGACAATTTACTCACACCTGCTCGATCTTTCATCTTACTCACTCATCATCCTTATTTCATCTATTTAATTAAATCAGGCTTACATCCACCCAAACTATGTGTGTTCTTGTTGATCGTTTATAATTGAAGGGGGAAGTTGAAACAATTGACTTTTCTTTATACATAATACCCTTACACAAATATTTACGACCCAAAGCTTCCTTTTTTACAGTATTTTTAATAAGACGGATGCTATTCCACTTTTATCAAAATGGAAGGAATATAACCATGTAAACAACATCTAATCAAAGAAACAATTAAGACCACAATAGCATCTTAAGAATGCTACTTCCATTGGAGTGAGCGTACCCAGTTATCAGCTACGAGTACTTGTCTTACCATGAACAAATTTCTACATCGAAAGTAACATAATGTCCCTTAGTTGTAGAGTATATAGCATGTTAATAAAACTATCTTTTTTTTAACTCACTAAACAATGTGAATTGAAATAGATAATGCACTGACTTCAATCACAAAAGCATTCGATGCTTCAGCAAAAACCACGTCTTATTCGTCAAAGATAATGACCAATACAAATTCGTCCTACGACTTGTTAGGTGAAAAAACGTAAATAAAACAGTGAAAACAAACTCACTTTTTTTCACCTCAACAAAACCCCTAAAATTCTTAGAAACTATGTACAATAAAGCGGTGCACATGTAGTCACGGATAAGCCACCACCAATACACAATGTCCCATAGTGCTTCATCTAATGACTTCCAATATCAAGGGCCTCTAGCTTTTCCAGCAGCTCTTTTTCTCGGTGATCTGCATAAGAAATTGTAGTTGGGAATAAACCTCAATCTTATATCACGTATATTTTGAAACAAGAACCGAGAGTTTTTAGTAGTAGCTTAAAGTAAAATACGCTACAAAAATCTAAACCTTACCAGCAATAGCACACAAGTACTTAGAACGATAAGCTCCAGTCGTAGATCTGCAGTCTATCCCCTTGTTTCGTGTAAGGGCATTTTGAGCAGCTGCAACTGCAACCTCCACATCCTCAGCCGTAGCAGTTGGAATAACACCTACAAACACATGATGATGAATATGCCCAATTTAACAATTCGTCTCTTAAAATATAGTCTCGTATAGTTCTCATATAGTGCAATCACCCAATTTTAGTTCTCATATAGGGCAGCCTCATCATTATATATTGTCAAAATCCGTCCTCACATGAGTATTTGTTTTAACAAAAATCAATCCACAATGCCGAATCTATGTTACTCTGGCATATGCTTTGATCTCATATCGTGTGCCCGATATGTTACGACCCTTCATCACTTCATTTAAGACCAAAACACTATAATCGTAAAGGAAAATAACCATTCAGACACTCCGACAATATGACATACATGACACTTGTAGCCGAGTTGGAGTAACATAGATTCAAATTTCATATCCTATACCACAAAAGCTCTATAAGAAGCACAGAAATATAGAATGTGTAACTACTGCTAGTTTATGGTTACTTGATAAAGATGAAACTGCTAAAATAGAATTCTGAAAACTAACCAAATCTAAAGATCCAACCTTTGATTAGAAACTCCCCGAATCCTAATCCAAAATAAGCTCGTGTTGACGTGTCTTTTCACATGAACACGTAACACCATTCTACATTAGTCAGTGCTGGATCTCTAACTTATGCCTTATAGGAGAGTGCATACCAGGCGCTTGCGTTGACGTGTCTTTTCACATGAACACGTACCTCTAGAGTGACTGTATGCACATGCCAGCCGGTGTACGTAGCCAAGAAACTCATGAGATCACTGGACTCAACTATCGGCTATCGGCTCAGATGGCTCCTGCTTCTACCTTTAATACTCATCAGAACCCAAACTCATCACACCCAACACCTTACTCGACCGAGTAAGGCCCACTCGGTCGAGTAGCCCTTATTCCGAAACCTGTGGTATTACACATATAACTGACCAAAAGGAACTAGAGACTAATGTAATGACAGTGAAGACATGATACTAAATCATAAAACAAGCTAAGTGTCATGATGGAAAACACCGGAGTCTTCCCGAGAATTGAAATAACATATACTTTGTAGACATTAGCCAACTTTTAACTCAATAAGAAAATGTATGAAAATTGTTAAACAGAAATGTTTTGGTAAATTTCTACCAATTTAGGGTTAAAGCGGTCTTAGCGTTAGGTCTATGTTACGATTCGAATGATTATTGTATGTTATCCTGTATGAACGACTTAAACAAAGAACACAAGCAATTTTGGTGACGCGGAAAACCCGATGTGGGAAACAACCACGGGGGGAGACGGAATCCCACCAATATTTTCACTATAATTCGAGAGGAAATACAGTTCGTATGCTTGCTATGAATGCTAGGGTGTAGTTCTTGTATTTTCTGACGATCTTCTTTGTTTGCATCGAGGCTCTTTATATAGGGGAGCTCGTTGGGCTAGGGTTTCTTGCTTTCCCTCCAAGTTATTCCTAATTTGACACTAGGTAGGACTTTCCCTCTTCGGATCTCGCAAGATGTTGGACTCTCATAAGCTTCTCCCGCGTGGACCAAAGCCCATACCCTACGCTGCTTACTGACGCTGTCACCCTGAATCCCTGATACCCTGCATCCCGCAACGCTCCCAGGCCTGCTGCCCCAAGTCAGCCCATATTCAGATTTTGGGCCTAACAGTTTGCCCCCAATTTTCTGCGAAAAGTGCAACCCTAATTATTTGAGCGGGAAATTGCAGTGTATCGTTGAGTGACTTCTCGCATACTCCATTTCAATTCACATTTCTTAAAACCCCAACTACCCCTTCCTATTTAATCTCATCCGCCCACCATTTTCTCTTTCATCATCATTTCGCCTCCTCAAAACCTTCAACTTTCCGTCTCCCCAAATCCCTTCTTCGTCAACGTCCTTTCACTGCTAGCGCCGCCTTCATCCGTCCTCTCAGGTACTTTCGCTTCTCTCTCCTCGTTTAACATGGCTAAGACCCGTTTAACATCATCTTCCTCCACCACCATCGACCTCGAAAACGATGACTTCCCTTCACAGGGAGTCCTCAAAAGACCGCATTCCGGCGACTCCCACCTAACCCAAGAGGATATACCTAGGATCAAAGCTTTGTTGGGGTTGGGTGACGATGTGGTGATCCTCATCCCTAAACATGGCCAGAAAGCAGACGCCCTCCGCGCGGGGTGGATCTGCTTGTATACCTATCCCTTCGCCCTTGGCCTTAGATTTCCTTTTCCCCTGATGATTCAAGAGTTCATTCGTTTGAACTCCCTACCCATGGCCCAAATCGCCCCTTATGCATGGAGAATCCTTTTGTCCACCGTTGTTCTGAACAACAGCCTGGGCGCGGAAATTGGGTTACCAGATCTGGCCCATAGGTTTGAGTGTCGGTCACTGGGGCACGGCCAATATACTTTCAGGGCCGTGGAGAAGACTGAAAACTTCCTCCAATCGGCTGCTAAAGGGAAGGACGATGGGTGGTATGAGGATTTTTTCTATGTCAAGCTTGATTCTCTCCCCATTCATGCTGATTACTTGTTCGAGCGCTGGGTTTTTGCTAAGAGTAAGTATATTTTGCATATCTACTCTTGATTGTTCTTGTCACTTACTATTCTTACTCTTTGATCTGATGCAGAACTCACGAACCCCGAGAAATTCGAGGACGAGGATACTTCTGTTGTCAAGCTCTTTTCCATCCCTGAAGATCGCAGGCTATTTCCCCTTTTGCTCTCTGGCTTAGCCGATTCTGCTACTGAAGAAACCATGTCTTCTGGTAAACATCCTTCAATCTCTTGGAATCTCTTGCCTTCACTGGCTCTTTATTCTGATCCTCTACGTTCTTGTGCCCCTGCAGGAAGTGCTAAACCATCTGCCTCTGAGATCCTGATGCGCCATGCCAGGAAAAGGACTGCTGATTCCTCTCACTCCCCTGCCTCCTCAAGAAGTAGATCCTCCTCTAGGCCTGCTCCAGAGCCCATTGAAGTGACCCCGATATCGCGTGCACCTGGGTCCCCTGTTCATACTAACGAGCTGCTGCTACGCCTCCCTGCTGAGTTTGGGGACGCTGATCGTGCCAATTACTGGCCTGCACCGGAAAGGCTTCTGACCCCGGCTTGCTCCAAGGCGTTTGACTCGACTGCCCCCCAAGAAATGACCGACCTGGCTGCGGAACACTGCTTTCTGGTGAGTCTCCTTTCACTGCTTCTTTTCTTCCTTTGCCCCTGTGCTTTCATGACTAACATTTTCTTCATTGCAGTCTCTCCAATCCTCCCTCTATCTTCGTAAGATGCTGCAGAGGGCCAAGATTGAATGTCTGGCCTATGTGGGAAAGAACAAGGAGCTCACAGCTACCTGCGCTAAGTTGAGGGAACAGCTCTATGTGGCCTTAAAAGAGAAGGAGGCAGCTAAAGACCAGCTGGCGAGGACCCAGGAGGCTAACTGCGTTCTGACTGTCGGGTTGATAAAGGCAGAGGCCCATGCTGAAGAGATGGCTGAGCTAGCAAAAAATGTGGGTGCCTATACTGCTTTTGAGGGGCGGATTGACTGCATCCGTGCTTATACTGAGGGGAGGCACACGTCCTGGAACCTGGAGGAGGAGCTGGCAGAGTTTGCTCGTGCATTTCCCAATGGCATGGACCTGAGCGCCCTGTTTCCTCTTGAAGCTGAAGCTGCTAACCCGGAGCCTGAGTACATAGCCATGGATATTTCCGGAGCCATCTCTGGGACTGTCGAGGAGATCCTAGCTGGGGAGACTGGTGATGGCGCCACTGCAACTCCTGAGGCTGTTCAGGCACCTGCAACGGAGGAGCAAACAGAGCATGGGGAGCAGAGCAATGGTCAGGAAGCAGTTATCGAGAGGATTGACCTCTCTTAAATTTTATTTCAAATTATCTGGGGACTTGGCCCTGTGTGGCGCAAGTTTTGTAAAAAACTATTTTCTTTCTTGTTTTGGTCCGTTTTGTGCCTGCCGGTGTGCAGGTTTTGAACTTTCGGTGGCGCCTGCTAAAGGTAGCAGGTGCCCTAACTTAAAGTAGCTCTGGGCCCTGGTTTCTAGGCCCTACTTTTGCTATACTTGCGTTTTGCCATTGATTTCTGGAGTTTTGTTTCCACATAGATATACCCAGGAAGCTGACCTGATTCCAGGTGCGCAGCTCCTGTTTCTGGCGACAGGCTTTTGATAACATATTTTACCCATGACGTAAAATATCTTATCACTAGGGTTAGCTGATTAGAGCGTACCTTTATTGAATGTTTCTGACTAACAAGGAATGTTGCGTTCCTTGTGGTTCCAGACGTTTGAAATCGGTGCGTGCACTCTTTGATCGACGACATAGCTATGGGATTACTGAGTTAACGTTAAGGTATGGGTGGTCTTAGTATGCCGAACCCTGCGCGCTACCTCGGCGTATGCTCTCCATGTGGCTTGACTTAAGATAAACGTCTTCGTAGCCTCACATGGCGAAAAATGGACACTCAAAGTGTGCCTCATCTGATAAGTAACCAACATTAGTACCAAATCCTTTCTTCGTAGAAGCGTTATAAAGTCCAAAGTAGTGCAAATTACCTGGTGCTATCTCATGGTGTTCCAGGGCAACACCTGGATCCAGGAAGCCACAGCCTGTACTACTCGGTTTAAAAACGACTCTTTCTGACTTCAAAAAAGAAAAACTAAAAGAAAAAAGTTTTGTGAAACATACTAACACCTAAAGCATATACTAACTAACCCCCCCCCCCCCCTTTTTTTTTTTTGAAAACTTTTTTTTTTTTTTTTTTTGCTTCACGGACATTCGAAAGGTCCTTTGTACACTAAAGTTTTGGCACTTTGTCAGATAAAGTACCGTTTCAAGTGACGGATGTTTCAGGGTTTATCCAGGATTTGACCGTGCATGGTCATCAACCTGTATGCCCCATTCTTGATAATGCTTTCGACCTGATATGGCCCTTCCCATTTGTAGGCAAACTTGCCTGCTTTGTGGTTCTTGGTATTTTCGAATACCCTTCTGAGTACAAGGTCCCCTACTTCAAGGGTCCTGATCCTAACGTTCTTGTTATATGTCCTTGCTACGGATTGTTTATACGATGCCATACGTATGTAAGCGCTTTCTCGTAACTCATCAACTGTATCCAGGCTCCTAGCCATTTCGACTTTGTTTTGTTCTGCCGTCTGACAGCCGTATCTGTGCGTGGGTACCAGAACTTCTGAGGGTATTACTGCCTCCGCTCCGTATACAAGGCTAAACGGAGTTTGACCTGTTGCCATTTTAGGTGTTGTTCTGTCCGACCAGAGTACCAGTGGCAGTTCATCTGCCCATTTTCCCCCAACTCTTCCAGCCGTTTTCTGAGATTTTCCACAATGATTTTATTGCTGGACTCGGCTTGGCCATTGGTTTGTGGATATCTGGGGGCTGATTTTCTTAGTGTTATGTTCCATCGTGCACAGAAGCCCTCGGTGTTATCTGATATGAACTGGGACCCGTTGTCGCATATGATCTCGGATGGTATCCCAAATCTGCTTATGATGTTGCGCTTGATGAAAGAGATCACCTGCTGTTCTTTTACCTCTGTCATTGCCTCTGATCCACTTTGAGAAGTAGTCGGTCATGACTAACATATATACTCTGTTTCCTGGAGCTCTGGGCAGTTTACCTACTATGTCCATGCCCCACATCATGAATGGCCATGGAGAGATAATCGGATGCATTGGTTCTGCTGGCTGGTGGATTGCTGGAGCCGCCTTTTGACACGACTCGCAGCGTTTAGCGTGATTTACAGCGTCTGCGCGCATGGTGGGCCAGAAATACCCTTGTCTCAAGATTTTGTTTGACAGACTTCGTCCTCCAGCGTGGTTCCCACATTCTCCGCTGTGCACATCTTTCAATACTGTTTCAGCTTCCTCTTTGCTTAAGCACCTGAGGCATGGTCCTGCCAATGATTTTCTGAAGAGAATATTATCAATCATGATGTATCTAGAAGCTTTTATTCTGAAACTTTGTGCTTCTTTTCTGTCTTCGGGGATTGTCCCATCCCTTAGCCAATTTAGGTATGGAACCCTCCAATCTGCATCCTGCTGTCCTACTGCGGAGACCAGCGTCCTGGTTCCTTGTGCACACTGCACGTGTACATCCTCTTTCATTGGTCTCTGATCCGGCTCTTCTTGGATGGCTGGGGTCAACACATGAGTAATCGGTATGTTTGATAGTTCTGCGGGCTGGAAGGTGGATCCCAACGTGGCCAGAGCGTCTGCCTCCACGTTCTGCTCCCACGGCACCTGAGTTATCTTGAATGTTCTGAATTTTGACTTTCGCTTTGTGGCTATTTTCAAGTAAGCTATCATCTTTGGATCACGTGCTACATACTCGTTGTTTACGTGATTTACCACAAGTAAGGAGTCACTGTATACCCTCAGGTTCCTCACCTTGAGCCCTGACGCCATCTGCATCCCAAGTATAAGAGCTTCATACTCGGCTTCGTTGTTGGTTGCCTTGAACTCACACCTAATGGCTTGCACTATCATGTCTCCTTTAGGAGATCGAAGGACCAGACCTACGCCAGCCCCTCTTGCATTTGAGGCTCCATCAATGTACAAGGTCCATATTTCACCATCCTGATTCCCTGTTATCGCCAGCATTCCTTCTTCTGCCTCCCTACGGGTGGCGGGGCAGAAGTCAGAGACGAAGTCTACTAGGGCTTGGGATTTTATCGCCGTTCTGGGTTCAAATTGCAAGTCATAGCCACTAAGATGTACTGACCACTTAGTCATTCTGCCTGAAAGTTCAGGCTTCCTCATAATAGTCTTTAGCGGGTAATTGGTTATGACATGGATGGTGTGAGATTCAAAGTACGGCCAGCTTTATAAGAAGCAAGAACTAAAGCCAATGCTAGTTTTTCAAAGGAAGTGTACCTGGTCTCTGCAGGGAGCAGAGACTTGCTAATGTAATACACGGGATGCTGCACTCCTTCTTATTCTTTGACCAAGACTGCGCTTACGGCTGCTTCCGTGACTGACAGGTACAAAAATAGTGGTTCCCCTTGCTCAGGTTTCGCGAGTAACGGTGGCGTGCTTAGGTAGCTTTTGAGTTCTGCGAATGCTTTTTCATGCTCCTCAGTCCATTCGAATTTCTGACTCTTCCTCAATATATCATAGAATAGTTTGCACCTATCCGAGGCCCTTGATATGAACCTGTTTAGGGCCGCCACCTTCCCCGCCAGCCTCTGCACGTCTTTTGGCTTCTGGGGTGATTCCAGCTGGAGTATTGCTCTTATCTGTTCTTTGCTTGCCTCAATTCCCCTCTGGGTCACCATGTACCCTAAGAATTTTCCTGAAGATACCCCAAACGAGCATCTGGACGGATTAAGTTTCATTTTAAACTCCCTTAACGTTTGGAAGGTGTCTGCTAAGTGCTCCATGTGCATTCTTGCTTTTTTGGACTTCACCACCATGTCGTCTATGTATACTTCCATGGACTTTCCTATTTGTTGCTTGAACATTTTATATACCAGCCGCTGGTACGTGGACCCGGCGTTCTTCAGGCCAAAGGGCATGACCTTGTAACAATATATGTCTCTTTCCGACATGAATGCTGTTTTCTCTTGATCTTGTGGATGCATCTTGATTTGATTATAACCGCTCCAGGCATCGAGGAAAGTGAGTACCTCGTGTCCTGCAGTAGCGTCCACCATTGCATCGATATGTGGCAGTGGGAAGGGATCCTTGGGACAAGCTTTGTTTAGATCTGTGAAGTCTACACACACCCTCCATTTGCCATTCTTTTTGGGCACCACTACTACGTCAGAGAGCCACTCAGGGTAACTGACTTCTCTAATTTTATCTGCTGCCAGGAGACTGTCTACTTCTTTGTTAATGACCTCATTTCTTTCTGCTGCGAATTTTCTTCTCTTCTGCTGTACTGGGGTGCAGCTTGGGTTCACGCTTAATTTATGCGAAATAACGGATGAGTCTATGCCTACCATATCATTGTGGGACCAGGCGAAGCAGTCCATATTGTTCTTGAGAAATTGAATCAGCCGGTTGCGCAGCTCTTCACTGCAAGTTGCCCCAATCAACACTGTCCTATCCGGATGTTCCTCGTCCAGGTGTATCTGGTCCAGCTCCTCCGAGGGAGGCTCCTTGTATTCTGTCGAGGTGCCCCGGTCCTGTAATTGCTATGAGGGGAGCTTGGTTGTAGCCTTGAGGGCTTGGGTATAGCAGTTTCTGGATTCCTCTTGATCTCCTTTTACCGTAACCGTGCCCCATGGTGTTGGGAACTTGAGACACTGATGATATGTTGAAGGCACCGCCTTCATCTGATGCAGCCACGATATTCCTAGTATCACGTTGTAGGTGGTTGGACCTTCGATGACTAGGTATCTCACTAGTTTATTAACTCCTTCAATATACGTTGGGATGGTTATCTCGCCTACTGAATGCGCGGTCTCCCCACTGAATCCCACCAGGGGCACAGACTTCTTTATCAGGTTTTCTTTATCGAAACCCATGGTTTTGAGGGTTTCGAGCATGATAAGGTTCACAGAGCTCCCTGTATCTACCAACGCTTTCCGTACGGTGCAATTTGCCCGATGTAGAAGCAAACAAATCACGAAAATCGAAACTGCCTGTTACCCAATAAAGACCTAAAATTCCCGTGGCTAGAAATCCATTATTGGCTAAACAACTATTCGGCATTTTACACTATTTCGGAAACCCAAGGACTCAATCGCCAGACCTCTGGGAAAGCATGAAAAAAAGGCTCGAATGGTACGATCCTTCCGTCACCCCTTCTCATTATTTTATTTTAATAATTCAACCTGGCTGGATCCGGGCTGGGATAGTGGCGCCCATTCCTTGGTTATATTTCATCTCTTCAACAAGTTTAGTAATGAGCATAACAACCCTGTTGTTCCGATGGATTTCTAGTTAATAGAATCTTAAGATAAACCCACATTTATACAAAACTTCTACCCCGAGCACACACATTGTATTTTGAGTTAGCAACATCTATATTTTTTATTTCCTTTCTTCTTCACTTCGGGTCGAAAAAAATTTGATTTAAAATGAATTTATTTTACTTGTATCTCCCATCTCTCTATTTTTTTTAGCACGAATTCTTTTCCTTGGTTAACAACAATTGTCGTTTTACCGGTCTAAAGGATCTCAGTCCCCAGTGGCATAACAAATTATTTTTTAAAAAATTGCGGGAAAAGGGCCCCTGACCAATTAGAAACGCCATGTTATTAAGTATTTTTATTGAAGTTATTTTCTTTCTAAGAGGTGGAATAGAATAACCCGATTGAAGCGTAATGATCATACGTCTATAATGCATTGTATGTTCCATAATAGGTCCCATTCTTCTACCCTTTCGGAGGAGCCGTGGTTTCCGTATAAGCGCGGCCCTCTAGGATGCCCTTGTTAAAGTTCCTCCTCCTATTATGGCTTGTCTTGGAGGTACTTTTTTCTATCTTTTTGATGTCTCTGTCTCCCAGGCGGAGACCTGGAAGTCTTCCCTGTCTTCTTGTCTTGTCCCCTGTTCCTCGTTTATTGTTTCTTTTCGTTGCAGCACATGTGGGATCCCCAGAGACTCCTATCCTAAGAGTCACCTGCTCGGGGCATGACCGGTTGAGGTATTAAATTTGGTTTATTTTATGTTGCTTCCTATCTAAATCTACTAATCTCCTCATTATTTGTAACAGTTCTTTACTTGGGTGGTTGGGATTTTTCTATTCCAAATATATTCATTCCTGAGTTTTTTGAAATACATAAAACGGAAGGAGTCTTTGGAACGGCAAAAAGAAGGGAAGAGTAGTACAGAAGCAGAACTCGATTTCTCACAAGGATTAGATAAAGGAACGGAAAGTACCTTACGAGAAGAGTTCGGGATATTTAGCTAACATAGAAGACTCAGGCTCCCAAGTTTCTTCTTCGACATTTCCACAACGCCAAAGGATACGAACTAGGAGCACCACTTTGTTTCTAAGTTGCTTGTTTGCCCTTTCGAGGATTCGGATCAGCCTTTCTTCCAAAGCCAAGTTAGGTTCCAAATCTGGGATTTCTTCTTGAATAACATGGCTCGGATCACTAATGTACTTCCTCAACTGAGATACATGGAAGACATTATGAACCTTGCTCAAATTCGGGGGCAACTCTAAACGGTAAGCAACGGGACCAATCTTCTCAAGCACACGGAAAGGTCCAATGTATTTGGGACTCAGCTTTCCTTTCACACCAAAACGTTTCACCCCTTTCATAGGTGATACCTTAAGGAATACTCGATCATCAACCTCAAAGGCAAGTGGTCGACGACGGGCATCAGCATACGATTTCTGTCGGTCTTGAGCGGCTTTCATACGCTCTCGAATGATCTGAACCTGATTGATGGTCTTAGTCACCAAATCGGGTCCCAACACATGAGCATCTTGGACTTGATCCCAACAGACCGGACTACGGCACTTCCTACCATACAAAGCTTCATAAGGTGACATCTTGATAGAAGTATGATAGCTATTGTTGTAGGAGAATTCAACAAGAGGTAAGCACTTCTCCCAAGAAGTGTGGAAGTCTAAAGCACAAGCACGGAGGAGGTCCTCTAAAGTCTGGATAGTCCTCTCAGTCTGTCCATCTGTAGCGGCGTGAAAAGCGGTACTCATCAGTAGCTTACTACCCATGGCTTCTTGCAAAGCGATCCGAAACGGAAACGAGAATCTCGGGTCACGATCTGAAACTATATCCTTAGGCACTCCATGGTAGCGTACTATCTCCTTCACGTAGGCACCAGCTAGGACATCTAATCTCCATGTCTCCTTGATAGGTATAAACCTATCACATTTGGTCAATCGATCTACAACCACCCAAACCGCATCTTTTCCGCTAGCAGTCTTAGGTAAAGCCATCACAAAGTCCATGGAGATGGACTCCCATTTCCAAAGGGGAACATCCAAAGGTTGTAGCAAACCCCCGGGTTTCTGATGCTCAACCTTCACTTTCTGACAGGTAAGACACTTGCTAACATACTCTAGGACATCAATCTTCATCCTAGGCCACCAAAACCGTAATCTCAAGTCTTTATACATCTTGTCACCACCAGGATGAATAGAGTAAGGAGAAAGGTGGCTTCATCAAGGATCTTCTTCCTCAATTCGGCTACTCTCAGAACATACATCCTACCTTGGTAACGAAGGTATCCATCACTATCCACCACACAATCCTTAGCTTGCCCAAGTTGGATTTTTGCTTGAATGGACTTGAAAGTAGCATCCTCAGGTAGGCAAGTACGGATCTCATGGTAAAAGTCGGGTTCTGCACTCAAGGCACTAAGATAGTCAAAGCCCTTCCCAACAAGGCTTATCCCTAACTTTTGAAATTCCGTGGTAAGTTCATCAGGTAACACACGGATAGTGCTCAAAGAGTGACTAGTCTTCCTACTCAAAGCATCGGCCACCACATTTGCTTTCCCTTCATGATAAATCAACTCGGCATCATAATCATTCACCAACTCTAGCCATCTTCTTTGCCTCATATTCAATTATTTCTGGGTAAAGATACACCTCAAACTCTTATGATCGGTATAAATGCGGCAATGAACTCCAATAAGGTAATGCCTCTATGTCTTCAAGGCATGTACCACGGCGGCTAATTCAAGATCATGAGTCGGATAGTTCACCTCGTGAACCCTCAGTTGTCGAGAAGCATATGCAATAACCCTTCGGTTTTGCATCAAGAGACAACCTAGGCCATGCTTTGAAGCATCACAATAAACATCGTAGTCCACACCATCCTCAGGTAAGGTCAACACCGGAGCGGTAGTCAACCTAGTCTTCAACTCTAAGAAGGCATTCTCACACTCATCGGTCCACACATACTTAGACTCCTTCTTCAACAATTGAGTCATCGGTCTAGCTAACTTAGAGAAATCTTTCACGAATCGACGGTAATAACCCGCCAAACCGAGAAAGCTTCGAATCTCAGTCATATTTTTCGGACTCTTCCAATCAACAACGACCTCAATCTTAGAAGGATCTACCATAACACCATCTTTGGATATGACATGTCCAAGAAAAGTTACTTGATGCAACCAAAATTCACATTTCGAGAACTTAGCATACCACTTTTGACGATGTAGAATGTCTAAGATGATATGGAGGTGTAGGGCATGTTCTTCATCATTCTTTGAGAAAATCAAGATATCATCAATGAACACCACCACACACTTATCGAGGTACTCACTAAAGGTACGATTCATTTGATCCATGAAGATAGCCGGAGCATTAGTCAATCCGAAAGGCATCACTTTAAATTCGAAATGACCATATCTCGTGCTGAAAGCAGTCTTAGGAATATCGGACTCACGCACCGGAATTTGATGATAACCCGATCGGAGGTCAATCTTGGAAAAAGTAGAAGCACCACGTAATTGGTCAAAGAGATCATCAATTCGTGGAAGAGGATACTTGTTCTTGATTGTCACACAATTGAGTTCACGATAATCAATGCAAAGTCGCATAGATCCATCCTTTTTCTTCACAAAGAGGACGGGGGAACCCCAAGGAGAAGCACTAGGCCTAATAAAGCCTTTATCAATCAAGTCATCAAGTTGAACTCTCAACTCCTTCAATTCGGAAGGTGTCATACGATAAGGAGCTTTAGCAATAGAACTGGTTCCGGGAACTAGGTCAATAGAAAATTCAACATCTCTTTCAGGAGGAATCCCGGGTAATTCATCGGGAAATACATCCGGAAATTCACAAACAATGGGAACATCCTTAAAGGGAGGAAGAGAAGGAGAATTAGAAGTAGTCACTACACATAGGAATGCTTGATGACCCTTCTTCAAAGCATTCACCATCTTCATAGCTGAGATCAACTTCACACCTGTTTGCTTTCTAACCCCTTGATAAGATACGCGAGTACCCAAAGGGCTTTTAAGAACAATCTTTTGATCTCGACATTCAAATCGAGCATGATAAGTAGATAACCAATCCATGCCCAAAACAACATCAAACTCCTCAAGTGGAAATCGAAGGAGATTAGCCGGGAAAATAGATTCCGCTATCGATATAGGGACATCCGAATAAAAATAAGAACAAGAGAAGATGTCGCCGGAGGGTAAAGATATTGATGTACTATCTCCAAGTGAAGGTTCAAGAGGTAACTTGTCGGAGAATTTCATCGATATAAATGACAAAAAAGCACCGGTATCAAATAAAACCAAACAAGGGACATCAAATATTAAGAACGTATACAGTGACTATGTTCAGGTGTGCCTCGGCCTCGACGGCTCATCACAAAGATGCGACCTCTCGGCCTCTCAGGAACAGCAGGAGTAGTAGTAGTCTTCCTCTCAGGACACTCATTAGCCTTGTGTTCAGGCTTGTTGCAGGAGAAACACACAAATTGCTTATCAAAGCAACCAATTCCAGGATGCAAAGGCTTCTTACAATGATAGCACATACGACCCTTAGGATTTTTGTCGTTGCTAGGAGATAGAACACGAGCACCTTGATTTGCTTGTCCACTCGGAACAAACCTCTTCTTGTTAGGATAAGAGGGGGAAGAAGTAGGCACAAAGGGTCTAGAAGGAGCAACATAAGGCCTAGAAGTGGAGTAGAGTGGCCTCTTGCCAAGGGAAGTACGAGAAGCACGAGCCTCTTCATCAATAGCCCGAATAGAGCTCTCGGCCCATAATGCATCATCATAGATTGAGACAAAGGAAGTAGAATCCCTACGGATCAAGCTCTTAAGCTTTGGAGTGAGCTTGTCAAGGTAAAAGAAAGCGTTTTCTTCTTCATTTTTGACAAGTTTAGAAGCATAGTGAGCAAGTTCATTGAACTTGTCGGTAAAGGCTTGGACAGAAAGACTTCCTTGCTTCAAATTTATAAACTCTTTAAGCCTTTGTTGTTTCAGCTCTTTTAGATAGAACCTAATCTCAACTAGATCCTTAAAGCGATCCCAACCAAAACCAGGCTCAAGAGTGGAAGTAGGACTAGTCATGGTCCACCATCTATCAGCTTCTTTCACAAGGAAGTGAGAAGCCAATTTCACCTTGTCCTCTTCACGAACATCATACAAGACAAAGCTCTTCTCCGATTCCCGAAACCATTCGGTGAGTGCCACCGGGTCTACTTCACCACCATAAGTTTGAGTCTTGTTTCGAGTTAATTGACTTGTCACCCAAGTGTAAGAACCGGGTCTATCACCTTCTGGAAACTGAGGAGGGGGAGGAGGAGCTGGTTGGTTTTGCTGATTCTGAAGAATCTGAGTAAGAGCTTTCAAGATTGCATTATCTACGGATCTTGGAGGAGCCATCTTGCCAAAGAGAACATTGGTTAGCACCTAACAAATAGCAACCACAAAGAGACTACAACATAAGGTCCTAAGTCTACCCATCCTACCCATCTCTCAAGTTTATTATTTTAAGGTCAAGTTATTTATATTGGGGGTGCACAAACGTGCGTCGGGAGCAAATATGCTCTGATACCAACTGTGACACTCTCATTCATTGCGGAAAAGTAAACACGTAATTCCAGAATAAAACTGCATGGATATGTTTGTAATAGGTTCATTTAGGTAAAAACCTGTAATTTTTAAAACCTGAACCTGTTATAAAGATATCCAAATTGAAGGGTGTCAAAACATACAAGGTCTAAATAGAAGTTTCATAACATAACCATCGCTAAAGTCGCGAATAGCAAAGTTATACAACCAAATGTAAAGAGGGAGACATATGTCCCTAAAATGTATGTGACATAAAAACTCGTATAAGAGTCTCTACAAATAAAACCAAATCTAAGTAAGTCCCAAGGTTACTTTGCTCGCTAGCTCGTCCATGAACCCCATATAAGCATCACCATACCGTCGATCGCATTTTATACAAATACGAAAGCCACAAACAAGGTGGGAGTAACTCCGAGTTCTCCGAGCCACGAAATGTCATAATTAATATAACATGTAAACATAAGAATATGAATGTGAATAACACATAGCCTTAGCATATAGATGCTAGACAATCGTGCTTATCATGTGAACAACAATATAACAACACATAGTCCTAGCATGTGAATACTAGACCGACTCATACTACACTATCATGTGAATCACATAACATCCAGGAATCCAAACTCAATCAACCATAGCCGGCTTGCATCTCACCTTCGATGATTCATAGAATCATCAAACAAGAAAGGACAATATATCTAGAGACAGGCATAAGTTCCTAGTACAAATCAATAGTCACTCAGAACTCGAGTCTATACCACGAGGTAAGGTAAACACCCTAGTCCTAAACCTGCGCAGACCTAGCGACATGCGGAAAACTACCGCATCCAAGACCCATGATAACAACACATGAGTACCCCTAAGGAGTCCACCAAAGGGTTGGCTAGTACTTAAATGACTACATACTTCTAAGAGTACGTCAGGAAGTCATACCCTAACTTGGATATAAACCCACCAAGCTAAGACACAAAGGCTATTAAGCGGTGAACATACACTCGTCAAAGACTATAAGGGCCTATCTATGATGATGGTCTAAGATACCAACACCACACAAGACAAGTAGGACACCCACTTAACCATAAGAGGGGCAAAGAGTCCAAACTGGCAACATAAATACTTATACTCAAATCAAGGACTCTAGGATAACATCCTTCCTTGTGAAAGACTACAAAAATGTAAATTCAGCTGACAATCCAACAATATCCACAATCTCATTAGTAATCCAAAACTCAGCGAACCGTTAATCTCATAATTCATGAGAACAAGCTAAAATGGCAACAAGGAAAGAAGTCTCAAGTATAAGGCAACCAATTCATCCAACAACCAACATATGAAGATACAATCATACTCAAAGACAAATCCTCGACCCTAGTCCCGCGACGGGTCATCGGTCAAATCGAGGCTGACCGGTTTAAACCTAGCTTGACCAAACTCATTTGGTCAAATTGGCCCAGCTCAGAGTCTTGGCCTACTTTGGCCCAAATCACAAAATTCATCACAAAATCATTCTCATGCCATTTCCAATTTCTATCATGTGAAAAACTATCAACATAAGGAAATATATTCCAACTTACAAAATATCCAATTCAATTAAATTCTCGCATAATAATGATTACCCACATGCCAAAAATACCAAAATATATAAATACGCAAACAAAAGACCCAAAACATCAAACAATAGACCCAAGACCCGACCCACACAACGGGCCATGAACCGGGTCAGACCGGGCCTGAACCGGGCTGTTTTGGTTCGGTTCTCTCGATCAACACAAGTCTCCATTTGCAATTTGTTCCAACATCAATACAACATCCCTTTCAAGCAACATTCAACAATATTCATTCCGTTTCAACACTTAAACATGTGAAAAACAACATATTTAACAAACTTTAACAACAACAATTCATGTGAAAATTAAAGTTAACATGTTATTAATCACATAAGCATCCAACACATCATAAACAACACTAATGTGACATTATTTCGTCGAGTAACTCGGAATAGTTACCTTAAGCTAGAAAGAGAGCAAAATAAACTTGAGAAAGATCCTATAGACCGAAATTATGCATCATCTTCCACAATATATGAGTCTCCTAACTCATCTTCATATTCTTCACCTATAAGAACAACAAAAACACATAAATTAGTCCTAAATTCGAAACCCTAAAAAGATAAGACCCGAAACGAAATTGGGGGAAATAAAAATAAAGCTTACTTGTAGATGAGGATTGAAGAGAGGATTCCAAATATATAAGTTTTATGCAAATTGGTGGAGAAATGAAGGAATTATGAAGGATTTAGGGTTTGTAAGGAGGATTTTTGGTAGGTTTTTGGTGTTTGAGAGAAGGAGGAGATAAATTGAGAATGGAGGAAATAAAAATTGAAAGAGGAGACAAATGGAGGGAGGGGGGCCGGTCCAAAAAGGCATGGGAAGGTTGGTTAATTGTTTACGTTTTGGGTTTGCTTCGACGGTAAATAGAAATATTCGTCGAACGCGATTTCCGAGAATATTAAAGTTCTTAAACAAGATTTTACTAAAAGATTAAGTACTCATATGCCCAATATCCAAACTCGTTTACCCAACGACCGTAAGAAATGGGAAAATCCCAATATTACGACTTTTATCAGAAATCTATTTTTATCAAAATAAAAGGTTTAAATATAGTTTAAATTACTTTTAAACATTTCTAAACTATCAAAAGTGATTACATTACTTCAAACTAAAATAAAATTATATTTTTTCAAATTATTATTATTTCAAATAAATTAATATTAAATTAAAATGGATTAAAATATTACTTTTAAAATATAATAAAGGTCTTCAAATTTACGGGGTGTTACAATTGTTCCTTTTTCAATTGGGAAGGTGTACAAAGATGAAGTATTATGTGATGTGGTTCCTATGGATGCCTGCCATCTACCGTTAGGAAGACCATGGGAATTTGACAGGAACACCATTCACTAGGGAAAGGAAAATGTTTATGTCTTCAAGCATAATGGCAAGAAAGTCACCCTGACTCCCTTGCCACCAAACCAGAGAGGTTATGGAAGTCCTAATATGCCTGAGGAGGTTAATGGAGTATTGTTTTTATCTGAAGCAGCCATGGTCAGAGAGCTAAAATAAGAGCAACCTGTGCTGTTTCTCCTGTCAAGGGAAATCAACACTGAGGAGGATCCTGATGTGCCTACAGAGGTTCAACCTCTGATTCAGAAATACAAGGAGGTTTTCCCAGCTGAGTTGCCTAGTGGTTTGCTACCCCTGAGGGGAATTGAGCATCACATAGACCTTGTACCTGGTTCTGTGCTCCCTAACAGGCCAGCTTACATATGTGATCCCACAGCAACCAAAAAACTGCAGCATCAGATTGAAGAATTAATGACAAAGGGATTTGTGAGGGAATCATTGAGTCCATGTGCAGTGCCTGCTTTACTGGTACATAAGAAAGATGGAACTTGGAGGATGTGTACTGATAGCAGGGCTATAAACAACATCACAATCAAGTACAAGTTCCCTATTCCAAGGCTAGATGACATGTTGGATGAGCTCAGTGGGGCTCAAATCTTTTCAAAGATAGATCTCAGGCAAGGATATCATCAGGTGAGGATAAGAGAAGGTGATGAGTGGAAGACAGCTTTTAAAACCAAACATGGGCTGTATGAATGGCTTGTTATGCCATTTGGGTTATCTAATGCCCCAAGCACTTTCATGAGGGTAATGACTGAAGTTCTAAGGCCTTGCCTTGGAAAATTTGCTGTAGTATACTTTGATGATATACTCATCTACAGCAGCAGTCCATCTGAACATCTATTACACTTAGAAGCCATTTTTAAAATACTCAGGGAATAGAAGCTGTATGGGAAGCTTGAGAAATGTACCTTCATGGTCAATGAGGTAGCATTTATGGGATATATTATATCAGGAAGAGGGATATCAGTTGATCAGGAGAAGATTAAGGCTATGCAAACATGGCCATTCCCACAAACAATCACCGAAGTAAGGGGATTTCATGGTCTAGCATCCTTTTACAGGAGGTTCATTAAGAATTTCAGCTCAATTGTTGCGCCAATCACTGAGTGAGAAAAGGAGATTTCCAATGGACTGAAGCTGCTCAGCAGTCCTTTGAGAAAATCAAGAAGTTAATGTGTGAGACTCCCATTCTAAAGCTGCCTGACTTTGAACAATTGTTTGAGGTAGAGTGTGATGCCAGTGGAGTTGGGATAGGAGTTGTCCTAATCCAAGGCCAGAGACCTGTGGCCTATTTCAGTGAGAAGTTAAATGGAGCCAAGCTGAAATATTCAACTTATGACAAGGAGTTCTATGCAATCATAAGAGCCTTTACACATTGGAGTCACTACCTGAAACCCAAGCCATTTGTGTTGCATTTTGATCATGAGGCCCTGAAATACATTAATGGCCAACACAAGCTGAGCCATAGACATGCTAAGTGGGTAGAATTCTTGCAAGCTTTCAACTTTTCAAGCAAGTATAAGGAAGGGAAACAAAATGTGGTAGCTGATGCCCTATCAAGGAGGCACTCTTTGTTGACTGTCATGAGTAACAAGGTCCTTGGGTTTGAATTCATGAAGGAGATGTATGGGGAGGATCCTGACTTCTCTGAGGAGTGGATTACTCTCACAAAAGGAGGTTCAACTCAGGGCAAGAAGTACATGCTGCAAGAAGGATTTCTGTTTCATGGTAACAAGCTGTGTGTGCTAAAGGGATCTTACAGGGAATTGCTGATCAGGGAAGTCCATTCAGGAGGACTAGGGGGACATTTTAGGGTACATAAGACCCTAGAGATCTTGCAGGATCAGTTTTATTGACCTAGGATGATAGGTGATGTTCAGGATGTCCTTAGAAGGTGCTCAACATGCCAGAAAGCCAAGAGCTCCTTCCAGGCAGGACCCTACACTCCACTGCCTATCCCTGATAAGCCTTGGGATGATGTGAGCCTTGATTTCATTATGGCACTACCTAGGACACAGAGAGGCAAAGACTCAATCATGGTGGTTGTGGATAGGTTCAGTAAGATGGCTCACTTCATAGCCTGCAAGAAAACTGAGGATGCTGCTAATGTTGCTGAGCTATACCTCAAAGAAATTGTGAGACTCCATGAGATTCCTAAGACAATTGTATCAGACAGAGATACCAAATTCATGAGCTACTTTTGGAAGACCCTATGGAAGCTGCTGAAAACAAAGCTTTTATTCAGTACCTCCCACCATCCACAGACAGATGGCCAAACTGAGGTCACCAACAAAACTTTGGGGAGGATTCTAAGATGTCTAGTTAGCAAGACTTTGAAGGATTGGGATTTAAAGTTAGTTGCAGCTGAGTTTGCATTCAATAGAGCACCATCTGTTGCTACTGGTCACAGTCCTTTTGAGATAGTCTATGGGGTTAATCCACTCATGCCCTTGGACTTGTCTTCTGTCCCAAGGGGAGAGCTCAATCCTGATGCCAAGAGAACAGCTGAACAACTGCTGAAGCTGCATGAAACTGTAAGGAAAAAAATTGAAAGGTCCAATGAGCTGTAAAAGAAGCAAGCCAAGAAACCTAGAGAGAGAAAAGAATTTGAGGCAGGGGATCTGGTTTGGCTACACCTCAGGAAAGAAAGGTTCCCTTCCAAGAGAAAGAACAAGCTTATGCCTAGAGCAGATGGACCATTTGAGGTCTTGGAAAGAATTGGCCCAAATGCTTACAAAATTGACTTGCCATGGGACTATGGGGTTCATGGTACATTCAATGTGGGTGATCTCAGTCCATTCTATGAAGATTTTGAGGAGGAGGATCCAGGCTTGAGGTCAAGCCCTATTCAACCGGGGGGGGGGTTGTAGCGAGCGACACCCGTGGCCAACAATCTTTTGGAGGTTGACCAGGAGCAAGAAAGACACACTCATGCTGAGCCAGGGATACCAGGCATAAATCAAACCAGGAACAACACTCAGGCAACCTCATCTGCCAGTACAGTCTCATCAGGCCACCAGAACAGCAGCCAGGCCGGCCACCAACAACCACCTTGGCTAGCTGACTCTCTTTTCAACTAATATTAAATCAGTCCTAAGGAGCCAGGGACCAATCCTAAAGAATTCCACAGAAAATTCAAAACTGAAGCAAGTTGCAGGTGGGGTAATTCAGATAAAGCAAGTTTGCCATTTTTGGCCAAGCAGGTGAAAACTCTCAACAAAGAAAACACTGGCTTATTTCAGCATTCATAGAAGAAGCCTTGAGCCACACAAGATGCGTGGACCATGGCCATTTTGACTTCCAACAACCAGCCAAAGAGACACAACAGTCAAGAGAATAACCTGTCACTATCAGTCTGCAACTCTTTTGTTCCATTTAGTTTGCCTTATTTTCATTTGTATCCGTTGTAAAATAAGTCCACTACTGTTGTTTGCTTTCCAAGTTTAATCCTGGCCCTTAGATGGAGTTGTCTAGGGTTTATCACGTACTGAAAACTTCATAGGAAGGCCTATATAAGGACCATTCCTCAGTCTGTTTTATTCAGACTTTGATTAATGAAAAACCTTGAGATTTCTCTCAAAATTTGCAAATCTTATTAACTTTGCTGAGTTTTAGTTGTAAGTCAGACTTAATATCTTCTTGTGCTTGCTTAGAAGGTGATTAAGGATCTGTAGTGTTACTTAGAACAGGTCTGTGCTTGCTTGAACTGTTTTAAGTGCATTGTCTGATTAAGCTTGAGTTGATTCTGTGCTTGCTTGAACAATTCAGTCTTAATCCCTCCAAATTATTAAGTTTAGTCTCTGTGCTTGCTTAAGAGTAAATTTGATAATTATATCCCTTTTATATTCAGAAAATATCACCAAAAAACAGTCACAAGAGTCTTCCTGAGAAACTGTCTGACATTTCACCTATGTCAACCTGGTCTTCTAATTATTAAAAATACTTAGGATGCGTGTAAAATTCTGAAATTTGGCACAGTTTAAGTTTACCCTTTTAACTAAATTGTCACCAAGTTTCATCATTTTTCAAGTCCATTTACTATTTTCACAAAAATCTTCAAGTTTATTGCATTCCTTGAACATTGCTCTTTGTCTGTTTCAGGGAGTGTTCAATTTGTGTCTGTCCCCATAGTTTACACTGCACAACCCAAATACAACTCTAAGATATAGAATCGTAAATCAATCAAACTGAAGCTAACAATAGACAAATGTAACAATAACCAAACCACTAAATATAATCACAAGGCACAACCCCAATTTTATTTCCGAGCAACTGAAGGGAACAACTCTAAAACTACCAATCAAAAATGAAAGACGTACTAAAACACTAATCAAGCATATATTGTTGTTGATTAGAGGAATACCTAATCAATCGTTTTGTCACAGAAGCCTGCCTGAACTTTACTCTAAACAGAAACCCAAATACGAAATGACTGCAATGTTAAAGGTAAAATACTTGTATAATACACAATTGAAATAGTTAAAGCAATGAGAATGAAAAGCTGATGAAAGCATCTCCAAAAGCTTCGGGCAAGTACTGGTTTTGTCTAAACGTGTCTATCAATTCCGGATTTACCTAGAGAATAAGTCTTGAATAATTTCCTGTAAAGTTCAAAGTGCTGACCTTATCCAGCTGCTCATTCGCAACAATAAGACATCCAGGCTTGCTAGCATTCATCTGTCATATTTGCCCGCAAGTTTCAAACGCATGCCTTTCTCGTGATACCAAGAATCAACACATTCAGAACAGTTTATTAAGTAAATATTCAACTTCAAAAGTGCACCATATTCCGTCTTGTTCCGAGCGACAGGAACTCAGTGAGTTCGATTAGGGGTGAACAAAAAGTGGCCCGGACCGCAAAAATCGGACGACCGGACCGTCCCGGTCCGGTCCAGTCCGGATCGATACGCATCGTCCGGTCTTCGGGTCCCAAAAAATATAGTCACCGGTTTCCGGTCCGGTCCGGTCCACATTAAAAAATAAAACTAAATTTGCCTTATAAATTAGTACCGGTCCGGTCCAAACCCGGAAAAAAACGAACCTAATGGGTTCCGGTTCAGGTCCCCTCCTAACCGGTCCGGTCCGCGGTCTTGGGATATGTGGTTATCCGGTCCGCGGGTTCATCCGGTCCGGTCCGGTCCGATTTTGGACCGGTGAACACCCCTAAGTTCGATATAACCAGCACAAGGATCACATTGGAGATACTCGTGTACCAGCTGAAAATCAATGAGAAATCGAGATTAAGAGTTAACATTTTGGGAAATTCTTAGTCTTGGGAAATCATATACTTGTTATAAACTGAAATTTCCATGCCGAAGGTACCTCTCAATTTCGATGCTCTTTGAATGCAAATTCCGCTAACTATAACATTTCTGAGCAGACCTCCAATCCTCTTGAGTGTTATGAAGTCCACCATTAGAAGCCGCTTATTAGCTCCCAAAACAAATATATCAAAATCAGAGAACCTGCAACATTTATGAAGTTCAAGGAGTCATTATGAGAAACTTTTATCCCTCTTAACCCAACTCAATATTTCATAATTTCATAACTGAGCTTATTATCCTAATTAATAACCCTAACCCCTATATAAACCATCCTTTTACTTCTCACTTCATCTATCTTGCACTACCAGCTCACCCACCTCAGCCATCCTCTCTCGTCCCACTATCACTGATAATAATCCGTCGCCGGCGTTGGCGCAGATAGCATACTTTGCATGTTAGCCGTCAACCACATCGTAGTCGTTCAAAAAATAGGTGTATCTAAACGATGAGAGCATGTGGTCAAATGTAAAGAGAGAAAAATAAAAATAAAAATTTACGAATAACATCAGTGAACTATACTAACTACTAACTTTGTCTTAGTTTTTAGAGTTACGTTTCTCATACAAATATGTAAAGATGCTCAAGTAGCCAAGTTAAACAAAACGACATTTAATTTTGCCAAGAAGATTTGTAACTGTCACCAATATGGAAAGAAGAAAGAGGTAATCATTGCGATTTTTCATCATTTCCACCTTCCACCACCATTCTCCTCCATTTTTTAGTTTATTAGACACATATTACTCTACTAATACTTGCTCTCATCCCAAGCGACCCCTAAAGAGCAATAGGCCAGCAAATGAGTGAAAGCACTGCCATTAAAAAAATCCCAGCTAAAAAATCAGCATCCAAATTGGCCTTTGGTTCTCTCTACAAAAAAAAATCAGTTTCACTGAAACCAGACCAAGGGTTAGTGCAATTTTGCAGATACGATATTCCTATGACAACATGGATATAAGTATTGCGCATTTTCCATTATTTAATGCAGAATATTGCCATGGTTGCCACTTCATATGTGAAGAGTAGATGGTTTAAGTTAATGGCCTGTTTCAGACATTATGTAAGCAGTTTGGTGACAATAGACCAGCAAGAACCATAAATATCGGGCCATCTCAAAACACAGGCTACTGTTCTCCCAGAATAAGACAACTTTGCATATGCCAATACTCTTAGGGACTAAATGTGCCTAAATATAAGTCACATCAGTTGTTGAGATAGGAACCATAAGATAACCTTCACGGATGATCTAACATGGAAATGTTAGTATTTACACCCATGATAAAGTTAAACACCTAGCTGAAACAATGTCTGTTTCAGAAGTTTGATACAGCTCAGTACATAAACATAACTCAGAATGATACCATACTTCCTTTTGTCATCTGTAAAGTTCAAAGTCCTGACCTTATCCAGCTGCTCATTCGCAACAATAAGACATCCAGGCTTGCTAGCATTCATCTGTCATATTTGCCCGCAAGTTTCAAACGCATGCCTTTCTCGTGATACCGAGAATCAACACATTCAGAACAATTTATTAAGTAAATATTCAACTTCAAAAGTGCACCATATTCTGTCTTATTCCGAGCGACAGGAACTCAGTGAGTTCGATATAACCAGCACAATGATCACATTGGAGATTCTCGTGTGCCAGCTGAAAATCATTGAGAAATCGAGATTAAGAGTTAACATTTTGGGAAATTCTTAGTCTTGGGAAATCATATACTTGTTATAAACTGAAATTTCCATGCCGAAGGTACCTCTCAATTTCGATGCTCTTTAAATGCAAATTCCGCTAACTACAACATTTCTGAACAGACCTTCAATCCTCTTGAGTGTTATGAAGTCCACCATTAGAAGCCGCTTATTAGCTCCCAAAACAAATATATCAAAATCAGAGAACCTGCAACATTTATGAAGTTCAAGGAGTCATTATGAGAAACTTTTATCCCTCTTACCCCAACTCAATTTTTCATAACTGAGCTTATTATCCTAATTAATAACCCTAACCCCCATATAAACCATCCTTTTACTTCTCACTTCAACTATCTTGCACTACCAGCTCACCCACCTCAGCCATCCCCTCTCGTCCCACCATTACTGATAATAATCCGTCGCCGGCGTTGGCGCAGATAACGTACATTGCATGTTAGCCGTCAACCACATCTTAGTCGTTTAAAAAATAGAAGGTGTATCTAAACGATGAGAGCATGTGGTCAAATGTAAAGTGAGAAAAATAAAAATAAAAATTTACGAATAACATCAGTGAACTATACTAACTACTAACTTTGTCTTAGTTTTTAGAGTTACGTTTCTCATACAAATATGTAAAGATGCTCAAGTAGCCAAGTTAAACAAAACGACATTTAATGTTGCCTAGAAGATTCGTAACTGTCACCAATATGGAAAGCAGAAAGAGGTAATCATTGTGATTTTTCATCATTTCCGCCTTCCACCACCATTCTCCTCCATTTTTTAGTTCATTAGACACCTATTACTCTGCTAATACTTGCTCTCATCCCAAGCGACCCCTAAAGAGCAATAGGCCAGCAAATGAGTGAAAGCAATGCCATTAAAAAAATCCCAGCTAAAAAATCAGCATCCAAATTGGCCTTTGGTTCTCTCTACAAAAAAAATCAGTTTCACTGAAACCAGACCAAGGCTTAGTGCAATTTTGCAGATACGATATTCCTATGATAATATGGATATAAGTATTGCGCATTTTCCATTATTTAATGCAGAATAATGCCATGGCTACCACTTCATATGTGAAGAGTAGATGGTTTAAGTTAATGGCCTGTTTCAGACATTATGTAAGCAGTTTGGTGACACAAGACCAGCAAGAACCATAAATATCGGGCCATCTCAAAACACAGGCTACTGTTCTCCCAGAATAAGACAACTTTGCATATGCCAATACCCTTAGGGACTAAATGTGCGTAAATAGGAGTCACATCAGTTGTTGAGATAGGAACCATAAGATAACCTTCACGGATGATCTAACATGGAAATGTTAGTATTTACACCCATGATAAAGTTAAACACCTAGCTGAAACAATGTCTGTTTCAGAAGTTTGATACAGCTCAGTACATAAACATAACTCAGAATGATACCATACTTCCTTTTGTCATCCACTACAGCAAATTTATCGAAAGGGCAACAGTATAGATAAATTGCCCAGATATTTGCACTTTATCCACCATGTAGAATCGATCATTTTACATAAGATAAAAGATCAACAAGGACACGCTTCTTAGTTCTTAGACTCTTATATGATACATTACCAAACTTGTTATTGGGATTAAATGCACACCTCAATATATTTTCAGCTCATAAATCGAGACTCACCGAGTATCCAGTTGGTATAACTCAGGTTATAGAACATAAACTAAGAAAGAAAAATACATCTTTGACATGAATGCTTAAGAAGACCAAAACAACACCTTCTAGTCAGATACCAGGTCTTAATTAACAACTGGACCATTAGGGTTGAGCATGTTTGGTGAGGTATTTTTGGGTATAGTTGGACAATCTCGAGATGTGGGTCTGAGAAAGTACCTTTCTTGACGATCTTGATTACGACAATCAATAGGCTACATTTCTAGCCTAAATAAGAGTTAAAAAAACCATTCCAGAATGCCGATGAATCGGAATGATTTTGGCAATTTGAACCACACAATACCAGCTTCGACAAAATCAACTTTTGCAAACCCTATTTCATCAAATCCAATAAACAAACCTTAGAAAATCACCAAAACCTTAAAAAATCAAATCAAAGTCAAAACCTATCATGATGATTTAATCCTTACATTTGATACCCGCAACAACACTTCAATCAATCAAGTATTAAATTATCAAAATAGCTATTGCGATTCCAACTTACCTAGTCACTGTAAAAATTGAATTCGACCAACAGAAAACTGAGAAACACAAAGTAGGCAGGAGGAGGAGGAATTTAGGATGTTGAAAGGGGGAAATGAGCGATGGAAGAGGAAAGAAGCATGGAGAACCGTGAAAGAGGAATAAATAAATAGTGAAAAGTAGAAAGAGGAAAGCAAGAAGCAGAATTGTGAGAGAGGAATAAACAAATAGAGGAAAGTAGAATAAGAGGAAAGCAAAAAGTACTGTTGAGCACATGAGAGGCACGAATACTACTGCTCTACTGTGTTGTTTGGAAGTAAGGGGTATAGATGTAAATGCGCACAGGCACATCATCAACAGAAACATCATCAAATTTCAAATAACCAACGACTGGAGTTCCACATAACCAACAAAATGTAAAAGGTTTTAGGATTTTAAGTTAATATACCTGCGACGGTAAAAAAAAACATGTCTTTGTTACTGGCAAAACCATGAACAATAACCCCCAATCCCAAACAAACAACATATTGTGATAGACTCTCTTAAACATACAACAGTCCACAAATTCAAATCTAATTCATATTTCGTACGAAATGCTCATAATTTCATCATAGAGAACTTGAATGAAAAAGGCGAACTTGAATGAGAAAGGCTAGGCATCAGTCATACCTTGACAACCAACTGCAAACAGTTTCAGTCTTTCAGATAACCTCTTGGTTATAGCAGTTCACCAACGCTCTTGTCATAGTTGTCAAGTTCTGTACTCATGGACCGTCCTACAATCAAAATCAATCACTGGGGTGCTCATATCAGGAGAGATTCCACTGTAACCCAAAAATAATAACAGAACTTCAGTCTAGCAGGCAACCTTCGAAAAGAAGTGTGAGGATTAGGTTCACTATTTATGCAATCACACATATAGACTTAAAAATGTACCAGGAACGAACCTCCCACCTCGAAGTAAAACAAATGCAAGAAGCAAATAAGAAAGAGGGAGGTAGCACTAAAACATGTAATGAAAATCGTAAAAGCAGCAAAGTAAAATAAATACACCAAAGGAACCAAAACGATAAGCATTAAGGGTAAAAGGGGGACCAAATCGAATACTCTGATCGAAATGAGTACATCTAAATCGTAATTATTCAATTCAATCAAGCAGACTGAAATACGCACCAAATGAATAACACACTAAAATAGGAAATCAAAACCGGAGCAAGAGTTCAATGAAAGCAATCAATGGTTCTTATACATTAACAATAAGCTAAGAGATGGTATCAGTCAACCAAAAAAACCCAAAAATCAACTCTAAAACTGAATAAACCACCTATAAAACCCTAAAATTGGTATCAGTCAACCCAAAAAACCCTAAAATCAACTCTAAAACTGAATAAACGACCTATAAAAGCCTAAAATCAATTATATAAAATGGAAAACATTCAATCAAGAAACACTATAATAATTAAATAAAATCACAAAATCACCTTGGAATCTCCAGGATGGCCCGACGAATAAAGAGAAACGGCAACCAGTGTAATCGATCATGTCCCCAGAAAATAGAAAGGAGATCAATAAAGAGTACAATGGAGCGGTTGAAAGAATAAGCAAGAAAGAAGAAGAAGTTGATGGCGAGGCAGCCAAGACCGATTAAAGAAAGTAAAAAGAGGAGTAAACAAATTAAAAAAGAAAGAAGGAAAAGACACGATCATAAAGAAGAAGAAAGTATAGAGAGATGAAGGAGAAAAGAGGAGAATAAAGTCAGAAAGAAGGGTGAAGAGTGAGAAAGAAATTAAACAAACTAGAGAACAGTGTAATCCCTGTTGATCATGCGGGAGGCACATGGAGCACTGCTCTACTGTGCTAGCTTGAAGAAGTTTTCGCACATTTTAGGAGTTAGTATAGATTTGCTTTTGATGTGAATTACAAGGACCTTATATTAGCCCCAAAAATGGAATGTAAACTTTGCTAAGTATATCGAAAAGAAAGATGTAAAAATATAATGAACGAGAGGTAGTATGTTATATGTACAAATGTACTAAATGAAAAGGGTATTAAAATCGTCATTTTAAACGTGCACAGGTCAAAATTTCAATTTTATTCGTGCAGGTTCTACAAACGTGCTTGAGTTAGACTAAATGGAAATAAATACACCGTATTAGCAATTGTATACAACTTAAACTTGGTTAACCAAGATGACTTATCGGACTACAACGATTACTCAACCAATTGGCCCTAATATATCATTTACGCTAATTACAAACGATATTTATGTTTCAAATCTAAAAACTTAGATACGGCTTTAATTTGAATTTCTTTAAGAAAAAAAAAATAAAAAGATTTTATTACGTTATTTTAGAACTTTATTTCTAATGACACTTTAAAACGAGATAATTAATTAACGTAAAAATTATCTAAAAAGTTATTAATTTTTTTATAGTAACAAATTTGAAATAGCACACCGTGCAAATTGCACGAGTTTAAAACTAGTATTAGAGAAAGCAAACTCCTTGCAGTTCCCGTCGACTACTATGTAGTTTCGATAAATACCGGAGCTTCAATCAAATAAATCATATTCACGAGTCTTAAGGTCAGTTAGGTCCCCAACTATTTCTTTGCAGAGAGTATCATCAAATAGAGATTCAGTGACCCCTTTCTTCGTTAGTTTGCGGTGAGCCCATTTCGAAAGAATTTTGCCATCTTCCCCAACCGCAATGAGTAGACGCTATAACCCGTCATCATGGCCTCGCGGTAACAGTTACGAAATCACACAAGCATCAAGAGCATCTTGGACGGGCATAATCGGCCATGGCATCTCATCAACACCACCATTCTGCTCATGTAAATAAACATCTTCCTCATCTAACAGAACAAACACAACTTCACACCCACTGGCCTTAATTTCATCATAATGCTCCATGAGCAGATAGCAGAACTCACCATCGTCAGGTAGTCGAAGCGAGTCAAGGTACAGGAGCAACTTCTTGCCAACAAGTGCAGACTTACGTACATAAGATTCACTGTCATTGCGGATCAAACAAGTGCGCTTCTTTTTCCGGCTAACTTTAAACCATGAAAGTGCGTTGAGCGACTTGAGCGCATTGTACCTTTGTTCAACAATTCCTTCCAAATTGAGCGATCAGAGCTCTTGCCTCCATCTCACCAGGCTGGCCGCTCTTAAAAGGTGGCAAAATAACTAGCCTATCAAATTCAGATTCCGTGGCAAAAAAAACTTTCCACGATGCAGGCGCAACCTTCTTTGTTGTCTTCGAAGGGAAAAAGAAACCACGAAGTAATATTGGAAAGCTTCAGAGCTTCAAGGAGTTTTTGATGGTACGCCATTGGGTCATCGGAAAGAGGTAGGCCTACAAGCACTATCTCCAGCTCCTGTTTCATTGCTAGGCATTTCTTATGTACCTTTTTTAGCGTGTCCATGAAATCCCCATCACAGCATAGGTACAACCCAACGTGCTTCTCGGATAGCTCTGACACTGTCATGGGTAGACCGGAAGCAGGATCGATTCTGTGGAGAACGAGAGAGGGGTCGCAGAGAAAAACATCAGCGTAGAGGGACACAGGATGTGGGTGTTGATACGAGCGGACTGCAGCAGCAGCTTGGTGAGACACTGTTTCCCTCTCCCGATAAAAAGGATCCAACCTTATCTCAAGATATCGTCTTCTATACAAAGCTGCTCCACACGATCGTCAGTAAAGGGATACCATTCAGACCCGAAGGTATGAAAATAATCAGAAGCCATATGATGGTGCAGAATATGTCCAGTGGGATCAACCAAAATGGTTTCAATACTACCACCAGGTTTGAGGCCGATAATGGAGGATATAAAATGGCGGGTATTGCCAGGCACTGGAATGCAGAAAAGAAAGCATCAAAAACATCCTCCCGAAGATGAAAACGAGGTTCCATATTGGCAACTAATACAATCTCAAATAAAGATCTGCCTAACTCAGAGTAAGCATCTATCAGGGAACGACAAATTTCGTAATCATTGGAATCACACTTGACAGGAAGGTTAACACAGCAGATTAGAAGGTATTTATGGCCAACGTAGTCAACTGGAAGAGCTCGGCCATTAGAGAGTACCAAGTGAGTCATTTTACCATTATTTGACAAAAAGGGTATGACATCCAAATGTCTGCCTTTTAGTTTTCCAATTTCTGATTCGTTTTCGTCTATTTCTTGGATTTCTCTTGTTGAAGTCTCGAGTGGCAAAGATTTAGGAAATTCCCCGGAAGATTGATAGACAGCTGAAGATTCAGAATTAAAAGACTGATAGGAAGATGAAGATTTCTCTGAAAATTCTTCGTCTTTAGATTTTTTTTGAACTTCAAATCTTCAATCATTTCGTCTAGAGTACCAGTAGGGAAAGGAACCCACTTGGAAAACATCCTCATTGCCTTAAAATAAAATAAATGTCACTAATTGTATTGTAATTGGGTTTATTAATTTGTGAAATTACTACTCCCTCCATTCAACTCCACTTTACATATTTGCTTTATCACGTTTGCCAACGCGACTTTTACACGGTAAATATCTTTAGCTACGTATTTGCAAAAATTATAAAAATTAGATATTTTTAATGTACTCTTAAACCCTAATTCAACAACATTAACAAATTTGGTTTATTACCATCATTTCAGTTGCTGCATTTCAAATCAACTAACTTAATTTAATTATTAAGGCTAGGCTTGGCTACGCTACGCTACAGTAAGACTCCATCCGTCTCAATCATAATCAAACCCCTCACCTCACCTCACCTCACCAAAATAGACAAAGGTATAAAAATGATTGGGACGGAGGAAGTAGTAGATTATAATTCGAAAACTAATTTTTGAGATTCAAATCATTAACGGACCGGATTTGGCTACGACCTTCATTTTAATCACCTCTCGGTTGTACAGCGCCGTCCTTTCTCTTCTTATTGATTTCTCCTATTTAAATCTTGTTACTCGGCTTTTATGTGGATGATGATTGATATACAATTGGAACATTTTAGGATTCCTTCTTCTCTTACTGGGCTTTATATTTTGGGTCCATAAACATCCAATCCAATTAATTCTTATGTCGATTAATTAATAATTCTAATTTATTATGTTTATTAATTAATTAACTAATTTAGACCCCGTGCAATACATGCACGGTACATAAAGTTTAATATTTTTATAAAATTACTTTTATAACACTGATACCTTATAATTGTTTACATTTTTCATTTTTTTTAATTTTTGCTTTGAAAAATAAAAGCTGAAACTGAAAATGAGTTAAGAGAATTGAGTAATGATTATATTTTAATGAAAATATTTTTCAATGAAAATATTTTTATAGCATAAAGTGAATGATTTTCAATTTATATTTTTTTCAATTTTTTTTATCTCACAAAAATAATAACAATGATTACAGTTTTGTTTTTATATAGAGTGTGAGTCAACTCATCATCTAATAATAACATAACTAAAAGATTTAGTAACTTAGTTTTATATCAATTTTATTTTAAATAAAATATAATAGTTTAGAGTTTAGTTAAAATAATATTTATATATATCTATCTATATTACTAAAGGAAGCTTTTTTCGAGCTATTTTAGAGTCTCCACCTTCTACAAACTACTTGATTTAAAAACAATTAATATAAAGATAAACTTTAGAATTACAATATTATAATATAAATTACAACTAATAAAAAAAATATTATATTATATAATATGATAAGATTTTACACCTACTAGACTACTACTATACGGTTTACATATAAATATTGATTTTCGGGGTCAAGATTTCAAATATGGTGCGTACAAAGTTTATGCTTTTCATTTATATGTGATTTAAATTTTTTATTTTATTTTCTTATGATCTTAGACTTCTTAGTTTTTAACCTATGATTGTGTTTCTAACCAACATTATCATTGTGTCTATATACATAGTTTATTGGCTCTCAATTTTGCTAACCATTCATTCTTATTATTCCTTACGTTTTGCTGTTTTTTTTCTTCTACTGTATTTTCCTCCAGTTTTCTAATTTTCTATGACTAATTTTATTTTGCAGGTACAATGCACAATTGACAAACTTGGTTTCAATTTAACATATATGGACAGCATTGCAAAAGGTTGAACTCGGCTTGAACAATAATATGGCATTTTGATTATTGGTTGTATGTGACTTCATATGCGTTGTTTATTACCGTTTTAGTGTTTTTCCAAAACCTTAGTTTTCACTCGAGTTGCTTAGTATTAGCCAACTTGTGAAAATTTGAAGTTCAATTGATAATTTGTTACTTAATGAAATTTTATGTAATAAGTATTCTTAATTTGTCCATTATTCTGATGAAGTTGCCCTTTTATTTCGCTTTAAAAGATGTGATTACATTACAATTTTTGAAGATGACTAAGGTAATCATGCATGGCTGGTATAAATTTGGGGATTTGGTTGATCAATATATAACAACCCTTATCTCCCTCTCTCTCTCTAAAAAAAAACCCTCTCTAAAAACCTAGCCTCCATTATTATTCGGGGGCTTCCATCGATCATCCATCGATGGTAAGCCCCACAAAAGCTTTCTTAAACAACTAATATTATGCAGATCTATCTTATTTTCAATAATAGTCTCCCTTTTGGTGAGATCTGTTGTTCCGTCCCTTCTTTCGGGGTTTTTCCATTTTTTCGTGGGATTGTTATCAATATAATAAGTTTTAATCGACGGGGAGATTATCAGATTTGTTTCGTGGATGAATACATCAAGACGGCTACACACTTTTCCCCATCAAGAAGGATGCAAAGACATCGATTATTCATAGATTCAAGAAATTTATGATTTTGGAGCGGCGCCATTACGATATTTAGATAGTTATTTTGAATGTATTTTTTACGTTAGCAATCTTGATTTTCCTTTGTCTATTTGTTATCTTCATTGTAACCTACGCTTAGTTGATTATTAATGAGATGACAATTTCAAAAAAAAAAAAATATATAACAACCCTTATACAACCAACTTCATGACCGACATGATGAACGAGGGAATTCATTCACAAAATTTGTGTCTTTAACATAATATTCAATAGCCTTAATGGTACAAATATATATAAGAATATCCATTATTCTTAAGGAGATATAAATAGAAGATATATGACTAAGCCAGGTTGAGTATTGAATTTTTAACGAAAATAACATCCACTACTCTTTTATATGGATATCAGTTAATAAGCTTAGCTTAGGGTTCCAAAAGACATGAAAAATCCTAATTTTTTTTTCTTGAGTTTATTATAAGGATTTTGTTTAAATCAAAAGACATATCGACACTAAGTCATTACGGGTTTTACATTCAACTTGATTTATAAATACGACTTTGATAGAGTTTTAGCTTTACTAGGTAATACTATTTTGATGAGAGATTATAATAAGGGGCAAACTGTTTGGTTCATGGACGAGGAAAGGCATTATAGGAGGGATACTATTCTTATCTTGATCTTAAAACCAATTTACCAATCTTGATAAGAGCACGACACATTTGACTAATGGACAAACAACTCTTTCTACATGAACACAAACTCTACTAACGACATCAACACGGCCGTCTATAGCAGTATAGCCAACAAAAGAGAACGGAATATTTCATCAATTGATTTATTTATGTTAGTTTTATCTCTTTTAACAAGCATAAATAAGGGTGTATTAGTTTTAGATGTATTGTTATTATTTATTTATTTTTTTAGCTTGTGTGGGATCCTACTCGCGTAAGTCTCAGGATTTACAGCTGCTTATTTATAAAAAAAAAATGTAACATAATATCTAAATATGATATTCCCAATCTCATTCATAATATTTCACTACATTGCTTTTAATTCAATTCTCTAATAAGAATATTTTTATAAGAATTTTAAATATTATCGAATTTTTTTCTCTTTGGCAATAAATACCGCTTCTCATTCCCATTCCCATAAAAATTAATATTTGTGTTTCCTGTTATTATACATACCTTTGTTCGTATTCAATGTCAATGTCATTCTATTCTAATGAACGCGATATTTTTGCAAGCACAGTTGTGCATATATTAATGTCAAGTGTTTTTTGCATATTATGTACAATAAATCTTAAATTATATTTAATGTCTTGCCGATCTATTTATTTGACTACGGCGACATTTTATCACACGTCAGTTGGGTATATTTTAATAATTCAGCTCTATCCAGTTCAGTTTAGCTTTGTTAAGTTTAGGTCAACTCGGTTCAACTTATCTCTTCACAAATTACTCTCGGACTCTGTTCTTTTCGGCGTAATTTCAGCTCTCATTGAGCTCAATTTATACTCATTTTCCTATAAATTAAACTATAGGTTCAATTCAGCCCATATAAGTTTGATTCAGAGAAAGTAAGCTCTTATAAGTTCAGCTCATCTTCTATATGTTCAGTTCAACAAAATTAAATGCAAAAGAACAGAGCCTTAGAGTATTATTACATCATAATAATAGAATATTACAAGTTGGCCCGGGCATCGCCCGGGCATTAAATCTAGCGATTATTAAAGGAAGCTTTTTTATTAGAGGAAGCTTTTTTCGAGCGATTATAGAGTCTCCAACTTTTGCGAACTACTCTGTATTATATAATAATATAAGTAAGATGATAGTATGTCCTACGTATGACCTTTAGTTCACGTAATTGCTTAAGAAACTTAATCAAAACACATGAAATTAATCTTTTAAGGCTTAATATAATAATATTACATAATTAGAGATGGCCAATTTCAATACAATTATAACACTATACGTTGTAAACTAAATTCAAATAAGACTAGAAGATAGAGTTTCTTAGCCAATAGTAAATGTTAAAATTGAGAATGGTTAGGACTAGGAGAGTAGTGTTAAAAAGAAGTCTTATTTGAGTCAAATATTATTCATCTTATAAACAATCTAATTTCACCTTCTTCACATACTATATATAGATAGATTTATACCACAACTATTAAACGTAGCTTCCTCATTCAACGAATTTGCTATTGTTTCAATTAATTGTGTTTATATTATGATCTTTGTCATGTAGCCATATGTGCTTACTAACTATTTTTTGTTATGGTTTTGTCCGTAGGAGACGAATTCGATTGCGCAATACATTGATGTTGTCGACCAAAAAGTTACTGACTTGCGGTAATTTATTTTCTATTTTTGATATTTTAATTTGTTTACATTTGATTGTTATGTATTTTCGGGATTGATATGTTCATTAAATTTCAGAAAGTCTTATGATACAAGTGATAAAATATATGTATTTCTATAATTTAGTTGGAAATTTTAGATATATATTTATTATTTCCTCATAGTATTGATATTGATATGTTTATTTTTCTTTGCAGCGCAGTTGATGTAAAAACTTATTTCGAATCATGAATTAGTCAATAGTTAGTTAATTGTTGTTAATACTCTTCTTTTAAATTTACAGGTGCATGGAGTCAATCGCATACATATCTCATCTATTTTGGTGATTATAGAGATAGTTATTTTCACTGACATGCATTGTTTGTATATAACATATTGAAGATTACATACATATTTGAGGTTATTAAAGACTTCGTAAAAGAATGTTCTACCGTGATTCCAGACATGTTGAGCTGAACTAAAGAGATTTGTAGATTCGCTTCGGATCATAACATGAATAAGGTAAGATAAACAAAAAAAATTACACTTCATATTTGTCAGTACTTTGTAATGCTAAGAGTTACAACGTACTTCTCATGGTTAATTTACATCATTCTTCTAAATGTAGTTGGTTTTTTTTTCATATAGTGCCTCTGCATGCAAATCGTAATCTGACGACCACCTTCTTTATCAATTTATATAATTCATGAGTTTTTATTTATTTAAATTCATTATTATATTCCGTACAAAAAAATTGATTTAACTAACTTGCATCCTAATTTCCGGTAACTCTCATATGTAAATGCGTGTACAAGTAAGAGTTGTAAAGCAGCTGAAAAGCATGACAGAATAAAAGTTGTACATAAAAACCTACGTTTTAAAATATAATTACTTCGTTTTAATCATTTATTTGTTTATAAAAAATAGCTAAATAAATAATTGGTACGGAGGGATGAGTAACAATTATTATCCTCTTAACGCATCTACAACTATAACTATAGTGAAGCTTTTGAAAAGCAAAACCCAATCAATCATATTGTCCACGAGGATGGGTAGATTTCCAATTTCGACTAAACGTTTTGTCGAGCGACAATATAATATATGGAGCACTACTCCTTATGGACATGTCTGGCAAGGTACACTAGGACAAACTTATTTATTTTTCAATGGAGTCGAATGCTTGACTAAATACTCTTGATAGAATTTTAGGACTTTCTGCCTCTGAAATATTTGATGCCAATGTTGCAGTTTTGAACAATTTAAGAACTTATAAAAAGTTATGACATTGTGGCCTTGTGTGTATTGAACCCCCTATCTTGGAGATGAAATGTGTAATTCAATGTTGTTTACTACAGACTTCTCCCTCGACTGTTTTTATTTTTAGTGAAAATAGAATTTTAAATGGATTCTACCCCTTCCAAATAAATTATTTGCTCAAAAGGAGAAAGTTAAATACAATTTATCGAAAGAGATCATATTTCTATTGTTTTTCTCATTACATATTTCTCTTTCATAGTACGACGACAATGATCATTGCCGATCTTTTTTCTATAGCATGCAACAACTATAGTCATCACGTTAAGGTATAAACATAAGCATTTTGGAAGAATTATAGTTCAAGAATCGTAGGCTTATAAGTAACAAAATGACTATAACTATGGCCCTGTTTGGTAAACAGCGGATTAATTTCAGCATAAGCAGATTGCAAAAGCAGATTATAAATGGCAGATTTTATCAGAAGGTTTGACTAGCATATTATAATTAGCAGAATTAATTTGAGTGTTTGGTAATTGGCAGATTACGATTAGTAGATTGTTACTTTTCTTTGTAAAATGGAGAAAAATTTCCTATTTTACAATATGCTAACCAATATCTTTGTAAACAAAGATATTGTAAAACAAAGATATTGACCCCAAATATGCTGTTTCAATATGCTGTTTACCAAACACTAAAATTAGCATATTGATTGGTCAAACATGCTAAAACCCTTGAATATGCTAAAAATTGGCCAATATGCTGTTTACCAAACAGCGCCTATATATTTGAGTCGAGTTGAACTATGATGCCATGAGTAAATACAAGAGGGTCAAACTTTTCCGAATCACCTAAAATACATTAAAATAAACTATTGAAAATACAAAATATATCATAAGTTGATTCAACGTATTTGACAAGGATTAAAAAAACGATATCATATTCCTTCAGAAATAAAAAAAACAACATATGCTACGTAACATATTTTGTAATTGAGTAAACGCGCCATTAAGTTAACATTACACTACTCCGCCAATCAAGTGGTCTAGGAGCTATTCTTCAAAGAATATTAACAAGTAGACAAATTGTGCTAGCTGTTTTCGAGTAATTACAAAGAGTTCATGTTTTTTGAAATATTTCTAAGCGGTACCAGAGAGTTCAATTTCTATGACCTACTGAATGATATCAAATTCACTAACGTTACCATCAATTTTAGAGACTCCAAACTTTTTAAGTACTAAGATAATCTAGATAAGTGAAAAAATTAAGAATATTTAAATCAATAATTTATACATAGGAATATAAATAAGATTTTACTTAAATAACCAAGATGAAAGAGTTTGATTAAGAGATACAACAAGCCGCAATAGAATAACTTAAGCATCGTACCTTGGAACAAAAGACCAACTAAGACATGAACAAATTAATATTCTACTTATAATAGCACATAGTTTCAACCATACAAATATTTTTCAGTTACTATTAGTACATTGTACACGATACTCCTTATACATAGTAGAATACTACAAATAGGCCCGTGCATCGCACGAGCATTAAATCTAGTATATATATAAAAGAGAGTTTTTTCGAGCGATTCTAGAGCGTCCACATCATCAAAAATTAATTTTGGAAAGTTTCATAAAAAATAAAGTGGAGAATCTTTTAATTATTATAATATGTATATTTCCTATTTTGTATTCCTGAGAAGTTTCTAATTTTTATATAAAAACTTTGACATTTCATTTGGCAAAAAAATGTTGTTATAAAAATTATGAAAATAATATAATTAGATTCGTGGTAAAAAATGCTTTCATTAGAGTATAGATTTCATATGATTTGAACATATGAGTATTAAAAATGGTGTACTTCTTAATATGTTATATTTCCCACATTGAAAAACAATGTTAGTGTGGTGATTATAATACGTATAAATTATACAATTGTCCCACATCGAAAGATTAACATAAGGTGGACGATCCTATGATTATAAATAGGACTCATCATTGGAGCCTATATACCAACCAAAAACTTGAGTCTCTTAAGTATTGTTTTGGAGAGCTCTTAAGAGTTTATATCATTATCTTTACATTATGATATATACATATTTTTTCTATATTATGTATTATATTAAAGTGATGTTTATAATATTTATATAAAAACTTATACATCTCATTGCCAAGAAAGTACTATAAAAAAACGTACGAATATTAATAAATAGTATTCCCTCCATTCAGGACCAAATACAACATTTTCATTTACACACTTGCCAAAACACAAATTACAACGTAAATATCTTTAAGTTTACATTATAAAAAATTTAAAAATTTGATATTCTGATTGTACTTTATAGGTGAATCAAATAAGATCCCACATGACCATATTTTGTCTTACATATTGTAAGGAATCGTAAAGATTCAATTTGTTCATAATAGTGTAAAAAAAGGAATGTTGTATTTGGTCTTGAATCGAGGGAGTATAGTATTTGCTCATTATTATTAACCTGGATTAGATGTCGAATTATGTGCGAAAAAGATGGTGTATTTCTAAGTATTTTATTTTGTCCCACATTGAAAAATATGTTGGTGTGGTAAATATATTATGTATAAATAATAGAATTGTCCCACATCGAAAGTTTAGAAGATTATCATAAGGTGAGGTATCATATGATTATAAATATGAGTCATATTTGAAACTTAGGGGTATCAACCCAAAATCTTTTGAATCGCTTAAAATTATCTTAGAGAGTTATTATAAGAGTTTGTATTAATGGCAAACCTTAGTTACAACAATACCATACAAATATTAATCACGTAGATATTTAAAAAGCGATTATATATTAGGATTTTTTTATAATTTATACCTCGAATAACTCACTTTTTCAAATCTTATATCTAAGATAACATTCGTTAAAATTTTATACCTAAAATAACATTTTCTTTCAAATTTGATACCAAATCAAAGCCCTAAATTGACGGTATAAGTTATCTAAAAACCCTATATATTACTATATTACTGATATTATAATGTTTATTTTAAGACAATCGATAGTATAATAACTTTACTTAAGACAAAATCATAATTAAAAAATAAAATGGGTGTTAAATATACATGAATTGGTTATTAATGTGTCATATACTGATAATCTCTGCACTAAAATAGAAAATTTATGAATTATAATAAAATCAAGTGTTGCATAAAAAGATCTTGAATCCACAAACAAATCAATAATGAGCTTTTTTACTTTGATAAATAGTAGAATTAAATCTTTTTAACTTTCAAATATAGGTAATTATTATGCCTCATTACATTTGAGTAACTAAAACACATCATAATTTTTAAGCATTAATCAAAATCGCACCAGGAAAAGAAAATATTTTGCATTTGTTTATACATTTTATTGCTTCCTCAATTACATCTTAAAAGTCATGTTAGGAAAAAAAATGTAATTTAAATCATATCATTTGTACAGATTTTAATTATAACAAAAAATGGAAAAAAACGTACGAATATAAATAGATAGTACAATATTTTCTCATTATTAAACCGGGTTGGATATCGAAATAGGTGCAAAAAAGATGGTATACTTTTTCGTGTGTTATTTGTCCCACATTGAAAAAATAATGTAGGTGTTGTAAATATACTACATATAAATAGTTGAATTGTCCCACATCAGAAAATTATCATAAGGTGCGGTGATCTTAAAAATTAATTTAGGAAAGTATCATAAATAATATTTTTTGATGTAAAAAATAAAGTGGAGAATCTTTGAATTATTATAATATTTATTTCCTATATTATATTCAAGTGATGTTTCTAATTTTTATATAAAAAATTTACATTTCATTTGGCAAAAAAATATCGTTAAGAAAATTATGAAAATAACATAATTTGATTCGTGGTAAAAATGATATCATTAGCGTATGGATTTCATATAATTTGTACATATATAAAATTGTGTGCTTATTAGTATGTTATATGTCCACATTGAAAAATAATGTAGGATTATATAAAAATAATAGAATTGTCCCACATTGAAAGATTAACATAAGATGTAGTGGTCTTATGATTATAAATATGAAGCATCCTTGAAACTTAGTTATCAACCTAACATCTTTTGCGTCTCTTAAATAAGATGTTTAGACTTTTGATCATATCTTAATAAATGATTAGACATAAGATGTAAATATTAAGACCTTATAACCAATTTTTTTTACTAAATTAATTACCCCGTTGCAACGCACGGGCATCCAAACTAGTATTGTATGAAAAGATTAATTTTAATGAAAATATAATAGATAAATAAATTATACGGAGTAATTATTAGTTTCCTGATTTAGTTAATGAACATAATTATCATTTGTTTCCTTTTTAAGAATATGATTTTTGGCGGAAAAATGATAGAATTCACCTATTCATTTAGTAAATAGGGGATTAAGATGGAGGTTCATGAAAGAGTAAAACTCGTTCATTAAAGAGTGTAACCCTTTTTAGTCACATTATCAATCAAGTTTGACCCAACCTGTGGGTGCTCGGAATTAATATATGCTCTTAAACGAGAATTTTCTACCCACCTTCTCTTTTTTCCCTTTTCCTCTCACAATTGGATAAAATAGGATTCATTTTGAGACACTACCTTTTAAATTTGTTAACTAGTTTTGTGACCCGTACAATGCACTATATCGCAAATGTTCCTACTTGAATATTTAACAACCCACAAATACAACAATTAAATCAAACCTCAAGCATTAAAATGCTGGAACCCCGTCAAAACAAGAATATTCATGATTATATACATATGGTATAGTGCAAACCTCTTTACTTTTGGTACAAAGGTTTTGAATCATAAATATAGTCTTTATTGTGAGAGATAGATAAGCCAGAGCAAACACTTAAAAATAATTCATTAGAGTGACACATTGATTAAGAAGAAGCTACATTAAGTTAGTTTTTCAATAGTATAGTACTAGTTGGAATGCACGTGCGATGCACGGAGCTCCCAATAAGATTATCAGTAAAAAATATATTCTTAAGTTGATAAAAATTAAAAAATAAATAAAAAAGTCCAACTATGTTGAATCATTAATGAAAAAAAAATGCGTGGTTGGTATAGTTGATCACCGATGAAATATTAGTATTTCTAGCATAAAAGCTTTGTCATTCAATAGAATAACATCAAGTGACGTAGTTATAGTATTTGTTAGTTTTTCATTGTTACAGACACAACCGATTTTTATTTAAAAAAAAATGATATCGGTGTTACGTAAAACAACAGGTGTCAAGATTATATATATTTAGCGTGTTCAAAGAAAATGTTACATCTCTTATAACATAACTTTATTTTCACAATCTACAATTAAGAGTATTTGCTCCTTATAAACTTTTCGTAAAATCAAATACAAACTAAATTCCAACAGAATTAGTAATCTATAAACAACAATAAAAAATATTTGTGATTCTATTAAATAGAATGCAAGGGGCACCTAGTAGTATCATCTTTGACAACATTAGTTAGTAGTTTATGACATATTTAAAATCATTGGGTTACCAAGTTAGAATTTTATTGCAACGGTAGCGTTGGTTTACGTTAACATGGTATAGTAACAGAAAAATATTAAATTTAACAAAAAGTCAAATCATGCTAAAAATGGGAGAAAATAAAATTTTGGGGGTTGATTTAAATGAGTATCGACTAATCATCAGTTCCAATAACAAAAACGTAACGAAAACGTTGTAGCGCGCATTTGGTATCGTATTATCTCACGCACCATCAATTTTTAACCGAAATAGTCTTTGACTATGTATACTTAAGACCACTTGTCCTTGAAAGTTCATGCAAAATATTTAATACGACACCTAATTTGGTAAATTTGTGAAAGCTTCTTTGTAAACAATGTCCTTCGTGTGACCTTAATACATTTGGTCTCTATCATCAATGAGAACCTTAATCCCTCGGATGACGTTGTTCTTGACGCTTCTACGTAAAGCTGGCCATTATTAAATACTATTTTCGGCTTATTAATTCCAACATGATTAGGTGACTGTCCATGACTCTTGTTCATTGTCATGGCTTAGAATGACCTCAATGTTTATTATCTCCGCATCTTAGGAAGTCATTAATATCCTCGAGTTAAGTACATTTTGCCGACTTTAAAACCTGTAATTATCTCACCTTCTACTATGAATTTTCCAAGGCGATTGATAATAAGACGGATTCCGTTACATAATCCTCTTACGGAGTTAATGTTCCTCAATCCACAACATAATCGGCATACCACACTTTGTAGAGCATACCATTATGAGTTAGGCCCTATTTGGAAAACAGCATAAGCAGATTCATGATAGCGGATAACGTTAGCAAAATACGGTTAGTAGATTTTAGTAGCAGGTTTGACTATCAAACAAATTAGCAGAATTAGAAAAGGGTGTTGGGTAATTAACATATTTTAGGATAATTAGAATGGTTTCGTGAATAAATTGAATACGCTAATGCAATATGCTGGTATTAGCAGCATATTCAAAAACAGTAGATTCCGACCAATATGCTGTCAAAATACGTTGTTTACCAAACACATGAAATTAGTATATTGCTTGGTCAAACAACTAATTACGCCAGAATCTACTAATTTCGCTCAATATGTTGTTTACTAAACAGGGCCTTATATTAAAAAAAAACATTATTTATACTCCCTTCTCTTCTTAAACATCGATCAAACTATTATAACTTTGACCATTAATATGTCTAAAAAATCATAGTTAAACTACCACATTGACGACTGTGCAAAAGCAATACAAACGATCAGTGCGAAAAGGATGAAGTACATTTAGTGTAAGATTTCTAAAAGATAATGAATTTTGCTCCCAAAGTCTAACCGGTCTAAAATATTCCGCCAAGTCTCACATAATAAAAAAACAACCCCTAAAAGTAAGGGTGTCATACGGGGGAGAGGACATGGCGGATGTAGACCTTCTCATACTAGCATTTAATAGAAAAATTACATCCCCCTAGTTGTCGCGGGTAAAAGTATTCAAAATCATAACCGCCTCAACTTGTGGTGATCATAAAATAGTTTCGTTCCATTTAAATTTTATATACTCGTTTATTCTATAGCTTTCTTAAATAACTCTGATATTATTTTTATCCATCTCTAAATCCCATGGTTGACATGATTTAAAATTCAGTTTGAGCCTAAAACTTTATTTTTACGCAATTGCTAAATCCTACACGCCTTTTTACTACATCCTACACATTTTTTCTCATTTTCTCCACCACTACCCTCCTCATAAAAATAACAAAAAACGTTCTCCCTATCCACCTCTCCTCCAAAATCCAAAACCCAATCAATTTAATACTAATCTGACAATTGCATATCACAATTTGTTAATAATCACAGGTAAATTTTGTATGGTTTATTAATAATTTCATTATTTCACTAATATTCCTCTTTTAATTCATTAATTGATTCAATTAGTCTTTCTTTTTTTAAAAGGGGGTTTTATACAATTAGGGTTTGGAAGTGGGTGGTTGAGGGGGTGGCTGTGGTGGTTGTCAAAGTGGAGGGTAAGGGTAAAGAGGGCGTCGCCGACGTGGGGGGGTGGGGGGGGGGGGGGGGTGTAACACCCCGATATACCAAGGAGCCTTAACCAGACCTTCCTTAGCATATAAGGGCATTACCATCTCGGTTGCCCGAGGTAAGTAATCATCAAAAGTCGATAAAAGAACATTAATAGTTAAATTACAAGCGTTACAACCAACTAATATAAAAAGGTACAACTCGTCATCTACACATGCTATCTCCGTTAGGACTCGTGACGACTCATCCCTGCCAGGACTCCAGCTATCAACCACATCAACACCTGCTAAGACTGACTGCTCACCATAAGGGATCACGGCAGACATATAAACAAACAAGACAACCATACAAGATCAGCAACTGAGGCAAAACACGACACAAACCAACAACGATCGTCAACGCAATATAAACACAACCAGTCACACACAATCACACCCACTCCAATCAATCTCCGTCACCAACTGTCCACTGGACCCAGCCTCCTCGCGGGGGACCGCAGCCGTTCCCACCTAAGCCCCGCTCATCATACCGAGCGATAACCCTGTCCCATTAATGTGCACATCCCCTCTCGTGGCGGGTTCCACGGAGGGCGAAACTAGGGCGTGAAGCCACTCCCGCAAGTGACTCCACTCAGCCGAGGACGCACCTCGAGAACCAGAGATAATCAATCACAGACAGCTGCAATACAACAACAACCAATAAAATGTATACACCAACCGACTACCGCATATACTCTGCCACATAAACACAACAACAACACAACAACCACGACTCAACAACCGACACGCTAGACCATCCACAGAAACTGAGTAGGCGAACCTACCTTTAAGCGACTGCAACGATTCCATGCCCATACACGCAATACCCAGAAATCAAGCAACACCTATACACACAATACAAACATCTATCACTACCAAGCTAACCCTAATAGCAAAGACAAGGATACGGATGATGATGACGACATACCTACAAGAGGAAACCTGGCAAAGGACCGTTACCCGACTCGAACTATGCACTCCCAAGGCACAAGGACCTTCAAAGGCTCCCATGGAAGGTATATGGTGAAGGGAAGGGAAGGAGGCGACCTAAAGATCTGAAGAAATGAGGCGGAAATAATTTGCGGTTTTAACAAAACACGATTATAAACCCTCGCTGAAAAGACGCTACTCGATCGAGTGGCCCACCTACTCGATCGAGTGGCCCCTACTCGATCGAGTATCCAAGCTACTCGATCGAGTAGCCTCTACTCTATCGAGTACCACTCATAACTCAAAGCACAGGATAACTTTGGTATGCACTTCTAAGGACTATTATTGCTCCCAAGGTCGGTCAACGCTGGTCAACGGGTCTCCAAAAGGGCGGGTATTACAGTCTTCCCCCCTTAAAAAGAACTTCGTCCCCGAAGTTCAATTCACCTATCCCAAAGCACAAGATACAGAAACAAAATGACATCACTACCCTACCGACATAGGTCACTGCTCCCCGGAAATACTATCCCCCCCTATGTCATCATCATCAACTGTCTAACACTCCATGTAGATCGACTCCTACAAGCTATTACATGAAATACTAACCTCACCACATGGACCAACATAACTAACGACTACACGTCCACTAATCACAACCATTAACACGAAACATGACACATTAACACCACCATGTTACTCAACAATACGGTTCTATTCCAACACACGACATCATAACTATCTCTTTATGACCGTCTTTTAAAGCACACTATCAACTTTTACTTCAACCCACAATTATTCACGAACAAGTGAAAACAATTATAGTTTCATATAAGAAATGTAACCGAAATAATAGAAAATATTATAAACAAACAACAAAATAATTGTAATATCGGCCTTTTATGTCGCGACATTACTCTTCCCCTCTAAAAAGGAACTTCGTCCCCGAAGTTCACCACCAAAATACTACACATATTATTGGAAACTTACCTCTTGACATGCACCCAACACATATGATTTGTTATTGACATTACTCATTACTCATACTGCCATTAATTCATGAAAACATATGCACTATATTCGAGCAATTATTCCTAGACACGAATGCATGTATACATCAACTTTGCATTTATATAGGAAATACACCACTCCGGTGAAATATAATTAGTAGACATTACGGATGTAAAATGAATGCAATAAGGACCAACTACTAATTCAATAGTCATTACGAATACGCACTCAAAACCCAAACGCGACTTCCAACATCTGTAATTAACGGTTCAAACTTGTTACTAAACATAAACAACCATATTAAACAACGAAACATGTAACTATATAACCATTAAAACAATTTTAATTAACGAAAAGTTCCTGTAACAGTGCTACTCGATCGAGTAGTTAGGGTACTCGATCGAGTGCCCGCTACTCGATCGAGTGTCTTGGCTACTCGGTCGAGTAGCCCGAGATCTGAATACTCCCTCCTCGTCACATCTGCAGCTACTCGACCGAGTGTGGGGCACTCTATCGAGTAGCTACAGGTCAAAACCTTAGAAATTTCCTGTCATAACACCATATATATATATAAAACGTCACATAAGCGCGAGTCGGGATGACAACCCGACCCCCAAAATCCTGCAAATAAGTTCAAACTAAACAAATCCGGCCTTATGGCGATCCTTACAAACCAAAGTAAAAGTACTAACTCACAACGATCACTATCATCTCACATAACCAAACCATAAACAAAGAGAAGAAAAAGGAGTATCACTCCTGCTGCTGCTGCTGCTGCTCATCCATCATCTCATCTCCACCACCATCCCCTCCCGAGGTGCCTGCTCCTGATGACCCGAGACCCACATCAACCCCTGCCCCAGCTCCAGGACTCACATACCATGGGGTCAAACCACCAAAAGCAAAGCACTGAGGTGTCCCCCATGCTGTTTGGTCCACCCCGTAAGAGTGGAAAACCCCACTGTAGTCCCCAACTCCGCTCCACCACACTGGATGTGGTCCCTCGGTCCCTATCCCCTGAGTATACGCCATCTCATGCATGTTCCGGAGTGTCAAAGTAGATGACACTCTCTCTGCCAAGTAGCTCGAACACGTCTCCGGGGTATCGAGGTAGGGGTAACAAGGAAAAGGGTGCTGCTGTGGTGCTGCTGGCTGTGGTCTGGTCTCGGTTATCCTCTCCCTCACACGACGAGGTCCTCTCCCCAACCTAGACCTATCCTCCGCCGCTCTCACGTTCTCCCCCTTCTTTGGCTCAGGCATCACCCGAAGGATCGTGTCGTCAATGAGGTATGTCTGCAACTGTCGAGGTGCATCCTCATCCTCCTCATCAGAATCGATCGCATCCAAAGGCTCAGTCGGTGGAAGGTGCTCAGGAGTCGGTATCCTCATCCAGCTCATACCCCACACCCTCCATGCTAGGGTACCATCCTCCAAGGTTCTCAACCATTTCAGGTCGAGGTAGTAGTCTCTGTCCATGGTAGGCACCGGTGTAGATAGGAGAACGTACTCAGAAGAAGCCTCAAAGGAGGCTAGCTTTTCAGCTAACCGGGTGGCAAGAGCACTACAACTCAAGTACCGAGCGGTAGAAGTAGCCATCAAAGCAAGGCTAGCACAGACCATGGCAGGAGCATTGAAGACCACCCTCTCGGTCCGCTTCGGGTTAAGATAAGACATCAACAACAACAATTCGTGATTGTTCAGCTTACTCATATCCGGCCTCTCATAAAGAAGATTCGAAACAGAACGAAGGAAGATCCTCAAAGTAACATGTTGAACATCATTAATCAACATGTTGCTGGAGGTGGGAGCTGACTTTCCGGAAAGACAAGGCATAAGGCGGCAGACACCGCACTCAGATGGAATCTCGCTGATGGAATCCTTGGGAGGCTTGGCCAACCCAAGGTGAGAAGCAAAGACGTCCATGGTCAACATAAAACTCGTGTTCATAAGACGGAACTCAACGGACTGTCGAGCTGGCTCGTAATTAAACGAGCTCATGAATTCCAAGGTCAGGAAAGGATAGGTATGCTTCCTCAAACGATACAACCCCGTGAACCCCAAGGTCTCAAAGATATGACAGACCAGCCCTGCCAGTGGGGGACCGCAGCCGTTCCCACCTAAGCCCCGCTCATCATACCGAGCGATAACCCTGTCCTATTAATGTGCACATCCCCTCTCGTGGCAGGTTCCACGGAGGGCAAAACTAGGGCGTGAAGCCACTCCCGCAAGTGACTCCACTCAGCCGAGGACGCACCTCGAGAACCAGAGACAATCAATCACAGACAACTGCAATACAACAACAACCAATAAAATGTATACACCAACCGACTACCGCATATACTCTGCCACATAGACACAACAACAACACAACAACCACGACTCAACAACCGACACGCTAGACCATCCACAGAAACTGAGTAGGCGAACCTACCTTTAAGCGACTGCAACGATTCCATGTGTAATACTCCGTATTTATAAGTCTTGGGGTACTCTATCGAGTAACCCTTACTCTGTCGAGTAAGGGTAAGTTGCGAGATAAAATAGTTTCTGACCTGTTGGGTACTCGATCGAGTAGCTGGGGTACTCGATCGAGTAAGGGGGTACTCGATCGAGTACCTTGGGTACTCGATCGAGTGTCCGGTTTTACGGGGAGTTTTCTCGGGTTTTGTTAATTATGCGATTAAGGTATTTAAACATAGTCGTCATTGTTTTAAATCACTTTTACAAAACCTAAAACCCTGTTTAAGAGAGAAAGCAACCAGTTCATCTTCCTAATCGCATTCTTAGCAATTCCCGGAGTTCAGACGGTCGGTTCTTGTCGTTATTCGTGTCGTTGAGTTCCTTGCGTCGAGGGTAAGCTTTTAATATAATTTTTATAATGTTTTGTTAAGTTTGGTTAAACCCTAATTTAGAGATTGGGGGTTTTGTGTGTAGTTTGTGATGTGTAGCCTCTATGTGTTATATGATAGGAGGAGGGTTCGTAGAAGAGACTTTTTGATACAGCTGTTGATACCGTCTGACTGTTGTGCTTTCCAGGTAGGATTTCCTACTCAGTATTAGTCCCATAATGGGATGATTGTTGATGTGTTGAGATTGATTGTTTGATGTAGTAATTGTATTGTGACGGCTGTGATTGTGATTGTGATTGGTTGTCTATGGTTCTCGAGATGCGTTCTCGGCTGAGTGGAGTCACTTGCGGGAGTGGCTTCACGCCCTAGTTTCGCCCTTCGTGGAACCCGCCACGGAAGGGGATGTGCACATTAATGGACAGGGTTATCGCTCGGTATGATGAGCGGGGCTTAGGTGGGAACGGCTGCGGTCCCCCAATCGGGTGGTCCAAAGGACGATCGATATTGAGATGATGGGAATTGGTTGGTGGTGTGTGTGTGTGTGTGACAGTTCAGCTGTCTGTTTATCTTATTATTGTTATCTACATTGAATTGTGTGATTAGTACTGACCCCGTTTAAATGTTTTAAAAACTGTGGTGATCCATTCGGGGGTGGTGAGCAGTTATTGAGCAGGTATGATATGACGCGTATGGGATAGCTGGGATGAGTCATCACGTGGCGCTTAGAAGTCTTCACATTGTGTCGACGATGTCTAGTAGCTTTGATAGTTTTAGCAGTAGACCGTCTGAGAACCTTGTAATTCCTTTTATTAGTTTTGGTTTTGAACATGTAATCACTTAAACTATAGTTACTTTAAAAGTACGTTTCTTTATTGTCTTATGATATTCAGTACCTCGGGCAACCGAGATGGTAGTATCCTTATACCTGAGTGGTCCTGGTAAGGCACTTGGAGTATGGGGGTGTTACAAATGGTATCAGAGAGACGATTTTGGAACCTGTAACAAATGAACATAATGAACATAGGGAGTCTAATAAAATGAACCTGGTTTATGTGTAATGGGAGCCCCGGCTGATGCTAGGTTTTGGGTGAGTAGGCGCCCTCACTTCAAAATCTTGGCCCCATGATACTTAAGCCAGTCACATGGTATGGGAACGTGGAGTCCGTGTGTATATGTGCGACGTGTATGTTAATTGTGCTGTATATGGTTTGTTGAAAGCATGTTGCATGATAGTTGGTTTACATGTTGGTTGGAATCGTTGGAAAAGTATATGAGAATGATGAATGATAGGGTAGAAAAAGAAAGTAGTTCGTATATGATGATGTGTGATGAAGTGGATTTGTAATGTTGTTGTATTAGCAACATGGAAATAGGATTTGTAGTGTATGGATGTGGTTTGTGTTATGAAAAGTTATGAAAATTTAAAACATGCGGGTAATACATGATTGAAAGTTGAATGTTATATGAGCATGATAGATGGTAATGTTTGGCTTTTGGTAAGTAGTAACATGAAGAATAGAAGTTCAATGATATGTGTTTTATATAACGAATTGGATGAAAAGCATGACGGTTGTTTATAACGTGGCACTTGATAACACGAAGTAGATTATTTTGTTGATTATATAAGGAGTCGCGCAGATTTGAATGCGTAGTTGTAATCATAATGTTGAAATAATAATGAATGCATAGTACGTTAGGGTATGTGAGATAACATTCGGGTAGTATTCACGAGTCTGCATGACTCGATCGAGTGGGTTTGATTCGATCGAGTGGGTACTTGTCGTTATTTTGACCAGAATCGTGTTTTTGGGCACTCGATCGTGTACCTCGGGCACTCGATCGAGTATGGGGTCACTCGATCGAGTAGCCGGGCTACTCGGTCGAGTAAGTCAGAGATCAGAAGGTCTGTTTGGGTTCTGGAGTCGGGGCACTCGATCAAGCATGTTGGGCACTCGATCGAGTAGCCTCAACTCGATCGAGTAGGTTCTGGTACTCGATCGAGTGGGGTTTGTGCAGGTCATATGCGTGTTTCGGGTCACATGTTTATCTTTTGACATTCGTTGCATATTATGTTTAATTCAAAGGTGTTGTATTACTTCTTTATGCGTTGTTTTACGTATGTGTTGGTCCTGAAGCGTAAGTTACCCAATCTTATGATGTAAATAGTGGCACTATGATGAGTATGAGTTCGGTGGGGAGGACATGAGTTATATGTGATTATGATAGATGGTGGAAAAAGAAAAGGAAGATTGGTATAGTTTATTGAGGCATGGCGCACGTTTTGCGAGACGGGATGAGTGATATGATTGTGTGTTGAGTAATGTAAAATAAGTGAATATGGGCAAGGGAGGATGTGAGTATAATGAACGTGAGAATGAAAAGATTGAAAGTAAGAATGTGGATAGTGGCGGGTTGAGATGTGTAAAGAGTTATGGAGGGAAATGGTTAGGAGTCGTGTGGGTTATGGATTTATGTAGTGAAAGTTCGTTTAAAGGGGTTGAGAAGAGTAATATATAGTGAACTTTGTGGAGACATGTCGCGAGGTGTATTTGTAGACAGTGAGTGAGTTTGGGAGGTTTGGTTTATTAAAAGATGAAACTACTGTGTGATTTCCTTGGTAATTGACGGTATTAAATGAATTCTGATTTCTAGAGATGTAAAAAGGGAGATGCAATTGTTTGAACATTAAACGTTGGTTCTATGGATAGATTAGTGGCAAGTATGAGTGATAGCATAATAAGAGAAGATCCATGGTAAGAAAGAGTGAGATGATGTCGGTAGAAAATAATGGAATTGAGTTTTGGAGCAACGAAGGGGTAATCGGATTTCTAAAGAGTTAGCTAGAAGGAATAAGGAGTTGAACTATTAATTGGTATTATTGAGTGTAAAGAGAAAAGAAGGATAAAAGTAAGCTGAGGAAAATGTTCACCGGAGCTATGTGATATAAAGGTAAGGAATCTTCGAAATGTGTGATAGTATCACGAGGATGTTAGCTAAAGGTTATATAGGAGTTTCAGGACAACATGATTGGTAATGAGTTTCGAGGAATTAAGGGAGTAAGAAGTTGGTGGAGTATTGGCACGATACGAGATATTTGGTGGAGAGTTGGATGACAATACAAATAAGATAGCATTGGGAATAATGTTGAGGTAATTTTGTGGATGGGTTTGATGTTCGTTATTTGCAATGTTAACAAAAAATGGTAGAAAAACCATGTTATTTTGATATGAGTGTAAGAGATTTGATATACGAACAGCGGTGGCATTGTGGTGTTATCACTAATGGCTAAGAGTGATGGAATATTAGAAAGGTAGTAATTCTAAAGAGGTTGATTTGGTAGGGACCTGATTGTTGTGTATGATTGTGAGAGGGTATAAGATGTGGTTAGATGAGGCGGACGCTATTAGTTGAATAGTGAAGGTGTGATTATATTTGGCAGGAAGTGATGGTTGTGCGAATGGGGGAATATGTTATGAGGGGCATATGAGTTAAACTCGGGCGGCAGGTAACCTTTATCGAGTGGTAACTTACGTGGTCAGGATTGACTAGTTGGTTGTGATTACGGGTCTATGATATGTGTAAATGTTTGTGTGAGGTTCTGACCTCACAAGAAGTGGTATGGTGTGATAATTATAAAGTTGTTTTATGAATGTTCTGTAATATATATGTTGGGCACGGTAATTTAATTGAATGATATCCAAAAAGGTAATAACTTGATTGATTTGACATGGCTAGTTATAATTTTATGTGTATTGATAACACATGTGTATTCCGTGAAATGGTAGAGATAATGTTCATGAGATGCTTATCTGTTTATCCATATAATATGTTGCGTGGTGATTTAATAAAGTGGATTTGAGTAAGTTTTTCTTGTCTGAGAAGTTATCTTTGAGTCGGTATTTATGGGAATTGTATGCAGTTGTGATGTCTATCGGTGTGGTTGTGGTGCCTCGGGTGGTGATCCGGGCACGGTACATAGTCTTTGTGATGCGGGTATTTTCGCACTACGGTGTGGTCATTGGTGGCGGTGTTGTGATGCCGTCACCGGTTGTGGTGGAGTAGGCGGGATGATTATGATTCGAGTTTCGAAAGTACATACCAGTTATACATAGATTGTTGTTTTGTTTGATGTTGCTCTCTGCGAGTTTCAGTTTGTGCAGATAGACAGTTGTCTTGTTTATTGATGTTTTCTTTACCAGGTTAAGTTGGGAATGAGGTAGAGTATGATATGAAATAGAGTTGTATATGTTTCATTGTTGTCATGGGGTAGTGATATTCTGTTGATGGGACACGGTTGTGAGAGGTTGTTACGGTAATTTTGATCTTGTTTTCAGATGAGACATCGGTAGACATGGTAATGGAAAATGATTCGTGGAACATGTGTTGTAATGATCTGAAAGCGGCAGGTAGTTCATAATCTTTTGTTGAGACAGTGAGTGTAGGGTGTTGGGGAAATTAGTGTCATGTTAAGTTGTGTATGAATTTTGCGGTAATGAAAGAAAGAACTTGAGGATCTAGTGTGCGTGTATGTAACAAGTACGGATCGTGAGTTATGCTTCCTGGAGATAAGTGCCTTACATAGAGAGGTATGTTGTTTGGCAGTAATAATGAAGAGTGGGTATGGTGATTTGCTACGAGTTTATGGTATAGGTTAGGTGCTATGCCGAATGAGTTGAGGAATGGGAAATGTTTATGTATGGGTGCCTTGGATATAAGAATGGTGAGTGTTTGGTTTATAGACGGTTATCTTTGACATGTGGTGGTACAGAGGGTAATGAGATATAGATATGGTTTGGTATTAGTGAGTTACGAGGACGTAACATTTGTCTTAAGAGGAGTAGGATGCGATAAAACAGATTTTGATGGTTGTACATATGGTAATATATTCGGAAGTTGAGTCTTGATGTAGAATAAAAGATCGATTCGTGTTGTGGGTGATTTTATTAAAGGTCATGACCGTGCTTGTAGTAGCGTGATGTTTAGGAGTGTGAGAATATTTCACTAGTATTGACAGTTGGATGATGAGGTTACGAGTGTGAGTAAACTTCGAGGACGAAGTTCCTTTTTAAGGGTGGTAGAATGTAACATCCCGTTTGATGTCTATGAGTGTCTTGGTATTGGATTTGATAGTTGATGATATTATGGAGCTAGCAGCATTAGAGGATGGTAGTTGGTTATGTATGGAGTTGGTGTCGTGAGAGATATATATGTGGTAGATACGATATAGTGAGTCATGTTGTGGAAGTAAACATAGTTGGTGGAGTGGGTGTTAAGAGTTCATGTTCTATGTTCGGTCGAGTTCTTGAGTCCTTAGCTAAGTTGTTGTGTCTTGGTCGAGTCTGTATGGTTGTTTTTATGTATGGGTTGAACTTCGGGGACGAAGTTCCTTTTAAGGAGGGAAGACTGTAATACTCCGTATTTATAAGTCTTGGGGTACTCTATCGAGTAGCCCTTACTCTGTCGAGTAAGGGTAAGTTGCGAGATAAAATAGTTTCTGACCTGTTGGGTACTCGATCGAGTAGCTGGGTACTCGATCGAGTAGGGGGGTACTCGATCGAGTACCTTGGGTACTCGATCGAGTGTCCGGTTTTAAGGGGGAGTTTTCTCGGGTTTTGTTAATTACGCGATTAAGGTATTTAAACATAGTCGTCATTGTTTGAAATCACTTTTACAAAACCTAAAACCCTGTTTAAGAGAGAAAGCAACCAGTTCATCTTCCTAATCGCATTCTTAGCAATTCCGGAGTTCGACGGTCGGTTCTTGTCGTTATTCGTGTCGTTGAGTTCCTTGCGTCGAGGGTAAGCTTTTAATATAATTTTTATAATGTTTTGTTAAGTTTGGTTAAACCCTAATTTAGAGATTGGGGTTTTGTGTGTAGTTTGTGATGTGTAGCCTCTATGTGTTATATGATAGGAGGAGGGTTCGTAGAAGAGACTTTTTGATACAAATGTTGATACCGTCCGATCACAGTTGTGCTTTCCAGGTAGGATTTCCTACTCAGTATTAGTCCCATAATGGGATGATTGTTGATGTGTTGAGATTGATTGTTTGATGTAGTAATTGTATTGTGACGGCTGTGATTGTGATTGTGATTGGTTGTCTATGGTTCTCGAGATGCGTTCTCGGCTGAGTGGAGTCACTTGCGGGAGTGGCTTCACGCCCTAGTTTCGCCCTTCGTGGAACCCGCCACGGAAGGGGATGTGCACATTAATGGACGGGGTTATCGCTCGGTATGATGAGCGGGGCTTAGGTGGGAACACTGCGGTCCCCCATCGCGGCGGCGGTCCAAAGGGCCGTCGATATTGAGATGATGGGAATTGGTTGGTGGTGTGTGTGTGTGTGTGACAGTTCAGCTGTCTGTTTATCTTATTATTGTTATCTACATTGAATTGTGTGATTAGTACTGACCCCGTTTAAATGTTTTAAAAACTGTGGTGATCCATTCGGGGTGGTGAGCGATTATTGAGCGGTATGATATGACGCGTATGGGATAGGCTGGGATGAGTCATCACGTGGCGCTTAGAAGTCTTCACGTGTGTGTCGACGATGTCTAGTAGCTTTGATAGTTTTAGCAGTAGACCGTCTGAGAACCTTGTAATTCCTTTTATTAGTTTTGGTTTTGAACATGTAATCACTTAAACTATAGTTACTTTAAAAGTACGTTTCTTTATTGTCTTATGATATTCAGTACCTCGGGCAACCGAGATGGTAGTATCCTTATACCTGAGTGGTCCTGGTAAGGCACTTGGAGTATGGGGGTGTTACACCATGCCCATACACGCAATACCCAGTAATCAAGCAACACCTATACACACAATACAAACATATATCACTACCAAGCTAACCCTAATAGCAAAGACAAGGATACGGATGATGATGATGACGACATACCTACAAGAGGAAACCTGGCAAAGGACCGCCACCCGACTCGAGCTATGCACTCCCAAGGCACAAGGACCTTCAAAGGCTCCCATGGAAGCTATATGGTGAATGGAAGGGAAGGAGGCGACCTAAAGATCTGAAGAAATGAGGCGGAAATGATTTGCGGTTTTAACAAAACACAATTATAAACCCTCGCTGAAAAGACGCTACTCGATCGAGTGGCCCACCTACTCGGTCGAGTGGCCCCTACTCGATCGAGTATCCAAGCTACTCGATCGAGTAGCCTCTACTCTATCGAGTACCACTCATAACTCAAAGCACAGGATAACTTTGGTACGCACTTCTAAGGACTATTATTGCTCCCAAGGTCGGTCAACGCTGGTCAACGGGTCTCCAAAAGGGCGGGTATTACAACTGGTGGCTATAGAACAGCGCTAATAGACGGTTACTGAAGTGCCTGTGCGGGAAATGGTGCGGTGGCTTGAGGACGACGGTGGCGGGGGAGGGAGAGGACGGTCGATCGGTTGTGGGAGAGGAGAGGGGTGGCCGGAGTCGGGGTGGGGGTAGTTGTCTGATGGGGCTGCTGGTGGGGTAGTTGGTGGGGCGATTTATTGAACCTCTTCTCTCTCTCTCTCTCTTAGGTTTGTTCTTTGTGGAGGCTAAGAAATAAAAGGGGCAAAGTTTGAAAAAGTTGTAAAAATGTGTAGGATTGAGTAATATGCTGTGTAGGAAATAGGAAGTCCCTATTTTTATTCGGTGCATCCAAGACAAATGCGATATAATTGGACACTTGTGATGGATTTCCTTTTTGGTCAAATTTGCTTTTTTTATTTATTTATTATAGAGCTAACAATTTTTATTCTTATATGACAAGCTAATATTTATTTTGAATCAATTACTTATTTATATTGTTTTTCGTGATGATGGATTATATACGTACTTTGTGTTATAATGTCTAATTTCTAATAATTAATATGAACCAATAGCTATTTATTTTATTAATCAAATTTATAAAATTTAAAAAAAGAAATTTGAGATCAACTCCTAACAATAGGTTCAAAAGCAAGTAAACATGACCAGGAAAAACATCAAAAATAAATCAATTTGATATGAGGATGGTTGGGAGATCATGAAAAGTCTCATACTTAGGCCCTGTTTCCAAGAAATAAAGCTTATTTGACTAAAACTTCATTAATCTTAGTTTTTAATAAGTATTTGGTAGATAAATTATTTACCAAAATAAGAGTTATACATGAGAAAGCCACCTGTTTTTTTAATCATTCTATTTATAATATTAAATTAAATATGGAGTACTTATTATGTCATTTTAGCAAAAAAACAGTTACCTTTCGCTTAATTTGCCAAACATTTTTTATTTAATCACGTAACTTATCAGCTCCAATTTTCAATTAACGTTTAAGCTACTTTTTTAGGTTTCAACTACTTTTCAGTTTTAGTATGACTAATGAAATCTGAGATATAGTATATGAATAATATGCATGTTATTAATATTAATATATCATATAATTAATTAGTTACCTTGTATATTTTGATTAGCACTTACTATTGTTCTTTTAATATTTCCAATTTTTCACGAGTCCAACACTCAAGCAATCCATGGTTAAAAAAGTTTAGATTTTCTGATTTATAACTAGTATTTATTGTTCCCCGTGTTTAAGTTAAGAAAAATTGTGAATTAAGTATAATTTTACTCTTGGAAAATGAATCTAAGAAAAAATCAATATTATGTAATGGTTAGATTACTTGGATATATGCGGGTAGTATACATGAAATTTCATAGTAGATGAAATTATGAACGGATTTTTATTTATGTAAAGTCGTCGAATAGTGTAGATTAAAACTTTATTTCAGCCCCTTATAGATAGATCTTAATGAACTAAAAGAACGAAAAATAATTAATCTTTTGATTTAAATTAGTAGAATATATACATACATCAAAAATTCGAAAGGTCAATATACCTTAAAAACTTTCGAAGTCTGCATAATATTTGAACATCTATTACAAATTTTACCTCTACATACATAAAAAAAATCTAAGTATATATAAGTTTAAAGTGTTAAAATATGAGTAAATAGAAATCTACTTAATATGTAAAACCAACACTAAACACAAAGATACATGGTAGAGCAAATACTCCGTAGTGCACAAGCGAGATTTGGTTAATTAAAACATAATGTGCGTTTTTTTGATTTAGTTAATTAATGATCATAGCATAATTAATGATCATAACATGTGTACACTCTTCACGCAATTAGTAGTCTAAATTATTAAAGACTCTTTCAAACTTACTCTTATTCGAAATCTAGGCTAATGCGTGATTTTAGAAATGATCATCAATTCATCATATGATATTACTATGAGTTGCTCCATTGTTACACAAAAGCTTTGAGTTATCCAAACTGCCCAATTCTACATCAGTTTTTTTCGGTTCCGTTCTTCCACCTAATGATTGCCACATTCTAATAGAGAGTAAATTGATGTAACAAAAATCGCAAATTCTAATTTCAGACAAGCTATATCCCGTCTTAAATAAGACGGACAAAATGTAGCCATTTTACGATAAAATGTTACTATTTTCTGATAAAATGTTGCCATCATTTTCAAAGTAAAAAGTGACAACTTTAGTTATAACATTTTGTCATTAAATGGTTACATTCTAGAAAAAAATGATGACATTTGGTCCGTCTTATTTCAGATCTTCTGAAGCAAGACTTATTGAAAATAAAAAGTTTTTTTTTTGCTAAATGGTAAGCTTTCATTAATAGAACAAGCATTACATAATGATTTTAGGAAGTAGCATGTTGAACTTTAATGCTAATTTGATTCTAGATGAACTCTTATCAACCATGCTCTATCCTTACACGAAATATTACAAGGTTTATAAACAACATAACGACTTCTAATAGCCTGTTGGACTTGTGCAATTACCACAGCAGGCCTCATAATGCACTGGTTCAACCTGGCCTAGTTCCTCTGCAACCAGATAGCATACCAGCAGCTAAATAATGCAGCAGTACATATATTTTTCCGGTGTTTCCTCCATCTGCTTAGTGCAATCTTTAACAGTCCATATGACCGTGTTAAGTCAGAACATAACCAATGTTCAACCCCTTGCAAAATCTGAGTACTATATACACAACTCTGAAAAAGATGTGTATGATTTTCTTCCTGCAACTGACAAATACAGCAGAGATTATCAGCAGTAATTTGAATTTGAAACAGTCTACTCTTTAGCATCAGAGCATTGTTGACAATAAGCCAGGCAATAAAAGAATGCTTAGGGGCTCCCATGTTACTCCATACAGCTTTACACCACCATACATCCTCATGCTTATCCTTTATCCAATTGTAACAACTCTGAACAGTATATCCTTCAGGCCTTAATCTCCATTCATTATCCTCAAAACCTTCCTGCAACTAGTCTTTTACTTTGCAAATCTTCCTCCAGTACCAACTGGTATCTGAAGAAGGAGTATAAGATAGCCATGACTGACCTCTTAAGTAGACATGATGCACCCATTGGACCCAAAGTTTATGTAACACTCCCATACAACAAGTGCCTTACCAGGACCACTTAATGCATCAGAATGCTACCATCTCGGTTACCCGAGGCAATGTATATCAAATAGACCATAAAAGAACGTACTTTAATAGATAAGTTTAAGTGATTACATAACAAAACCAACTGTAAAGTAAAGTACAACCGTTCTAAAACCAAACTACAACTAAAGTAACAAAAGTATTATGACAACACAACGGAAGACTACTATCAGACTCGTGGCAACTCCATCCTCAGCTAATCCCGCGCGCATCCATAGTATACTTCCTAGACAATTGCTCACCACCCTCCGAATGGATCACCACATTTTTTAAAACACTTAAACGAGGTCAGTTACTGATTCCACAAAACAAGATACATAATATATAAGATACAACACACACATTACCCAGACTCCGTCACAACTCCACACACCTGACTACTGTGGACAGCGGGCCACGGGGGCGCTTGGTGAACAAGCGTTTGCATTTTTGTATGGAGTCGCCACCAATTTTTATGGGAAATTGGAACCGTTCGAATACCTCGTGTCATGTCAAGACACAAAGTAGTGACGTGAACACTAAGCAATCGTTACCCTTAGCATTCTATGTCTAGAATGACTCTCGTGGATGCCAATGAACACGGGTGTTCACAGATATCTGGAGTAAGGGGTGAGGGTACGTATTAGGAAGCTCTTTTGATCGAACACCTAATCCCGCCCGCCTCGATAGCGGCCTCTACTAATGATTAGGGAATTTATTCGTACTCGATATATCGTCGGCTATATGCATGCAATGCAACATCCATAGATTTAATCCTAACATGCGAAGATTAGACTAAGTCGGTTAACAATTAATTAGCAAACAATTGGGTCGAAGTAGGATTTAATGTTGATCACATATGAGAACATACAAGCAACAAAAGAAATACAATAATTATGAATTACAATAATAAAAATTACATTAATTACATTGGGATAGGCGATTTATGTCGAAAATACCTTTAAAACGGATAGTTTGGGAAAAAGAATCAAAGAAAGAATCAAATAAACTAACGAACAGGAATTAGCGTGACATTACGGATAATAGTCAAATAATAAATAGTCTAAACAAACTAGGTCAAGGCAGAAACGGAGTTCAGGGACGGAACTCAGCCAGGAACAGGCGCAGCAGAGCTGCGTCCTTTGGAATAGGCGCAGCAGACACTGCGTCTGTTCCTTGGCTCGGTCCCCAGCCGTGAAGCCGTAATTGCAAGCCGTTAATGTTAATTGGTGATTTAATGATCAATTGATGATATTTACTCGGATGAAAGTGATTAATATGTTAATTTACATGTGATTGGGTCGTGAAAACAGTAAAACATGGATGAGACGGATGCAAACGAGTTAATTACAAGATGGAATAATGATAGAAGTGAAAAATATTAATGAGTCAAACAAATTAATTCAATTAATTAGGTTAGATATGATGGATTAATGACGAATAACAGATGAAAAACTATATCAATGACGAATTCCAGAAACTCAATATGAACAAATTGAATCTCTAAAATCCGGGTTTGAATTTAATGACGAAAACCCGCAAATATGAATTACAAGGGATTTAAGTCGGATTTATGACGATTAAGGCATGCTAATGAATGATGAATTATATGATACAATATACATGTGAATTATCAGTGACGATTATATCAAAGAATTAACGGATGAACAAATAACAAATAAAAAAGAAGCGAATTACAGAGGACGAGGAAGAAGAAAAAGCGAGAAATGCGCGGCCCTCACGAAGAGGCGCAGCAGAAATGCGCTCCTTCAAGAGGCGCAGGCGATTCTTTCGTCTTTTTCTCGACGTCTCTCACTCGGAAATCCGCAAAAGCAGAGTTTTAAAGCACGGTTTTAGAAATCGGTTTTAATGGTGTTTTCGACATAAATCTTACAATGGTGATACGATAAATAAAATACAATAAATAAAAGAGGATTATACACCCTCAGACCTACATGTTGATGAAACGAGATGAACTAAGATATCGACTAGTGAATGCTCGACGCGAATGCAAAGAGAGTGCCCTCGTAAGAGGAAAACGATTGATTGATTAAGTTGATTGAGTGTAGTTGGTCAAATTGGTCGGTCATGCAACGGAGAGGCCTGTTACCCGGAAAGATCCGAGCTGACGTGGTCGAAAGTTCAAGCACGTAGGCGCCAATTAGTAAGAACAAAGTCTAGAATGCAAAGGGAGAAGAGAAGGGCGGACACTCGCGTGAGAAATATGAGGAGCGAAGGCTCCTATTTATACTAATCACACGACGGAATTAGGGTTTCGGAGACTCTTTGGAAGTGAATCTCGGAAAGATATGAAAAAGATACGTAAGACATGCAAAGAAGGGCCTGGGAAAAGGCGCAGCAGCCACTGCGTCTCTTGGAAGAGGCGCAAAGACTGCTGCGTGTATTCCCGAGAGGTTTCCTCCTCGTCAAGAAAGATTTCCGCGTTTGAGTTATGGTAGGACGGAAATAATTCGATTATCTTATGAATATTACGGGATATTATTTGCCAAAAGATAAAATTTATGAAATATGGAATAGAAATATCCTAACATTCCGAGAATATTCCGACTCGGGATTTAACAGATTATCGAAAAATGGAGACGGTTTTTGACCCGGACTCCGAATGTACTCTAATTACTGCCAAAACGACCGTATCGGGACGTAGATGACAACTAAGAGGTCGACATTTAATATTTGAGCAATCACTTGACGATAATCTTACGAACTGTCACAAATCGTTCCGCGTATCAAACATGCGGCCCAATCATCACCGGGTGGTTTGCGGGAGGTGCGGCGAGGTATCTCTGAGCCCCCACTTTGACCGAGGCTTGGACAAGGCGAAAGTCAAAGTATAGCCATCAGTCAATCGAAGATTACAACCGACGACTATGGCGACGCGAGGCGGTTCAAGGGTCCGAACCATGGACTGTCGTCGGGAACATTTTAGAGTCCGTCGACTATCGGGGAGGGTCGTTTAAAGTCCATTAGACTACATAAGGAAGCTCGCTTGACCATAAGAAGAGACCATACCCGAGATACCCCTGGTGAAACGGAATCAAGACGCTTCGGCAAAACTCTTTGGTCTGAAGATAACTTGGTGTCTGAAGGCATTAGGGGTCACAGGGAACCTGAAGGAATCTCTTAACACTTCTGAAGGCTAACTCTGAAGGCTACCTCTCTCTGAAGGACTAAAAGGGGTTATCTGAAGGATTAAGATAAGTTTCTGAAAGATATGAAGGCTTTGACTTGGAAACTTCTGGAGAACGGCACCCTGGTCGAACTCCGCGGGGAAACAAGAAATATTGAAAGCAGCAGGACGTCGGTAGAAACTGCTGGGGAATCTGCTTGCGTCGGTCTCAAGCGAATTCTGGCAAAACTTGAGGTTGAATCTGCTTGCGTCGGTCTCAAGCGAACTCTTGTTGGGAGATATATTGACGATTAGGAATATCTTGACCGTCGTGAGAGAAATCTTGAGTGAGCAGTACTGCAAAATACTACTGCGCTGGGGACAAATGTTTTGACGACTAGGAACATCTTGATCGTCGTGAGAGAAATCTTGAGTGAGAAGTACTGCAAAAAACTGCTGCGCTGGGGACAAATGTTTTGTAATATGCAACAGTCCGTTACTGGCTGATAAAAATGCGGGCCGGAACGAAAGAAAATCATCGAAACGGACCAAAAGAATATAACAGCGTCAAGGAAGAGGCGCACCAAAGATGGGCCCACAAATAACGAACTTATAACGAATTTTTGAAAATCCGTATGGAGGGAACACAAGGAAGAGGCGCAGCAAGAGCTGCGTCTCTTGGAAGAGGCGCAGCGCCTGCTGCGTCTTTTCCCTAATTTGGCCTTTTCTGCGTAAAAACGCGAAATCAGAGGGGTTTGTGTTCATTATTTCGAAACACAATTCTTGCAATTTCTCTCTCAAATCTTCACCATTTCCGCCAAGGTTTGATTCAAAAGCTTGCTTTAAACATGACTAATCGAGGTATGTATCTTAATCTTGCACTAATCTTCTGCATTTGTTGAATTTTGAGCCGCGAAATTTAGGGTTTTCGACCCTTTTGATCGAAAATTTGGGGCTTTTCCCCCAAATGGATTTGCCTTGCCAAATTGATGCTAGAAATGGATAGTAGGTGATATTAGGAACATAACCACGTATTTGTTTCGAATTTTCATCGAGTTTTGAGCCTTTGAATGAATTTTGAGACGGTTTTACAGCTAAACCGTAAATTGCTTCGAAAATAGCCTTAGGATTGCCCATTTGCGATGAAATTTGATATTTGGGATCCTTGGATGATGGGTAAACTTTCTACCATCTCGAAATTTTGGTTTGTGACAATTTTTCAGGACACCTTTCTAGGGCATAATCGCCGTTATAGCGAAATGCTGCCGAATTTCCGACTCGAACCCGGAGCTAGGCTTCGAACTGGACTTGACTCGACCCAATTTATCACATGAGTAATCGGGTTGGTGGGAACGTGGCCAAGGATGGCACGAGAGGAGCAGTTTTAGAGCTTTGAAGGCTTGAAAACCCCTTAACAAAGGCTTGTCGTCGTACGACGCGGCCTGAATTTACTTTAATGTTGCAGGTGATGAGGCTTCTACTTCTGGGAGAGCTCCCATGGAGATAGACGTTGTTACTGTTGAGGAGGCTTTAGAGCAGGCCTTCACCGCTGCGGTGATGGCTGCTGCAGACGAGGCTCATGAGGAGGAGACTGCCGAGGAAGAGGAGGCCCCGAGGCGAGCCAACGTCGGGCGAGGAGGCCGTCAGCTGAGAGGAGCTCCTGCGTGGGCTGAGACCTGGGAGAGTAGGCACCTTGTGTGGGCTGCAGAGGGTCACCTGTCCTACAGGACGGTGAAGAGCTTGGTAAATAAGAATTCACTACTCATTACCTATTCTCTTTCATTCTTTTTTTGTCCAACTTTCTTTCAAATTTCATTCAAAACTAAAGATAGCTTTGTTTCAAATCATAATAGGAGGCCGGGAACATCAGGTCGTTCTCGGGTTACACGACAGCGATGGAGCACTACGAGCAGCTGTCGGCGGAGGAGAGGGCCATGATCGAGCGTGGAGCGTTCGGTCCTCTGGTTCAGGTCTGGAGGGATATCGTGAAGAGGAAGTTGCGGGCTAACCTTAGCCTGGTCCGCGCTTTCTTGGATCGATTCTGGGATACGACTTCCACGTTTCACCTACCTTTTGGTGAGGTGGGAGCCACTTTGGAGGATTACGGCATGATTTCTGTCCGTGTGTGGGGGACCGAGGAGATGGTGTGGCCGGAGACTGCTATGAGGGCGGATTCGGCCGAGGCGAGGAGATTGATCGGCTGGAACTTGTCGCCGAAGGCTGTTGCAGTGCCGGGTTTGGTACCCAGTACTTACGTTCGAGACTACTTTGCGGGGAAGACCCCGGCGCTGGTGACGATCGATGGGAGGGAGACAACTCCTCCTCCTTGTACAAAATTGAGCGAGGCTCGTCCTCGTGGCTTTGGTGGTTCCTGTCTTCGATTTACCTCGGAGACAAGGGCGAGAGACTGTCGACGAAGCTCCTTCCCTTTCTTTCGACCCGAGTTCCCTAGGGCGCTGGGGGCGGGTCATCTTTGGTTTTGCGGTCCTCATCCGCTTCATGAGGGCCATGGTTCGTCCGGAGTTAATGGAGAAGGGGACTTCTCCTGGCCGTCGGACACGGACTACTTGTTGGAGGTATGAACCTTCCTTTAGACCAAAGTAAATTCCTTTCTTTACCAAATCACGAAAGATCGTCATTGATTATTCATTTTTACGGCGTGGGTGTACTCTTACTTCCCGAGTCTCGCGCCCAAGAGGACGAGCACTGGAGAGGGCCTATCCCGTGGTGAGGGATTGGGTCATGTGCCTGACGAAGAGCAAGCGTTCTTCTCACAATGTCTACCGGCGGGATGTGAACGCTCTTGGTGAGCAAATGCGAGTATTCCATTTACTCTTCTTATACTTTGCTTTTAATTGATCATAGGAATGATTTTTTGCCTTTACATTGTCGCAGTGGGTGCCCAGACCTTGGGCGGAGTACGCTGGAGCGCCTCCTTTTGTCGCTGAGGTCCTTCGACCTAGGAGCCCGAGTCGGCTGCTGCTGTGGACGTCGATGGGTCCTGTGTGGTACTTGGGCGAGCGGTTGGCTCGTCAGTGCTCTCGGGACGCGTTGACGGTTCCCGTCGATCCTCCCGGACGATGTTTAGGAGCCTTCCGAGGCCGAGAGGGAGGCGGACTTGGGCGGTGCCGATGGCGACCTTCTTCCACGGCGAGGACTACTCGGCGTTCCTTTACGGGAGGTTGGCGTACTGGCCGGTAGTGGTGAGTATCTTTTACTTTTGCTTGGTTTTGATTTTGAGGAATGCGACGAAAGATCATCGATTAACGAGAGCTATTTGTCTTTGCAGGAGGTTGAGGCGGCGGGCATCGAGCCCCCAGTACCCCGAGACCCTCAAGTACACCGACGCGATCGGGAGGACGACGATCTCCGAGTTGCGTGACTTCGACGTAGCCGTGACGGATGCGGCTTAGATGACTGACAAAGATTCGGAGGGTAAGTCTCCGACTTGTATGACTTTTGTGTAAGAACACATTTGATTGAGTTTGCTCAATTTGCTGAGAATTTCTTTTGAAAATGCAGGTCGCACCGTCCCGGTTCGTGGCATTATGGAGGGTGGCCAACCGGCTACGAGCTACCGCCATCGAGGCACTCGTCGGTGGTCGAGGTCGTCAGGTATGAACCTTATTTGATTTTTTATTTTGATTTTTTTTTTGATTTCCAATTTTGCTTGAACCGATTGACATGAGCCAATTTGTTGCTGTTTTACAGGGTGACCGCGAGCTGGAGCGAGAGTTGACCCAGTCTCGGGAGGAGACCGCTCGCTTGCTGAGGGAGCTCGAGGTTCGGGACGCCGAGATCGCCGTTTTGGTGGCGAGAGTTGCCGAGTTGGAGGGCGCCCAGCAGTAGCCTCGTGTAGTTTTGTAGACTTGTACATTTTGGACATTTGATTTTGGAACATTTTTGGACTCTGTTTGGGGCACAAGCCCCCAGTTTGCCTGGACTTTTGGACTTTATTCGGGGCGCAAGCCCCCAGCTTGCTTGTAAATTTGTGTATACGATGGCCTGAATGCCTTTACTGCTAGGTTGTGTTGCTTGTACCTGCAGGTTAGTTCTTGAACAGGTTTGGTAGACAACGGTTTGCGCCGTCATGCTGCCGAAATTTACATGGAAATTACGCAAAACATACATTTTATATATATGGCCTTTAACGAGCGCAAAACGAGACTCAAAAGAGCACCAAAAATGCAAAAATGCAAAAATTTTGTCGGAAATGACCGGACGGTAGGGAGGGTTACCCCCTAAAAAAAAAAGAGAAATCTGTAAGTGTAGAAATGAAAACGTTGAAATGAAAACAAAAGAAAATTATTTTCCCAAAATGAAATTTACTTCCTAAAAAAATAAAAAATGAAATTCATTTCCTAAGAATAAAAAGTTTGAGTGTCATGAAATGGCGAAGGTGTCGATGTCGCCTCGAAATGCGTGCCCGCGAAAATAGGAAACTTGAAACATGGTAAACTGCTCGTATTTACCAAAATAAAATCCCGTAGGAATAGGAAATTATTCGTTATAGAATTAGGAAAGATCCAAACGCGGAAATCACAGAAAGTGAGCACTGGGAAGAGGCGCGACATGAGTGCGTCCCTTTGAAGAGGCGCGGCGGCGCTGCGCTGTTCCCAAGCCGGTCCGTTACGCGGATTTTTGGAAACAACAATTAGTATAAATAGAAGCGTCGACGGGGCGTTAATTTACACAATTCTTCCGTCTCTTCCTCGTCTATTCACATAGAACTCTCAGAATAAATCTTCAAGAGAAAATTGTCATCATGAATACTTTGGAGATCCGCTTGAAGGAATGGACCAACGAGTTTTCGAATATGGAGAAGCATGACATGGGTGCTTATAACCTTGGGTCTTTGTTGAGTTTGAAACTCATTAAGGTAGTAAAACCGTTCTTGGACGCTTGCCTTGACTATTGGGACCCGAATTATCATGTTTTCGCGTTCCCGGGAGGCGATATTTGCCCGTTTCCTGAAGAAATTGCTGCTATTGGTGGGTGGGACCCCGAACATTTACCTGCCATTCCTTCCACTTCACAAGGGTATAAGAGCAAATTCAGAGACTTGCTTGGACTGACTAGACTTGAGGTGGATCGCTTAGTTACCCCGAAAGGCGTGAGAATGTTGGACTTTGTAGACCGATTCATTAACAGGGCCGACCCTCTGTTTCCCATATTGCCGGAGGAGGGCATTTGGCTTTTTGTTTCTTTGCACGTGTATGTCTTCCAAGGACACGTCGATGAAGATTTGAGAGGTGATCCCCGTCTTTTGGGTCTTATTGAGCAAATGGAGCTGCGAGAGCCCACTTGCTTGTGCTTAGGAGAGATTATCTTGGGTTTGGATAATAGGAAATCCAACCGCGATCTGCCGTTCTTGGGGAGTCCCGTCATTTTGCAGGTAAGAGACATCATTTTTTTTCTTTTCTTTTCTTTTTTTTTTCGTTTTTTTTTTTTTCGTTTTTTTTTTCTTTTTTTCGTTTTTTTTTCGTTTTTTTTTTTTTTTTTTCCGTTTGGTGTCTAATACCTGCTCTTGGTAGGTTTGGCTTATGGAACGGCTCCGATTGATCGAGCCCCCAGTTCATGCACTTTCCTATCATTCCCGTATGATTGCGATGAGGACGCGGTTGTACATGGTGGACTTCACCCGGGTCTGCGATTATTAGAAGAACAAGTCAAGAGTGATGATGGCCCGTTGATTAGGTGGGTTGTACCGTGGTGGCACCTCAAGTCTCACACGGAGTGTCTTCTTTGGATCCTACTAGGTCCGTGCGCATTCCGGGATTGGAGTTCATGGTATGCATCTTTCCGGAAAGATTGATGAGGCAAGTTGGGTTGAAGCAGACGATCCCTAGGCTTGATACCGTCCCGCAGACTGCTATAGCGCTTACTACAGAGAGCCGAAGAGAGTGGGCTATCAAATGGGCCCAAAGAAACATGTGGTTCTTGAGTTTCTCCGCCAATGCTTTGTGGGTGTCGGACTCTTATCCGAGGTGGAGAAAGGCCGCAACTCCGGAAGAGCGCGAAAGATCGAGGAAACGCGAGCCTGTTGACTACAAGGTGCGAGAGGAGAAAAGAGAAGGAGAAGCATCCGACGAGAGGGAGAAGAAGAAGCCGGGTTTGGTCATTCACCCTTGAAGAAATCAAAGACTACTCTGTTGCGGAAATGGTGGTTGGCAAGAATGGCAGAGTCAGGCCTCGAGAAAGACCGTTGGTGATTAGGTCTGAAGTGGTGCAAGAGCGCCCGGCTCGAGGTCGTGACAAGAAATATGACAAGAGTGACAAGGGCAAGGGGAAGATGGAGGAATAGCCCGAGTCCTTATTTATTATTTGATTATTATTATTATTATTGTTGTTGTAATAAAAAGGAGGGATTTTTAGAATCCTAGCCTATTCTATTTTTATTATGTAACGTACTATTATTATTTAGAAATTGAATGAAATAAAAAGGGTTAAATGGTTATGAAACCGTTGAGATTTTCCACTTATTATTCTTGTTGAATTTCAAATGCAATGCAGATGTCCTTCTATTTACATTTTTTTTGTTTTTAGATATAATGGGTTGAATCCCGTGAAGGATTGCCTACGTATTCACTTAAAAAGCGAAATCAAACCCTTGCGCGTAGTTCAATTAAATGTAAAAGAATAATTGTTCGAAGCAAGAGCTTGTAATGAACATAGAAAATAAGCATGAGCTTTTGCTTACTCTGAAGGTGCGAATTTAGTTTATTTGATGATATGAGGATGACAAACTTGTCAAAATGCAAGAGCACAGTGACATTTAGCTTATTTCAGCTTGGCCAGGGGCCGTTTATTTAGTGCCACAAGAGTGACACATGGGTTTACGCGAGGCGCGTTTTTTGTCCTATTCTAGGCATAGTACCGTTTCAATTGGTCGAGGTTTGCGGGGTTTGAAAACTCATTCCCATCTAGGTCTGTGATTCTAACCGCACCCCCTGGGAGTATGGATTTGACTAAATATGGTCCGACCCAATTAGGTTTGAATTTTTCCCTTGGATCGACAGGTAAAAGAGCTCTAACCGATTTGAGTACTAAGTCTCCTTCTTTGATGTTTCTTGGCCTAACCCTTTTGTTGAAAGCTCGTTTGATACGGGCTTGATATGTTTGGACATTATGTAAGGCGCGTAGCCTACGCTCATCCAGGAGGATGAGTTCTTCATACCTATCCTTCTTCCAATCGGCCTCCGGGATTTGGCTTTCTAGTAGAATACGCAAGGATGGTATTTCTAGCTCGACTGGTTGTACGGCTTCCATGCCGTAGGTCAAATAGAAAGGAGTAGCCCCAGTGGGTGTCCTGACAGATGTACGATACCCCACAAAGCAAAGGGTATCTTGCTTGGCCAATCTCTATAGTTGTCAGTCATTTTCTTGAGAATTGTGACAACATTATTGTTTGCTGCTTCTACCGCGCCGTTAGTCTGTGGTCTATAGGGCGAAGAGTGGTGATGCTTAATCTTGTATTTGGCTAGCAATTGCTCTGTTTCAGCTTGGAAATGTGACCCATTATCGCTAATGATCTCATGTGGGCAACCATATCGACAGATGATGTTGTTTTGTATGAATTTGGCCACATTTTTAGCCGTAAGACCAGTGTAGGAAGCCGCTTCTACCCATTTGGTGAAATAGTCAATCGCCACTAGAATGAAACAGTGACCTCCTGTTCCGGCTGGGGTTATTTTCCCGATTATGTCAATTCCCCATGCGGAAAATGGCCAAGGAGATGTCATCGTGTATAGCAACGAAGGAGGGACATGTTGTACATTCCCGAAGATTTGGCAATTGTGGCAATGTCTCACGTATTTGATGCAATCGGATTCCATTGTGGTCCAATAATACCCTAAACGTGTGATTTTCTTTGCCATCATGGGCCCACTCATGTGAGGACCGCATTCTCCGTCATGGACTTCTTCCATCACCTTTCGTGCCTGTGAATGATCGAGGCAACGTAGGACTACACCAAGAGGTGTTCTTTTGTATAGTTCTCCTTGCATCAGAATGTATTGGGAAGCTAATAGGCGTATAGCACGTTGTCCCCTCTTGTCCATATCCGGTGGATAGGTACCATTAAGCTTGAAATTTAGGATTGCTTGGAACCAGGGTTCCTGTGCGATTTCCTCTTCATCGGTGATTTGATGGACGTAAGCCGGCTCTGACCGTCGTTCGATACACAAGGGCATTTCCACCATGTGATCTGGCATATTTATCAAAGATGCAAGTTTCGCAAGAGCGTCTGCAAATTGATTTTCTTCCCGAGGTAGGTGTAGGTATGTTACGTGATCAAAGAATTGAGCGACTTGGTCTATCCTAGCCTGATAGGGTGCAAGGCTTTCACTTCGGATTTTCCAGGATCCTGTAACTTGGTTGATGATCAGTGATGAGTCCCCATGTACTCGGAGGTTTTTGATGCCTAAGCTTACTGCCGCTTGTAGCCCAATGAGACAAGCTTCGTACTCTGCGGCGTTGTTTGTCACCTCGAAGTCGAGTTTGACAGCAATCGGTGTATGCTCACCTTCAGGAGAAATGAGCAACACTCCTATTCCGAATCCTCTTAAGTTTGATGCTCCATCAAAGTATAGGTCCCAGGAGTCTACATCTGTTTGAAGTATATCCTCGTCGGGAAATGACCAAGTATCTATGGTTTGTGCGTCGTTGATGGGATTTTATGCGAAGAATTCGGCGACGGCGCGACCTTTTATAACTTTTAGTGGCACATATTTAAGGTCGAATTCTGAGAGCATCAGAGTCCATCTTGCCAGACGTCCGTTGAGGACGGGTTTCTCGAAGAGGTATTTGACTGGATCCATTTTGGAGTATATCTTGACGGAGTAGCTAAGCATGTAGTGACGTAGCTTCTTCGTTGCCCACACAAGAGCGAGGCATGTCTTTTCGAGTTGCGAGTATTTGCACTCATATTCCAGGAACTTCTTACTTAGATAGTAAATAGCTCTTTCTTCGCTTCCCTACGATTTGAGCCAACATGGCACCCATGGCGGTTTCAAGTTCTTGTGAGATATAAACCAAGAGGTTGATCTCGTTGTGGCGGCATAAGCACTGGTGGTTTAGCCAATATCTCCTTGATTCGGTCAAACGCCTTTTGACAATCATCATCCCACATGGTGTGGTCTGTTTTCTTGAGTTTCTTGAAGATAGGCTCGCAAATCATCGTGAGTTTCGATATGAATCGACTTATGTATTGCACTTTTCCCAGAATCCTCTGACTTCTTTTTCTGTTTGAGGTTGTGGCATTTCGATCTGAGCTTTGATTTTGGAAGGATCTATTTCTATACCGCGTTGGCTAACGACGTATCCCGAGAGTTTCCCGGATGTTACCCCAAATGTGCATTTACGGGGTTGAGTCTCATGTTGTACTTTCGTAGCCTTGCGAAGAATTTGCGAAGGTTTGCAATATGTCCCTCTCTTTCCTTGGATTTGACTGTCATGTCATCTACATATACCTCAACTTCTTTGTGCATCATGTCATGTAGGAGTGTAGTTGCGGTGCGTTGGTATGTAGCTCCGGCGTTAATCAATCCGAACGGCATTACCGTGTAGCAATATGTTCCCCATTGGGTGACGAATGCGGTCTTGTGCATATCTTCCATGGCCATCTTGATTTGGTTATAACCCGCATATCCGTCCATGAAGGATAGTAATGCGTGGTCTGCAGTGTTGTCTACCAATATGTCAATGTGAGGTAGAGGGAAGTCATCTTTCGGACTTGCTTTGTTCAAGTCCCTGAAATCAACACAAACACGGATTCTCCCATCCTTTTTGGGCACGGGTACTATGTTAGCTACCCAAATCGAATACTCGGAAACTTTGATGAACCCGGCTTTGAATTGCTTGTCCACTTCTTCCTTAATCTTTAGAGCCCATTCTGTTCTCATTCGTCGCTTCATTTCACGGGTTTGAAACCCGGCTTAATTGGAATTCTATGTTCGGCGATATCCCTGTCGATCCCTGGCATGTCTTTGTAGGACCAAGCGAACACGTCTTTGAATTCATTTAGAAGGTCTATGAAATCGGCCCGTTCGGTAGAGCTCAAGGTAGTCCCTATCCTAAGTTCTTTGGGTTCTAGTTCGGTTCCAACATTGATGGGTTCGGTGTCCTCTATTACAGGTTCCCCTTCCCCTTCCTGTAGTATTTCTTTGGCTACGTAGGGAGGTATTTCGGTCAAGTATGGGTCTTGGTCATCCTCAGTATCATCGTAAACAGAATTGCACTCAAGATAACGCAAAGAGTAAGCAGAACCTGATTTATTCATATTAAGATTTGAGTAAAGTTGAAACAAAGAAGCCAACTGATCCATGGTCAGTGGCGGCAAAGGGACAGTAATTGGGGCATTTCCCGAACTACCGTGATTACTCGAGGCTAAGCTAGGAGAAACAAAGGGAGTGGGGATGACAACAGGAGTAGATTCTCTAATGACTCCTCTAGACTCTGACTCTGACTCCGACTCCGACTCCGACTCGAACTCGTCGTCTTCCTGGTTCTCCTTTGAACATCTCTCCTTCTCCAAAAGAGTGAGCTTGAAGAGTCTTCCTTGGTTGTTGGTCCATTTGATAGATTTTCTCCATCCTTTCTGCTGCTTTGTGTCGATTTCTGTGATCAACGCGGTGGGGTTGAAGCGATTGTCCTGAAGCATCATAGTAATGATCTCATCCTGCGCGGCCCTAATTAATCGATCTTCTCCAAATAATAGGCTAACAGCTTGTTCGTCGAAGCAAGGTGCTTGACGGGTTTTGACGGTAGGAACCGTTTCGGGAGGAATGAAGTAGCAATCGTGAAAGATCTCGATTCCGGCTAACTTCCTCTCAAGATAACGCCAAGGTTCGGGAAATCCGTGAAAGAGTTCTGAACTTCCTTCTTGAACGAAGTACCCATTTAGATTGGGGAGATATGGCCTCATTTGGACTCCCACGTGCTTGCGATTTTGGACTTGAGCGAGCATTTCGAGAACTTCTTCTTTTGTGGGTTTGTACCCTAGTCCAAGTGGTATCCTTGTCGAGTTGCCTTCCTTGTATGGTGCGAAGGTGTTCTTCCGAATTGGGTTTAAAGGCATTCCAGGGAAGTATCCTTGGGATTTGAGTATGTGGTTGACCACCAAGTTGGAGTAGGGATTATAGTATAAGGGTGCCAACTCACTTTCTATGACGTTTACACTTTGGAAGCCCCCAAGTTCGTATACGGGATCCGCAAGGACTTGATTGTTTGATTGCTTCTCGATTATTGCCTTGATGGGTGACGAAGTGATCGTCACTACTTTGCCATTTAGTGGGATCTTGATCTTTTGATGAAGGGTGGATGTTACCGCTTTGGAAGCGTGAATCCAAGGCCTTCCTAGAAGTATGTTGAATGAAGCTTCGATGTCCACTATTTGGAAGCTAACCTTTCGTTCAATCGGCCCCGTGGCTATGGTTAGGTTAACAAGTCCTACCACTTTTCGTCGCGTACCGTCATATGCACGAACACCATGATTTGTAGGAGTCCAATCCGACTCCTTCATGCCTAGTTTGTACGCTGTTTTGAGGGGTATGACGTTGACTGCAGAGCCATCGTCTACCAAGGTCATTGGCACATTTTTCTTTAGACAAATGACAGTGATGTATAGAGCAAGGTTGTGACTAGCGCCAAAAGGTGGCAAGTCTTCATCCGAGAAAGTAATAGGATTACTTAGCTTAGGTGATTCTTGGAAGACCAAATTGACTACATCTTCAGGAGTGGAGTTATGTGCCACATTCAATTTGGCCAAAGCTTGCAGTAAAGCTTGGCGATGTGGAAATGAGCTTGCCACTAGTTGCCAGACTGAAAGATCAGCCTTGGTTTTCTGTAATTGCTTGAGCAAATGATCAGTGGGGTCATCTTCGTTGTCATTTGGTGTGATGACGTTGGTTGGACCGCTTTGAGTAGTGCTTTGATATGGGCGACCCGAACGAGTTAGGTGATTCACCATTTTGGACTATTTCCTTGACTAAGGAGTTTTCAATGAGATATTTGTCTTCATCATCATCGGCCCAAACCCCATTGACCGCAGCTAGTTCCTTCATTCTCATGATATCACTTTCTAGTCGTATGATTTGATCGACTAGTTTATCGACCACGGTGACTACTTCTTGCATAGTGGCATTTTGAGAGAATATCAATGGTACGCGTTCTTTAGGTATTGCATTGGGATTGCGCAAGGCCGTTACCATGTTTTCTAGTTCCCACACTTGTCTATCTACATTCCTTGCCCATGTGACGAAGTCGGAAATGGTAGGGGAGATAGTGGAGTAGAGCCTTTCTTTCTCAATTGCATGAATTTCATTTTCGGTGGGAGAAATGAGGTGTGAGCAATCTAAGGTAGATTCGTCACTTGTAATCACTAGAACTCCAAGAGGATTCTGAGTGTTGTTGGGCTTACCTCCTGGTGGAATTGGAAGTCGACCATCTTCAATCATATCTTGAAGCACGTGTTTCAACTTGTAGCATTTTTCTGTGTCGTGTCCTTTGCCCCTATGGTATTCACAAAGATGCAATTTTCATCCCAAAACTTGGACTTCTTTTCGGGTTCGGGAGTAGGTCCAATGGGTTGGAGTTTACCTTGCTTCATTAACCTTTTTAGAGCGTTGGAGTACGTATCCCTAAGGTTTGTGAATTTCCTTGGTGGAGTAGTTTTCTTGGATGGCTCGAGAAGGTTAACTTCGTCGGTCTTGCTAGTAGAGCCGTATGAACGACTTGTGGACCCTTGATATCCTCGACCTACCGTTTTGGACAAGAGTCCTTTGCGGATGTCATCTTCAATTCGTGTCCCTAATACGGTTAAGTCCTTGAAAGTCTTGATGTTTTGATATCTCAAATGGTTGGCATATATGGGCTTGAGATTATCCACAAACTTTTCCACAAGAGTAGCCTCATCCGGGCGTTCAACTAGTTGAGTACTAGTCTTCCTCCACCTACTTAGGAAGTCGGTGAATCCTTCTTTGTCATTTTGGGTAAGAACCTCTAGAGTACGCATGTTGACTTGGATCTCGGCATTATCCGCGTATTGTTTCGAGAACTCGATTGCGGCGTCTTCCCAAGTAGCGACCTTCTTGTGATCTAAAGTGTAGAACCATTGCTTCGGAATGGTGTCAAGAGATGAAGGAAAGATCCTTAAGAACATCTCGGGTTTGATGCCTTTGATAGACATGTAATCCTTGAAGGCACGGATGTGGTTCAAAGGGTTCTCATGTCCTTTAAACTTAGGGATGTCCGTCATGCTAAAGTTAGTTGGCAATTTGGAATTGACGGCTTCATACTTGCGATTGTTTTCCCTATAAATGTCATCCCCTTAAGGTACATCAATTGCTCCTCTAGGTATTGGAGTCTCTTCTCAGTGCATTGTCCCTATGATAGGATTCTCATCCCCAGACTCGTCATCGGAGAAACGTAGTACTTCACCTTTAAGGGGAGGCAACCTTCCCTCTACATCAAAGATACGGCCTTCGATGAGCTCAAGGCGGTCATAGGTTTGGTTTTGGGTAACTTGCATTTGGGCTAGCGCGGCTAGGATTCGATCATTACTATCTTGAATTTGCTGGAGATTTGTTTCTTCACTTGATCCGGGCATCTTGGAAACTGGATAAGAGATCGGCGACGAATCAAAACACGATCGACCATTCTATCACACTTGCTAAAAGAGGAAAAGTTTTGACTCGTGAAGTGGGTGTGTGCCACTTGTGTTGAGTGGATTTTGAAGAAAGACAAGGTCTTTGAAAATGTGTGTCCTAGTCAACTGTAGTGTAGTTGTAGGAGTGGACTCGAAGTGAGGTTTGAAATGGGCTTGTGGCCCGAATTTTGACACAACAAACGGACAGGGTTTTGACCGGATTTTGCGCTAATTGAAGGCCTCTTTTTCGAAATTTTGTTTTGAAATTGGGTTTTGATTTTTGAAAATTCGTCATGATTTGTTTAGAAATGGTGATCACGTAAGGTTTACATATTTATACAAGCATTATAACGGGATGCTGAGTGCATTTAGAAGGGTTTTGGTTTAAAGGGTAGGTTGCCATACCGAACCATCAAACCCGAAGTCTGTGGAGAGGCTCGTGCCAAATAAGAGTAAAGCCGATTCCTAGTCCATTTCCTCAAGTAGTGAAGGCCCTTGATACAAACAAGAGTAAGCATCATGGTATGGATGACGTCAATCGCTATCCATCCTTAGGCCCAAATAAGAATTAGGACCGTTTAGACGGGACGATTGGTCGAATGGGTTGGGTTGGGCCTAGGAAGGCCGAATAAACGATCTAGGAAGACCGAGTTATGAAAACCGACAATTGTCTTGTACAAACTTATTCCCTAACCTTGTTCAAGTTTCACCCTTGGCTACACGTAAGTGTATTGTCCCCAGCGGAGTCGCCAAACTGTGGACAGCGGGCCACGGGGGCGCTTGGTGAACAAGCGTTTGCATTTTTGTATGGAGTCGCCACCAATTTTTATGGGAAATTGGAACCGTTCGAATACCTCGTGTCATGTCAAGACACAAAGTAGTGACGTGAACACTAAGCAATCGTTACCCTTAGCATTCTATGTCTAGAATGACTCTCGTGGATGCCAATGAACACGGGTGTTCACAGATATCTGGAGTAAGGGGTGAGGGTACGTATTAGGAAGCTCTTTTGATCGAACACCTAATCCCGCCCGCCTCGATAGCGGCCTCTACTAATGATTAGGGAATTTATTCGTACTCGATATATCGTCGGCTATATGCATGCAATGCAACATCCATAGATTTAATCCTAACATGCGAAGATTAGACTAAGTCGGTTAACAATTAATTAGCAAACAATTGGGTCGAAGTAGGATTTAATGTTGATCACATATGAGAACATACAAGCAACAAAAGAAATACAATAATTATGAATTACAATAATAAAAATTACATTAATTACATTGGGATAGGCGATTTATGTCGAAAATACCTTTAAAACGGATAGTTTGGGAAAAAGAATCAAAGAAAGAATCAAATAAACTAACGAACAGGAATTAGCGTGACATTACGGATAATAGTCAAATAATAAATAGTCTAAACAAACTAGGTCAAGGCAGAAACGGAGTTCAGGGACGGAACTCGGCCCGAGAACAAAGCAGCGAGGCTGCGTCCTTTGAATAGGCGCAGCAGAACACTGCGTCCTGCCTTTGGCTCGGTTCTGGTTTGTGAAGCCGTAATTGCAAGCCGTTAATGTTAATTGGTGATTTAATGATCAATTGATGATATTTACTCGGATGAAAGTGATTAATATGTTAATTTACATGTGATTGGGTCGTGAAAACAGTAAAACATGGATGAGACGGATGCAAACGAGTTAATTACAAGATGGAATAATGATAGAAGTGAAAAATATTAATGAGTCAAACAAATTAATTCAATTAATTAGGTTAGATATGATGGATTAATGACAAATAACAGATGAAAAACTATATCAATGACGAATTCCAGAAACTCAATATGAACAAATTGAATCTCTAAAATCCGGGTTTGAATTTAATGACGAAAACCCGCAAATATGAATTACAAGGGATTTAAGTCGGATTTATGACGATTAAGGCATGCTAATGAATGATGAATTATATGATACAATATACATGTGAATTATCGGATGACGATTATATCAAAGAATTAACGGATGAACAAATAACAAATAAAAAAGAAGCGAATTACGAGAGGACGAGGAAGAAGAAAAGAAGCGAGAATCAGCTGCGGCGGCCTCACGAAGAGGCGCAGCGATTGCTTTGCGTCTTTTCTCGACGCCTGTCTCATCGAAATCCGCAAAAGCGAGTTTTAAAGCACGGTTTTAGAAATCGGTTTTAATGGTGTTTTCGACATAAATCTTACAATGGTGATACGATAAATAAAATACAATAAATAAAAGAGGATTATACACCCTCAGACTTACATGTTGACGAAACGAGATGAACTAAGATATCGACTAGTGAATGCTCGACGCGAATGCAAAGAGAGTGCCCTCGTAAGAGGAAAACGATTGATTGATTAAGTTGATTGAGTGTAGTTGGTCAAATTGGTCGGTCATGCAACGGAGAGGCTGGTACCCGGAAAGATCCGAGCTTACGTGGTCGAAAGTTCAAGCACGTAGGCGCCAATTAGTAAGAACAAAGTCTAGAATGCAAAGGGAGAAGAGAAGGGCGGACACTCGCGTGAGAAATATGAGGAGCGAAGGCTCCTATTTATACTAATCACACGACGGAATTAGGGTTTCGGAGACTCTTTGGAAGTGAATCTCGGAAAGATATGAAAAAGATACGTAAGACATGCAAAGAAGGGCTGGGAAAAGCGCAGCAGCCCATGCGTCTCTTGGAAGAGGCGCAAAGACTGGCCGCGTGTATTCCCGTGGAGGTTTCCTCCTGCTGAAGAAAGATTTCCGCGTTTGAGTTATGGTAGGACGAAAATAATTCGATTATCTTATGAATATTACGGGATATTATTTGCCAAAAGATAAAATTTATGAAATATGGAATAGAAATATCCGGAACATTCCAGAATATTCCGACTCGGGATTTAACATTATCGAAAAATGGAGACGGTTTTTGACCGGACTCGAATGTACTCTAATTATCGCCAAAACGACCGTATCGGGACGTAGATGAAAACTAAGAGGTCGACATTTAATATTTGAGCAATCACTTGACGATAATCTTACGAACTGTCACAAATCGTTCCGCGTATCAAACATGCGGCCCAATCATCACCGGGTGGTTTGCGGGAGGTGCAGAAACGAGGTATCTACAACTACACACTAAAGTGTGTAGTCCTGCCAGAATACCCATCGCAACAGATATTCCTCTCCGCCAGTGGGGGACCGCAGCCGTTCCCACTTAAGCCCCGCTCATCTCATCCGAGCGATAACCCATGTTCCTTAATGTGCACATCCCCTCTGTGGCAGGTTCCACAGAGGGCAAATCAAGGGCGTGAAGCCACTCCCGTAAGTGACTCCACTCAGCCGAGGACGTACATTGCGAACCACAGACAGACAATCACAACCAACTACAACATCAACAATTACCAATTCCAATACGATATAGACAAATGTTATTGATCAACAACCACCAACAATCAATCAACCAACCAACATACATGTAACCAATAACTGAGTAGGAAATCCTACCTGGAAAGGCAAACATCATGATCGTCACAATCAGCTAATCAAAACCTTCTTCAATGCAATCACCTCCTATAATCACACAATCATACAATCACTATCTAATACACATCATACTCCCAAAATCCCCCAAAATACCCAATTAGGGTTTCAACCAAACTCAATAAAACGACATAAAAACTATATAAGGATCTTACCCACAATGTGACGGTCTCAACGGCGTAAAGAACTCAACGATCCGACGACTCTAGCTCTTAGGATTTGATAGCAATGTGAGAAGGGAAAGCTACGTAACTTGTGTTCTCTTGTGAAAAGTTTAGAATGAAGTAAAAGTGAAAAAGAAATAACGAAATATGTTTTTATAATCTTCTCGCGTTGCTATCAAACCCCGGCAAATAACCCGTAAAAAGTTACTTACTCGATCGAGTGCCCCCTACTCGATCGAGTGTCATACATACTCGATCGAGTACCCATCAGACAGACTACTGATTCGTAACCAAAACTCACTTACTCGACAGAGTCAGTCCCACTCGATAGAGTACCCAAAGACATAGAAAACCGTAGTATTACATTCTTCCCTCCTTAAAAGGAACTTCGTCCCCGAAGTTCAACCCATACTCAAAACAAACATACCAACTCGATCAAGACACAACAACGTAACTAAGAACTCAAAACGGAACCCCAACCTATAAAACATGAACTCTTAACACCAACTCCACCAACTATGCCTACCTCCACAACATGGCTCACGATATCGTATCCACCACATTATAGTCTGTCGACACTAACTCCATAAACTTCCAAATACCATCCACCAACGTCGCTAGCTTCGTCTCACTACATATTATCCACTAGAAAATCCAATATCAAGACACTCATAAACATCAAACGGAATGTTACATTCTACCACCCTTAAAAGGAATTTCGTCCTCGAGGTTTACTCCCACTCATAATATCATCATCCAATTGTCAACACTATCGGACTCATAAACATCATCACTACTACAAGCACGGCCATGACCTTTTAACAATATCAACCACAAAACAAAATCCATTCTTTATTCTCCACCAAGACTCAAACTTCCAAATCTACTACAACTAGTACAACCATCGAACTCTCTTTGCCGCATCCTACTCTACTTAAGATAAATGTTACGTCCTCGTAACTCACTAATACTAGATACTTAGCTATATCTTCTCATTATCCTCATCACCACCGCATGTTAAAGATAACCGCCTATAACCTCAACACCTATAACCATTCCTATTTCCAAGGCTCTCTTACTTAAACAGTTCTCATACCTCAATTCATTCGGCACACCACCTAACCTATACCACAAAATCCTTAGCATAACCAATACTCCAATTCTTCCACATTACTGTAAAACGACATACTCCTCTATACAAAGCACCTATCTCCAAAAGCATAACTCACGATCCACTCTTATTACCCACACTCACACTAGATCCTCAAGTTCATTTCTTTCATTACCGCAAAACTCATTCATAACTTAACATGATACTAATTCCCACCACAGTATACTCACTGTCCCAATAAATATTACGAACCACTTGTCGCTTCCAGCTCAGCACACACGTTCCACAAAACTCTTGCCACAACTATGTCCACCAATGCCTCATCTAATACAAGATCAAAAGTATTCTAACCATCTCTCATAACTAAGGCAATTTTGATCAAATTAACATTTTCAATGTAATGAGAATGGTGACCGATCTTATTACGGTCCGTAAGTAGACAAATAATTGCGACGAATGAAGCAAAAGATGAAACTATTGTGGTCAATTAAACCAAGAACAAGAAATTAACAAGTGAATTGAAAAAAAATTCGGAGTCGGAACCCTAATTCCATCAAGGATGAATTACATTACTGCCCATATCGATTTGGCGTAAAATTGAAAATAATTTTTCTATTTTTTTTAACAACAGTTATACCAAATCTAAGTACCATTGGATGACGCCCTTGGCAAGTTTAGAACTCGCCAAATTTACTTACTTGCTAAACCCCGTTGTTTGCAGATATCTGCTTGTATTTCTATGAACACAACCTTCACCCGAACTAGGACCTAAATCTGACTGGAAACCCGAATTGAACTGACCATATTCCAATAGATCTGAATGTTTATTTACTGATTGTTATCCCTCAATAACTTGATAACATACAATTCGAAAATTACCATAATCCGAAATGCCCCTACCCGATCCGACTCCACTACCCGAATTCCTGCAAACCCGAAATAACCCAACCCGCTCGACAAGTTGCCAGGTCTACTGTTGACAACCCTAAAGTGGCTATTTTGAGTTAGAGGTCAAATCAACGAATGTTTCGTTGTTGACTTTTGTTTTTGTTGAAGTACATCCACTTATTTTTTGCTGTATATATTGGGAGACACAATGGCAAATATAATCCTTTTAAAATCGAGCCCGGTCCTTATGACTTTATCAATTTAAGCTATCGAGTATTGACACACAAATTTGCCATTAGATTAATAGTTCCTCCGTTCCGGTTAATTATTATCCTTTAGTTTTGGCACAAAGACCAAGAAAAGAAGAAGATCCCAATTACTAAATGGCAAGTGGAACATAAATTAGGTATGAAAGATTAAATTGTTCATCAAGTTCATTCTTAAAATAGAAAAGAGAACAACTCATTGAGATACCCAAATATGAAAAAGGATAACAAATAACCGGGATGGAGGAAGTACAAGATAACATCTCTAGTCTTCCTGGCAATAAGCCAACCATAATACTTTGACATTCTAATTATGGTTCGTGCATTCCACACATCAATTGTACGTGATCGTCCACTTACTATACATAATAATTATGAAATTATCTTGACATTAAGTAATACGCGGTACATAATTGTCTAATTGAAATAAACAATCTATTTAGAATATGTATATATATCGACACAAACGAACTCGATTATATCAACAATAACAACAAATTTTTAAAAAAAAAAAAAAAAACTACGAAGTAAAAAAATGAAACTCTCATATACAAGTTTTGCAAGTTTTGCCCTACTTGTTGGGGTTATATTCGCAATGAGTCAAGTCGGAGTTTCCGGGTGGGTTGATCCGAGTGATCTCACTAAAAAGCTACCCTCATCTGGGTTGGAGGTCGGGTTTTACCATAAGCGCTGCCCCGATAAGAAAATCGACATTCAGGGGATTATTGAACACATTGTCACACAACATTTCTACAACGATCGAACTACCCTTCCTGCTTTCCTCCGAATGCAATTCCATGACTGCTTTGTTAAGGTGAGCATCTCTATTTGTCGTCGATTTTGTTATAACAATCATATATAATTTGTTCAGTCAAAAAATAACGTCAAAAAAAATAAAAAATAAATAAAAATAACGTCGAAACAGAATGTGTTTATTTAACCAAGTGGTGTTAGTCCAGTGGTAGCCGGGTTAAACTTGAAGCTTGCAGAAATGCAAGAGTTGAGAGGTCCCGTTTGACTACCAGCTAGGGCGATGATCACTTGGGCACAACAGCCCCCGAAGTGGGTGGCTTACCTGGTCCATGTGGTGGTGCGGGAATGCATGAGCCCGGGGGATTCAACCCCCTGGTAAAAAAAAAAAGGTCGAAACAGAATGTGTGTTTATTACGACTGATTTTTATCAAGTTTTTGTACTAATTTAGTAATGTGACTTGGACAGGGATGTGATGCATCGATCCTGATATATGGAAGTTCATCCGAGAGAAATGCTGCTGCTAACGCAGGAGTACGGGAATACGATTTCCTAGATGATTTGAAGGCTAAAGTTGAAAGCATATGTCCTGACACCGTCTCTTGCGCTGATCTCATCGCTATTGCTACAGCGACTGTATTGAAGCTGGTAACTAAACTTAAACTTCAGTATATTATATATATCTCATTTTCTTCAAAACTGAATTTTGTTTCAACTTTTATTTGACAAGTATTTAATTTGCAGGGAGGAGGGCCGAATTATCCGGTACAAACAGGGCGAAGGGACGGATCTAGATCAAATGCTGCAGATGTGAAACTCCCAAGACCGTCTGTAAGTGTGCCCGAAAGTTATGAATTCTTCAAGGCAAAAGGGTTTACTTTGGAGGAAATGGTTGCTCTTCTAGGTTGTCACACAGTCGGGATTGCACATTGCGGAACATTCCAAAACCGTCTCTATCCCGATAACACTGAATATGACTCTGCCATGGATGAGGCCCTACGATGGCAGCTCATTGCAAAATGTCCTCCATCCAAAACATCAACTGAAGCGGTTTTACTCGACCAAGGAGGCGGAGGGTACTCAAATTATTACACTGACGATAAATTTGACGTCTCTTTTTTCCAACAAATACTAAGGCAAAGAGGAGTCCTCACAATCGACCAAGCTCTAGCTCGTGATCCCAGTACAGCAAGCATTGTCGCTAGCTTCGCCAATAACCCAGGCTTGTTTAATGCTAAATTGGGACAAGCTATGGTGAAATTGCAAGCTGTTGATGTCTTAACTGGCCTTGATGGAAACATCAGGAAGGTCTGCAGTAAATTCAATTACTAAGACCGCCCGTGCTCGTTATGGACTACTCCCTCTGTTCTGTTCCGTTTATTTGAAATTTTGCTTGTACTTATTTTTTTTCCGTCTTGTTCTATTCTCTCGCAAAGTCATATGAGACTGCGACAGAAAGAGTTACTATCTATTTCATAATTTTGTTATATTTTCGTATCGTTAACAAATTAAAGCTTTACATGTTATGCACTAGTCCCTCCATTTTGGTCATTTATATTCTGTTTTTTTTTTTTTTTCGTCTTGTTCAATTTTCTCGCAACGTTACATGTTATGCACTAGTCCCTCCATTTCATTTTCTCGCAAAATACCCTCGGTGACGTTAAAAGTAAGAGTCTTGACATGGTTATTACTTATCAGTAAGGGAAAATGAGATGGTCTCACACTTTAATTTTAACATCACGTAGGGTATTTTAGTAAATTATGGTCGATTTTCAATTCCTTTCCCGTTTTTTCGAATTCGAAATTTTTCACTATTTGAGGGCATGTGATTCGCTAAATATTACGAAGTATATTTTTCTATTCTCTCACAAAGTCATATGAGTCATATTATTCTTCATATAGACTTACAAAAATGAATTGACATGAAATTGGCATTCATAAGCTAGGTAGCACCAAAACGGACACGGACACGACATCTCATGAAATTTAGGACACAGGACACGTTATATAAATTTAATAAAATATATATTTGATAATTATAAATATTCGATTTTATTTTAATAAATAGAAGTGTTTGATATTAAAATTAAATAAGTAAAGGTAAAACTTATCCATGATTATAACTCATTTTCATTTCCCATCAAAACTCATCTTCTAATCAAGTGATTTTCTTTTTTTTTTTTCCTGCCAGATGGCATTTTTTAGTGGATGGGACAGGGAGTGGGACAAGCTTGTGGGACAGGTGATCTGAACTGCATTTTTATAGTTTCATAGATCTCCCTATGCAAAAAAAAAAAGGATATCAACGAGATACGTAGGATTTTGACGGGGTTGAAATTAGCTAATTCTAAAGAGGCGATATTCATAACCTGGGTTCAAATTCCATCAGCATCAAATTTGTGATGCGACTCCCTCTACACCCGGAAGAAAAATTAGATGCATCTAGGCAAATTTAGATCAAACACCAATGAGATATAATCAAAATGCATATAAATTTGGCGCAAAATTTAAATTAAATGTATGATAAAAAGTAGTAACAGCTATATAATCCCTCTACTTACAGCATTTCTAAACACACAAAAATACATAAACTCTCTTACTTTTCTTCCTTACTTTTAATTTCTGAGAGCGGCTCCTACTTGTCTCTTTGGAGTGCACCATCGTAGGGAAGAAGGCGTTAACCCTGAAGTTGGTGACCAAAGTATACCCAGGCGCACCACAGTGGGGGTCTAACTGACTTAGGGTTGTGTCTTACACGGCGTCTCAATTAAGGTGGTTTTCGTTCAGATAAGTTTATATTTCCTACAATCTAAGTCGGCTACAGAACTTTCTGATCCTTGTTATTGTTTACTGCTTTTATTCGTTTTTCAACAATGACAAACCCATCCGGAAATTCTGACGATTTCAATGTCAATCGAAAAATTGTTACCACCACTCCTAACAATTCTGTCACCCACTTTACTATGCCACACAAAATTGTTCCTGGCCTTAGTAAGATGGAACTTTTAGATGGAAAAAACTATAGGGGATGGTTTGAAAAAATTCTGTTTTATTTCCAACAATATGAGATTGATTATGTCCTTTTTCAAGAACCGCAAACTTCTGAAGTGTCTAGTTTGTCTGAAACTGTCAAACTCGATAACAGATCTACAAAAGACAATAAAACCATTAGAGGTGTCATGTTACACTATATGGTTGATAATCTATTTGATATCTATTGCAAAGCTAAGACCGCTAAGGAAATTTGGGATGCTTTAGAAACTAAGTATGGGTCTGATGATTTCGGTACTAAGAAGTATGATGTTGCTAGATATAACAAGCCGACCTGCCACCATCGTAAAACAACCCAATAAAATGAGATGTGTACCTTTGAGCCCATTATTTGTCCTCACTTAAGCCTAAAATTACAAGGCCTTGTTACTAAGAGGTGGGTGGAGCCCTTATAAACATATCACAAACCCCTTAATTTTCCGATGTGGGACAACTTTCCTCTCATACTCTTGGAGTGTTACAAACTCCCCCACTTAAAGAACACAACGTCCTCGTTGTCCCTCAAACTTGACCGCAGCCAAGCCCATAATCCTCCCCTGCTAGGTGGGTGACCCGAGTACTCTTGACCACAGGCTCACCACACGGTCGCAGGGCTGCTCTGATACCATTTATAACAATCTGACCACCACCGTCGTAACACAACCCCAATAAGATGGGATGTGTACCTTTGGGCCGTTATTTGTCCTCACTTAAGCCCAAAATCACAAGGCCTTGTTTCTAAGAAGTGGGTGGAATCCCTTATAAACATATCGCAAGCCCCTTAATTTTTCGATGTGGGTCAACTTTCCTCTTATACTCTTGGGGTATTACACTAGGTGGTTAAAATTTGAGATAGTTGATGGTAAACTGATTATGGATCAAATACATGAGTATGAAAATCTGGTTTATGAAATTCTTGGTGAAGGGATGGTGTTGAGTGAGTATATGCAGGCTAATGCTCTTATTGAGAAGTTGTCTTCTCCTAGTCGGGATGAGTATAATAAACATTTGAGGCATAAGAAGAAGAATATGAAATTGCAGGAGCTAATTGATCATATCAAGATTGGGGATGCTACAAGGAGCCATGATCATGTTAGGGCTTATGCTACTAACACTGTTAAAGCTAATGTTGTTGAAGCCCTTATAAACATATCACAAGCTCCTTAGTTTCCCGATGTGGGACAACTTTCCTCTCATACTCTTGGAGTGTTCTACTAGGTGGTTAAAATTTGAGATAGCTGATGGTAAACTGATTATGGATCAAATACATAAGTATGAAAATTCGGTTTCTAAAATTCTTGGTGAAGGGATGGTGTTGTGTGAGTATATGTAGGCTAATGCTCTTATTGAAAAGTGGCCTTCTCCTAGTTGAGAACAACCCAATAAGGTGAGATGTGTACCTTTGAGCCCATTATTTGTTCTCACTTAAGTCCAAAAGTACAAGGTCTTGTTACTAAGAGGTGGGTGGAGCCCTTATAAACATATCACAAACCCCTTAATTTCCCGATGTGGGACATCTTTCCTCTCATACTCTTGGGGTGTTACAAGCTTCCTCACTTAAAAAACACAACGTCCTCGTTGTGCCTTAAACTTGACCGCAACCAAGCCCATAATCCTCCCCCGCTAGGTGGGTGACCCGAGTACTCCTGACCACAGACTCACCACACGGTCGCTAGACTGCTCTGATACCATTTATAATAATCCGACTAGCACCGTCGTAACACAGCCCCAATTAAATGGGATGTGTACTTTTGGATCATTATTTGTCCTCACTTAAGCCCAAAAGTACAAGGCCTTCTTTCTAAGAGGTTGGTGGAAGCCCTTATAAACATATCACAAGCCCCTTAATTTTCCGATGTGGGTCAACTTTCCTCTCATACTCTTGGGGTATTACACTAGGTGGTTAATGTAACATTCCGTTTGATATTATGAGTATCTTGATATTGGATTTTCTAGTGGATGATATGTTACGGAGCTAGCAGCGTTTGTGTTGGTAGTGTATGGAGCTAGTGTCGAGAGAGATATATTGTAGTTGATACGATATCGTGAGACATGTTGTGGAGGTAGGCGTAGTTGGCGGAGTTGGTGTTAAGAGTTCATGTTTTATAGGGTGAGGTTTTCTTTTGAGTTCTTAGTTGCGTTGTTGTGTTTAAGAGTTCATGTTTTATAGGGTGAGGTTTTGTTTTGAGTTCTTAGTTGCGTTGTTGTGTCTTAATCGTGTTGGTAGGTTTGTTTTTATGTATGGGTTGAACTTCAGGGACGAAGTTCTTTTTAAGGAGGGAAGACTGTAATACTACGGTTTTATGAGTTTATGGGTACTCTATCGAGTGGGGCTTGCTCTGTCGAGTAAGTAGTTTTTGACGCAAAATAGTAGTCTACCTGTAGGGTACTCGATCGAGTAAGTTGGGTACTCGATCGAGTATGGGGCACTCGATCGAGTGAGTGCCTTACTCGATCGAGTAAGTGTGTTTTACGAGTTTGTTTTGACGGATTTTTCTAATAACGCGAGATTAATATAAAAGGCTTCCGTCATTTTCTTTAATCACTTTTCACCTTTCTAAACCTTTAAAAAGAAAAAGAAGTTACGTAGTTCTCTCTTGTCGCGTTGTTGGCAAATCCTAATGGCTAGAGTCGTCGGATCGTTAAGTTCTTTACGCCGTTGAGACCGTCGTATTGTGGGTAAGCTCCTAGTATGATTTTTATATTGTTTCCTTGAGTTTGGTTAAAACCCTAATTAGGTAGATTTGGGGGATTTGGGGGTTTTTATGATTGTATGATTAAGGTAGTATTTGTATGAATGTATGTGTAGGAGTAGGGTTCTTAGAAGAGAGGTTTTGAGACAGCTGCTAAATCGTCTGATTCTGTGATTGCTGTTCCAGGTAGGGTTTCCCTACTCAGTATTAATTACATGATGTGTGTGGTGATTGTGCTATAGTTGTTGATTTCATATTGTTGATTGATTCAGACGGTTGTGATTTCATATTATTGATTGTTTCAGACGGTCGTTGATTTTGTATTGTGATTACTGTTTTATTGTTTGTGTTCTTCGGGGTGCGTCCCTGGCTGAGTGGAGTCACTTGCGGGAGTGGCTTCACGCCCTTGATTCGCCTTCTGTGGAACCCGCCACAGAAGGGATGTGCACATTAATGAACATGGGTTTATCGCTCGACGGAGATGAGTGAGGCTTAGGTGGGAACGGCTGCGGTCCCCCGCTGGCGGCGAGGAGTATCTGTTGCGATGGGTACTCTGGCAGGGCTACACACTTTAGTGTGTAGTCAGTTATGAGGTGATTGGAGATGGAGACTGGGATTGTGTGTGAGCTGTTTGTATGATTGTTTCAGTGTGGCTTTGATTGTGTAATTAGTACTGACCCCGTTTAATGTTTTAAAAACTGTGGTGATCCATTCGGGGATGGTGAGCAGTTATTGAGGAGGTATGATATGACACGTATGGGATAGCTGGGATGAGTCATCACGTGGCAGTTAGAAGTCTTCCGCTGTGTCAGACGATGTTTTATAGCTTTGATAGTTTTGTCAGTAGACCGTCTGAGAAACTTGTATTTCAGTTTAACAGTTTTGGTTTTGATCATGTAAGCACTTTAAACTATATTGTTATTTAAATGATGTTTCTTCATTGTCATTTGATTATCATTGCGTTGGGCAACCGAGATGGTGACGTTCTTATACCTTAAGTGGTCTTGGTAAGGCACTTGGAGTATGGGGGTGTCACAAAGTGGTATAAGAGCGACGATCCTGAAACCTATAACCAATGAACCTAATGAACATAGAGAGTCAAATTAAAATGAACCCGGGGTAGAAGTTGTAGGAGCTAATGCAAAGGCTTGGGAGACGTCCTAAAGTCGCGAACTCGCCCTACAATTTTGAACCGGTCACATGGGATATGAGTCGGGGTCGCTATGTGTTTACCTTGTGTGTTGTGTATCTATATAGTAAGGTGTTGTATGAATCGATGTGTAGATACCCAGTATCTGCTGAGACTCCAACAAACACCCGATGATTATCGGACTACAACATGTTTTGGGATCGCAGCGTTTGATCGACAGTTTGTGTACAACTTTACGTCGGAAAACTTAAAACGATTTCGAAAACAAAACATTTCAAAACATTTCAAAAATACCTTGAGTGTTTAATGCATGGCGACGGGGTCGCGATGACACTAACTAGAGTCGAAAATTCAAATCCCGACTCCAACAACGAGTCAAACCAAGTCAAACACAAAAACCAAAATATCTCAAACCTTCTATGCTAAGTTTTCCCGGATTCATGTTGGTCAAGTACCAAACATGTGACTACAAAACCTAGGATAGAACAAATCATGATTGCGTTTGTTGTGAAAGCGACAACACAGCTCGAAGACCCGCGATGTGGCTCTCACCTCTTTGAGCAGCCCAAGTGGCCACGTCGCTCAAAACTCACACAACCACTCATTCTCCTATAAATACCCCTCAAATGCCACCCAATTGAGACTTACGCGAGTGTCCGCCCCCTCTTTTCTCCCTTAAAATTCTCGACTCGACTTCTTAAGTCACAATCCGACGCGTATTTACGACCTACCGATCGTAACACGAGCCTTACACATTGTTTGGTACCGTCATCGTGCATTAAACCACTTGACCAACCACTTTGACCACTACACCATCACTAAACTTTTAAAACACTCTTTACTTACCAAAACGGTTTTAAACCGAGTTTTTTCCGATCAAACGAGTTGTTACACTTACGTCGGTCACTCGCCATAACCAAACATGTAAGTATGAGGGTGTAAAAACCCTCTTTTATTATGTTTTCATTTGTTTCATGACTTTAACATGCTAAAACATGCATAACATGAACCAAAACATGGAATAAACGAGCCAAAACCGATTTTTGGTCTGAGGCAGAAGCCCCTTAGGTCGCCAAATAGCTCGCGCCTAAATGGGGTACTCAGACCAGAGATCAACCGTGTTTGTTCTCGTCATTTCCCTTTATCCATTTTTCATATTTGTAATCGGTTTTTACCATTTCAAGTATTTTCGAAACCCTTTTGTTTCATTTCACATGTTTTAACCATAAGACATTTTTCACCCTTGGTTCTTCATACCATGACGGTTAAATCCGTGTTTCGGTGATAATATTTGGTTAATGACATTTAAAAGGTATTTTAAAGCCTTTTATTTCATTTCTTCATATTTTCAAACAAACATATTAGTCACCAACACGAAATCATCCTTGGTTCTACATACCATGCCGGATTTTAACCCGGGTACGATGATGAGTATCGACTAATTACATTCAAAATGTACTTAAAACAATTAGTCCATAATTACTTTCAAAACTATTCATGTCAAGTTTGTCAAATCGAACCCGACACCAAATATTATCAAGTAATGATGATTATTCCAGTCTAGTTCTTCAAATAAACAAATGCGGTCTAAACGACCCCTTCAAAATCAAACCGGGTTCAAAATCCCATTTTTAACACGTTTTCTAAACAGTCAGAACACAGCATACAACCGTTGTCTAACCCGCGCCTCAAGAAGGCATTTTCTTTCTCATTTTCAAAACCAGAGGGAGGCTCCTTACACCGCCGGCTGGCTCGCGCCTCTTATAGCCGTCTGGTACAGAGCCTGTTCCCTTCCAGCATTAGTCTAGGACGATCCTGACTCCGGTTAACCCGGATATAGGACGAATCAGATGACTATTCGATTATTCAAAACCATATTTGCAAAATGCCTTACTAAGACAAATGGATCATGTTATGCACCCTAAACCTAATACGGTAAATGGATGTTTAATTTCCGTCTTGCATGTAAATCAATCACTAATCCAACTCGACATCTTATACTTGATACTTGGATTAAATCAACCGACTTAGAAAGCTCTCACATGTTAGGTTTAAATCATTGGATGCGCATTCATGCATTTAAGCCGTTTTATCAACTTTTGCATTCAACCAACCAAGATCGATTAGTAGAGGCCGCTAAACGCGGGCGGGATTGGGTGTCTGATTAAAGGGCTTCCCAATACGTACCTTCACCTCTTACTCAGAAACTTTGGATAGTGGACGACCTTATCCAGGGCGTACGAGAGTCATTCTAGAGATAGGATGCTAAAGAGGGACGATTTTCTTATCTTTAGTACCTATGTCAAACGCTGCTTTGTGCTTCGATTTGACCGAGGTATAAAGTGGAATTCGAACGGGTTCCAGGCATCCCACAAATGCTTGGTGGTGACTCCGAACATCTCTAATCGTTTCGAGACCCTTACCGAGACGAAACCGACCGATCTAAAACGATCCGGTCAAAAGTATTTTTACGCCGCCGAGCGTGGCTTTCAAAAGACCGTTGCATGTCCAACAGATCGGCTTGGCATGCAGGTGGCCCGTGACTACGGACCGGTAGGTGGCCCCCTCAAATCCACAGACCGAGACGTGGCCCATGCCCACAGATTGGCGACTCCGCTGGGGATAACTAGGACACTTGCGTCTTTATGATCCCTAGATGGTGAGACTCGAACGAGGTCTTGGTTGGAATGCATTAATTGATATTACGGTCACGGTCGGGTTCCTTGTCCGGGCCCACAACCTAACCCTTTTCGACCAATTGGCTCGTCCCGTCGGCGTGAGTTTTCTCATCTCCGCGTTTCGAATCCCGATTGAGTTAAGCATACCATTGACGTTACACATTTCTGTTTCGTCAAAGAGCTTTCATCACCTTCGAGCACGAGGCTAGGGCACCCTCCTTACACATTTTGTTTGTATTGGTATCCCTCTCGCAAATCGAGGTTTGATTGCTTGGTGTGTAACCCACCCTTCTAAGCCAAAACCCGTGTCAGCATGATGCATAGTATAATGAACTGTGAGTGCTTATGTGCTATCTGATCATAAGTCCTTCTGTGTCATTTTCAAACTTTTAAAAACACCCTTTTTGCGCCGTTATAATGGCCATTTCAAACCTCGGTCTTTCGCCGACCGATGCACGCCTTTCTAGGCCGTCGTAATGACGATTTTCAAACCCGGTTTTGTATAACCATTTCAACACGCCTTTCTAGCCCGTCGTAATGACGATTTTCAAACCCGGTTTTGTATAACCATTTCAACACGCCTTTCTAGGCCGTCATAATGACGATTTTCAAACCCGGTTTTGTATAACCATTTCGACACGCCTTTCTAGGCCGTCATAATGACGATTTTCAAACTAGGTTTTGTATAACCGTTTCAAATCACCTTTTTACGCCGTTATAATCGCCGCGTCTAGACACGGATTTTAACCCGTTTCGTGCCGACAATGGCTCTTTCAAAACCCGAGAAAAGCACACACCCTTTTCTCGAGACACTTTCAGGATCCCGAGGACCATGCACCGTCCCCGAGACCTTTTCAAACATTCCAAACTCGATTTTCAAAACATACAATTTTGAATTTCAAAACCATCTTGGGAAGCAACACACTGTCTTCCGAGCCGACTCAAACTCAAACCGTCTTTTTCAAATAAACTTAAGACAACCTCTTTCAACTGATCGACTTGCGGAGATCTTTATCTTCGGAAGCCGTCCATTAAAGCGACAAATGAATCTTTTTGAAAATTCCTATTTTTGAAAACTTCAGTCCACCATTCCAATTCCGCCTCGTGTCTATCGAGTCAAAGCAAACGTACTTATGGGTCTTTACTTATGAGTCGTCTCACCACAAGACCCGTCCAATGGCGTCACGCCGTCATGTTGGACACGTGTCAAAGGTTCGGTCAAATACCGTTACGTCATAACTCGAGTCAGCACCGAGGGACCACACACGGTCACCCCGTCTTGTTGAGTCGATCTTTGTCTCGTCCTTTGTGTTGTCTGCGTTCAGTCTTAGAACCGTGTCGGATTGAGTTGTAATGTGAGCCGTTTTTCTGCCTCAGAGCCATGGCCCCGTCTTCAACTTCGTATGTCAACCACAACAACAATGATAACAATAGAGATGTCACAACTGATCAACTAGCCAGCCTGCTTACCGCTCTTAAGGTCACTCTGGATCGCGTCGAGACCCGTATCGACGCCCTCGAGAACAAGGAAATTGGGGAACATAATACCCCACCTCTGACTGAAACTGAAAAGAGGCTGAAACTCTTGGAAGAACAGCTCCTAGCCCGGGGCAACAATATCCACCTTGAGAACAACCGAAGGTTCGAACTGTGGGGACCGTTACTGACAACTTCACCCTGACTGATGTGCCCAAGTTCAAGGGAGTGGAGGACCCACTCAACCACATCCGTGCTTTCAAAGACTACATGGCCATTAAGGGGGTCAAATAGGAGCTCTTTACCAGGATCTTCCCATCCTCTTTGGAGCCGATTCCTCGCCAATGGTACTACTCCTTGGACCCGAAAAACCTTACCACTTGGGATGAGATTGCAGTTGAGTTTGCCAAACAGTATGCCGACAACGTCGAAATCCAGGCCAACACCCGTACTCTCGAGTTGTTAACCCAAAACGACAAGGAAGGATTCACTGAGTTCCTAACCTGCTGGAGGAGGGTGAGTACTCAATTGGTCAGTAAGCCGAGTGAATCAACTCTGGTGGAGAAGTTTGTCAACAACCTCCGCCCGGTTTATGCCAACCTACTGAGGTATCAGAATATCAAGACTTTTCAGGATCTGCAGATTCTGGGGACGCGTATCGAGGACGACCTCCGAAAGGGTGTCTTAGCAAAGACCACTGGCAGGGGTTATCAGGGATCCACCTCAACCGGATCTCGCCCTTACGGTCAGACAAACAAGATTGATGAGGTTAACCTCGTCGAACCATCTGCCAAGAAAACTGAACGCCCCCAGAGAGTGTTCACCAACATAGGGTCGACTTATGCAAGTGCCTTGAAAAGGCTCATGGACCAAGGGATGCTACAACCGATCGGACCCACCCCGGACCCGGCCGACGCCAAGAAATCCCGATTTTGGAACCCCAACGCCTCGCCATTATCGAGGAAAAGGGCATGATACCGAAAATTGCTTCAAACTCAAGCACCTCATTCAAGACATGATTGAGAAGGGAGATTTGCCTATACCCCCACCAACTAAACCGAACAACAAAACGAATCCCCTGGGAATTCACTCCATCTCTGATGAAGAGCCGACCCTAGACTGCTCTCATCTCATCTTGCCAATTGACGATGAGGTGAATGTTCTGGAAAAGGATCCTTCAGACGGAGTGTTCGTGTTCAGTGCTGCCACCATGCTCACTATGTTTCAGCAAGTTGAAGAGGCCATAGCCAGCCTCTCTGATAGAATCACCCGACTCGACAACGCATACCGTCGACTCGTCTTCAATCCCCCAACACCGCGTCCGAGGGAGAATTCCCCAAGCATTCAAAACTACCCACCCCAGGATGGATTGCTCCCGCGACCATTCTGGCATAGACCTCACGAAAATCACCCTCAAAATAACTACCCTCAAAATAACTACCCCCATAAAAATCGCCCTCACAAAAATATTCCCCACAAGAACTACCCACCGAGGAATACCCCTCCAAGGTATCCTCGAGACCCTGAAATTAACGGCATATGGCGGGATGATGTTGAGGATGTCTATATCATCCCGGGGAAGGAAAAGCGGACGAAGGAAATCGGACATCTCACCCGGTCCGGACGTCCCTATCAGAATCCGAGCAACCCAGCGATCGTTCCAACAACGAATGACCAAATCGTCCCGGAAGTGGACACTCAACCAAAGGCTCCCGAGAACTCAATCCTGAAACAGCTCCAGAAAGCAAAGGCCGAAATCTCAATTTGGCAATTGATCGCAATGTCTTTTGAGCATCGACAGGCCTTACTACAGGCCTTGGGAAAATTAACCGTGCCCTCCACCTCTTCCCCAGAAGAAATAGTGGCGCATATGACGAGAGACGCCCCTGATCTAAACAACCCGGTCGTCTTCTCCAACGAGGACATCCCTCCGTTCGGAGCCAATCATAACCTGGCCCTGTACATCACCGTACAATGCCTCCAAAAGAATATACCCATGGTCCTCGTGGATGACGGTTCTGCCGTGAATTTCATTCCTCTCAAAACTGCCCACAGGCTGGGTGTCAAGGAATCTGATTTGATCCCAACGAATCAAGGAGTACGCGCCTACGACGGTACTCGTCGTAAGGCGTCAGGCTTGTCACTTTGACCGTCGCAACCGGACCATTAGAAAGACAAACCAGTTTTCAAGTGGTCGACATCGACGCGTCCTTCAACATGCTCCTGGGACGTCCCTGGATTCACGCCGTCAAGGCGGTCACATCAACGCTCCACCAAAAGATCAGGGTCCCCTTCAACGGGAAAACGATCACGATCCCCGCTTCCCCAATCAAAGCAGTTATGAGAAGAGGGGTGGCCTCCCAAGCCATTGAGGAGGACGACAATGAAATGTGGGGTTTCCAAGCCGTGAACGCCATAACTGACGAATCGGCGACCTATGAGTGTGACCCATTCACCAATCTCGCGATCAACGTATCATGATGCGTCAGGGTTACTTCCCGGGTTTGCCGCTCAATCCACTAAAGGACCCTTTGCCTCCTTTGAAACAGGATAAGGTCCCCAACATTCCCTTTGGGCTGGTATACGAACCTACTGACAAAGATATCCAGAAGATGAACCTCTTAATCCGAAAACGCAAGAAGCACGGAGTCATCCTCCGTCCGTACCACCCGACTCTCAACGGATACTTTGTTCCCGAGGGAGAGTCCGAGCTCTACCACGGCTTTCCGGAGCCAATCTATGGCTCTGTGGCTAGGGCCAGATACCCGGGAGTGGAAGTCTTCCAGGACTGCTACTTTATCCCCGACAACATCGAAGCCGCATCAACTGAGTCCAAGCCGTCACCATGCCTTGACGGACAAGCTGTCACACTCCTCTTTGGGGAAGATAACGTCAAACACCTCGACTATGAGGAAATTATCAACATCGCCCTGAAAGACAATCAGTTTGATCCAACCGCCTTGATCTCCGATACTGACCCGGAGAAAGCTACCCAAGGCTGGAGGAAAACCATCAAGTGGACCGATCGCCAAGACCCCATTCTCAAGATAACAACTGGAGAAGGCCCTATGTTCAAGGAGGGAAGTGAAGAAGGATCCGAGTCCGAGTCCGAGTCTGAGTCAGAGTCAGAGTCTGTTATAGCTCCTAACACTCCAGATGTCCCAGTCAAGGTCCCCTTCCCACTGTTTTATCACAAAGTCGTGGCTGATTCAGAGGCTGAGTCTACTAAGGTCACCCCCACTCCCATGAAAGGTGACAACCTGGAGCCTGTTCCAGGGGCCGCTTCCTCTGTCGTGTCGCCTCTGACTGACCACGAGATATCTGTCCTTTCCGAGCTTTTCGCTCGTGTCAACTTAATGAACGCTAAGTTTGCTTACGACTCGTCTCAATTTAACTGCAATGCAATTCTGAATGACTATGAGGAATTTAACTTGAGTGACTACCCACCTCACTTAGCCAAAGAACTTGACAAGCGGGAAACCAGAACCCCCATTATTGAGGAAACCGAGCCTATTAACGTAGGAACCGACAATACACCTCAAGAACTTAGGATATGGACGACCCTGGACCCCTCGAAAAGACAACAGTTCATTGACCTCCTTCACGAATACAAGGACGTGTTCGCCTGGTCTTACAGAGATATGCCTGGGATTGACAGAGAAATTGCAGAGCACCGGATACCCATTAAACCCGGGCTAAACTCAGAAATGCAAGGCTGCGCGGATCGTCTGAATGAGCCCTAAAAATCAAGGAAGAAGTGGACAAACAGTTCAAGGCTGGGTTCATCAAAGTGTCCGAATACTCGGACTGGGTGGCCAACATTGTTCCTGTACCAAAGAAAGAAGGGAGAATTCGGGTTTGCGTCGACTTCAGGGATCTGAACAAGGCAAGTCCAAAGGACGACTTCCCTTTGCCACATGTTGACATTCTGGTGGACAACACTGCCGAGCATGCTCTCCTATCATTCATGGACGGGTATGCCAGGTACAACCAGATTAAAATAGCTGAGGAAGACGTGCACAAAACTGCGTTCACTACACAGTGGGGTACATATTGCTACACGGTCATGCCTTTCGGCCTCATCAACGCCGGAGCAACCTATCAAAAAACCGCTACCACTCTCCTACATGATATGATGCACAAGGAGGTAGAGGTATATGTCGATGACATGATCGTCAAATCAAAAGAACGGGACGGCCACATCAATGCCCTCCGGAAATTCTTCGCTCGTCTGCGGAAATATAACATGAGACTAAATCCTCAGCAGTGTGCATTCGGGGTCACCACCGGAAAACTCTTGGGATATGTCGTCAGCAAAAGAGGCATTGAGATTAATCCAACCAAAATCAAAGCCCTTCAACAAATGCCTCAGCCCAGGAACGAGAAGGAGATTCGGGGATTTCTCGGTCAGGTTCAATACATCAGCCGTGTCGACATGGCCCTCGGGAACTACGTCCGCGGGATCCACACTAGGCATAATCGGCTCGAGGTTCCTTCGAATCGAATTAAGACAAATTAGAGTCGCCACCAAGTTTTATGGGAACTTGGAACCGTTCAAGTCAACTTTACACCTTTCATCGAAAAGCATAAAGCCAATCGACTACGAGTGATTAAAGATAAAGACTTGTACCCTATATCACTCGATTTGAATGACTCTCGTAATCCAATGGTATTTAGACGGATCCACAAACTATAGATCTTGAGTAAGGGGTGAGGGTACGTGTTAGGAAGCCCATAAGGACACCTAACCCCGCCCGTCGATAACGGCCTCTACTAAGTCAAGTGTCGGAGTTCAAACAAGGTCATAGCTACTACGATATATGATATGCATACATCGTTTTCAAAACCCTAACATGTGAAGTTTCTATGTCGATTTAGATGCAACTAAACTAACTTTGTCAAAGTTGTAATTTAGCATGTGGGTTGATTGATCTAACAACATACAAAACAAAGCAAACAAGGCTTAGGGGGAATGGGGGAGCCGTTGGGATCTATCCTATTACAACCCAGGCATTTCATGCCGACACAACGAGAAATTAAAGATACAACTCGATCTAAATACAATTGCTATACACAAAACCGTACATGACGCATTACACGACCATTCGACCTAGAAAAACGTGCACAAAGGGGTGGCCCACGGCTTACATGACTCACGGCCTTGGGTCACTCCTCGTAATGTGTGCTTTCACTTAATCTTATCGAATTAGACATTGGGTCACACACCAAAGCATGTATTAGCATAAACCGGGCCATGTTGCTTTAAACAACATGCGATTTACTACGCTCTCACTTGCATTGGGGCACAACCGTCTAACTAAACAAAACTAAGGTTTTTAGAAATCGTTTGACTCGATAAAGGAGAACTAATTACAAACAAGTTACAAAACGCGACTCGATAAACACAAATTGATTACAAGATACAAACAATGAGACTAAGACAAAAAACGAGAAAAGGGATACAAAAGACACGGCCAAACACGACCTCATACATGGCTATCCTAGTTCCTAGGTTAGATTCATTAGGTTAGATGGATTTGCAAAGCGATGCGGAAAATACATTAGAAATCGATGACAAAAAAGAGGTCAGAAGGCTTCGCCTAAAACCGGGTGATCTACACGGCCTAAGGGGTCAAATTAGGTCAAGTTCGCTAATTAAATTAACTCGTCGAGTGTTAATAAGAAGGTGCTAGTCACGCACTCTTATACTAGCGAGAAATTAGGTGAAAGAGAGAGACGCGTTCATTAAGTTACAGAATTGTCGATTGATTTTAAAAGCTATGTCAAAGCACCCTAACAGGTCTAATTAGGTTATTTAAATGATCGAATGTCGTCTAAATAAGTCATATGTTAACAATCAGAGGTCGTATTAACATGTAAATGGTCCAGGGGTAGGTCGAATCACACGAGAGAAGAGAGGGGTCAAAAGCGAAGAGCGAAGTCAAAAATCCGTTTTATTTATGCCCTACCTTGAACACGAGGATATGTAAATGAGACGGGGGTGTACGACCGACTGATGTAGCGGTTTCTTTCCCATCTCAAGTCAACGCGGGTGTTCATGGTGGTACTTTAACTCATACTCGGACTAAACTAGTTTCATAGTTAATTTAAACGATAAATAAAAAACGATAAACGAAATAAAACGAAACAATAAAAAAACAAACATAAAAAAAAACGAAATAAAGGGAAGAAAGAGGAGGATTTGATGCACCCTCAACCTACATGTATCGTTGACACCGTCTTGGGTCGTAATCGATGGTAGATTTTATCTCGAGAGGCCGTCGTCGACGAAGAAACAAAGCAAACAACACGTTTTTTGCAAATCTGGACAGCAACTTTCAAACTGTGATTTCTCTCTCGTTTCACGGTAAAAATTCGATTTAAAAGATGTTTTGAAAACTAGAAAGAGAGGAGAACAGAGATCTTAAAACAACCCCTGCTCGTTTTGAGTTATTGGGCATGAAAAACGAGCACAAACAGAACTGGACAGACAGGGAAAAGCGCGAAAAACAGAGTGTATAACACTGTTTTTCGAGGGAATTCGTGTACTCTCAAGGGCAATTTGGCTCGTAAATCTTTGTCTAATGTGTAGATGGATGTTGTATGGTTAATTAAGAACAAGAAACTCGAATTTTAATGGATGTTTGAAGGAGGAACAAATTGTATTTCGAAGAGGACACACAAACTGTTCCAGTTTGCAAGTCGGTTTTGTGGAGGGTTTTTGAGAGGCAATTAGGGTTTGTTTCTGGAGTTTAAAGCTTGTAAGTGAAGGTAGTATGTATGGAGAACTTAGAGGAATGAATGTATGGTGAAGGGTGGGTATTTATAAGGAGTTAAAGTAGGGTAAAAGAGAGGAGAGGCAGACGGGCTCGGCCGAGCATAGCTGCTGTCCAGCAGCTTTTGGGGGGTTTTCTAGGGTTCGTATGGGGGGTTTTATTGGTGGTTAAGGTAAGGTAATATGGGTAGGATATTAGGGTATGGGTTAGGGTTAATGGGTACGGGTTTTAGTGGTATTTGGAGCGGGTTTTGGGCTCGGGATTGAGCTGCAAAACAGGGGGGCTGCTTCGTGTTTTTGCGGGCTGTTGGGGGTGATTTGGAGCATGATTTGGGCCGTGGTTAAGGGGGTTCGAACTGGGTTGGATGGGTAGAGTCTTAGGTTGGTTAGTGTACTCGAGATTCGTGCTAACTCGTAAAGGAAACGGGCTCAAAAACCGAGCTATAATCGAGCTCAAAAACGCATGTTCAAAACGAGTTTTTCTCGATTTTTAAATCGATTTTTCAAATCAATTAACACATTAAAATAAATGATTTTTCAAATCAAATATACTCATAAAATATTTTTCAAATCAAATATTTATTTTATTTTCAATAAAATAAACTTGAGAAAATAAATTCTAAAAAAGCTTTAATTTAAATATCATTTAAATTAATAAAATGAACTCACTTAAAAAAACATTAATTTAAATATCATTTAAATTAATAAAATACTTCATCGACGACGCCCATTCTACATCGTAAAACGAGCTCCAAATAATGACAATGACAACTAAAGAAATACATGTGTCCTATCATCATCGGGTGTTTGTCGGGTTCTCTATAAATTCCAATATCGACGGATACGGGTGTCTACAGAGCCCCCACTTTGACTGAGGCTTGGACAAGGCGAAAGTCAAAGTATACCCCCAGTCCCTCTCGACCTGAGGATTCTGCGGTCGTTTATAGTCCATTAGACTTGCGTATATAAGCTCGCTTGACCATAAGAAGAGATCATACCTGAAACTTCGTTGGGGATTGACTCTTGCTTCTGTTGTGTCAAATTATCATCGTTGGTCGTCGACCCATAAAATTGCATATATGGTGGATTGAGCCTTATCCTTAGGCGCCTACGTATCCGTTTCCGACGGAATCAAACCCGCGTCGTAGTTCGCAAATCACGACACATGCCCAAAGTTTATCATCTGTTGGCGTATGTCCAAAATTCATCATCTGTGACATTTGCCCAAAATTTATCATCTCTGCGCGCTTGTCCAAATGGGACGGGACTTTCCAAGGAGGTTGCCGCCGCTTTCATCATTTGCTTTCAGCTACGGAATTCTTCCATTTCATACTCTTGTATTGAATTGAATTCTGAGTGGATGTCATCCATTTCATCTTGATAATGGTCTCTGAAGCCAACGGCTTCAGAACCCCCAGTTTGCAATGGCTCTAAAGTCGAAGACTTTAGAGCCCCCAGTTGAAGCATATCCTGCTGAATTTGAAACACAAAAACGTACTAGCAATAATCATCACATAAGCACATTTGGATCATCGATCTTGAAATTGGATCATTTGAAATACTGGGTCATCGACCCGAAAATTGAATTTGAAAATTTTGAATGATTGGGTCATCGACCCGAAGTTTGAAATTGACATCACTTGGAATGTTGGGCCATCGGCCCTTCAAAAATTGAATTTTGAATGAAGGATTGGATCATCGACCCACAAAGTGTCCACCACTTAATCTATCCACCATTCGCAAAAAGTTTTTGGAATTTTGAAATTGTGAAATTTTTTGAAATCGAACCTTGATGGGTGAGCATGAAATATGACTCAGACACTCTGTATGACTCGTAAACAACGTGGGCGTAGCCCGCTACTGTAAAACAAAAAGGAAAATGAAACCGTAAGTGTGCACGGGTTGTAATTCGATTATTGACTTGTTGGGGGTAGAAACGTAAATTGGCCATTCCGGCGCCAAAAGATGGCAAATGGGAATCACAAGGTCGTCGAACCTGGGGACGGAGATATCGTATGGCATGGGCGTGCTCCCGAGGGCACATGGGAATCAAGATCACTTGACATTGACAGGGTGGATTAAACTCACGGAGCAACAACGTTGGCTTCGCCCAGACACTAAACACAGATTGATTTTATGAGAACACTTAGACATCACACATCACTCTTGTTGGGAACATTCTGTCACTCTTCTCCTCGCCTCCTTTCTTTTCAGTGAGTTTTCATCATTTCTTGCCACCGCCTTCTTTCTTTTCAGCGGGCTTTTACTATTTTTCTTCCACGCCTTCTTTCTTTTCAGCGGGTTTTTCATATTTTCTGTTCCCAACAAAAACCCACATCTATCTGACTGAGAATCTTTGCCTACACCGTTAGATAAAGCTCATTCCGAGACTTGGCACTACTCATCTGAACCTATATCCTTATCCTAGCCTACATCGAGTGCTAAGACCGACACAAACAAAGGTGGCTTCATTTGGACTTGGTTAAGACCCGTAAGAAACCGACAATATGACAACTTGGTTGATGAGTGGATTGAATCCCTTGTTCAGAAGGACTACCTACGTATTCGCGTGGAGCGAAATCAAATCCGACGTAGTTCGATCATGGTGCATAAACATGGCATTTTGATTGTGTGTACATACTCGAAGGTTTCACCTAAGGTATCATGTCGTATCCCATTCTAGCCTGTAAGGTACCGTTGTATCCCGTGTCTAGGGTTGGTACAAAAGGTTTTGATTCTTTGGGATGTGGAGCTTGGTAAAAATAGGTTCGTAAGGTAAACCATCATTCTGAAGGTTCGTTTTGTGGTGCTAAGGCTAACGGGTTATGGCTTACATCGTGGTTGGAAAGGTGTCTCGGTTTTGACGAAATCCGAGTGCAAATGGGTTGAAAAATGATGTGGGTTCAAATTTCCATGTCTGGACCCTAAAGGCTGGGTGTAATAACACAAGCGGAATAATTCTCAAAATTCCTGACTATCCCTTTGTAACTGTCTCAGGAAGGACTTAGAGGGTAAAGAGGTTACTACTTAAGCTTTTGGGCTTCGCCCATTGAACCTCAACTATGGGTACTTGACTTGACTTCTGGCTTCCGTAACTTCGACATTCAACCAAAAGCGTTCTGCAATGACTTCACCATCACTTTTCTTTTTTCATTTTTCTTCCATCACTTTTCTTTTTTCATTTTTCATTTTTTTTCTTTTGTCCTTTTTTTCTCATCTTTTCATTCTTTTTCATCTTTTTTTTTCTTCTCTTCTTAAAAATGGTCTTCTATTCATTCCCTTAGTCACAAATGGATACACCTTGAAAACTGGGCTTCACCAACTAATTTGGGTAAGAACTAACAATTCCTTGTTAGAACGGGTTGATATCTTCTCTCTTCGAGATGGGATGATTTTGTTGGGGAAAAGGCTTGCCTTCCATCCTCGATAGGGGAAACAAGGAGCTAGTCCGGGTTTGTCCTAGAATCGTCTAAAAGCTTGTTATAAGACTGGTTTTGATGGAGGTTTTCTACCGCCAGACATGGAATAGGTAAAGGAATCAAACACGGGATCCTAGTGTACCTTACATTTTGAAACGGGACATATTTCTACCCCAGGGATGCCTTTGAGTGTGTTGTGCATTTTATCATGCTTTCAGAATGATTGAGGATTGGAAACAAGACAAATTTGGAAACGAAACTGGGACTTTTTATTGGAAAGACAAATGCTTAACAGACTCGAAGGAACGATTCCTAGGACACACCCTAGGTCATCGCAGACCAAACAACTCAACTTCAGGAAAAGAAAGTCCTAGACTCGACTCGACTAAAATAAGAAAATAGATCCCGACTCATAATTTTCAAATCTGGTCTTGAGCTTTCTCTTGTTCAGCTGTCAGCTTAGATACCCGGCTCTGGTCCTTGATCCCTTTGATGGTATGCCTTCATCCCGAGGTAGTCCTCTGAGGATCTACGCCAGTGATAAAGGTTGGTGAACCGAATTGTCTTTTATTAACTTCGTTAACGAGAGGAGTACATTCTAGAGCAAGACTCCTGACTTGAATTTCATTCTTCGGGTTTGGAAAGAATTCAAGGCAATCCACCAATATTTTCCCGATAAACACCCCTTTCAAGTGACATGGGCGGATAAGATAGGAGTAATCGACATTGTCTTCAACAGAAACAAAGTTAGTGTGATCGCCAAATGGATTGGTGATGTTATTAGGTTTAACAGCTGGGATCGGGAGCGTTCCGTTCTCAATCATGTCTTGAATTTCGTGCTTTAGTCTAAAGCACCTTTCAGTATCGTGTCCCTTTCCTTGATGAAAGGCACAGTAGGCATTCGGTTTGTACCATTTGCCTTGTTGTTCAGCAGGTGGATCCGGAGTTGGACCAATAGGTTTCAGCTTTCCTTGGGCTATGAGCCTTTGGAGAGCGTATGTATAAGTGCATCCGATATCGGTGAATGCACTAGGAGCTTGGCGCTGCGGTTTTTTTGATTTCCCTTCTAAGAGATTGATGGCTTCATCAATATGGGTGGTTGCTGGGGCCTTGGCCTTAGACGATGAGGCCCCTTGGTACCCTTTCGGCTTTTCAGCCTCTGCCCTTATGACATCATCTTCTACCTTTATCCCGATTCTTATCAATTCTTTGAAAGAGCCAAAATTCTGGTATTTCAAAGCATTGCGGTAAACAGGTCGTAGATTCTTTACGAACTTATCTACCATTTCAACTTCATCGGGCTTCTTGGCTAGCTTCACGCTTTCAGCGCGCCATCTTGCAAGGAATTTAGTAAAGCCTTCTTTTTCTTTCTGTGTCATCACCTCCAATGTTCTTATGTTGGTTTGAATCTCGACATTATCAGCATAGTGCTTACAGAACTCCACCGTAATATCTTCGAAAGTAGGGAAGTTCTTAAGATCCATATTATAGAACCATGCCTTCGGGTGTTCATCCAGGGATTGAGCGAAAATTTCAGAGAGCATGTCGGCAGGTACTCCCTTCAGTGCTAAGTACCCTTTATAAGCCTTAACATGGTGGACTGGATCTTTGGTGCCCTTGAACTTTGGGATATCAGTGAGTACCATGTTTGTGGGCAACTTATCCTGAACTGGGGCATAGGCCCTAGCATTTTCGTAGTGGATGTTCTTCCCCTGGGAGAGCTTCAGACGGTCCTCAATGAACTTGAACCGTTTCTCCAGATCAGTCAGAGGTGGGGTAGATGAAGAGGAATCTTCACCCAGCTTAGATTTGATTGCATCCATTCTGGTCATCATGAGGTTCACAGCCTCAGTGAGCTTGTTAACAGCATCTTCCATTGCTTGACGTCGGGTCTTTGGCGGCCTTTCTACAAGAAAACCCCGTACTGAGTCAATATTTAAAGTAAGAGCCCCTGCACACTTAAGGACACGACCCCAACTTGACTCAAACAAAGACTCGACTTGAGACTGGCTAACCAAAGGTTCGACTCACGGTTGGATTTAGACCTTGGTTCATTTTAGACTCGACAAAACGACATGACTCAAACTGTCATAGCACGATTCTAAACTGCACTCGGTGTGACTAAACCTGTGATTGGACTAACATAGCCCATAGGTTCGGGTGAAACGCCCTAAATGGCCTAGCTTGGGCGTTTCGGTGGACTATCCTAGACCAAATGGTCGACCAACATGACTCAAGGCCCAAGAGGTGAGCTTGGGTGACCCAACAAGGTCGTGTTCTAGACTCCTAGAACGAAACACACCCGGCCTAACACGGCCATGACCCGGACACGACTTGATGCATTTCATGCTTGGTTGAGGTTCGAGAGGCATTTTGGGTTGATTTTGAAAAACGAAGGATTGATTTGAAAATGAGATTTGAGATGGGCAGCATGCCGGCTATAAAAGCTTGTTTTGGCCGAAATTTCTAGTCCTATTTGGGCAGCATTCCGCGTTTTTAAAACCATGCTAATTTTGAAAGTAAGTTGTTCAAAAGTTCGGTTTTGAAATGGACATGGAAAATTTTTGAAAAGACTCGGGAAAACAACTTGCACATTGTCATTCTCATGTTATAAGGATGTATGCTCCTAGACATCTCTAAGTCTCGGCAAGTCTTCTACAAGAATGTCTATGCCCTCCATCCTTTTGCGGTCTTATAGAACAAGGGCCTTAAGGTAAAGTACCTAGAAGAGCGTCCCCACCATCAAGAACCACGCAAGGTGAAGTGGAAGCGAGCAATGTGCACCTTCCTAGCATAGTGGGACGTCGCCCCCCACGCATCACAAAGAAACGCTGGGACGGCCCGGGAAAGTCCTTAAGGGTTTATGCATGAATCGTAGCACTATGAGTAATGTTTTACTTTCCAATACTTTCTTTTCAAGTTTCACCTCGGAGGAAAAGACCCTAGAAACAAAGTGTAACTAGTCCTCTTTTCCCCAGTAGTCGCCAAATCAGGACAAGGCCCTCGGGAACTGCGTCCGCGGGATCCACACTAGGCATAATCGACTCGAGGTTCCTTCGAATCGAATTAAGACAAATTAGAGTCACGGCCTTGGGTCACTCCTCGTAATGTGTGCTTTCACTTAATCTTATCGAATTAGACATTGGGTCACACACCAAAGCATGTATTAGCATAAATCGGGCCATGTTGCTTTAAACAACATGCGATTTACTACGCTCTCACTTGCATTGGGGCACAACCGTCTAACTAAACAAAACTAAGGTTTTTAGAAATCGTTTGACTCGATAAAGGAGAACTAATTACAAACAAGTTACAAAACGCGACTCGATAAACACAAATTGATTACAAGATACAAACAATGAGACTAAGATAAAAAACGAGAAAAGGGATACAAAAGACACGGCCAAACACGACCTCATACACGGCTATCCTAGTTCCTAGGTTAGATTCATTAGGTTAGATGGATTTGCAAAGCGATGCGGAAAATACATTAGAAATCGATGACAAAAAAGAGGTCAGAAGGCTTCGCCTAAAACCGGGTGTTCTACACGGCCTAAGGGGTCAAATTAGGTCAAGTTCGCTAATTAAATTAACTCGTCGAGTGTTAATAAGAAGGTGCTAGTCACGCACTCTTATACTAGCGAGAAATTAGGTGAAAGAGAGAGATGCGTTCATTAAGTTACAGAATTGTCGATTGATTTTAAAAGCTATGTCAAAGCACCCTAACAGGTCTAATTAGGTTATTTAAATGATCGAATGTCGTCTAAATAAGTCATATGTTAACAATCAGAGGTCGTATTAACATGTAAATGGTCCAGGGGTAGGTCGAATCACACGAGAGAAGAGAGGGGTCAAAAGCGAAGAGCGAAGTCAAAAATCCGTTTTATTTATGCCCTACCTTGAACACGAGGATATGTAAATGAGACGGGGGTGTACGACCGACTGATGTAGCGGTTTCTTTCCCATCTCAAGTCAACGCGGGTGTTCATGGTGGTACTTTAACTCATACTCGGACTAAACTAGTTTCATAGTTAATTTAAACGATAAATAAAAAACGATAAACGAAATAAAACGAAACAATCAAAAAACAAACATAAAAAAAACGAAATAAAGGGAAGAAAGAGGAGGATTTGATGCACCCTCAACCTACATGTATCGTTGACACCGTCTTGGGTCGTAATCGATGGTAGATTTTATCTCGAGAGGCCGTCGTCGACGAAGAAACAAAGCAAACAACACGTTTTTTGCAAATCTGGACAGCAACTTTCAAACTGCGATTTCTCTCTCGTTTCACGGTAAAAATTCGATTTAAAAGATGTTTTGAAAACTAGAAAGAGAGTAGAACAGAGATCTTAAAACAACTCCTGCTCGTTTTGAGTTATTGGGCACGAAAAACGAGCACAAACAGAACTGGACAGACAGGAAAAGCCGCGAAAACAGAGTGTATAACACTCTGTTTTTCGAGGGAATTCGTGTACTCTCAAGGGCAATTTGACTCGTAAATCTTTGTCTAATGTGTAGATGGATGTTGTATGGTTAATTAGGAACAAGAAACGCGAATTTTAATGGATGTTTGAAGGAGGAACGAATTGTATTTCGAAGAGGACACACAAACTGTTCCAGTTTGCAAGTCGGTTTTGTGGAGGGTTTTTGAGAGGCAATTAGAGTTTGTTTCTGGAGTTTAAAGCTTGTAAGTGAAGGTAGTATGTATGGAGAACTTAGAGGAATGAATGTATGGTGAAGGGTGGGTATTTATAAGGAGTTAAAGTAGGGTAAAAGAGAGGAGAGGCAGACGGGCTCGGCCGAGCATAGCTGCTGTCCAGCAGCTTTTAGGGGGTTTTCTAGGGTTCGTATGGGGGGTTTTCTTGGTGGTTAAGGTAAGGTAATATGGGTAGGATATTAGGGTATGGGTTAGGGTTAATGGGCACGGGTTTTGGTGGTATTTGGAGCGGGTTTTGGGCTCGGGATTGAGCTGCAAAACAGGGGGGGGGGCTGCTTCGTGTTTTTGCGGGCTGTTGGGGGTGATTTGGGGCATGATTTGGGCCGTGGTTAAGGGGGTTCGAACTGGGTTGGATGGGTAGAGGCTTAGGTTGGTTAGTGTACTCGAGATTCGTGCTAACTCGTAAAAGAAACGGGCTCAAAAACTGAGCTATAATCGAGCTCAAAAACGCATGTTCAAAACGAGTTTTTCTCGATTTTTAAATCGATTTTTCAAATCAATTAACACATTAAAATAAATGATTTTTCAAATCAAATATACTCATAAATTATTTTTCAAATCAAATATTTATTTTATTTTCAATAAAATAAACTTGAGAAAATAAATTCTAAAAAAGCTTTAATTTAAATATCATTTAAATTAATAAAATGAACTCACTTAAAAAAAAACATTAATTTAAATATCATTTAAATTAATAAAATACTTCATCGACGACGCCCATTCTACATCGTAAAACGAGCTCCAAATAATGACAATGACAACTAAAGAAATACATGTGTCCTATCATCATCGGGTATTTGTCGGGTTCTCTATAAATTCCAATATCGACGGATACGGGTGTCTACAAGCCGGTTCATTGCCAAGCTCACTATAATCTGTGAACCGATATTCAAGAAGCTTCGCGCCTCCGATCACACCGATTGGGACGACGACTGTCAAAAAGCCTTCGACAGGATAAAGGAAATCCTATCTAAACCTCCTGTCCTCATGCCACCTCAACCGGGGATTCCTCTATCCCTATACCTGACTGTTACCAACACAGCCATGGGCGCAATGCTAGCACAAACAGTTGGCAACGAAGAGCGAGCCATCTACTACATCAGCAAAAAGTTCATTGAGTACGAGACGAGGTATACCCAACTGGAAAAGACATGTCTTGCCCTAGTATGGTCAACAAAGAAGCTGCGACATTACATGCTCAGCTACTCGGTCCACATCTACTCCAAGATGGACCCGGTTAAATACGTCTTCGAAAAACCCGTACTAAACGGAAGACTGTCTAGATGGACACTCATGCTGTCCGAATTTGATCTCAAGTTTGTACCCCTCAAGGTTATCAAGGGAAGAGCAGTCGCCGATTTCCTAGCAGAAAATCCCGTCAGCGAGGATCCAACGACCGACACATGGTCACTTTCTGACGAAGACATCCTTTGTGCCGACTCCAACGCATGGGACCTATACTTTGATTGTGCATCTAATCTGAGAGGCTTCGGGGTAGGAATCCTTCTAATATCACCAGAGGGAGAACACGTTCCGATCTCGGTCAAGATAGACTTCGTCGTCACTAACAATGCCGCTGAATATGAAGCATGTCTCATCGGACTACAGGCAGCCACCACACTTGGCATCAAGAGACTGAGGGTCCACGGCGATTCCTCACTCATCATCAATCAGGTATCCAGATCATGGAAAATCCGATCTGACAGCTTAGCTCCCTACCGAGCAAAGATCAATCAAGAGGCTGAGTTCTTCGACCAAGTCGACTACTTCCACTTGCCGCGAGAGGAAAATCAATTCCCTGATGCCCTGGCAAAACTTGCCGCGCTCGTCAACATACCTGACGACATGACATCGATGCCCCTATGTGTCGAAAGACGGAGCGAGCCAGCTCACATTTATGCCATTATCGACGACGAGGAAAGCCATGATGAACCTTGGTACCAAGCCATCCTCAATTACAAAACCAAAAACGAATTTCCTCCCAACTCTGATCAAAGAGGACAAAGAGCCATTCGTTTACTTGCATCACAATTCGTGATAAACCAAAATCAACTATACAAAAGAACACCCCAAGGAATTCTCCTCCTTTGCATTGACCATCACAAAGCCAAGAAAGTCATGGGAGAGGTTCACAACGGAGAATGTGGCCCTCACATGAGTGCAATGATGCTTACACAGAAAATCATGCGGCTAGGTTACTACTGGACAACCTTGGAAGCCGATTGCCGTAACTATGTCAAACATTGCCACAATTGCCAAATCTTCGCCAACATACAACACATACCACCATCCCTTTTATACACCATGACATCACCCTGGCCTTTCTCAACCTGGGGCATCGACATCATCGGGAAAGTCAACCCGATAGGCACCAAGGGGCATTGCTTCGTCCTCGTCGCCATCGACTACTTTACCAAATGGGTAGAAGCACAGTCATATGCAGCCCTGACCGCCAAACAAGTGGCAAAGTTCATTCAAAACAACATCATCTGCCGATATGGGGTACCCAATGAGATCATCAGCTGTCAAGGCTCTCACTTCCGGGCGGAAACTCAAGCTTTGCTGGACAAATACAAGATCAAACGACATCGATCTTCCCCCTACCGTCCCCAAACCAACGGAGCGGTGGAGGCAGCGAACAAAACTCTTGTTACCATTATCAAGAAAATGCAAGACAACTACCGCGATTGGCCGAGCAAACTCCCATTCGCACTCTGGGGATACCGAACCTCCATTCGAACACCGACAGGCGCCACACCCTTCTACCTAGCATACGGTATGGAGGCGGTTCAACCAGTAGAGTTAGAGGTCCCTTTTCTACGCATCCTATTGGAGAGTCAAGTCCCTGAGGCGGAATGGACTCGTCGAAGGTACGAACGACTCACTCTTCTAGACGAACGGCGACTCAACGCCTTGCACAACGTCCAGCTATACCAACGACGTATACAACGGACATTCAACAAGAAGGTCAAACCCAGAAACATCCAGGAGGGCGACTTGGTCCTCAAGTCAGTTCGAGCACCATTACCCGTCGATCCGAGGGGAAAATTCAAACCCAACTGGGTCGGGCCATACCTGGTCAAGAAAATACTTTCGGGGGGCGCAGTGAGACTGAGTGACCTAGACGGGGAGGACTTTACAAACCCGACCAACCTAGACCAACTCAAGAAATACTACCCTTGAACCCTATCAACCAACAACCTAGCCTAGTTTTGCAACTATCATCGACCTCAACCCTTTTCAAGTCAAGTTCCTCAATACGTTCTGATTTGAAATTGCATGTTTTATCGAGTCTAAGCTGCGGCACCTTGCCCGTTTCAAATGTCCTTTGATCCGTCAAAGGCAACGTCCATTTGCACTACAAAAACAAACCCCCTGAACTACGAGCATGGTTTGATTTCACCTCTTCAGGTGAATACGTAGGCAGTCCCTCTTATGCCTGAGGGATACAACCACAAAACCCAATTCAAATTCACAAAAAATTTCGAACTACGATCATGGTTTGATTTCACCTCTTCAGGTGAATACGTAGGCAGTCCCTCTTATGCCTGAGGGATACAACCACAAAACCCAATTCAAATTCACAAAACATTTCGAACTACGATCATGGTTTGATTTCACCTTTTCCCGGTGAATACGTAGGCAGTCCTTTCTTACGCAAGAAGGATACAACCATCCCCACAATCAAAAAAAAAAATATTACCCACATACAAAAAACCCTATCAAAAAAGGAAGAAAGGGAAAACCATTCCCTTTCCCACAAAAATACAAAAATGAGCCTTTCTCCTTTTCCACAAAATACCACTTTCCCAAGTGCAATTGTTTAGGACGATTCAAATCGAATTGCCTTCACCAAATGGATGGAAGAAACAAGCGTTCACAATTTTCTACACGAGCAATCCTCTTATTTAATTAATAATGGGAGGGATTACAATTTCAACAACAAATAAAGCTCGACGAGTCTACAACTTGTCAAAGCTAAGGTGTCAACTAACACACCTCACATAATAAAACTAGCACAAAACACACAACAACTAGCTAGTACAACATAATAAAAACCTACAACAATAATACAACATAATAATAAAGTGGGTAATGGAGGTCTTCACTCTTCCATTCTACCCTTGCCTTTTCCCTCGGGGTACATCTTCCCCTTGTTCTTCTTGTTGGCCCGCCTAGCATGGATTTCCTCCTCGGAACGGATCCTCAACGGATCTAAGACGGCGACGGCCTCCGGTATAGCACAAGACCCCATATTTGACCCAAGACGAGCCAATGCACGGCCCACCATATTCTTGGGGCCGGAACTCCTCCTCTTCGGTGGTCTCATCACATCGGGGGTAGCTCCATCAACATACTCCTCAAAGAAGGCACGGTTGGCCTTGCCAACCTCTCAGTACTTCAAGTCGACAACCTCATCCTTATGAAATTTGGATCTCTCTTCCAAGGACGGAGCACGTGACCACTTGACATAAGCGGGAGTCACCCATGTCGTGGCAGCGGGGTTTGACACCTCCCAAAGCGGCCGAGTGGCCCACCATCTTTCGAAGAACTTCACAAGCTCGGAGTTCCGGAACACATTCTCTTGAACAAGAGTATCTTGAGCGGGCACTTTTTGTTGACGCCCCATTTGCCTCATGAGCCTTTCGGGATAAATGAAGGAAACAACCTTTAAGCCCACCACCATCAAAGAACGAGGACTAGCACCCGAAGCGGGCAACCCCGTGAAGGACCTCAAGTACCACCACGGCACCACCCAACGGATATGAGGACCACCCTCCTCCGCCAATCTTGCGGCCCAATAGGCCTCGGTGGAAGCAAAACTATCCGGGTACAACTTCTTCCTCATAGTAAGGTGACGGAAGGAGTAAGAAGAAGGATTAACCGGAGGCTCTACATACCTTAGCCTCTCCAATAGCCACACTTGGAGGATCCTTGGCGATCCAAAAGAGGGAGTTTCTCCACAAGAGCCTTCCTTGTCCAAAGCTTGGATAATCTCTCCAAGCACCAACCATGATGGATCTCTACCATGCTCCATTTGCTCAATCACATGTATAAGGGTCATGCTACCATGACATCTTGGCCCCTCCTTCTTCAAGACATCAACAAAGAGGTACACATGGACAAGGCAAAATGCAAGAGCCCTTCTCCTAGCAACCTCCGAGACATTAGCATCTAACCGATTCGAGAAGATGTTGATAAGAGCCAACATATCCACACTATGTGGAGCAAGAAGAAGGTTGACTTGGCTTGTTGATAAGCCCAACATGGAACGGAATTTCTCCTTGTAGCACAACCGAGTCGGAGGAAGCACCGGAGCACAACCCGGCCACCCACCAATGACTCCAACTTCTTCGGCAAGAGGACAAATTTCACCTTTCGGGAAAACGAAAACATGATGTTTCGAATCCCAAAATCGAGAACATGGTTCAAGAAACGAAGGTTGCACCTTGACTTGACGAAGCACCAACAATTGACCAACTCCCATGCAAACGAGTTGATACTTCTCGGGAGGCGACAAATCCCGGCACCATTGTCGCAAGGCGTTCTCGAAAGCATCCATGAAATATTTTTGTGGAAGAAGAGGAGGTTTTGTAGAGATGATTTTGTGTTTCGGATGATGAAACAATGAAGCGCAAACGTCCCTATTTATACAAAATGATCAGCGCATTTTTCAGGAAAAGAGGAGAGTCGGCTTCCATCGCCAAGACGCTCGCGCCTCTTTGAGGCTCCTCTAGGATTCCCGCTGTAACACCCCGTATTTTATTAAGTTGGATAAAATTCTTTTAATTGCTATTTTGAATTTAATTACATCATTTAACGATTTATATATTTATGCTTAGCTAATTAATTAATTTCATCATAATTCGATACGTTAATTTTAATAATCATTAATAAGTTTATTTAAAGTTAGTTCGAGTTTATTTATTTAATAATTTCCGTTTCTTTACGAGTCCTTATGAAATTTGTTTTAAGTGAACCCGAGATGGATTTTGGGAACAAAACCGTCCAATTAGCTATTTTGAGCTTATTTCACTAAATTAGCAATTTTTATTAATATCCGTTAGTTTTGTAAAAATCGCTAATAATTCCGATTCAAGCTGATATTGTATTATTTACGTTAACTAGCTGAGTTTATTTTATTTTCACTCATTAAATTTATTTATTATTGATTCCGTTTTATTACTGAAACTTTTACTTAAACCGGTTAAATTTAACTCGAAACGGTTTTAATAACTATCGAAGTTTCTTAACGATGAAGAAACGTACGTATAATAAATAGCAGTCATGGTGTCACGCTCATTTTCATCTCCTCACGCCTCTTTTCTTCTTCTTCTCTTTTTTTTCTTCTTCTCGCGATTTTTTTCTTTCCTTTTCAAAATTTGATCCGTTAATCGACGCTTGCTTCGTTCCTTTATCCGTTTTCAACTATTTTTGTTCCATAGCGTTCCTCTCGTCGTTCTCGTCATTCCGATGTAAGTAACATTCATTTTCGTCATGTATTTTTACAAACCCAATTTATACTTTCAGCTTTATTTATTATAAGACGGTTGTAGATGCTAAGATAGACGGTCTTGTAGAAGATTTGTTAGTCATAAATGATTAGTTCAATCGGAAAAAGGTAACAATTATGGATTTCTCGATATTACTTGTAAAATATGTTTATTTCGAATGCTGGTTAGTCTGTTTTATAATTAAGACGGTGTATAATTATATATAGGGATCCTTATGGATGTTAATTAGTCAGTTGTATAGTTGAGACGGTGTATACTGATATGTGGAGATGATTGAGACGGTGTATACTGACCTCTAGGGATCATTTGGGATGCTAGCTAGTAAGTGGTATATTTAAGACGGTGTATGCTGACATGTATGGATTGTTTTGGGTGATAATTGGTGTGTTTTATAGTTGAGACGGTGTATACTGACATGTAGGGATTGTTTTGGACTAATTTGGACTCGTGTTGGGCGATTTTTGTAGTCTTTAGGGTCTGTTTTTGAGTTGCTTTATACTTGTGGATTTCCGCTCTAAAACTGTTTTAAATGCCGACTTAGTTGGCTCACTGACTGTTTTTAGGCGCGAGAATGGAGTCTTAAGGGGACGATTGGTACTCTGTTTTGGGCAGGGACGAGAGCTGTCATCGTGGGTTTTCACTTTGCATTTGAGGACTGGAGTTGGGGTCGAACTTAGGCATCTTTTGGGTTCTGTTTTGGATTGATTTTTGGGTCAGGTTATGAAGTAGGGTGAAGGGTGGCTATGGGTAGTCGGGTGGTGGTCGTGTCGGACTCCTAGTGGCCTAGCTAAGTCACGAGTTTGAGGCCATGTGTAGTTAGTGGTTAGGCCGAGTTTGAGGTTGTCATAATAACTTTTGAGCTGTGTCTATAAATTATTTTGACGCTAGTTTGGTTTATTTAAAATATAATTAAATTAATTTCCGTCTCATATTTTATATAAAGATAATTCGTTAATATCGTCCTTTCACATAATTATTTTAGGTGGCTCATATGTGGTTGAAGAGGAAGAGTAATTTTGGGTTTTAGAAGCTTTCTCAAGTTCTTACTTGTCTCTTTGCTAGCGTAAGGTAACTATTCCGAGTTACTCGACGAATTAATGTCACATTAGTAGTTAATGTTGTGCCTGTTGTTTGTTAAGTGTTTAGGTGATTGATAATGTGTTACTTTCGTTTTTCACATGATAGAAATTAGAAATAGCATGAGAATTATATTGTGATAAATTTTATGATTTGGGCCAAAGTAGGCAAAGACTCGAGCATGGGCCGATTGACCGAACGAGTTTGGTCAAACTAGGTTTAAACCAGTCAGCCTCGATTTGACCGATGACCCGTCGCGGGACTCGGGTCGAGGGTTTGTCTTTGAGGTAAGATTGGTTGTTATTGGAGGTTTTATGTTATGCCTTGATATTTGTAATTATCATTTCACATGTTGGTTGTTGGATGCTTTGGATGCCTTATGCTTGAGTCTTGTTTGCCTTTAGCCATTGTAGTTTATTCTCATGGACTATGATATTGATGGTTAGCTATAATTTGGTTATTGATGACATTGAGGATATGGTTGGATTGTCTGCTGAATAGACATTTATATAGCCTTTCACATGATAGAATGTTAGCATTTATGTTGGTAAGTTGGACTCTTTGCCCCTTTTATGGTTAATTGGGTATCCTACTTGTCTTGTGTGGTGTGGGCTAAAGTATTCAAGCTGGGACTAGCTGGGACTAGGTCCTAGGTGAGTATTTCAGCCTTCATCATAGATAGGTCTTTATAGTCTTTGACGAGTGTATGTTCACTGCTTAATAGCCTCTGTGTTCCTGACTTGGTGGGTTTATATCCAAGTTGGGGCATGACCTCGTTACTTATTTTGAGAGTAAGTGGTCAGCTTAAGTACTAGCCAACCCTTTGGTGGACTCCTTAGGGTACTCACATGGTTTTATAAAATTGTGGGTCTTGGGTGCGGTGGTGTGTATCCGCATGTCTAGGTCTGCGCAGATTTAGGACTAGGGTTGTGTTGTGTCTTGGCCATGTTTTGATAGAACCTCTGAGCTAAGATACCGGTTCGATTACCTTCCCTACCTCGTGGTATAGACTCGAGTTATAGAGTGACTATTGACGGTGCTAAGAACTTATGCCTGTCTTTGATATATTGCCTTTTCTTGTTTGATGATTCTATGAATCATAGAAGGTGAGATGCAAGCCGGCTATGGTTGATAGAGTTTGGATTCCTGGATGTTATGTGATTCACATGATAGGGTAGTATGAGTCGGTCTAGTAATCACATGCTAGGACTATGTGTTGTTATATTGTTGTTCACATGATAAGCACGATTGTCTAGCATCTATATGCTAAGGCTATGTGTTATTCATATTCATATTCTTATGTTTACATGTTATATTAATTATGACATTTCGTGGCTGGGAGAACTCGGAGTTACTCCCCACTGACTGTGGCTTTCGTATTTGTATAAAATGCGAATGACAGGTAGGTGATGCATATATGGGGTACATGGACGAGCTAGCGAGGAAAGTAACCTTGGAACCTAGATTGGTTTTATTTTATTGTGACCCTTAAACACTTTTCATGTCACATACATTTTAGGGACATATGTCTCCCTTTCTCATATTTGGGTTGTATAACTTTGTTTCGCGACTTTAGCGATGCTTCATTCATGAGATTTATTTTGGACCTTGCATGTTTGACACCTTCCCATTTGGATATTTTTATAACAGGTTCAGGTTTTAAAAATTACAGGTTTTTACCCAAATTGAACCTATTACAAACATATCCATTCAGCTTTATTCTAGAATTACGTGTTTACATTTCCGCGATAAATGAGGGTGTCACAGTTGGTATCAGAGCATATTTGCTCCCGACGCACGTTTGTGCACCCCAATATAAATAACTTGACCTTAAAATAATAAACTTGAGAGATGGGTAAGATGGGTAGACTTAGGACCTTATGTTGTAGTCTCTTTGTGTTTGCTCTTTGTTAGGTACTAACCTGTTTGTTGATTGTCATTTAATAATTGTTGCGTTCTTGGATCAATGACCGTGAGCTTATCTATAGCTAATGGAGTTATTACCCTTATTATAAAAAAAAAATTTGAACTAAAGGTTTTGAAAATATTTTAATGTTTTTCACTGGTTTTAACGTCAATTAGTGTTAAAGCTTGTTATTGGAGACGTCTGATAATTAGTTTTATCATTTGTTGGTGTAAAAATGTATTTTTATGTCTTTGAATTGGAATATTGATGTTCTTGAGTGATCGCCAAGAGTATCTCCGTTCCATTGAAAGGACACTTATATTTTAAGAAGATCAAGATTTAGTGCCTATTGCTGAGGATTGAAGATTTGTTCAACCTTTGAAGAATGCTTCTACTTCCTTGAAGATGTTTCTCGTTCTTTTTGTATCTCGCCTTATTCTTAATCTCTTGGTGCTTATCCTCCTTCTAAACTCTCTTCTGTTTTACTTTAAAAGCTACGCTTGTACTCCTAACTTGTCCTTTGTTCTTTGCTTATCCTCCCTTAACGCCATTAGATAGTACTTTTTCTTGTGAGGAATGTTGACCTTGGTTGGAAAATTCGACTTTTGAGGAGATTGTTTGTGTCCACCCTTAACCCGGCTTTGAGAAGTCGTGATGTTAGAAAGACTTAGGTAATGTGATGAGACATATTTAGTGATTCTTATACCTAGTTCCTTGACAAAGTGAGTATAATCGATTGGTGGATTCTTTGTGTTAGGAATGAGTTGCCTATGTAATTAAAGTTATAGAACTTGGCTTTGTTGTTTATGTTTGGGATTTGAAAGCTTAGTAGGTTGAGCGTCGTCACCTTAGGAGTAAACATGAGATAAGTTTAGAATATGAATTTGGAAGAAAACCCATTTTTAGATGTTAACAATCCCGTATAGTTTGGGAATGTGATTTGGTGTTAGTTGTTCCTTGAGAACTTTGTTGAGAAGTCTTTATCAATTCATTCTTTGGTTTTTTTAAAACATTGAGGTTGTGTCGAGTTCTTGAGATACAGAGATGCTTTTATACTTGAGTGGTAGATTTGCTTTAGGGAAATCCTAATATGTGATAAGATAGGTGGAAGAAGTATCTAACTGATTTATCACCCCTTAAGCGAGCGTTTATTTTACCTTGACCCTTGTTTGGGATATGGTCGTTTTGTCATGAAGGTACAATACCCTAATAGGCGTGACCTTGTTAGAGAGAACCTTAAGTTTTAGGAAGCGTATGGATTAAGCCTTAAAAATCCTCTTTCGTACCATTAATCGTTTTCCTCACTTTCGTTCATACCTTGGTTGGATTTGATTCTTAAGTATAAAAGTTTACTCGTTATTTCCTTGTCTTGAATACCTTCCTAATTCTAATATCTCTTACTCAAGTTAACTAGTTATCTTTATGATTCGACTCTTTTAGTCTCACACCCTGACATGTTGCTTAAGTTTCCTTGTTGTCTAATTTCCCTTTCTCCTTGATCATAAGCGTTACCGTTCATATCTCTCTTCCTCAGTTCATCATGCTCCTCCTTTAAATTCGATGCTGATAACCTATATAATTCTACCTTTGACATCCTTGTTGACCTAACTTCGACTCTTACCCTTAGGGAAGTTCACCATAGCTCTTTTGGTTGGTTAAGTTTGGACTCTCTTAGCGTATCTTGTATTTTGATGTCTAAGTTACTTTTCTTTTCGTACAATTTCTAAACAATTCAAACTATCATTTTCGATTCGTTGTTTAAAAAAAAAAATATGTTACTCCTACAAAACTTTACCTATTTTAAAGGTTTGAAAATGAAAATTTAATTTAGTTCCCATTTTGATCTTTGAGCATCGACTCCTTTATCCTAAATTTTGATTGTTAAACCCGAGTTGCTTTTAAATTTTGTTCAAATTCTAACTAACTTTGATTTGTTTATGATTCTTTGTCAAAATTTAATGTTATATTTTCACGAACTTGACTCCTTTTTGAGTTTAACCATGAATCCCTTAATTTTCATTTGGCTTTTGCGAAAGAAAAATTTGAATGGATTGCCATTTTCATTTGGTTTTAACGTTGATGGGATGTTAGGACTCGTTATTAAAGGCGTCTAATAACTTGCCATGCGCTTATCGGCGAATGATTTTTATTTTAAATCTGTCTTTGACATGGAAAGTTAGCGCTCTTGTGTGCACGACAAAGGCAATTTCGTTCCATGGAGGAGACTTATATTTTCGAAAACTCTCTATAAATGTTTTTGAAAGCATTTTGATTTTTGATTCATATAAATGATTTGCCTTTTGACCTTATCTTTGATTTGGAATGTGATGTTCTTTAATGCGCAACGAGAACACTTCCGTTCCTTTGATGAGAATCTGGTTCTGACAGAAAATTTTATTTGAAACTTTTGAAAGAATTTTGATTCTTACGATAAATAACCTTTAAAATGTTTTGGTTACCGATTCCAATTCCAGTTTTATTTGTATAACCTTTCATTTATACTTTCAAGTTTCGAGGACGAAACTTTTTAAAAGATGGGGTGATTGTAACACCCCGTATTTTATTAAGTTGGATAAAATTCTTTTAATTGCTATTTTGAATTTAATTACATCATTTAACGATTTATATATTTATGCTTAGTTAATTAATTAATTTCATCATAATTCGATACGTTAATTTTAATAATCATTAATAAGTTTATTTAAAGTTAGTTCGAGTTTATTTATTTAATAATTTCCGTTTCTTTACGAGTCCTTATGAAAGTTGTTTTAAGTGAACCCGAGATGGATTTTGGGAACAAAACCGTCCAATTAGCTATTTTGAGCTTATTTCACTAAATTAGCAATTTTTATTAATATCCGTTAGTTTTGTAAAAATCGCTAATAATTCCGATTCAAGCTGATATTGTATTATTTACGTTAACTAGCTGAGTTTATTTTATTTTCACTCATTAAATTTATTTATTATTGATTCCGTTTTATTATCAAACTTTTACTTAAACCGGTTAAATTTAACTCAAAACGGTTTTAATAACTATCGAAGTTTCTTAACGATGAAGAAACGTCGTATAATAAATAGCAGTCGGGTGTCACGCCTCATTTTCATCTCCTCACGTCTCTTTTCTTCTTCTCTCTCTTTTTTTCTTCTTCTGGCGATTTTTTTTCTTTCCTTTTCAAAATTTGATCTGTTAATCGACGTCGGTGCTTCGTTCCTTATCCGTTTTCAACTATTTTTGTTCCATAGCGTTCCTCTCGTCGTTCTCGTCATTCCGATGTAAGTAACATTCATTTTCGTCATGTATTTTTACAAACCCAATTTATACTTTCAGCTTTATTTATTATAAGACGGTTGTAGATGTTAAGATAGACGGTCTTGTAGAAGATTTGTTAGTCATAAATGATTAGTTCAATCGGAAAAAGGTAACAATTATGGATTTCTCGATATTACTTGAAAAATATGTTTATTTCGAATGCTGGTTAGTCTGTTTTATAATTAAGACGGTATATAATTATATATAGGGATCCTTATGGATGTTAATTAGTCAGTTGTATAGTTGAGACGGTGTATACTGATATGTGAAGATGATTGAGACGGTGTATACTGACCTTTAGGGATCATTTGGGATGCTAGCTAGTAAGTGGTATATTTAAGACGGTGTATGCTGACATGTATGGATTGTTTTGGGTGATAATTGGTGTGTTTTATAGTTGAGACGGTGTATACTGACATGTAGGGATTGTTTTGGACTAATTTGGACTCTGTGTTGGGGCGATTTTTGTAGTCTTTAGGGTCTGTTTTTGAGTTGCTTTATACTTGTGGATTTCCGCTCTAAAACTGTTTTAAATGCTGACTTAGTTGGCTCAGCTAGGACTGTTTTTAGGCGCGAGAATGGAGTCTTAAGGGGACGATTGGTACTCTGTTTTGGGCAGGGACGAGAGCTGTCATCGTGGGTTTTCACTTTGCATTTGAGGACTGCAGTTGGGGTCGAACTTAGGCATCTTTTGGGTTCTGTTTTGGATTGATTTTTGGGTCAGGTTATGAAGTAGGGTGAAGGGTGGCTATGGGTAGTCGGGTGGTGGTCGTGTCGGACTCCTAGTGGCCTAGCTAAGTCACGAGTTTGAGGCCATGTGTAGTTAGTGGTTAGGCCGAGTTTGAGGTTGTCATAATAACTTTTGAGCTGTGTCTATAAATTGTTTTGACGCTAGTTTGGTTTATTTAAAATATAATTAAATTAATTTCCGTCTCATATTTTATATAAAGGTAATTCGTTAATATCGTCCTTTCACATAATTATTTTAGGTGGCTCATATGTGGTTGAAAAGGAAGAGTAATTTTGGGTTTTAGAAGCTTTCTCAAGTTCTTACTTGTCTCTTTGCTAGCGTAAGGTAACTATTCCGAGTTACTCGACGAATTAATGTCACATTAGTAGTTAATGTTGTGCCTGTTGTTTGTTAAGTGTTTAGGTGATTGATAATGTGTTACTTTCGTTTTTCACATGATAGAAATTAGAAATAGCATGAGAATTATATTGTGATAAATTTTATGATTTGGGCCAAAGTAGGCAAAGACTCGAGCCGGGCCGATTGACCAACGAGTTTGGTCAAACTAGGTTTAAACCAAATCGACCTCGATTTGACCGATGACCCGTCGCGGGACTCGGGTCGAGGGTTTGTCTTTGAGGTAAGATTGGTTGTTATTGGAGGTTTTATGTTATGCCTTGATATTTGTAATTATCATTTCACATGTTGGTTGTTGGATGCTTTGGATGCCTTATGCTTGAGTCTTGTTTGCCTTTAGCCATTGTAGTTTATTCTCATGGACTATGATATTGATGGTTAGCTATAATTTGGTTATTGATGACATTGAGGATATGGTTGGATTGTCTACTGAATAGACATTTATATAGCCTTTCACATGATAGAATGTTAGCATTTATGTTGGTAAGTTGGACTCTTTGCCCCTTTTATGGTTAATTGGGTATCCTACTTGTCTTGTGTGGTGTGGGCTAAAGTATTCAAGCTGGGACTAGCTGGGACTAGGTCCTAGGTGAGTATTTCGGCGTTCATCATAGATAGGTCTTTATAGTCTTTGACGAGTGTATGTTCACTGCTTAATAGCCTCTGTGTTCCTGACTTGGTGGGTTTATATCCAAGTTGGGGCATGACCTCGTTACTTATTTTGAGAGTAAGTGGTCAGCTTAAGTACTAGCCAACCCTTTGGTGGACTCCTTAGGGTACTCACATGGTTTTATAAAATTGTGGGTCTTGGGTGCGGTGGTGTGTATCCGCATGTCTAGGTCTGCGCAGATTTAGGACTAGGGTTGTGTTGTGTCTTGGCCATGTTTTGATAGAACCTCTGAGCCAAGATACCGGTTCGATTACCTTCCCTACCTCGTGGTATAGACTCGAGTTATAGAGTGACTATTGACGGTGCTAAGAACTTATGCCTGTCTATGATATATTGCCCTTTCTTGTTTGATGATTCTATGAATCATAGAAGGTGAGATGCAAGCCGGCTATGGTTGATAGAGTTTGGATTCCTGAATGTTATGTGATTCACATGATAGGGTAGTATGAGTCGGTCTAGTAATCACATGCTAGGACTATGTGTTGTTATATTTTTGTTCACATGATAAGCACGATTGTCTAGCATCTATATGCTAAGGCTATATGTTATTCATATTCATATTCTTATGTTTACATATTATATTAATTATGACATTTCGTGGCTGGGAGAACTCGGAGTTACTCCCCACTGACTGTGGCTTTCGTATTTGTATAAAATGCGAATGACAGGTAGGTGATGCATATATGGGGTACATGGACGAGCTAGCGAGCAAAGTAACCTTGGAACCTAGATTGGTTTTATTTTATTGTGACCCTTAAACACTTTTTATGTCACATACATTTTAGGGACATATGTCTCCCTTTCTCATATTTGGGTTGTATAACTTTGTTTCGCGACTTTAGCGATGCTTCATTCATGAGATTTATTTTGGACCTTGCATGTTTGACACCTTCCCATTTGGATATTTTTATAACAGGTTCAGGTTTTAAAAATTACAGGTTTTTACCCAAATTGAACCTATTACAAATATATCCATGCAGCTTTATTCTAGAATTACGTGTTTACATTTCCGCGATAAATGAGGGTGTCACACCCGCTGTTGACTTGTCTCTTTCAACATGTGTTTTCTCCTGACACCTCAAACCTCCCGCCAGGAACCTCGCGCCTCTTCGGGATGATTCCGGGAAATTTTGTGTTTCTTCACACTCACATTTCCTTGTTTTCGCGTTTTACGAAATCCGACACGGTTTCCATGACGCAGCTTTAAACATACGGATTTTTTTTTTTTTAAAGGGGAGAAGGGCTAGTCGCCCCGATCCGCGATGGATCGTTTCCATGCCAGTCGAAATTCCGAAAATTTTTCGCTTTTTCGTAATTTTCCGGCAAAAATCAAAATCGAAAATTGATTACACGACATCAATTTTCCTCAAAAATTCAAGCGCTCACGAACTCGTGTCTTGACCTCAAATTTTCCTCAAAAATTCAAGCGCTCACAAACTCGAGTCTTGACCTCAAAAATCAAATATACTCGCAAAAATCCTTTTCTAAAATTCTTTCCTGACGGTTTGAGTTTGAATTTTTCGAGTCAATTTCAATAATTTCGATGCAATTTAATTCACGACACGAGTTAATTGCTCAAATTTTCAAATCAATTTCTTTTTGAATTAAGAACGTGAAGACTTGTCACGGAATTTTCAAAAGTCATTTCAAAATTTCAAATTTTAACTTCAAGTCATCTTGGTTAATTTTTGTTTTTCAATCAAATGCTTTTACGTGTTTACGTTTTGCGTATGTGCTATCTGTTGCCTGTTTTCTACAGCTAACGATGCAGGAACTGGTGCAAAGCAAAAGGAGAATCAACAGCCGACAACGCTTCTCTGAAACACGACACAAAAAAGCCGAAAATCACAAAACAAACCACAATCCAAAAACACATATATACACCGCCTCACGCAAAATGTAAATATGTACAGACAAGAGTCCAAGACACGGACAAACTACAACAACTACTCGACGTCTCCCGTCGGACCAGTCCTGGTCTCACTAGGAGTCGCCGCCAACGCAAACACCACCACCAGCTCAGACTCCCTCTCCGGGGAACTCTCCAGCGTCTCACGCTCCATCTCGACGTGAAGCTCCTCCGCTGCAGCTAACTGAGCCTTCAGAGAGGAAATCTCCGCGTCTCGACTCCGCAGCCCGTCCTTGTGATGCCTCAAGTCCTGGTCCCGACGGATGATCCCCAGCTCCTGGCCCGCGATCGTTGACCTGGCCGCCTCCAACTCAGCACGGACCCGAGCAAGCTCCGCCGGATCCGCTGTACCCTGCAAAACATAAATAACAGATCCTCAAGATCTAAAAACGTGAAACACAACACCAAATACACGAAATACAACACACAAAACGTACCTGAGAAAGCCGAGCCTCCCTCGTAGCCAGGTCACCAGCAAGCGCCCTCCAGCGGTTGGCCATCCGCCACAAGTCCTGGTGACTAACAGTCGTCACCTGCAAAACAAAAATGTCCTTCAAAACAATGCAAAGCAAAGTATAAATGGAGAAAATGTTCAAGTCAGGAACTCACCCTCAGAACAGTCAACCTCCACTCCATGCCGGCGTCGGCCACCTCGGCCACCGCGGGCTCCGGTAAGCGCAACTGAAGCTCCTCGCCACCCGGCCCCTGAAAAGTGGTCTCCGTCGGGAAAGCTGGAGGCTGAGTCCTCATCAGCGGGTCGACTCCCTGCCATTTGGATTCACATCAAAAATGACAAACCCTCCTATCAAGGGAGGCAATGAAAACAAAGAAAAGAGGAAAACATACCTCGATCGGGTACCAAGCAAGCCTCGACAACCGGAAGGTGTCGTAGTCGGCATCCCCCAGCAACAGCTCCTCACCTCCCCGACCGTGAAGGTGCTCCTCAACATCATCAGGAGTCGACTCCTGGAACAACACCCCAGGCGGGTCAACCGGCACGAAGAAAGTCTCGGTAAAGCACTGGCGAACTAGACGCTCGCCCAAGTACCAAACCGGCTCAATTGCCGTCTCCAAGTACAGGCGCATGGAACTGCGAGGTCGCAAACGCTCCGTAACGGCAGCCGGCACACCCGTGTAGTGCTCCCAGGGCCGCCCAACAAACTGCATTCGAAACAAAGCTACTCAGCTAACTGGGGGCTCTTTAAGCTACCTAATCATCCTATCTCTATCTAAGGGAAAAGGGGGAAGAGAACAAGAACTTACATCAGCAACCCGAAGCTTGTTCACGCGACGCCTGCAGGCCTCGTAAGTCGACTTGGTCGACTTCTTCCGAGACACCGTCCAACCCTTCACAGCAGGGTAAGCCGAGGGAACACCGTCTGTAGTCCCCGGACGCAGAGGAGTGAAGTAAGCATACAACCAAGCCTGTAATCAAACACAGCAAACACAAATTAGCCAATTTCTCAAAAATTGCCAAAGTCAAAACCAAAATCAAAAATAAAAAAAAACTACCACAAAAAGCGCTCGTACCTCGAAGATGAGGCTGGGACCAACCAGAGCAGGAGCACTACCCGCTCCCACTGTCTCCGGACGCACCGCCGCGTGCAAGTACCGGGTGAAACTCGCCAAAGCCGGCGTAACCCAGTCAAACCGACCCAAAGCGTCAAGGTCGGCGAGAAGAGGAAGCACCTTGGTCGACAAGCGCTCGCCCTTGTCGCCAAAGTACGTGGCACCCAAGAAGTACCACAGCCGCGCCTCCTTCGCGTCGGCCACAACCCCTGCCTCCGGACTCGCCAACGGCGCCGGAGCAACACCTGCCACCCTCTCAGCAAAGTGGTCCTTCACGTAGGAACTCGCAATCAGGTACGGAGTGACGTCGGAAGGCTCCGGCAAAGCAGTACCGATCAAAGCAGTAACCGCAAGAGAGGACACTCTCTCCGGTGTCGCGGTAAACTCAATGGGCAACTCACCGCAGGGAAGGCCGGATACCATGGCGAAGTCCTCTAAAGTCACGCCGACCTCCCCAAACTCCATGTGGAACGACGACGTCGTGTCCCAGTACCGATCCAACATAGCGTGAATCAAACACAGGTTCGACCTAATCGAGGACCTGTGAATGTCCCGCCAAGCGGCCACCAACGGCCCAAAAGCCGACCTCTCTATCAACGCCCTCGACCCAGCTCGGAGAACGTCGTAGAGGCCCAAGCAGGTAGAAAAGCCCGAGAAAGTCCTCATGGTGCCGATCTCCTGAAATCAGAAACAGACAACGTCAGAATGCCTATTTAGGCTCGACATTTCAAAAATGACAAAATTCAGCCAGAGAATGCGACTCACCATGCCCTCGTGAGCACGGTAGGAAAGGTGTTGGTCCAGTCGAAACAACAACTGGCTACCGTCAAAACCCTCGGCCCACTCTGGCGCCGCCCGTAAAAGCAACCCCCGCGGGGCCGTAACTCGCCTGGCCCTCCAGCTCGCGGCGTCAGTATCGTCCTCGGCTGTCTCCGCTCTCCACCTCTTATGGCCGCGAGACTCAACGTGGTGGATAGGGCCCAACTCAACGACCCTGTTGACGTCCCGCAACGTCCGCCTAGTCGCCTGAGGACGTCGCTCCCTCGAAGAAACCCTCCTCCCGGAGGTACTCGCCTCAGCCCCAGTCTGAGCTCTACCGGCACTAACAGCCCCAACAACGGGCTCCGCACGCTCCTCGACGGCTCCTGAGGCCCCAGCAGTCTGCTCAGGAGGTCTCTCCTCCTCAGTAATGTCCTCCATAACCACGGCGGGCGTGCTAACCGGAGTACTAACCGGGCCCGACCCGAACAACTCCTCAAGAGTCGCAGCCATGAACTCGGCCTGCTCCGAACACTCTCCTACAAACAAAAAAACGTCAGCCGAAATTTCGGCATTACGACGGCATGAAATGGATAAACCCAAAAAACAAAAAAACAACCTGCAATGCAAAAACAAGGGCAATCCCGCCCAAAATCCAACCAAACAAAACCATTCACAAAAAAAAACACAAAAACGACTCGCGTCTCTTTTCAAGCAAAAGACGAGTCAAAATCACAAAAACGGCATTTCAAGACCCCTACAAGGTCCGCCAACAACCCAAAATACATTCCCGACACAATGGTGATTTTTCTACGGTTCAAAAAGGCAATTCATACGCTAATTTGAGCCCAAACCGGTCAAAAATTCAAAAACGACCGCAAAAAGGCAAGCGTGATTTTATCACGCCTCAAGGCGACCTAAATACCAATAAGGTCCATTTCAAGGCAAACTTACTCAATTCAAGCCCAAACAGGTGCTTATTTTGTCAGACGTAAGACCGTCGCCAAAAGGCAAAAATCCAATTTTGCCCACAAACACCCAACGAAGGTCCTTAAATGGCAAACACGGGTTTTCCCAACTACAATGCAACCTAGTGGGACCCACTACCCAAGCAAATAAACTTGGCATTGTGAAATGAGGTGGTTTCTCGCCTCACTCACGTTTTTCGAGCATAGGGAGCGGGAACGGGGACCAAAATGCAAACTAAAAGCACCCCTATACTCCTAAACAGGTTTCTAACCTAATGCAAACACCAATTTCACTCGAAATTGGCTCAATCAAAAACGCCCAATTCGATTTTTAGGGCAAAATTTCGCCCTAATTTAATCAAGCTAAAATCGACAAATTTGAAAGGATTCAAGAGGAAATACTTACCTTGAGATGACATTTGTTGACAATGGCACAGACGAAAGCAAGCTAGAAGGTCCTTTAATGGCGATTTCGCGAGATTGTTGAGGATGAAGATGAATAATCATCCGCAGCTCAACCTCGCGTCTTTTTAACAGAAAATAGGGAAGCCGGCTTCTATCGCCAGATGGCTCGCGCCTAAACCAGGCCTCCCCTTTGCTTTTTCAGCGAAAATTGGGCTTTGGCCCAATTCCCCACAACAAATTCGAATTTTCATTGACGATATTGAATGTCGTCATTTCCTCGAAAACAAACAAAACCAAATAGTGAAAATTCAAATTCGCTATTTTCAAAAATTTAAAGCAAACGGCGGCACATAAACCGTCACCTCAATCAATAGTGAAGATTCCAAATTCACTATTTCTTTCAAATGTCAACGGCGGCACATAAACCGAAAATTCAATCAATAGTGAAGATTCCAAATTCACTATTTCTTTCAAATGTCAGCGGCGGCACATAAACCGTCACTTCAATCAATGGTGAAGATTCCAAATTCACTATTTTCACCACATGTCAATGGCGGCACATAAACCGTCACTTCAATCAATAGTGAAGATTCCAAATTCACTATTTCCTTCCAACACCAGCAGGGGGCTTCCTCACGGAACCCGCTCATTCCAAAAACAGTGATAGTGAAAATCAAAGCTCACTATTTCCACAGCGGCATCATGAATTCGCAACTTTCAAAGCAAGCCCATTTGACGCGGCTACTCCCATGGTCCATCAACCGACCTTATCATTTGGCTGGCGAGCCTTTGTCCGCACCCTTTCAAGGACAGATCCCGAAGATGCCTCGGGTATATTTCCTTGTCTCGGCTGGCGAGCCTTACAATGCATCACGGCTGGCGAGCCATCCTCACATACGCACCATGGCTGGCGAGCCTTTGTCCGTACCCTTTCAAGGACAGATCCCGAAGATGCCTCGGGTACACTTCCTTGTCTCGGCTGGCGAGCCTTACAACGCATCGCGGCTGGCGAGCCCTCCTCACATACGCACCATGGCTGGCGAGCCTTTGTCCGCACCCTTTCAAGGACAGATCCCGAAGATGCCTCGGGTACACTTCCTTGTCTCGGCTGGCGAGCCTTACAACGCACCGCGGCTGGCGAGCCCTCCTCATATACGCACCGCAGCTGGCGAGCATTTATCCGCAACCATACAAGGACATATCCGAAGATGCCTCAGGTATGACTCCTTCTTATGGCTGGCGAGTCTTTGTACGTAGTCTAACGGACTTTAAACGACCCGCACAGACAGTCGACAGACTCTAAAATGTTCCCGACGACAGGTCTTTGACTCGTACCCTCGAGTCGCCTTGGCGTCGCCCTTCCCGACGACAGGCCCTTGGCCCGAATCCCTTCGAGCCGCCTCGACGTCGCTTGGGTCTTCAGGTTGTAATCTTTGATTGACCTGGGGACTCTACTTTGATTTTCGCCCTTTCCAAGCCTCGGTCAAAGTGGGGGCTCTGTAGATACCAAGTATCTGATGAGACTCCAACAAACACCCGATGATTATCGGACTACAACATGTTTTGGGATCGCAGCGTTTGATCGACAGTTTGTGTACAACTTTACGTCGGAAAACTTAAAACGATTTCGAAAACAAAACATTTAAAAACATTTCAAAAATACCTGGAGTGTTTAATGCACGGCGACGGGGTCGCGATGACACTAACTAGAGTCAAAACCGACACCGGACCAAAAACCGACTCGAAAATTCAAATCCCGACTCCAACAACGAGTCAACCCAAGTCAAACACAAAAACCAAAATATCTCAAACCTTCTATGCTAAGTTTTCCCGGATTCATGTTGGTCAAGTACCAAACATGTGACTACAAAACCTAGGATAGAACAAATCATGATTGCGTTTGTTGTGAAAGCGACAACACAGCTCGAAGACCCGCGACGTGGCTCGCGCCTCTTTGAGCAGCCCAAGTGGCCACGTCGCTCAAAACTCACACAACCACTCATTCTCCTATAAATACCCCTCAAATGCCACCCATTTGAGACTTACGCGAGTGTCCGCCCCCTCTTTTCTCCCTTAAAATTCTCGACTCGACTTCTTAAGTCACAATCCGACGCGTATTTACGACCTACCGATCGTAAACACGAGCCTTACACATTGTTTGGTACCGTCATCGTGCATTAAACCACTTAACCGACCACTTTGACCACTACACCATCACTAAACTTTTAAAACACTCTTTACTTACCAAAACGGTTTTAAACCGAGTTTTTTCCGATCAAACGAGTTGTTACACTTACGTCGGTCACTCTTCATAACCAAACATGTAAGTATGAGGGTGTAAAAATCCTCTTTTATTATGTTTTCATTTGTTTCATGACTTTAACATGCTAAAACATGCATAACATGAACCAAAACATGGAATAAACGAGCCAAAACCGATTTTTGGTCTAAGGCAGAAGCCCCTTAGGTCGCCAAATGGCTCGCGCCTAAATGGGGTTTCAGACCAGAGATCAACAGTGTTTGTTCTCGTCATTTCCCTTAATCTATTTTTCATATTTGTAATCGGTTTTTACCATTTCAAGTATTTTCGAAACCCTTTTGTTTCATTTCACATGTTTTAACCATAAGACATTTTTCACCCTTGGTTCTTCATACCATGACGGTTAAATCCGTGTTTCGGTGATAATATTTGGTTAATGACATTTAAAAGGTATTTTAAAGCCTTTTATTTCATTTTTTCATATTTTCAAACAAACATATTAGTCACCAACACGAAATCATCCTTGGTTCTACATACCATGCCGGATTTTAACCCGGGTACGATGATGAGTATCGACTAATTACATTCAAAATGGACTTAAAACAATTAGTCCATAATCACTTTCTAAACTATTCATGTCAAGTTTGTCAAATCGAACCCGACACTGAATATTATCAAGTAATGATGATTATTCGAGTCTAGTTCTTCAAATCAACAAATGCGGTCTAAACGATCCCTTCAAAATCAAACCGGGTTCAAAAACCCATTTTTAACACGTTTTATAACGGTTTCTAAACAGTCAGAACACGGCATACAACCGTTGGCTAACCCGCGCCTCAAGCAGGCCTTTTCTTTCTCATTTTCAAAACCAAAGGGAGGCTCCTTACACCGCCGGCTGGCTCGCGCCTCTTATAGCCGTCTGGTACAGGGCCTGTTTCCTTCTAGCATTAGTCTAGGACGATCCCGACTCCGGTTAACCCGGATATAGGACGGATCAGATGACTATTCGATTATTCAAAACCATATTTTCAAAATGTCTTACTAAGACAAATGGATCATGTTATGCACCCTAAACCTAATACGGTAAATGGATGTTTAATTTTCGTCTTGCATGCAAATCAATCATTAATCCAACTCGACATCTTATACTTGATACTTGGATTAAATCAACCGACTTAGAAAGCTCTCACATGTTAGGTTTAAATCATTGGATGCGCATTCATGCATTTAAACCGTTTTATCAACTTTTGCATTCAACCAACCAAGATCGATCAGTAGAGGCCGCTAAACGCGGGCGGGATTGGGTGTCTGATTAAAGGGCTTCCCAATACGTACCTTCACCTCTTACTCAGAAACTTTGGATAGTGGACGACCTTATCCAGGGCGTACGAGAGTCATTCTAGAGATAGGATGCTAAAGAGGGACGATTTCCTTATCTTTAGTACCTATGTCAAAACGCTGCTTTGTGCTTCGATTTGACCGAGGTATAAAGTGGAATTCGAACGGGTTCTAGGCATCCCACAAATGCTTGGTGGCGACTCTGAACATCTCTAATTGTTTTGAGACCCTTACCAAGACGAAACCGACCGATCTAAAACGATCCGGTCGAAAGCATTTTTACGCCGCCGATCGTGGCTTTCAAAAGACCGCTGCATGTCCAACAGATCGGTTTGGCGTGCAGGTGGCCCGTGACTACGGACCGGTAGATGGCCCCCCCAAATCCACAGACCGAGACGTGGCCCATACCCACACGATGGATGTATGCATGTGGAGGATGTGAGATGTGTAGTGAAGGATAATGATGATATGATTATATTTGTCGTTGATTGAATACATGAATTGCATGATAGTTGATTTACAATGTTGTTTTGAATTGTTGGAAAAGTACATGAGAATGATTAATGATGTGGTGGAAAAGGAAGTAGTTCATATATGATAATATATGATGAATAATGATGTTGCAGGATGAATGATTTATAATGTGTCTATACTAGTAACATGTGATTAGGGGATTTGATATGATTTTACATAATTCTGTTTGCGTAAAGTTATATAATATGTTCATATAATTGTCTACTGTGGTATCATATGCACTTGTTAGATGGAGAATGTGATTGAACTAGGTGAATTGATTGGAAAAGATGAAGTAGCAATTGCATGAGAATATAAATTTTGTGATTATGAATATACGTTTAGGTGACAAAGTGGATTTGTAATATATAGTAACATGGAAATAGGATTTGTAATGTATGAGTATGTTTTATTTTACGAAAAGTTATAAAGTTAAAGTATGTGGTAGTACATGATTGATAAGTTGAATGTTATATGAGCATGATAGATGTCAATGTCTGGCTTTTGGTAGGTAGTAACATGTGGTTGGGGATAGTGGTTTTACAATTATCGAGTCGCTTTTGTTCACCTTGTTGATGTTTAAGTTGTTTGAAAGAAAAAAAAATCAAATAGTTATGTCGTCTGATTACAACAAAGTTGTTTTTAAACTATTATAACTTGAGATGCATAAATGATTTTAAAGTGATTCCAATTGGAGGTGATATCTTGTTCTTTTACGATTCTAACGATAGTTCACACGCCCAAAACGACCAAGAAACGAGTGAGTTATAACCGTTTTACGAAAACTGGACAGTGCTGAGAAATGCGTAAGGTACTCGATCGAGTGGCCCTCACTCGATCAAGTGCACCTCTTGGTACTCGATCGAGTAACCCTTACTCGGTCGAGTAGTCCTGGTAATTTGTTTTACGTGCTTCTGACCTTCACCTACTCGATCGAGTGACCTGTACTCGATCTAGTGACTCATGTTTTGGGTCATATGTTTATCTTTTGACTTCGTTGCATATTATGTTTAATTCAAGGGTGTTCTTTTGCTTCTTTATACGTTATTTCACGTATATGTTGGTCCTGATGCGTAAGTTACCCAATCTTATGACGTAAAGAGTGGCACCTATGGTGATTATGGGTTCGATGGGGAGGACATGAGTTATATGTGGTTGTAGTAAATAGTGGAAAAAGAAAAAGAATGATTGGTAAGGCTTATTAAGGCATGGAGCATATTTTGTGAGAAGAGATGAGTGATTTGATTTTGTGTTGAGTAAGGTAAAAGTAAGTAAATGTGGGCAAGGGATGATGTGAGTTTGTGGAACGTGAGAACGAAAAGATTGAAAGGAAGGATGTGGATGGTGGCAACTTGAGAGGTGTACGGAATTATCGAGGGAGATAGTTAGGAATCGTGTGGGTTAAGAATATATGTAGTGAAATGTCGTTTTAGAGGAATTGAGAAGAGTGGTATATAGTGAACTTAATGGAGACATGTCGCGACGTGGATTTGTAGATAGTGAGTGAGTTTGGGAATTTGTGTTATCAAGAGGTGAAACTAATGTGTGATTTCCTTGGGCAATTAACGGTATAAAATGAATTTTGATTTCTAGAGATATAAAAAGGGAGATGCAATTGTTTGAACAGTAAACGTTGATTCTATGGATGGATTAGTGGCAAGTGTGAGTGATAGCATAATAAGAGAATATCTATGGTAAGAAAGCGTAAGATGATATCGATATGAAATAATGAGATGTGAGTTTTGGAACAATGAGAAGGTTACCGGAGCACTAAAGAGTTAGGTAGAAGTAATAAGGAGTTGAATGGTTAGTTGCTTTTGTCGAGTGTAAAAAGAAAAGAATGAGGGGAGTAAAACTAGGAAAATGTTCACCGGAGTTATGTGATATAAAAGTAAGGAATCGTCGAGATGTATGATACTATCATGAGGATTTGAGTTAACGGTTATATAGGAGTTCCTGGACGACATGATAATCATGAGTTTCGAGGAATTAAGGAAAGTAAAAAGCGGGGTAAATAATTTGCACGATATGAGAGCTTGGTGGTGAGTTGGATGACGATACAATTAAGGATAGTATTGGAAATAATGTTGAGGTAATTTATTTGATGGGTTTGATGTTCGTTATTTGGGGATGTTAACCAAAGATAGGAAAGAAACCGTGATGTTTAGAGTTGAGTGTAAGAGGCTTGATATCCGAACGATGGTAGTGTTGAGGTGTTGTCACTAGTGGTTAATGGTGATGATAAATAGGAAAGATGGCCATTCTAAAGAGGTTGATTTTGTAGAGACCGAATTGATATGTATGGTTGTGAGGAAGTATACGACGTAGTATTAGGAGGCGGTTTCTCGTAATGAGTGTTAGCTGTATGGTTATGTATGGCAGAAGGTGCTGGTTATGCGAATGGAAGAATGTGTTATGAGGAGCATACGAGTTAAGCTCAGGCGAGAGGTAACCTTTATCTGATGGTAACTTACGTGATCAGGATTGATTAGTTGGATGTGATTACGGGTCTATGGTGTGTATAAATGTTTGTGTGAGGTTTTGACCTCACAAGAAGTAGTATGGTGTGATAATTATAAAGTTGTTATCTGAATTTTCTATATGTTGAGTACGGTAACCTAATTGAATGATATATAAAAAAATGGTAATAATTTGATTGATCTGGCATGGTTAGTTATAATTGTATGTGTATTTATAATACATGTGTATTCCGTGAAATGGTAGGGATGATGTTCATGAGGTGCTTATCCGTTTATTCATATAATATGCTGCGTTGTGATTTAGTAAAGTGGATTTGAGTAAGTTTTCTTGTCCGAGAATTTATTTCTGAGTCAGTGTTTATGGGATTGTGTATGTTGTGATGTCTATCGGTGTGGTTGTGGTGCCTCGGGTGGTGATCCGGACACGGTACTTAGTGTTGTGATGCGGGTATTTTCGCACTGCGGTGTGGCTGTTGGTGGCGGTGTTGCGATGCCGTCACCGGTTGTGGTGGAGTAGGCGAGATGATTATGATACGAGTTTTCGAAAGTACATACCAGTTAAACATAGATTGTTGTTTTATTTGCTGCTGTTCCTTGTGAGTTTTGGTTGAACATGTAGACTGTTGTTTTGTTTGTTGATGTTTCTTACCAGTTTTAGTTTGGGAATGAGGGTAGAGTATGATATGAAAGAGAGTTGTATATGTTTTCATTGTTGTCATGGTATAGTGATATTCTGTTGATGGGACACAGTTGTCAGAAGTTATTACAGTACGTTTGATCTTGTTGTAGATGAGACATTGGTACACATAGTCATGGCAAGTGATTTGTGGAATATGTGTTGTACTGATCTGGACGCTACAGGTGGTTCATAATCAGATTTTGGGGACAGTGAGTGTAGGGTGTTGGGAATTAGTGTCATGTTAAGTTATGTATGAGTTTTGCGGTAATGAAAGAAAAGAACTTGAGGATCTAGTGTGAGTGTATGTAATAAATGTGGATCGTGAGTTATGAGTATGGAGATAGGTGCAGGTATAGAGGATTATGTCATTTTGGCAGTAATAGGGAACAATTGAAGTTTTGGTTAAGCTAAAGATTTTGAGGTATAGGTTAGGTGGTGTGACGAGTGAATTGAAGTATGAGAATTTTTTTTAAGTAAGAGAGCCTTAGATATATGCATGGCGAGTGTTTAGATTATAGGTGGTTATCTTTGACATGTGGTGGTGATGGGGATAATGAGAAAATATAGCTAGGATTTAGTATTAATGAGTTACGCGGACGTAACATTTATCTTAAGAGGAGTAGGATGCGATAAAAGAGATTTTGATGGTTGTGCATATGGTAGTAAATTGGAAGTAGAGTGTTGGTGTAGCATAAAGGACGGATATTTGTTTTGATTGATTTTATTAAAGGTCATGACCGTACTTGTAGTAGTTCGAAGTTTAGGAATGGGAGAATATTTCAATAGTGTTGACAGTTGGATGACGATGTTATGAGTGTGAGTAAAATTCGAGGACGAAGTTCCTTTTAAGGGTGGTAGAGTGTAACATTCCATTTGATGTTATGAGTATCTTGATATTGGATTTTCTAGTGGATGATATGTTACGGAGCTAGCAGCGTTTGTGTTGGTAGTATATGGAGCTAGTGTCGAGAGAGATATATTGTAGTTGATATGATATCGTGAGACATGTTGTGGAGGTAGGCGTACTTGGTGGAGTTGGGGTTAAGAGTTCATGTTTTATAGGGTGAGGTTTTGTTTTGAGTTCTTAGTTGCGTTGTTGTGTCTTAATCGTGTTGATAGGTTTGTTTTTATGTATGGGTTGAACTTCAGGGACGAAGTTCTTTTTAAGGAGGGAAGACTGTAATACTACGGTTTTATGAGTTTATGGGTACTCTATCGAGTGGGGCTTACTCTGTCGAGTAAGTAGTTTTTGACGCAAAACAGTAGTCTGCCTGTAGGGTACTCGATCGAGTAAGTTGGGTACTCGATCGAGTATGGGGCACTCGATCGAGTGAGTGCCTTACTCGATCGAGTAAGTGTGTTTTACGGGTTTGTTTTGACGGGTTTTACTAATAACGCGAGATTAATATAAAAGGCTTCCGTCATTTTCTTTAATCACTTTTCACCTTTCTAAACCTTTAAAAAGAAAAAGAAGTAACGTAGTTCTCTCTCGTCGCGTTGTTGGCAAATCCTAATGGCTAGAGTCGTCGGATCGTTAAGTTCTTTACGCCGTTGAGACCGTCGTATTGTGGGTAAGCTCCTAGTATGATTTTTATATTGTTTCCTTGAGTTTGGTTAAAACCCTAATTGGGTAGATTTGGGGGATTTGGGGGTTTTTATGATTGTATGATTAAGGTAGTATTTGTATGAATGTATGTGTAGGAGGAGGGTTCTTAGAAGAGAGGTTTTGAGACAGCTGCTAAATCGTCTGATTCTGTGATTGCTGTTCCAGGTAGGGTTTCCCTACTCAATATTAATTACATAATGTGTGTGGTGATTGTGCTGTAATTGTTGATTTCATATTGTTGATTGATTCAGACGGTTGTGATTTCATATTGTTGATTGTTTCAGACGGTTGTTGATTTTGTATTGTGATTACTGTTTGATTGTTTGTGTTCTTCGGGTTACGTCCCTTGCTGAGTGGAGTCACTTGCGGGAGTGGCTTCACGCCCTTGATTCGCCTTCTGTGGAACCCGCCACATAAGGGATGTGCACATTAATGAACATGGGTTTATCGCTCGACGGAGATGAGCGGGGCTTAGGTGGGAACGGCTGCAGTCCCCACCGCGGCGAGGAGTATCTTTGCGATGGGTACTGCAGGGGGCTACACACTTTAGTGTGTAGTCAATTATGAGGTGATTGGAGATGGAGACTGGGATTGTGTGTGAGCTGTTTGTATGATTGTTTCAAAGTGTGGCTTTGATTGTGTAATTAGTATCGACCCGTTTAATGTTTTAAAAATCGTGGTGATCCATTCGGGATGGTGAGCAGATTATTGAGCAGTATGATATGACGCGTATGGGATAGTTGGGATGAGTCATCACGTGGCGTTAGAAGTCTTCCTTGTGTCGACGATGTTTTATAGTTTTGATAGTTTTGTCAGTAGACCGTCTGAGAACCTTGTATTTCAGTTTAACAGTTTTGGTTTTGATCATGTAATCACTTTAAACTATATTGTTATTTAAATGATGTTTCTTCATTGTCATTTGATTATCATAGCCTCGGGTAACCGAGATGGTGACATTCTTATACCTTAAGTGGTCCTGGTAAGGCACTTGGAGTATGGGGATGTCACAGTTAAAATTTGAGATAGATGATGGTAAACTGATTATGGATCAAATACATGAGTATGAAAATCTGGTTTATGAAATTCTTGTGAAGGGATGGTGTTGTGTGAGTATATGCAAGCTAATGCTCTTACTGAGAAGTTGTCTTCCCCTAGTTGGGATGAGTATGAGAAACATTGAGGCATAAGAAGAAGAATATGAAATTGCAGGAGCTAATTGATCTTATCAAGATTGGGGATGCTACAAGGAGCCATGATCATGTCAGGACTAATGCTACTAACACGGTTAAAGCTAATATTGTTGAAGCCCTTATAAACATATCACAAGCCCCTTAATTTCCCGATGTGGGACAACTTTCCTCTCATACTCTTGGGGTGTTACACTAGGTGGTTAAAATTTGAGATAGCTGATGGTAAACCGATTATGGATTGAATACATGAGTATGAAAATTTGGTTTTTGAAATTCTTGGTGAAGGGATGGTGTTGTGTGAGTATATGTAGGCTAATGCTCTTATTGAGAAATTGCCTTTTCCTAGTTGAGATGAGTATAATAAACATTTGAGGCATACTAAGAAGGATATGAAATTGCGAGAGCTAATTAGTCATATCAAGATTGAGGATGCTACAAGAAGCCAGGATCGTGGCAGGACTAATTCTACTAACACTGTTAAAGCTAATGTTGTTGAATACAGGAATACAGGTTAATGTGTAATTTGTGGAAAGATTAAAGAGTAATCTATTCTAATCTACTCCTAATCTAATCTAAAGAAGGATTGAATTAACCTAATGAAAACTTGATTCTAATCTAAGGAAACTTGATTCTAATCTAAAAACTTGATCCTTTGATTATTACAAATGGGGTATTTATAGTAGGGATTCATTAGGTTAAGCAAGGGTAAAATAGTAAATTAACAATGATAATTGTTGGTAGGGAATCGCCGGTCTCAAGGGAGACTCCGGTCTCCTTTTCGCCGGCCTTTGAAAAATATGCGCATCCTTCATAGAACAAGAAGAGCACGAAAAGTTGTTGTAAGGGAATCCGGGCGTCCAAGGCATGAAGACGGGCGGATTGTAGGAAGACGAGCGGACTGTTGGGAAGACGGGAGGATTGTAGGAAGACGGGCGGATTGTTGGGAAGACGGGCGGATTGTAGGAAGACGGGCGGATTGTTGGGAAGACGGGCGGATTCCTGAAGTGTTTTTCTTCATTCTTGTCTGTCGAATAATCCGAGCGTCTTGTGGGGAAGACGGGCGGATTGGGTCTCAGGAATCCGAGCGTCTTGAGGGGAAGACGGGCAGATTGGGTCTCAGGAATCCGAGCGTCTTGAGTCTCGGGACGAGCGGATTGGCGGACAACTTCTTTGTTTGATTTCGGATTGTAAAATGGACGTCATTTTCTCATCCGGACTCCTATTGGAGTGATTCAAAAGCCTAGATCACTTGTTTTTTCGACGCCGTTCCATCTATCATATTTTCAGAGCCAAAGGAGCAACCCTTGGTTCGGTTTTCGATCGATTTCTTCATACAATGTCTTCCTTCTCGTCATCCTTGCTTTTAACCTCATGAGCCTTCTATATACTCTTTATTCCTACATCCTTGGTCATCATTATTGCCTCCTCTTCATACTAGTCCATCTAATATCATCAATAAGCTTCCAAATATGCACGAAAGACGGAAATTTCCGCCTTATTATCTCCTTTCCTACAAAACATGCACAATACAATAGAAAAACGAAATAGGAAGGAATTGACGGATAAAATGGTCATGAAATGCTATAATAGTATGCAAAATAGGCTCAATTAGGGGACTAAATGTGCGCAAATAATGTTCACATCAAATATCCCCAAACCGAACCTTTACTCGTTCCGAGTAAAGAGGTGACAAAAACTAGACCTTTATTTAAACTAACCTACTAATATAACCGATATGAGATAATTAGCGGGTCTCACTCCGCCCCTTCAACTCACAACAAGACAACCATGAGGTAGGATGCCTTCTTGCAAGGCAAGGTGGGTCTTGCCAAAAGGGCGACACATCCAAGCATTAAAGCACACAACATCAAATAATGGATGCATCAACAAAAGAATAGCCACTTTCCTTACTAAGTGGCGGAAATTATCTACAAGGGGAAGCAATTCAAGGGTACACACTCCTTCATAGATGAAATTTCTTCAAACTACTAAGCCTAGAAGGATACCAATAAATCACCTCCAAGTTGTGTCAAGCTAGGGTACCTTTGTCCTCAATCGTTAAATGCTTTCGTCAAGAGTAGACTTCCTATGGTGTTAGAAACACTGGAGGATCGCGGAATTCCCCCTCTTTCATAGACAAGAAGCAGGGTCGTCCCCTCTCTACCATGCACAAAAGTGGATACGATGGATAAAGGGATTGATAGTATTTGAGTTTCATGTGGGAGTTTGCTTTTGTTGTTTTTCCCCCCAATTTCTTGTGGCATATAACATTTGAGAACACTTTCTTTTTGCCATTTCTTTTGATTTTTGGCATTTCAATACTTGACAACTTTTCAACTTTTTACATTTTTCTTTTGAACATTTTCAAAGTCACCCCATATGTAGTGAGGGTGCCTTATATTTGAAGCATAAGAGTTCTATTTTTGCTCCTCTTTTCATTTGATGCAATTTGCAAACTTTTCTTTCACTTTTCATTTCTTTTCTTTGAACTCAAATCAATTTCTTTTTGTGCCCATTCCCTTTGACGACAAAATGTATGGTAGAACATGGATGAATGAAGGTTGCATGGTTTCAAGGATCACCTTGGAATAAACGGTAGCCAAGGAGTTATCACACCATAAGGTACTCTTGACTAGGCCTTAATCCATGGGTCAAAGGATACTAGCATGACACATCCTAGGGTGTTTTACAAGTATTCTAACAAGCAAAGTCTTAAGAAGAAAAAGCATATACTAGGGCCTATATACACTTGTCAAGCTTCCCAAGTAGACGGTTTCACAAAATTTTTCTAGCATGCAAACTACATGCCATGATGCAACTAACATATATACATCCTAATGCATATGATTATACCAACTAATATGCCATATAAACTAAATGCAAGTCCTAAATTCACGTTATTTATACCGCATCACTCAAGATAAAGCCACATAGTCATTAACATAAAGAGGAAAAAGGAGATTGGAAAGATCATACCATGCCGTCTTCAATATTCTCATGTCTCGGATGTGGCGTAGTCATTCAATGTGAACAAGGATGAACAAACACAATATATACAAAACAATATATACAAGACTACACTACAAAGGAAATGAACATGTTTTTGGATTTTTCAAATTTTCAAATTTTTATGGGTTTTGTTTTTATGAAATTAAAAGACATATTTTTGTATTTTTCAAAAATTTTCAATTTTTATGTGTTTTTGGAATATAAATTCTCATCCCCCACTTTATTTTGGACATTGTCCTCAATGTACATGTAGGAGTAGGAATGAAAAAGAAATACATGTTTTTGGATTTTTTTTTTTTTTGATTTATGGAAAATGAAGTACAAATGCAATGATATGATATGAATGAATGCATGCTTTAACTAAATGCAATTCTATATGAGATATATAACAAATGAATGCAATCTAAACTACCCTATATGATGCATTATTTCTATTAAGCTATGGTCACCTATGATCAAACCTCCCCAAACCGATTTAAACACTATTCCTAGTGTAGAAAAGAATAGGATTGGTCATTAGTGATTATGCATGAATTCTAGTCTATATGCAACTAACTATATGAATCATGCGAGATATAATACAATGCAAACTACACTAAATGCATATATACAAATTAATGGTTATCAAGGAACTTCATCAAACCAAGGATTATCAATAAACAATTTCATGGAAGATTATCACAAGCACTCAAAGCACGTAGAAGTCGGTCAAATTCTTGGGAGTGAGAAATAAATAAGCATGGATAACAACACAAGATTATGCAATGAAATAACGCCCAAGTAAAAGACCGAACAAGCATGTCAAGAACATTATGACAAAAATCATAAGAGAAATGATGGATGGAAGGAACATGAAATGGGTAGTTGGTTGGCAATTCACTCAACTCATCCTCCAAATATTCAAAATCACCACATTCAATGCAAGTACTCTCATTATCGTCTAAGGTGATTTCAAGGGTATCTATTTGGAGTACCCAAATGTCCTCATCATATTCCTCATCCCAACAAGGTCCATTATCAAAGGGGTTATCGTAACAAGGCTCACCAAGTTCAACACAATTGTCTCCCTCAAATATGTCATCCTCAAAGGGTGAGTTTTCACTCAAGCTCACATCCATATCATTCTCATTTTGCCCATTAACATCAAATTCCATGGAGGTTGATTTCATTGAAACACAAGAAGAGTAGGATGACGGCATCCAAGCATTAGTTTTACAATCAAGAATGTACTCCTCCTCATCATCACTCTCCTCATCTAGCACTCCATCTTCCCAAGGTGGGGTAATTTTGTGGGCATAGTAGGTTGACTCAAGGTTATAGGAAGGTTTCTCATCCTCACATTTCTCATTTTCATCATAGTTTTCCTCAATGAATTTTTGAAATGTGGTTTTTATCGCTTCTATACCTTCCTTGGCACTTTCAAATATGTCGTGTATAGTTTGCTTGAGACAATGAATGGTCATGAACTCGACAAATTCCCAAAATTCCTCACAACTCATCTCACATATCCTACCATCACTCAAGTGAAATGCCAAGTTGCGGGTTTCAAGGTTCATGCCATTATAAACAACACAACATGCTTCAAAATTTGAAAGAGTAAAACCATGATGCCAAGCATGAGTCATATAATCTTCAAATCTTGCAACATATTTATCAAATGACTCATTTTCATATTGCCAAAAAGTGAAAGTAGACATGTTGAGCATGTGAAATAGAACAAGTACAATAGAACTCAAGAAAAAGAAGCACAACTAAAGCTAGACAAAAGAACAATTCAAATAAACAACATCGTCCCCGGAAACGGCGCCATTTTTGATGGGTGATGTCGTCGGGTCACATCCAATCAAACACATTTATAATACTCAACAAACAACTAGTTAGTGGTAAGTCGAGGTCGATCCATGGGACGGTGGTTACTCAAATTATTCAATGTCATTATGGTTGTGCTTGGGGTTGTCATAATTATAATGGGTTGATGATTCTAATCTAATAAAAACAATAAACAAGCAACAAAAGGAAAGATGTAAACAAATGACTAAAAGTGCTAGGATATCATGGGTTCATAAGGAAATCATGGAAATTGATCATACAAACATGTTCTCAATTATAAGCAAGCAATTATTGTTGTGATGAATTGAGTTGGTTTATATCTTACAATCCTAGGAAGGTTTGGGTCCCGGAGCCGAATCGATTAGATTGTACAACACCTACAAGTCGACTTAATCCTCCCTATCCAACTATATGCATGGTCTAATGAGACTCGAGTTGGTTTATGTCTTACAAGTCTCATTGAAAAGATAGGAGATGGTTGTAAATGCAAGGATTCATAGGCTTAGCATTTCATCAAATATAACATGTGCATAAGTTGAAATCACAACAAGCAAGCAAATTAATCATGGAAGCATATTAGATTAAGCATGAATCATTCCCCATGTTTGTTTCCCCTAATTACCCATTAATCCTAGCTAAGTAACTACTCACTCATGATCAAGTTTAACATGTTAATAACGTTGTCAATCATACTAACAAAGCCAAACATGATGAACAAGTAAGAAAGATTAACAATAATTAAAAAGGGGGATTAAGAGAATTATACCTATGGAGATTCCAAAATAATAATGCAAAGAATAATAGAAGAACTTGATGATTGATGGAAGGTTGTCAATCTCCCAATAAACCCAAATGGTCTTCTAATTACCCAATAATAAACTTGAATTACTTAATAATAAACTTGAACAATGATTAAGGAAAGATTAATGTGTAATTTTTGGAAAGATTAAAGAGTAATCTATTCTAATCTACTCCTAATCTAATCTAAAGAAGGATTGAATTAACCTAATGAAAACTTGATTCTAATCTAACGAATCTTGATTCTAATCTAAAAACTTGATCCTTTGATTATTACAAATGGGGTATTTATAGTAGGGATTCATTAGGTTAAGCAAGGGTAAAATAGTAAATTAACAATGCTAATTGTTGGTAGGGAATCGCCGGTCTCAAGGGAGACTCCAGTCTCCTTTTCGCCGGTCTTTGAAAAATATGCGCATCCTTCATAGAACAAGAAGAGCACGAAAAGTTGTTGTAAGGGAATCCGGGCGTCCAAGGCATGAAGACGGGCGGATTGTAGGAAGACGGGCGGATTGTTGGGAAGACGGACGGATTGTAGGAAGACGGGCGGATTGTTGGGAAGACGGGCGGATTCCTGAAGTGTTTTTCTTCATTCTTGTCTGTCGAATAATCCGAGCGTCTTGTGGGGAAGACAGGCGGATTGGGTCTCAGGAATCCGAGCATCTTGAGTCTCGGGACGAGCGGATTGGCGGATAGCTTCTTTGTTTGACCTCGGATTGTAAAATGGACGTCATTTTCTCATCCAGACTCCTATTGGAGTGATTCAAAAGCCTAGATCACTTGTTTTTTCGACGCCGTTCCATCTATCATATTTTCAGAGCCAAAGGAGCAACCCTTGGTTCGGTTTTCGAGCGATTTCTTCATGCAATGCCTTCCTTCTCGTCATCCTTGCTTTTAACCTTATGAGCCTTCTATATACTCTTTATTCCTACATCCTTGGTCATCATTATTGCCTCCTCTTCATACTAGTCCATCTAATATCATCAATAAGCTTCCAAATATGCACGAAAGACGGGAATTTCCGCCTTATTATCTCCTTTCCTACAAAACATGCACAATGCAATAGAAAAACGAAATAGGAAGGAATTGACGGATAAAATGGTCATGAAATGCTATAATAGTATGCAAAATAGGCTCAATTAGAGGACTAAATGTGCGCAAATAATGTTCACATCACCCCCGAACAAAATGGTGTAGCTGAAAGGAAAAATAGAACTTTAAAGGAGAAGATGAATGTTATGTTATTATCTTCTGGGTTATCTGATTTTATGTGGGGAGAAGCTATTATATCTGCTTGTCATGTTTTAAACAGTGGACCTCATAAGAAACTTGATGTGACTCCTTATGAGATTTGGAAGGGTTATCCACCTAATTTGAGGTTTCTAAATGTTTGGGGATGTTTAGCCAAAGTTGTCTTACCTGCTTTTAAAAGAGACAAAATAGGACCTAAAATTATTGACTCGATTTTTTTGGGTTATGCTTCTAATAGTGCAGCCTATAGGTTCATGATCAAATAAGCGGGTTCGGGTTTTTATGGTACTATTGTTGAATCTAGAGATGTTGTTTTCTTTGAGGACATATTTCCTTTAAAACCCTCTTTAGCGCAGGATTTGACTTTTGATGCTTCTTCCCATGAGGATAATGATAGTAGCTCCCCACCCCATGTTGACACATATAGTGAACCAGCATTAGAACATGGAAGGAGTAAGAGGCCTAGAGTTGAGAAATCTTTTGGGCCTGATTTTCTTATGAAGAAGGATGGTAGATATCTAGATGATGAGGTGGTTGACATGTATATTGTGGAGGAGGATCTTAAGACCTATGATGAGGCTATGAGATCAGTGGATGCTTCTTTGTGGAAAGAGACCATTGATAGTGAGATTGAGTCCATTATGTCTAATCATACTTGGGAGATTGTTGACTTGCCTCGTGGTTGTAAGCCTATAGAGTGTAAATGGGTGTTTAGAAAGAAACTCAAAGCTGATGGGACTCTTGATAAATTTAAAGCCAGGTTTGTGGCTAAGGGTTTCACCCAAAAGTCTGGTTTAGACTATTTTAACACATATTCCCCGGTCACTAAGATTTCTTCCATTAGAGGGATGTTTGTTATTGCTTCCATGTATAACTTGCATGTTCATCAGATGGATGTGAAAACTGCGTTTTTAAACGGTGATTTCGATGAAGAGATTTAGATGGATCAACCTAATGGTTTTAAAGTGCTTGGTCAAGGACATAAAGTTTGTAAACTTGTTAAATCTTTGTATGGACTTAAGCAGACACCAAAACAATGGTATGAAAAGTTTCATAGTATGATTGTTTCTCTTGGTTTTAAAGCTAGTGATGCTGATACATGTATCTATATGAAATTCAATGCTAGTGATAGTGTTATTATAACACTTTATGTTGATGATTTACTTATTTTTGGCACTTTATTAGATGTTATTGATTCTACTAAAAGAATGCTTAAAACTTCTTTTGAAATAAAAGACATGGGTGAGGTTGGTGTCATTCTTGGTTTAAGAGTCCTAAAGACTAGTAAAGGTTATTGTCTTAGTCAAGCTCACTATGTTGATAAAATTCTAAAGAAGTTTGGTTATTTTGATGTTGAACCTGCTACAACACCTTTTGATGCTAGTTTATACTTAAAGAAGAAACTGTCTGAAAGTATGGATCAAGCTGGTTATGCTAAGATTCTTGGTAGTGTCATGTATATTATGTGTTCATCTCGTCCTGATATTGCATATTGCGTTCGAAGATTGAGTAGATATACTCATAATCGTGGTCATGATCATTGGAGTGCATTAGTTCGTCTACTTAGATATCTTAAAGGTACTACTGATTTTGGATTATCTAATTGTGGTTATCCTACAATTTTGGAGGGATATTGTGATCCTAACTGGATCTCGGAGAGTAATGATATACACTCTACCAGTGGTTATGTTTTCACTTTAATAGGTACAACAGTATCTTGGAGATTATCCAAGCAAATGTGTATTGTGAGATCAACAACGGAATCGGAATTTATAGCTCTCGAACTGGCTGGTCGAGAAGCTGAATGGTTGAGAAGTTTATTAGCGAACATTCTTCTTTGGCCAAAGCCCGTGTCATCCTTGCTGCTATATTGTGACTCGTAATCTGCCATTTATGTAGCCAAGAATAAGGCTTATAATGGCAAGAGTAAACATAGACGCCTAAGGCTTAATATTGTTTGTAACTTGATCAAGTTTGGTGTTATCTCTTTAGATTATGTTAGGTCGGAAAGTAATATTGCCGATCCTTTGACAAAGGCCTTGAACAGGAAACTAGTTTCAGAAACTGCTAAAAAGATGAAATTGTGCCCACCTATGTAATGCTTTTACGATGGAAATCCAATCTGGTTAACCAGATTCAATGCGGTCAAACGAAATCGTAGAGCATTGCTTGTATATTATTTATTTAAAGAATAAAGGATGTTATTCAGTTTATCCCTTTTTTAGCATGTTTATTTACTGTAGAGTTAGCTTGGACAGGTGGTAGTCTTTAATGAGTTTCATACCTCAACGGCTTTAGTGGTGTGTGCAGTACACACTTGATGGACTCAGCTACGTGATTGTGGAGTGTTGGCCGCCTCCTATGAGAATAGATGTGGGACATTCTTTAATGCAATCATGAGACATGGTTTATTAACGGCATGGAGCCTTATATTACTCGAGGGAGCTGTTCTCATATTCTTGTTATTGTGAGGTCCAAGACTATGTTCACCTGATAATAGCTACTTTCTTCATTTCTTGTTTCGATCTATCTGTTAAGTTTGGACCAAGTGGGGGATTGTTGGAGTATGGTGTTGCTCCAAACTAAATGTGACAATATTTGTCCCACATAGGAAAAATAGTGAGGGGGACTATTATCCTTATATATGGATGTACACTACCAAGTGTTAACTAGATTATAGAGGAAAGACTATAGTCTCCCCATGCGCGTGCTGCCGTCGCCATCGTCCGGCTCGACTCAGCTCGTGTTCGTGACACGTACGCGGTGTGGTGGGCCTCGAGACACAGATTTATTACAATTCATTGCTATGGTTTATTGCCATTAAACACCAGATTTTATGGCTCCTATGTGACTATTAGAAGTCTCTAATAGCTATATAAACCCTTTACTTCCAGCATTCCTAAACACACAAAAATACAGAAACTTTCTCTTACTTTTCTTCCTTACTTCTAATTTTTGACAAGCAGTTCCCACTTCTCTCTTTGGAGTGCACCATCGTAGGGAAGGAGGTGTTAACCTTGGAGTCAGTGACCAAGGTACCCGGCGCACCATAATGGGGTCTAACTTACTTAAGACAGTGTCTTACCCGGCGTCTCAATTAAGGTGGTTTTCAGTCAGATAAGTTCATATTTCTTACAATACCGAATTTCACATCCACCAAATTTGCTTCGACATCAAGAACCCCTTTGTTAGCCATTATTTGCGTGTAATTGCCATTGTCAACCATAAACAAGTATTTTGTTTCAACTTTATCTCAAAAATCAAAAGTTTACTTACGAATCGTAATAAGATCGGTCACCATTCTCATTACATTGAAGATGTTAATTTGATCTGAATTTGCCTTAGTTATATCCTTATTCTCTAGAATTAACTAGTTTCAACTCTGTCAAAATCCTATGTTTCTCACCTTTGTACTTATGAATGTCGAGTGTATCACGTCAATTTATCGTTGATTCACTGAATGAATGTAAGGAGTTCTTATAACCATGCAAGAATTAATCAACTTCCGAAAAGTTTGAATTTCGAAAAAAGATATTCTAGGCGTGAATTTTGAAAAAAGGAGGTAGGGAGTTGAAAATCGACAAGTTAAGGTTAAGATTGGGGTCTAAACACTAATTTTTCACATTTTTTCCACTTAGGAATTATACTTTTAAAGTTTCCGGGTAAGGACTCTAAACAAACTCCGTCAAACATTCCGTAAAAAATGCTTTAATACCCTATTATCCACTATATCTTGAACAAAGATGTGTATATGTCGACAATGAGTATCAAAAAGGCTACACATACGCAATGTGTATGGAAAAAACATACACAACCAATTAAAACATGACAAGTGGCAATTTTGATTTAATCTCAAACTGTTAGTTTAGGGTTAGGTTTTTTGGTTAGGTCTATCACACAACGCTACGATTAAAACTACATATTATAATAAATTTGTATAGATTTATTTAATTACATTTAAGTCTCTTGGTTTCCGGATTATATATATAGTATTGATAGTATACCCTTAACGTATTTCCAATTTAAATAATCTATACTTGATGAATTAGTCAAATAAAGTAGATAAATAATATAAGTAAACGTGATATCTACTTATATTATTAACATTTATTACATATTCCATGTAACTCATATATAATTAACATGTACTTGAAATTATTGAAATATTCCTGGTAACTAATTAATTAAGATACACATCATTTGTACTTTTAATATTGGGTTTTTCTATATGGTAACACTACCTTTCAAATATCATATATGGTAATCCCCAACTCTTTTAATACATATTTGCGTGACCCTTAACATTTTTTTCCCGTCAATTTTTCCGTTAAAGTATGTGACGTGGCCAATTGAATTTTGAAATTTTTTACAATGTAATCCTCTATTTTTTTACATCCTATAAGGTAGCCCTATTTTTATTTTTTGTTTACAAAAGAAACCCTATTAAAAATACTTCCTTAGTTCCTCAATTTCATTCTTAGCACGTTTTTCAATCGAGTACTCCAAAAAAAAATTGTTAACTCTCAGTATCATCATCATCATTAAGGAATTAGTACCGTAAATGTTCAAAAATTGGGTTCAATATTTAACAAAGAAATATTGACAACCCAACTACGACCTACCTTGCACTCCCCTCTACATGTATACCAAATTTCAGACAAACAAAGTATCATAACCCCATTAAAAGACCCACGAAAAAACTCCGACCACCCGCTATAAACCCGGATTTACAGCAACTCTCTATGACAAGCCTTACTTTACCTACCAACCGACCCCACTTAAGGCACCTTTGACAACCGTATTGAAAACCCCTGGAAAGCCTGTACTCCTACCTTTCCAACGAGTCCAAGAGCACCTCAAATCGACCTCGTTTGTTATCTCAAACATCGACTGCAAGTCACCCCTTTGCAAGTGATGACCAGGAAGTTGTCGCAATCCGGCAAAAAAGTCATATTTGACAAAAAATATTATTAAAGGTTGTGTTTCCTAAACTTTTTTTTAAAGGTGGTGTTTGGAAATAGTTTTTTTTTTCTAAAGGTTGTGTTTGACCAAAAAAACCCTATAAACTATCATGTACATTTCACGTATATGAGTGGTACATTAAATGTAGAGGTGGAAAATGGGTCAATGGAATCGGTATGGGTTGGTCGGTTTGGGTCGGCCATTTAGGGTTTGTCACTTCGGATCAGATCGGGCCAGGTCAGATCATTTCGGGTTTTAGGTCAATTTCGGATGATTTGTTGCCGGGTCATTTCGAGTCAGGTTATTTCGGGTATGGGTCATTTTGGGTCTGATCGCTTCGAATAAATGGCTAAAACGCTTTAGTTAGTACGATTTTAATTAAGAAACACTATTTTGCAAAGAAACCTATTTATTAGGACAGTTGTAACTAGGGTTGTAAATGATCTTATCCGGAACGTATAGCCCTCAAAATCAGCTCGGCTCGAAATTTGTCAAAACTGATTCCGACCAGATTTTGAGACCAGGTGAACCAAATCTGACCCGATTCCGAGCTTGGTATAGCTCGGATCGAAAGCTCATTTAGGCTCTTTTTATTTTTATTATTATTTAAATTTGGCATCTTACAATTGTTTTTGTTATTTTAATGTTTTATAATCATATTTTTATCATATTTGATAAATATTTATATTTGCATTTCTCTTAAAATATACTTATTTTAAATTTGATTTAAAAGTTAAAGAAAATAATGGTTAACTAAGCTCGAATCGAGCTCGAGTTGAGTTCGAGCCGATTCCGAGCTTTAATTTTTAAAGTTCGGAAAATCCCGAGCCGATTCTGAGCTCAAGCTCAAGTTTCTAAGTAGATTTCAAGCTTACCCGAGCTTGATCGAGCTCAAATCGGCTCGGTTACACCTCTAGTACTTGTAACCAAATAACCAATTAAACTTTATTTTGATTATATAATATTAATATGACATAGTACTTGTCGTTTCAGGTAATTCTGGGTCAGTTTCAGTCATTATGGATCGGGTTAGTTATGGTTCAGGTTTTTTCGGGCTTGGTCATCTCGGATCGATTCAACATTGGGTCAATTTAGGTTTGGGTCGGGTCAATTCAGGTCACTTTCGGGTTTTGGCTTCAGCCTTATTGATGAGTCATAATTATATGCATATTTATGCCTCCCCTTAATTACTTTTGATACCGTTTTTGTGCTAATTTATATTAATTACATGCCTTTTATGTTAGAATGTTATTACTTCCGCTATTTGATGTTAATGGAGGAATGATGCATTTGAGGAGAAAAAGAATGAAATGGGCATCGCGGAGTGGGCATGAAGGAATACACGAAGCATGACACGGGAATCTAGAAGAATAAAGGAAGAAAAGTAAAAAAAGACAACACGAAGAAAAGAGCTGAAAAAGGAGGATACTTGATCAAACCTGAACAAGCTCGATCGAGTACAGCCAGGCTCGATCGAGTACACCATACTTTCCAGAATTTTCCGCAATTTTCTTATGTCGGTTATGTTTTACTATAAATACCCAATTCGTACCCTATGTTTAATTACGCTTTATTTTTACCTAATTACGCATAGCTACTCTAAAAACTCTCTTAGAATACTCTTATATTAGTTTACATTAGTTTTGTTTCCGGGTCTAAACACTCTTTAATTACGGTATTCTTTAATCCTTCTTTAGTTATTATTAATTCAAGTTCTATTTCATTCAGTTGTTTTGTTCATCTTATTATGCTTTTAATCATGTTGTTCATTAATCTTATTGTTGTTATTCCCTTTATCATAAGTAGCTAATTTCATAATCTAACGTGAAAGGGGAACTAGGTTGTTAGAAAAGGGTTAAGTAATGAATTGATTGTTAAATTGCTTTTGATTGTTGTTCAATTGTTGTCTTACATCTAGTTAATTAATTACTTATCAGAATTGGTTAATTAGTCTTGCAAACTAGGATTATCACCAACAGAGTTAAGACTAGTATAGGCCACGATAATTGAATTAGACTGACTTAATAATAACGATCACATGTTAAGCTTAGATCTAAAAAGACATATTAGAATCGACCGATCGTATGACTTTCAACAATATAAATTGTTCAATCAATGAATTAAATCTCACCCTTGGATGACTACCTAGTGAATCCGATCCCTAGACTCTTTTAATATTATTTGAATTTGCCTTTATTTACATCGCAATTAGTTATTAGAAATCATACAATCAAACCCCATAAAATTGTTACTTTTAACACGAACTTAAATATAAACAAACTAGATTAATTAACTCGTCTCCCTGTGGATTCGACCCTTTCTTACTGCTAGCTACTAGTTAGTTGAGAATATGATTTATTTTGATAGGCAAACGACTGAAAATAACCTTATCACTTATCGAGTCGGGTCATTCGGGTATGGCCCGTTTTACCATGTCTAATTAAATGTATAATATAGGTACTTATTAGGTACATTTTATGTAGATATGAAATACATTATCTATACTATAGTTACATATAATCATATTAAAGGTACATACCATGTATATCGTCTTAATTAGTTATCAAGTATGATTCAATAATTCATCAGGTACATTTTAATTATATAGAATATGGGTGTAGCCGAGCCGATTTGAGCTTGAGCTTGGGTGAGCTTGGAATCGGCTCAGAAACTTGGGCTTGTTAGGAATTTGAGTATGCATGAATAAGGATTGACAATAGTTAACCACAACGAATCGACTCCGCTTTCCAAATAGAATAATTCGACCCTTATTAGTGCCTGGGTGAAACCGAATTTCCTATTGAGATAAGACGGTGCCCTATGATTTTTGGCACAAAAATCAGAGACGTAATATAGAAATATTTTGTGTAGAAAGTTCATTCTTTTGATGAAGTAGAAGATTTTATTTTTCTGTAACCTGTTCTTCTTATCCTCTATCTATTTATATAGAAAGGATTTGGGAAACAGGGAAACAAGGGAGATATATTTCTAAAGGGTTGTAACTCTTCAGAAATTCATATTACAACTACGTCATAGTTATTCGAATGACCGTAATCCCGTAAATAATTATACAAGTGTATACTCCGTACTTTTCGAACTCGTATTATATTATTTAGAAATTACTCATCTATGAACCAGCCTTAATTACGCCAAATGAACCGGTAATTACTCTTAAATCACCAAAAGGGCTTGAGCTTGGAATCGGCTCGAAATTTTCCGATCTTAAAGAATTAAAGCTCGGAATCGACTCGAATTAGGCTCGAGCTCGACTCATGCTCCGTTAAATCTTTGCTTAATTTCTCTTACTTTTAAATCAAATTAAAAATAAATATGTTTTAAGAAAAAAAATACAAATATAAAATACTTATCAAATACGGAGTATAATAAAATTATAATCATAAATATTAAAATAAAATTTATTTAGAACAAAAACAATTTTAAAAAGCCAAAATTAAATAATAATAATAATAATAATAATAATAATAAACATAAAACGAGCCTAAACGAGCTTACGGGTCAATCTCGAAATCAGCTCAGAATCAGTTTTGATCGATTTTGAGCCGAGTTTTGACCGAGTTGATTTCAAGATCTTTACAAACCGGCTCAGGTCATTTATAACCCTAAATATACTCATTTTAAATAAGAAATTGTGTTACCTTTGGCTTTGAGGCATGGTTTTCAAAATATTTGTTTGGTATCACAACTAAGTCATCCTCTTCAACAACAAAATGTCAAGTCACCATATGATATACCTTTTAATTAGTCTCACTTTAGACGGGTATATCCGTCTAAAGTGTAGACGGGTCAAATCCTTCTTACTACTAAGAGAATAAAAAAATTCTTAGTTTTCCCTCCAAATGCTTTTATCTAAATAAAGAAACTACTAAAACTTTCTTTTTTTTAAACTATTATCTTTTCATTAAAATATAATCTTATAATTAAACTTTAATCTTATAATTATTCAAAATTATGATTTTTTCATCAAAATAAAATAAAATTGATATTAAATTATAAACTATAAGTTGGTAAATTTTTCATTAAATGCAATAATTATAACTTTAGAGAATAACTTGACACATACTTACCATTAACTTTGTGACAAAAAAAAATCATTAAAATAATTGGAGAAAAATTACAAAATGAAATCTTTAATTTTATGGTAGAAAAAGCATATAGATTTCATAAAAATACACCTTTCATAACATTAATTTTCCATTATAAATAACACACCCTACAAAATAAATACTCTATATATACCGCGCATTGCGCGGGATCTATCCTAGTATGTCACCACTTACATAATAACATAAAGTGGTGACATCCCACTTGTATTTTATTCTAAAAGTGGTGTGATATTTAACTCATCTATTACTTTAAACGGATAATGACCGTCTAAAGTGAAAATTTGTGTATACTTTTTGCGTGAGTGTCTTTTTCCCGCCAGTAAATAAACTACTTTTCCTCAAAAGCTAGATCATTTTTAAAATGCTTTAGGAGCATGATATGGTGAATCATGCATCTATAGAATGAGCTAAGATCCTCTCTATTAAATGAATGGTCCATTTTTTTATGGTCTAGATCATATTCTGGTATTATTCAACGGCCCTAAGTTTATGCATGAAATTAAAGAGGGAATGAATTTAGAATAGAAACTATTAATTCCTCCATTTCATTCGATTCTATACATTTACTTTTTGGGCACTATTTATAAGTGAGGAGAATTTTTTATACAACTTCTAATATATTGCATAAAACATAGTCATGTAAGATCTGTTTAAATTGTCTTACTGAGTACATTGTGAATATCATGAAGCAAATATATAAAATTGAATAAAATGGAGGAAATATATATTATATGGTGTTTAAACAAAAAATATAAAGAAAAGAAATTGAGCGGATTTTTTGCCTCTAGAATCTAGAGACTTGATCGCACCGACTTTTAAATCAACACTAGTTTTAAACCCGTGCAAAAAAATGCACGGGTCGTGATAATATGCGCTTTTATTGGATATATATACACACATAAATGAGCGTTATTGAATTTCAATCTCGTGGCAATATAAATAAGTTTGTAATTGGAAATTTGATGTACCAAAAATTTAAATTACTAATCACTACCATCTAATGCAAACAATGTTACAAAGTGTAAAAGTAATTTAGAACGTTACAAATACTCGAAAATAAAGATAATAAAATTAAAGGTAATATAATAATGTGTATGTTTCTAAATTCTAATAGAGTTATTAATAAATTTATGTAGCAAACAACTTATTTACTCCCTACGTCACAATGAAATGTGATGTATTCTTTTCTACAGAAAAACCAAGGTATGTATGTGAAATAAACCATTAAAATAAGAAAATAATGACTACTTACACACACTAACCACTTAGGCTTGTTTGGTAAAACTAACTGAAAAGGTAGCTGAAAATTAGGAACTGATAAGGTAGCTGATTATATAAAAAAATGTTTGACAAACTAACTGAAAAGGTAACTGATTTAGATAAAATGACGTAAAAGGATATAATAATTATTTAATAGTATAGATTTAAAGGGTAAAAACGGAAAATCAAACCAAATCAGGTACCTGAAATCTCAAATGCTACTCTACGTAGCATTTCATTTCAGGTAGCTTATTTGGTTAAATAAGCTACTTGCCAAACGCTTATAAAAAAAATAAGGTACCTGAAATTATGGTCAAATAAGCTACTTTGATTAAATCAGGTATCTAAAATGCTTTGCCAAACGGAGCCTTACCTAATGTTTGTCAAAATTAAAAATAGATAACAAATGAATAATACGGAGTATGCCTCAAAATAGAAATAGACTAGGTAGTATCCCGCGCTTCGCGCGGCCTGTTTTAAAATTTAATTATTATAATTGAAGAAAAAATAACATAATTTATATATGACCTTTAATATTTTTATTTAAAAATAAATTTAATTTTCTTAGGTTTAACTTCAATATTTTAAAATAAAATACATACACTTTTAATTAAAATTAATAAGTGATAATTAATTATGCATGGTCAACGTTTTATAAATTATTTTGTGACTTATCAAATATCATATTAATTAAAATAAAATTTATTCGAATAATGCAACAATCAACATTAAATTCTCAAATTATATCATTTCACGATACGTTATGTTCCAAATCAATTAATATTTGTTCAAAATGATGTAAATATAATTTTATGTAATTTTTAATTTTTTATGTATGACATGTGATATTTATGTATCAAACATATAGAGTTCAAGCTCAACTTATTCAAATGTTTTGATTGTGTCTTGCATGTGTTATGTGTCAAAAATATCTATAAGAATTGCACCTTTTTTATTTTTAAACAATTATATACTCCGTATAAATGATGTTTAAGAGTTTACCTGTAAATAAAATAGGTTAAACTTTCTCAAATAATATTTTTTGAGGTTTAATTTCAAAGTATTTAAAATATAACATATATATTTATATATTAGGTAGAATTCCGTGCTACACATGGCCTGTTTTTATATTTTTTTGTTGAAACCCTAAAATGTACAGTAATTTATATGGTGGATGCACGTAATATCATATTGTATTTATAAGTTGACTAATCTATTCACTTAAACTATAACTTATAGGTCCTATACTCCTATATAACTCTTACCTTTTACGGAGTATATAAAAAAAAGGTTCATTCGAATCTCTTACGTATTATTTGCAAAAATATCACTCTGTAAATTTTTTCAGCGAATAATTCATGTATAGGAAGGGTATTGCCCGCATGTCAAAGTTTATTAAAAAAAATTAGAACTTTCCGTGATTAATATTGATTGAAAACTGTCGTTTTAAGTTTTGAAGAAAATGGTTCTTTGATGGAGAGAATGAGAGATTTGAAGTAATGGGTAGAAATAAATGTCAAATTTACAAAAATAAGGTGAAAAATTAGCTAGGAACCTTGGAAAAGGGTTAAAAGAATGTGATAAAGTGTCTCATAATAAGATATGGTTTATCCGTAGTAATCATTAGTTTACTACTCGTCTACTCCGAATTATAGAAACGGAAATTATTAATTGATACATTGTAATAATTAAAAAAAATGAATAAGTAAAATATTACTATGACGGTCGACGTAAGTGGTAATACTATTGTTTCTTCTACATTTTCATTTCACATTTTAGTTATTTATATTTTTCAATTTTGATTATGCTATCTTATTAAAAGTAGTTGTTAAATTGTCATATTGTCTTCAAACAGTTATAATCTCTCCCGTTTACAATGAACTTTTATTTTGATTATGTATGAACTTTACGTTGGAATTTTAATATATACATAGATGAAAATTTTATTTTATTGAGTGACTTTAAATAAAAAAAAGTAATTATTTTATTATAATATCACACTTATAATAACTATAAACCCATTTGTAGTTACAATTTACCGTATCATATTACCTTTATGTTCTATGAACAAACACATACTCAAAACTATCTCTAATTTAAACCAAGTTATGGGTATAATTCAATAGTATATATGAATTACTAATCGGAGACTCATTCCCTTTTCTTACTCATCTCTACTCATCTCTATATTAGATACTCAAGAACCATCTCCGTATCGTTTTTTACGCCGACGAATCCCTTCTTTCACTTAATGCTACTCTAGTAAATCTTCCTCCATAGTCCATACTATCTATTACAGAGTACTTTACATATGAGATTTTCCATTAATCAATAATAAAAAGTAGTTCCTTATTACAAATAAACACCACTGACCATGAACCAAACTAATAACATCAGGACACCATAAAGCTAGAGACATACATTCGTAAGCCAACAACAAACTTGACATATCTAGTACTTTTCAGACTCACGAATTACTCCGTAACGATTTCCTCAGATCTCTTCTTTGACCGCATTCCTCACTTCAAGTCTTCAACCCTTTTCTATTCTAGTAGTACTTCAACGAATTCATCATTGAGATGATAATATCTGAGCAGATATATTTGGCACACTATTGTCGAAAGGAAAGTGGGTTTTTTTTGGACCACTTAAGGACTTGCAAATTAATTGAAAAAAATTCATGCTTCCGTATTATAGCAAGAAGAAACTAAATTTTAGTTGTTGTGACATGTGACTTTGTGAGGAGAATTCTATATTTATAGATGAGTGTCCTGAAGAGAAGTGTGTTAAACACTGAATGTGTACATAGCACTCACATTAATATTATGAGTCTCAAGTACTTTGAATATATGTTGAAAAAGTTAGCAATTTTAGTTTGAAAATATATTTATCTTGAAAATATAAATTTGATGTGTAAACAGAATGCATTCACATGTAGGTAGAAGTACCATGAATTTGGTTCATGCATATTCATTCCCTATGATCTTGAAAATTATAAATTAATCGTTGGTTAAAATATTAGTAGTAATGTACTTATTAACATAAAAATTTATCTAAATAAAAAAAAATAAAAATTAAATGACACGTTTCAGATCCACACGTTCTCAACCCAGTTTTATACTCCCTCCGTCCCGGTCAATTGTTGTCCTTTCGTTTTCGCACAAAGACCAAGGAATAAGGAAAAGGCCAATAACTAAATGACAAGTGGAACAAATTGAATGAGAATGATCAAATTACTCATCAAGTTCATTCTTAAAATAGAAAGAACAACAAATGACTGAGACACCCCAAAATGGAAAAGGACAACAAATGACCGGGACAGAGGGAGTATATAAGATAGGGAGAATCCCGTGCTTCGCACGGTCGATGTGTATATTTTAATTTTCAAACACTAAAATGTAATATCGTTTAGTGGATCTCTGCAACTACATATCATACTTGAATATACTCATACAAAACTCTTACTTTTATAAAAACGTCATTTGAATATACAAAAAAAAAGTTTTTTTATCAAATATAATAGATAATATGAAGTATTTAGCAAATATTAATTATAAAAGTGTTTTCGTATCTCAAAAGACGATTCTTTGAAAAAAAATCCTCCTTCGAGATCAGTATTGATTGAAAAATGTCTTCTATTTTGAATAAAATGATTGTTGATAAGATAGGAGGAGAGATTTTAAGTAGATTTTTAGAAAAAATGTTGGAGATTTTGTAAAAATAAATAAAAATAAAGTGGGAAAATGATAGAAGTTGTTAATAACCCATAAATTATGTTTCATTGTCTTGTTAAATTGATTATTATGAAAATAATCCCTCCTTTTTATCGAATTATCTATAAATTTACTTTTCTTCTCATAATGAGTGAGTTAATAAAGCTTCAAAATAGAGGAAATATAAAAAATTGATTAATACACCTCAAAAAAATTACATAAACTATTGAATAAATTAAATGGCGTAATGTTATTATTTCTATTGTTCTTTCCATTTCACTTTTTAGTTCCTTTTCATTTCTTTACAATTTTGATTCGGCTAATTTATTAGATGTATTTGTTAAATTATTACCACATATCGAATCCAATTATTGTCTCCCCTGTTTATAAGAATTTTACAATTTAGATTCACGTACAGCATTCACACAATAGATATCTTATTTATAATCTAAATTTATGAAAGAATTCTCAAACAAAAAATTTAATTGTTACGGAGTATAATGTAATATCAAAATCATTTACATTTCCCAAACTTACTACTGATCAATCCAAGTAATATTTAGAAAACTATGACATACTCATTTCGAAATTATTATGAGATAAAAAAAACACCTTCATACATAATTCTAATCTAAACTAACTAATGGATATCCATATCCTTTAGTTACTCTTTCTGATAGTTACTCACCTACTCATTTTTCTCTATTTTACCCATCTCTCATGAAAAAACTCAAAATCCCTAGAAAATGAATTCATCTCGATCTCCTGCTCTAGTAAATCTTCCACCATATCTATTAACTTTGGTCTACCTCATCAATTATCTCAACTTGAAGATTCAAATACTGCATAATTATTTCGTGCTACACACTCCATATTGCACTATTTGATGTTTATCAGTTGTTATTGCTAATTATGTAGGTAGGTTAACCTTTTCCAATTGAAATAAATGTAACAATCAAAAACTTAATTTCTGATTCTCATTTTTTTTTAGATTGTCGTATAATTATAGATAGAAGAAACTATAGTATTACTCTCCATACTTTAGTGTGAGGGAGGAGAGAATACTATAGTCTGTATTTATAGGATGCATGGTGCGTTGAAGATGGAATGTGTACATGCACTTCATTGGTACTCGTATAAAGTTTTGAATACTCTGAATGTGTTGAAAAGTTTGGTGTTTGCAACTATTCAAGCAATATGTATCTTGGGAATACGTAAAATTCAATGAATATATAGGATATTGATATTCATGTTACATTAATACATGTAATTAATGACTAAATTATCATAAATGGTCAGATTTAAGGTCAAGGTTGACACGTGGCGCATCCACAGCGTTTCAACCAGCTTTTATATATATATATATATATATATATATATATATATATATATATATATATATATATATATATAAGATAACAATTCACCAGCACGCTTGAAATCATATACTTCGTAAATTGTTATGCAAGCAATAATAATAATTGTACCATATAATTGTACGGTATGCTTTAGAAACTTTGATATAATTAATTGATTAAACACACAGAATAATACTTGTAATAATTGTAGCATATAGTTTTAATTGTATAATTTGGAATATAACTTATATTCAACGAAAATTTTGATATATATAAATATACAATCATCACAAAATGTGAGGTGGTAATGTGGTATATACATGTGTTTCCTGTGATAAAATAAACTTTCAATGAATGTTGAACATGATAGTACATAATTTACATTTGCTTGATTAGATAAAGATATACTACAAAATAAATGTTGCTCTTCCATATGAGTAATAAATTTCCTAAAATATAGTCGCTCGTCCCAGTCAGTAATTTACATTTATAGTATTGAATTTTCCCTCATAATAAAGTAGAAGTAGATGTAATGTATTGACCAGAACAAAGGGTAAAAGTGAAATTTATAAGACTATTTCACCCATAAAACGGTTTCATAATAATATTATAGGGAGACCTCTTACATATGAGTTACAGACTTACAGAGAACTAACTCAATATATAAGACACAAAACTTGTCTAACGAGAGTCTAAATGACACTCTGTATATGTTTTTCTAAAATATTGTAAATATATAAGCAGGATAATAAACTATTAGGCCATCAATCCCCCTTAAACTAAAAGAATAAGAGATCTCTAAGTTTTCCCGCCTAAATGAATTAGGCTATAAATGGGCTTCATAACATCATATATACAACTGAGTCATTCTGATTAATTTTGACTTAAGCTATAAATGGGTTTCATAATATCATATCTACAAGTGCACCATACTGAATAATTTCATACATAAATAATTCTATACCATTTAAAAAAGGGGATAATATATTTTTTTAATTTGTATAGATATATTAATATGATATCTTATTTTATTACATACATGAAATTGCACTAATTATATGTACAATGTGGTAGAAATATTTTTACTATTATTATTTTTAAAACTAAACATTACGGCCAAGAACATGTTTTTAGGAAACATTTTTTAATTAATTCTATTTTTCTATCTTTTGATACAAACATACAGGTTGAGAGTATTCATAAATTGTTATTCCTTCTACAAAGAAAAACTTATGACATATTTTTTCTTAACTTAATATATATCTTTGCTCTATATGAAAACTTAAATTTTGGTTAATTTTTTTAATTGTTTATATAACGGCTTTAGTAGATATAATGATATAATTAAAAACAATATTTTTTTAAAACATAGTTAATAAAATAATTCCGGTTTCGACAATCTTATACGGAGTAAAAGTGTTGAACAATCTTTTTTCTAGCTCTTAATACAAAATATTATTAATAGTAAATTTTATAACTAAATTTCAAATGCAGTTAAATACCAATAGTATAATTGTTAAATTCTCTAATATTCCTATCTAAAAAACCGCGCATTTGTGCGGGATATCTACTAGTTAGCTAAAAAGACAATAATTGAAGCGAATGAGCTATTTGAGAAATCTAATGACGGAGCCCATTTTCTATAAAATTGGGCCATTACCCTTACTCTATGATCCACATGAAATGTTGGATAAATCCCATATAGACTAACCCTAACACTCAGTAGCCAGTCACCGTCTCATACCATTTATCTCCCTCTCTCTAGATGTTCTCATTTCAATGATAATTGATAAATTCATTATACTCATCTCCATTATAAGTATCTTATTCAATCATTTTCTTTATACCTTATTTACAGAGTTAAATTTAATATATTTACACCTTCGCATCCATGCCGATGATCTACGATGGCACCCCATCCCGTTAAAACTAGTTGACAGCGGTGGTTGGTGCAACCCTCCAGGACGGCTGTACCGCACTTTCAATTAGTCATGCAAAATTGCAATTATTTTGGATATTTGCATGAAGTTAAATTGGTCTAATTTATTTTTATAAATTAAAACCTTATTTATGAGATTACTGCTTACAAAAATGAAATGGGGTTCTTTTTCAATTTGTAAATTGCTCTTTATTTGATTAAAATTGGATAACGGAAACTGACTTTTCAACTTCTCCAAAGTATTTGTTTAATTTCAATTTTTTTAATAACTATTTTTGTTGATATATTAATTAATCAGTTATATTATAATTAATTATTATTAATATAAATTAACTAATTGATTTATACTGATAATAAATAATTCTAATTTATATTTTATTAAATAATGTTGTATTTAATCTAGGTTATTTATATTAAGGAGACATATTTAGTATTTTTTTTCGTTTAAATAAATCTTTTAATATTTTTAAACTATTTTTAAAATTATTTCTAATAATTGATTTATGTTGACTATCTAGGAAATTAGAGATTTTTCAAATGGTCACATCATAAGATAAAGAGTGTAATTAAATGTGATTAATGAAAAATCATAAGGAAGAAAAGAATAAATAAGAAAGAGTAATTAAATCAACACAAATTCTTATTTCAGACGGCCTGTTTTCCCGTCTGAAATAAGACCGACAAAATATTGCCATTTTTTAAGAGAATCTTATCTTTATAAATACTAAAACATTTAACCATTTTCCTGCTTCCACGTCATCTACATACAGCCTATTTAATTTTGATTTTTTTTTTTCCAAAAATCCAGCAAACATGGTGGGCCATGTTACATTACATCTGAATTAATTTCTATTGGTAATCCTTTGTTTACAACAGTTTTTATAAACAAACATTTTGTACAAAAACAATACTCTATATTATTCTGAAACTATGCAACACAAAATAATTTACAGTCCAATGTTTAATTACAGCAAATTACAACAATTGGTAATAATAAATAACATTACAACAATTGGTAAAAGTACATAACATTACAAGAATTAATAAAAGTCACATTTTCTAATACATTATTAAATACTAAATAACACTATCAATTTACTAACAAATTTAAATTTTAAAGATAAACAATTCAATTTAACATAAATATTTCAAAATTGGATCAAAAACATTAGCGTATTAATCATTAAAAAATTAATAAACATTGGAAAAAATTATAAAACTCAATTTCGGGCACATTAAATAACAAAAGCAAATAAAAAATCACATGTCTGTCGATTTTAATTTATTTTTCCAGTACTCTACATATGAAGGTTTAAATTAAAAGAAAAAATAACAAATGCACCAATATTGAATGTCTTTAAAAGAAGAAATAAAAGAGATATTAAATGGGAAAGATATATAAATTTCTTTAAGATGATACAATAAATACGAATTTTAGCTAAAAATATGGAAAAAAACAGTGGTAAAAATCAATATTCATCTCTAATACTTGCCTAATGACTATATCTATAATCTTCAATCTGAAAACAGTAGCAATACATGTTATTTTAAAGAAAAAAAATATAGACTTTGTACACTTGAGATTCCAAATTTATAGTGAATTAGGAATGAGGATGATGATGCAGTAAAAAAAAAAGTAGGGTTGAAAAATAGGGGATTTGTTTTGGAGAGAGTGAAGGAGAAAGGGTGGGTGAGGCGACCAATTGATGTGAAAAAGGTGGGTAATTAGGGTAGGCTAATGAGAGTTCTTGACTTGAAAATGGGTGCCTATTGTTTGCATAGGACTTGACGTGTGATGAGCCATGTAAATTTGGGTCAACATACGATTTGCTTACAGTGCATTGAGACTACACCTGCCAAAATTTATTACGACCCGTAAATTCGACCTAACTCGAGCAATCATTTTTAGAGTTATAAGATCCGTAAAACAATTACAAGTTCTCATTTAAGAAGGGCAATGAATATAGGTTAAAATTGCAAAATAAGTAATGTAGGCAATGAATATAGGTTAGAATTGATAGTAAATTCTTATTTAATATTTTTTCTCAAATATCTGTGCACTCAAAATTGAAACTTAATGGCTAATGCATTATGTATGTTAAGTCCGTCATTTACAGTCTCTTAATTGCAAGTGTAATTTATATTCAAATTAAAATTAAAATTCTTAAATATTGCTTCATACAAATGTAATCATGATTTTATAAAATATTTTTATTATAGCATTGTTTAAAATGCATACCCGTGCAATTTGCACGGGTTAAAACTAGTGTAACCATTTAATCCACAAAATGTTATCATTAGAGATATCACTTTTTACCCTGAAAGTGATTATGAAAAACAATGGTAATATGTTATCAGAAAATAACAATATTTTATGGTAAAATGACAACATGTTGTCCGTCTTATTTCAGACCAGAAACAGCTGTCTGAAGCAAGACGCGCTGTTAAATCAATCCATGAACATGGTGGTCCCTACCAAATAAAAAACATTTCCAATTTCTTAAATCCAGCGACCAATGAAACATCTTTAAATGTTTCAGCTTTTATAGCAAAATGAGATTTTGCACTTAAAAAAATGTACAAATGTATGGTCCACATTCGTTGACCCGAATGCTTTGCTCAACCAGAAATAAAAAAAAAAGTCCTCTATTAAACATAACTAAATAAACCACCAACGACCACAAACTAAAATATTCAAGGAATTCATGACTAGCGACTAGTGTAATATCTTTGTAAAATATTTATATATGAGAATGGCTGGTCATAAAATACTTCATATTAGGTTTGCAAAACCCAAATTTTAAATAATATAGCTGTGTTTACCAATGGAGTATTTGGTATTGTATCGATTTTATCAATGATACTGTTTTATAAAATAAAGTGCGGGTTATTTTAAAGGATGTTTGCTTGGGCAAGATTCATATGATAAGATTTTACAATAAGTTACTTATTATAGAACATTTATAATTAAAAATACGTTAATCAAAGTAGTCAAATGAATAATAAGATCACAACCGGTGGTTGGGAGGTTTGGAATAGAATGAAATGAATTCCACTCATTCTAGTGTTTGGTTGGGGTATTTTGGAATGAAGTTAGAATCCTGATGGATTCTCATTCCACCCCAACCCCTTGGTATCCCATACTCACCTCCTCCCTATGGATTCAAACTTCATTCCTTTGTGTTTATTTTTCTAATGAACCAAACATGTTTTGGTAGGTATGGAATTAGAACTCCATACTTCTATAGTTTCTCATTCCAATCCATTTCTGAAGAGACCCAATTTGATTAGTTATTGTTGATGATGGCTTAAAACAAATTAATCTCATTGTTATTTAATCGTGTGGCTCTTAAGTTTTAACCATATAGCATGAAACTCCAATTGTCAATTCAAGGTTATCAAGATAGTCATCATGAAGATCAAAGATGAAGATTGTCATTAGTGCTAAAGTCATGTGTTGTAAGGAGATCCTTAACTCGAATTTATGTTTAGGTGCAAAAACAACAGTTCAGTCAACTGTTAATTAAGGCTCGTCTTTGAAAGAAATATTTCGAAATTATTTGAATCTTTGTTAAAATGCTTTCAAGTATCACAAATGATTTTTGGAAATGTTTTAAAGTCTTTTGAAGAAAATAAAGCTTTCAATGTCTTGCTAAGAAGTTTGCTTGCACAATAACACTTTCTATAAATGGGTTGTTTGCTTTTTACATTTATGGAAATGTTTATGGTTCTCATAAACACAACCATTTATGCTTGTTTCTTGTTGAAAAACCCAACCCATATTTGTGTGTGTGCACAATCTGATTTCTTGCAATCTTAGGCACCGATTTCTTGAGGAAGAATACTCGGTTGCTTGGAGAAGAATTCGGTTGACTTGTGCATGTTGTCCAAGCAAACTACTTACAATATTTTAATCACTTGTGCTTATGAGTGTAAGATATTTTAATGTGTAAAGTATACTACTTGGACATTATAAATAGCTTGCTTAATTCATTTTTACAAGTGTGCAACAACGAGTTTAAAACTGAAAAAGACTTAAGCTTTCAATCGAGTAAATTAACTTTGCAAAACCGTTTATCATTTCAAATCATTGAATCATTTTGCAAGTTTGTTTATTTATCTTTTGAGTCTTTTATTGTGTTGTTGTATTGCACCTAGTCGTTTAGTCGTGTTCAAGGATCCCGTGTTTTGCACTTAAACTGTATCTCCTCCGTTCAATTGAGTGAACAACATTGAGATAAGTGGAGTCTTGTAACAACCGGGTAGAACCAAACAAGTCTTAGGATAGAGTTATCCTTAAGCATGAAGTCTTCGAAGCGGAGTAACTTTTGAGCATGAAGTCTTTCGGCGGAGTAGCCCAAAGCAAAAGCCTTATTGCGGATTAGCTTTAAGCACGGAGTCTTTCAGCGGAGTAGCCCAAAGCAAAAGCCTTGGAAGCGGAGTAGCTTTTAAGCATTAGCAACCGGAGTAGGTTGGGGAGTTGTTTTATTATTCGGGGTGGTCTTAGTTTGTATGAGTTTACTTCTGAGACGTTTAATAAAATAGCGTTGGACGTAGATCGCGGAGTAGTGACCGAACCAGTTTTAAAAACATCGTTTGTCGTGTCTATTTCGTTTTATTTCTGCCGCACACTTTACTCACGTTTTTATCTACAGAATCAACTGTTGAGTACACTATAACTTCTGCTTGCTGAATCGTTGTTGATTACTTCTAACTCTCTAGTTTTAAGTATCGACTTCTCCTTTCATCTAAGCATTGTTTAAAGTGTTTAAGAGTTTTTAAACAAGCTTTCATTAAGCTTAAATTTTAAATAGACACCTAATTCACCCCCTCCCTCTCTTAGATGCTCTCGCCCGTGACTCTTCAATTTCATTCCTAAGTAGTGAACCAAACGACTCCTTAATGAGTATCGTTACTGATAAAATGATCAACAACAATCAAAAAACGATCACTAACTAAGAAGTGAATGAACATTATTTGTATAAAAGATGACCGGTGAAATGATCAACAACAATTACAGATTCGCAACATTTTTTCAATATAAATTAGTTTAAGACGAATGTTTAGTAGATACACAAATCTTGTATATTTTAGCCCCAATCTTTTTTTCATCAGTTTCATGATTTACGTATTTTCGCCTCACTAGAAAATCTTGATGATTATGTGTACAAGTATAAGCAATACGTGAGTGATGACGGCCAACCTAACAACCTTACAAGTAATAACAACAATTGCCTATCAATTGTGTATAACGTTCTACTAGAACTGGAGATTTCCTTATTATGCCTATAATATTTGATTTCACAACTTCAAAGTCTTTTAAGTCATTTTCTTCAACGTACAACAAAAAGTCAAGTCATCAAACCATACGCATGATATTTCTTTAGCTTTTGAGTATTTTTCAGGCCACGAATGGACTACTTTTCCTCATAGAGACAGTGGTGGAGCGAGGGGGTTATCCGCTAGCCGGCATTTAAAAATTTCGATTTTTTTGGTTAAAATTTTCCAATTTTTTCGAGGTTACCTTATAATATTACCCCTTCAATCACGCTGAAAATTTTCGCACCGCTGACTTTAAATCCTGGCTTCGCCACTACTACAGCAATCTAAGACGAACCTTATATAACACTTTTTGCACAAGAAATTCGTAAAATTGTCTATTAAGTAACTCACTTTTTTTTTTAAAAAACGAGCTAAATTATTTATGTCAATGGACCCTGTTGGCCTTTTACACATTATTTTCATTTTACACGATATTTATATACAAATTTTTAAGAGAGGCGGCGTTACCCGTGAGATAGCGGCCTTTTTAAAATGGCTTGGGATTTGCGAACATGGTGAATCAGGCTTCTCTAGAATCTTGATTGCGCCAACTTTTATAAATGGAGTATACTGGTCTACATTATAAATGTATGATCCACATTCGTTGACCTTAATGCTTTGCTCATCTAGAACATAAAATTTCTCCATTGCATACTACAAACTAGAATATTCTAGGAATCAACGACTAGCATAACCACATATTATTCCATAAAAAACCTTGCCTCCTAACCGATAAATCTAACAACATATGACCCTCCATCATCAAGAGACTAACTTTTGGTGAATTAGTAATTAAAATTAATATTAAATACTTCCTCCTATTCAATATAAACTTCCCTATTTCTTTTTCCGTCTATTCACAATAACTTCCCAATTTACTTTTTTGGTAAATGTTTGTGTGGTCCAAATTTAATTGTATGGTGGGGTAGTGTATTTGTGTGGTCTAATTTTATTTATATGGTAGGGTAGTGTGTTTTCTTAATTTTCGTGTCAAGATAAAATGAGAGGTTTATTGTGAATAGGAGGAAGTATGAAATAAAGATGGAAAACAATCTGATAAAATTAAAGTGTCATGGAAAATTTCCGTAATATTTAGTTACTAATTTATTGTCACACATCATCAAAACTTAACCTCAATTTAATGACCGTTACATTAGGGTACTATAGGCACAAAAATGGAACCCCAAGGACACCATAAACAGTGTCTTAAAAGCAGAGATACCATGCAAAATATGATAAAATTAAGGGGTATAATGGGAAATTTCCATTATATGAATCAACTTTGAGTTCTACGTAGTAGTTTATTCATGTTGGTTGTTTTATGAATGACAAGAGGACCGATATGTTTTACACTAATAAGTTTACTCGTTAAAAGTATACAATTTTATTATTTAAGACGGTTCTAAACGTGAAATAAATCTAAAGCGACTCCTATACTCGGTTATTAATTAATGAGCGCTATTTAGTTGAAGAAATAATATCTCAGTTAGTTCACCGAATCACAATTAAGATATTTTTAAAAAACTTCCCAAAAAAAAAAAAAAAAAAAAAAAAAAAAGAGATTTTTAAAAAACTTACTATTAAAAGTATTATCAAATTAGGAAAGCAACTATACCTAACAAATTACCAAACCGTAGGAATACCGAATATGTGACAACACAAATACCGGATTAAGTCAATTTAAAAAGTCAATGACGCCACATATTGTCCAACCTCTGTAGGAGTCTACTGCTTACCTATATTTGTGTACTATATATGCACCGTGAGATGAAGGATACTACTCATAATTTCATAAAGCATAACAGTAAACTTAGAAAAAGGCACAAAAACTATTCATCAAAGTTTCTCACACACAATTTAGGATGGCAGGGCTTCAATACTACTTCTTCCCAACCGACTACTTCGTCCCTGCTCCGAGATCATCAATTGATGCAGAAACGACAACAACCGATAGGGTGGTATTCGTAAATCCACAGATAAAAGAGCAAGGTATTAGTATTAAAAGTACCAGTATTGCTGTTAAGGCTTCTTCACCTCCATCGTCTTCTGCTATTACTCCGGTTGTCAAGCGAGGTCAAGCTGATGAGTCCGGCAAAGATTGATCATCGACTTGTGTTGGTTGTCGTAAAACTAATTAACTGTCCAATATAAGTAGTTTTTACAGTACATAACTACATATATGTCTGAGGTGCTTAATGTTTAGCAGTAATTTAAGCTACGGTCAGTTTGAAGGAGTGATAGGTTATTTTGATGTTTCTCCTTTGATGTAACAATAAGGCTTTCACAAATTCTCATATAAGACGGCACTATCCGTCTACAAATAAATTGATCTTATAGCAACTGTAATTTCAGTGTTTCTTTTAATTCTTCTATGTTTCAAGAGAAATTCAACGATGCAGCTTTCTTGAATAGTACTCCTAACTTCCTAAGTAATCCCTCCGTTCAAGTTATTCCGTACATTTGATTAAAATATACTTCACTAAACAAACATATGGAATTTGCTTGAACGGAGGGAGTAATTGATAAAATTTTCAAGATTTATAGAGACAACCAGATAGTTACAAGTTTACAGCTACGTATGCAGTTGATTCCTTCCATGATAGCCATTTGATTCATAGATCTACTCCTAATGGACTAATTCTTGCAAAAGTTACAAAGATGCCAGTGGTTGACGGCTTGGCGTGGACGATGAGACGACGTCAATGACGACCACCGTTCGTTGGCTGTACTAAGATAGTCATAACCGCTAGGGGTACTTTTCAATAATGATAAATTTCGATGTCTACAATCTCTACATCAACTAACTTTACAAGCTAAAGTAGTTAAACCTATAAAACTATCGGCTATCATCACTTCCCGTGAAAAGTAATTAAAATTACTATCCTATTAGGGGAAGGATACCATCTCAGTATCAATTTATCATAGCAGTTATTACTCCCTCCATTTCCATTTTGAATTTACTCCCCAACTCGAACGTCAAAAAAGTTAATACATATTACATGCTAAAAATCCCGAGTATCAACTAATGATCAAAGCATAAAGATTATGATAATGCTTTAATACTACTTTTTCAGATAAACTTGAAAGTTCAATTTGAATAACATCAATGTCACAAAATCCCAAGTTAATATCTTAAAGAGAGATTTATGAGGTCAAAAAATCTAGTTCCAACCGTACAAGTTAGCAACTACTCCAAATACAGTCACATACAACTATTCATTACAAGCACATACAGGACATATATGTGAGCTACCGTAACAATGACCCGTCACAGATACGAGAGGCTTGTCTAATGTTAGTACCACTAACTCACTAAGGAGTATCTATATGACAAAATTGTAGATTATGAGGCAAAACTAGTTTAACTTTGGAGCGGCAATTCGAAATAAGGAAGATCATCATTGCTTACCACCAAGAAGTGCGTGGTAGCATATGCACCAATAATCCTTGTAAGAAATGGAAATCCACGGCATTTTTTGAGGAGCCTGAGATTCTTGAGTCGTAATGCTGCAGGAAAACAACCAATTTCATTTCAGCCATCTCGTTCACAAAAAAAGGGTTGTCCAAAGAATGGGGGAATTAGAAAAGCTTGTTCAAGAGAATTGGAGGGAACAAACCTTTTTCCAGTGAGGATACCAGAAAGAGCTAAAGCAACATTTGGTCCATGAATCCTTGAAAACAAATTCTTGTAGTGAGGATTGACCACTTGCCCTGAAAATGTTGAGAGCTAACTAGTTCAGACTACAGTAACAAATGTTTCATGACAGAAGGTTGTTGAGAAGTGCAGAAAACTATGGACAGTAAGCTAAGTGTAGCCTATGCCCTTGTGCAGGTGAGCTAAAGTACAAGGAATAAATAAAGCAGGAGGAGAGGAGACCGTGGACAGGTGGGCTAAGTGCAGGAGGTTTCTAGGTGGAGAAGACAAAGGTCAGTGGACTGGGAATGGACGAGGGAAGACCATGACCCTAAATTTGCGGGTTGTTACGGGTAACAGGTAAAAAACAACAGGTTCATGAACCTTAAAAAAAGGTCAGATATGTACATCGAGTCGGATATTGTCAGGTATAAGATGGACTTATTTAGGACCTACTGAATAAAAGAAAGAAAAACTACTCTAAATAGATTGGTTAATGCTATTTCCATGAGACACCGCAACTGCTTCATAGATCACTGTGTGTGCCACGTGATTTATTTGCGCCCTAAAGAAGAATCTGCTACATATACATATAAGAAACAAATCTAACAGTTGACTGAATTACCCACATACTAAAAAGTAGTCTGTAGTAGACAAAACAGTACAAGGCCTCACCAAAACTCATAATGTTGCTGTGGAGAAACAAAGGCAGAAGCACAGAGTTCCTAGCGTTCAAATTCTGGTCTTGTAGCATCCCCTGGCTAGATAGACAAGCTTCGGCAAGAGGCCTAGTGACTGAAGATGAAACGGAATCCCTCTGATAGTGCATAATTTCAAACCATATTCCGGAAGGAAATCTTTTTGGTTTCACACACCAAAGTACTATTTTAGCATAAGGGGTATCATGAATAACAGATACAATGATCTGTACCAGTGTGCGTAAGAACATAATCGTCAAGCTCATGATGGCAAAAAATATATAGAAGACGGATGTAGTTGGTAGAAGTAGCAAGAGTGGAGTGAACATTAGGGAACCAACAATATGTTGTTCCACACTGTATTCATAGCTATCTAACCTATGACGAAGCGGGTTCCACTTGCGTCCCCTGTCAGTCACAAAAGCAGCTCATAAGCAACTAGAACCAGCACAACATGAAACATCGCACAGTTTCAGCAAAAATATACCATACTTTAACTTCGTCCAACTAAAGAATCAAAAAGTACAAGGCATAGTACAATCTAGTGAGGCTGAAATAGCACGTCACTGACTGCTACTCTTTTGATTAAATTTGTCTCAGGCCATTTAGATTCTGATCGATGGATCGGATGTTGTCAATAAGAAAGAACGTCACAGGATCAAATATTGGTCGAACCAGTCCATATACTAAAAGATTAACAAAGCTAGAATTTTCCCGCCTAAGTTTTGCGCCTAAGACACAATATTATCTCCTAATTAATTCTATACCATTTTATGCTTATATTATAATTTGTACACAAACGGAATTACAATATTTATAGTCATATTAATTACCATATATGGAGTATAAGATTCTCAAAAGGTTTGCTTCCTATCTCCATTTACTTAAATAAGAAAAAATTTCCATCCAAACTTCATTTACTTAAATAAGGAAACAAATGAACATTAAACTATTAACTTTTCATTAAAATATAACTTTATATCAATTAAAACAATTTTTAAATTAGCATAAAATAAAAGTTTAAATACAAATTGCTAATCTTTGTTCGAAAATGATTTGACGTATACTTTCTGTCTATAAAACAAAAATATAATTGATATTATTAGATTCGTGAAAGTAAAAAATCATTAAAATAAGTTGAGAAGTTTACAAAATAAAATCATTAATAAATACATTTCACGACATTTTAAATGTAAAAATGAGTTGATGAATAATAGATTTATTAAATGTAAAAATAAGTTAATGACAACATTTTAATTACAACTTTCTCTAACACAACCCTCTACCAATACCGTGTTGTAGCACAGTATCTAGACTAGTTAGAGAAACAGCTTGGATATGAATCGGGATCTTACAGAACTCCGCGGAATAAAAGTGCATATTTTTGAGGAATTAGAGGCCAAAATTTATTCAAAAAAATTCCCTTCTGGGGAAGGAGAGAGGCAATCAGGAGGCAGCACCCCTAATACAGAGTTTTTTACAAATTGAGAGTGATGCTAAGTAGAAAGCTGATGTGCGTTGAGTGTTATGTTACGCCTCATTAATAAAATTAACTTGGATGCAGTTTACCACGAAAAACTTGGAGAGAAGCAGTGGATGCACGTGCATATCAATAATTCAATATTGAAAGGCTTTATAAATTGAACAGCAGAAAATCATTGACGACATACCTGAAAAGGCGCCATAAAGCTGTTAAAGCTTCAATCTGAAGTGAATAGAAGAACCCAACAAATTGATGGAGAAGCCGAACATGGAATGCAGCTATTGCAATCATATCCATGATCAAAGCTGCAGATATAGTCATTCCCAAAAGAATTCCCAACAGAGCAACAACCCTGATAATAATATAAAATATATGTCCAGCCAAAAACCACAAGGTACTCCAAATCTGGATAGCATTAAGAGAAACAGCTCCCAGAACTCCTGCAAGCTCAGTGTTCAGCTTGAAACCCGCAGGGACACCCATCAGCCATACACACCCCATGCGCAAAACATCGTCAGTGAAGTGGGAAGCAAAATTCAAAATCAAACTGCTGACAGTATTTACATGGAACAACAAAGCATATCCAAGAAAGTTTCCCAGAATAACATCAACCATTGCAGATGACCACAAGGAATGTCTTCGTAGGCCAGCTTTTTCCGCAAATTCAACACATGCTTGAGACCTGACAAACCCAGAAGTTTACATCACAATAATTTAAGATGACCACAAGGAATTCCCTTGAAATATGAAGTTTCACATATCATAATTTGCACCATCACTATAGTACTACATCACGTGAAAAGAAGCATAGAACACTTCAGTGAGACATTACACAAATATACAATATACAATGCCCCTTTGTCCAATTAATCACTTAATTACCTATGTACTTTTAGGGTGTCTTGGTCACTTGTTTGCCATTTTATTTAGAGAAAGCTTTTAATATATAAAGTAATCATCCAATTGCATTTTGGCCCTCTTGTCATTCAATAGCAATAGCTAGAAGGGTCTCTTCCCACCTCCTTTGTCTTTGTGCCAAAAGGGTAATCAAATGTCTGGGAAGGGGGGAGTATATGATTAAAAAAAAAAAAACAGAGAAAAGAGAAACCCCAGCCATGTAACAGAAACTTGATGATTGAGAGTGCTGTCACAAATCAAAGACCAGTCACGTGCTCATTTGTATACGTAAAAACGGAGAATCATCTGATTATCTGAAAATAAGTATTTATCAAGGAGGGGGAGAAGTTATTGCCGTAACAGGCAAAACCGTTGTCACGAGCTCACGTATATATGCTAGTAAAAAAAGTTAAATAGGACCATGACATGACGACCCGGGGCTGCATCAATTAGGACAACCATATTTGATTTTTATCTACCCCAAGCAGCTTTTAAATAGTAAGAATTTGCATGGAAATGGTAAATATATAGCTTATCGAGGAATCAAAATTCAAGTATGAAAAGGTGACAAGCTAACACACAGTGGCACAGATATACGCTCACTCTTACCTAATGGCTGAATCGTCAAGAAAGATTGGCCAATACAGTATCTGATGACCTCGGAGTTGAATGTTTATCAATGTATTGCTAAAAACATTTGCTACTGCCTCACATATCCTAAACTTTAATCCATATCCAGCAAGCTTGTGACATGACTGAAGAACAATATACAGAAACATAGACAATGTGGCCACAACAACGGCGAATACCCTCCAGATAAGGTTCAGTAACCTGTAACATTTCCAGATGTTCATCATACGGCCGAAAGGAGATGATGGAAGAACATGAAAGAAAACGCAAGAGAAGCTTACGTGCATAGAATAGATAGCTGGGTATATGATTTTTGGGACCACAAATGTCTGCTAAATTCAACTTCTGCAGCTGCAGAACTATTAATAGCTACAATAACCATATCCTGTAAATTGAAAGATTTATTATTGAAATAAGGCAACTGTACCAGAAGTCAAATTGCATTTTAGGGGGAAAGAAAATGTTACATATCATCTGACCAGTTCAATTTGTTGAGGCTTTTGACAAAGCTCGTCAATCCACTTAGGTCTTTTTGAAGAAAATGGCAAGCAGTTAGAATCAGAAGGGTTTATGGAGAAATGATGGCTGCAATATCTGGGAGTTTCATAAACCATAACCTGCAACCTTCGAAAGCCGAAATTAAGCGGGACAAATGGGATCCAATCTATGGAACAACCAACACTAAGACAGAATGACTTACATACGTGGAGTTCAACAGAAGATAACACTGTCCCGTTCCAGTGCAGATGATGCAGTGTAGGAACCGTACACACCTCTTTAGAAGAATAACTTTGACCACCTTCGATGAGCTGAATCCATGAAGAGCTAAGAGAATAAGCATGCTTATATTGCTTTGATAGCTCATCATCCTCAAGGAATCCACAGCTCGAATTTATAGAATTTGCTGAAGAGTTACTCTCATATTGGGAGGCCTCATGAGAATCAAAGGGCATTTTGTGATTACCGTCGACGATATTAAGTTTGCACATCACACAGACATTCTTTGATGGAGCACCATAGAGACCAAGAAGAGTCAGCTTAGACTTGTCTTGTAATCTGACAGGCATTGCTTCATGTGCATGATTGACTGCTACCTTTTATTTCCCAACCCGAAAGATTGCTTCAGAAAGTAGCTCTTGAAGAGCAAAAAGATTTAAAAGCAAAAAAAAATCAAACAACACGAAGATTCTACTTTGCCTAAACCTTTAACCTACTCAAATAGACACTTGCAAGTTGCAAAGGATATTCATTTCATTGAAAATGCATACATTAATCTGCCACAGTGGGAGTTACCATAAACACTGCACCTTGGTAGCCCTTCAAAACATAAGAAACGTAGATGCAAGACGATGCAATCAGTTTGAAAAATCAATCTGCTACTTGAGCCTAAAAACTACAGCAGGAGCGGCTAAACTATCGAAAGTACAAGTGGTTTCTGATATTTATACAGTGAGATTGGCTCATTACAAAATTTGAGCAAAATTATTGAAGTTTCAATAAAACTTAGGCAAACTTCCACACCTTCTACAGGCAATATATTTACAGTAACTAAGAGTAAACAAATTACAAAAGGTAAATGATAAGCTACAAAATTGTAGAGATCTCAATTATTAAAAAATTCAATGCCAAGGGATAAGATTTAAAACTAGAATAATTTAAATTGAGCTTGTATCATGAAGAACTGGCCATACAAAAAATTACGCATAAAATTCTACAGTTTTCACACATTAAAATCACACTATCAAAGACATATTACAATAGTTAGATGACAAGCTAAACAATTAAAGAAGCAGCACCGAGGAGTGAGATTTCAAAGTTAAAATAACTGAATTTGAGCTTTTATCATGAGAAAGGCCTACGCAAACAAAAAATCGCGCTTAGACTTCTACAGTTTGCAGACATTATACTGACACTTAACATAAACAAATTACAATAGCTATTATGATAAGCTTAGCAATTGTAGAAATCTCAAGTATATAAAAATGCAACGCCGATGAGTAAGATTTACAACTATAATAGTTAAAATTGAGCTAGTATCGCGATAACGAGCTCCAAAAATACAAGAATTCGGGCATAAACTTCTACAATTTGCACGAAAAATCAAATCACAATAAACTATAAAATCAACTTAAAAAATGAAGAAATTACACTGGAACTCAAAACGCAAAATGAATCGATTAAACTAAAATTAAGAAACAATAAATTACAGCAGATTTGCACGCATTATGATAATCAAACTAACAAACGCAAATTACAATGAATTAGATACTAAGCTTACAAAATGTAGAAATTAGAGTAAAAATGAAGAGAAAATTGAACCTGAAGAGCGGAGGACTCGGAGTGAAGAGAGAGAAAAGCTTCGTCGAATGCGAAAGCAACAACAATGTCGAGAGAAGTTGGAGAGCTCGATATGAACCAACCGAACAACACTGAACAACTTGATGATGATGATGATGATGATGATGATGATGAAGATGGAGATGAAGGTGAAAGATGTTTTGGCCACCAAACCCTACATTTTGTGTTCATCGTTGAGTTTATTGATTATGCGCCGAGTTTGTCGATTAAGAGTTCATCATCATTCATCAGTTGATTTGTGTGAGTTTGTGAATTAGTGTTTTTGACTATTTTTTTTTCCGGAGTTCAAAATTTGGGGGAGAAGGTACATCAAAATTGGACTGGGGTTCTTAATTGGGCCGTACTTCACTTCTGTATTTTGAATCAAATTCTCCAACAAATACGTTACTCGTTACTCCTTACTCCTTACTCCTTACTCCTTACTAACGACGTATCTCATCATTTCGAATGAGGACGGTGAAAGTTAATGATTGATGTGTCATGAATACGAATATTTTAAATGGTCATTAAATCAATTATTTCATCGGTATTACAAAAATAATGATCTATCTTAAACGAGGAAAATACAATTCTAATATCAAGAATTATATATAATCAATTTCCTGATATACCTTTCATGTCTACGAATAGAGTTTTTATGAAGAGGCTTGTCGTGGCTAGTGATGCATGTTCTTCCTACTAGATTGAGGGCTTGAGGCTTACTCTCACGTTTATAACGTAAGATTGTAATGATTTTTCTACTCTCGTTTGTTTTATTCTCTATTCCTTCTTTATTTTTGGTTGTCTTTTACTCGTTTTGCCGGCAAATGTTTGTTATCGTCTGTGTTTTTTAATGGCCTTCTCGCGAGCGTCTTTTGGTCATGTAAACCAAGAGTTTATAAATATTACAATCCTTCGCAAATTGAAGATTTGTAGCCATGGCCATGAGTTTAGCTTCATGAAAGTCTATATATGGCATATCTCGAGAGAAGGTGAAAGTACATACAAATCACAGACTCATACCTAATGTGCCACCCCCACATACCAATGTACCTTACCAGGATCACCCTAGCATGAGAGACCGGCATCATCTCGGTTTCCCGAGGCTAATATATCAAAGTCACCATTCCAAAACAACAATTATTAAAGTATAAAGAATTAACGTTCACATGTTCCAAAACCAAATTCAAAATATTGTTCACTAGCACTCAAACAACTGAAACTAGAAAAGTAAATCTCATGAAAGCGGAAGTTAGACTCGAGTGATGACTCCCCATATCGTCCCCGAAGCTAATAAACATCATCACCTGTCACAATCTGCTCACCATCCCCGAATGGATCACCACAAATTTACAAAACAACAACGGGGTCAGTTTACTGCATAATCAAAATAAGACAAAGTACGATAAGATAAACAACTGTTCATAATCCACCTACAACTCCCAATCTCATCACGTAACTGACTACACACTAAAGTGTGTAGCCCTGCCAGTGAGGGACCGCAGCCGTACCCACCTAAGCCCCGCTCATCAACGAGCGATAACCCTGTTCATTAATGTGCACATCCCCTCTTGTGGCGGGTTCCACAGAGAGGGCAAAATTAGGGCGTGAAGCATCCCGCAAGTGACTCCACTCAGCCAAGGACGCACCTCGCGAACATCATCATCAACCATCACAACGCCAACACCAACTCTAATCCAACAACAACAGATGACACAAACATGACTAAGCTAACTCAAACCAACCCAAAAATAAGCATGCGACCATATCCTACACCCCTAAAAAGACAACGGTTACGTCTCCGTAACCAACATACCTGATCAAAAAGGTGGGAAAAACGCTCTCTCATAGACTCCTCAGGTTCCCATGTGGCCTCTTCCACATTGTGATTAGACCAAAGTACCTTTAGTAAGACGGTCTCACCATTCCTTGTCTTGCGCACTTTGCGGTCTAAGATCTCCTTAGGAACCTCCACATAAAATAAAGACTCATCGAGCTCTATGTTCTCAATCTCAAGCACATGTGATGGATCACTCACATACTTCCAGAGCTGTAAAACATGAAACACATTATGGATTCGGTCCAAAGCTGGTGGTAAAGCTAACCTGTAAGCTACCTCACCTACACGATCCAAGATCTCATATGGACCGATAAACTTATGGCTTAACTTTCCTTTCTTTCCAAACCTCATCACTCCTCGCATTGGTGACACTTTCAAAAGTACTTTGTCACCCACTGCGAACTCGATGTCCCTGCGGTGCAAGGTGGCATAACTCTTCTGGCGATCCTGAGCTGCATTCATCTTTTGACGAATTAGCCGAACTTTTTCAACCATATCTTGCACCATCTGTGGCCCTAAAACCACTGCCTCTGCGCTGTCATCCCAACAAACTGGACTTCGGCACTTCCTGCCATATAAAGCCTCGAAATGTGCCATCACGATACTAGTGTGGTAGCTGTTGTTATACGAGAACTCGATCAAATCCAGCCTATCCTCCCAACTATGATGCGTATCGCAAGCGGAAGTCTTAATTTGAGCTAACAAATAAACGAAGGATCCAAATGCACTAAGTGCAACCCGATCAATCCGAGTACTTGTAGCGAGAATAACTGAAAGGAAAGGATATTTGCTCGATCTAGACCTATAGATCGACCAATGGGTGAATTACTCGATACGCGTCAAGTAATCCAACTCAAACTCGGGATCGCGTCCTTTGTTTGAGGCAAGGTTCGAAACTCATCGAGCCTTTGGTAGCCCTCTTACTCGTGTAAGCCACACGAAATAACAAGACAAGTTTTTCACACATGTGAATTTTTTTCTCAAAACTTCATGCTTTACAAATGAGAGAACCGGCCCTTATATAGCCAAATTCTCCTTGGCCTCCAAGTCTAGTCTTTATTGTTTACATGAGTTCCTAGGTGCCTAGTTTTTAGTTTTGACTTAGGAATAAAAACTAGGTAAGACTTTACAAAGAACTAGGCTAGACTTGGTAGAAAACTAGACAATGCATAAAAACTAGAATGTAGGAAAACTAGGTGGTTCCATGAACCTAGTACACGGCCTCCACGCCTCCACGGTCCATTGCACCTCCCTTGCAGTTTGTTTCGGTCTAGGGAAGTTTCTCGGGTTCTTGAGTCGTGATCATGCAAATTTCCCGCCCCTTGTTGGTGCCTAACCACGTTTTATTTGTCAAAGTTGTGGTGCTTGGATTCGAAACATACTTGATGCCCTTAGACTCTCCCAATTCGAGTACGACATCGTCTAAGGCATTGATATACGCATCATCTCCTCCTCCTTTGAAAGGAATTGTCCTCAATTTTGCAATCCCATTATCATTGATGTAAGGATAGAGGTCACCTACGTTGAAGGTGGCATGAACACCATAGTCTCCTGGGAGTTCGATCTTGTAGGCATTATCACCGAACTTTGAAATCACTTTATAGGGACCTTCCGCGCGTGGCATTAACTTGTTCTTACGCTTGCTTGGAAACCGCTCTTTCCTCAGGTGAACCCAAACCAAATCTCCCTCTTTGAAGACTCTAGGTGGGCGAGTCTTATTGGCCTTTCGCTTGTACACTTCATTGATGGACTCAATCCTAGCTCGAACTTGCCCATGCAGTTTGATCATTGCCTTTAACTTTTCCTCCTTATCTTTATGAACTAGTTCGTTTTCCGGTAAAGGAATGAGGTCGAGTGGTAGGTAGGGGTTTACGCCATACACGATTTCAAATGGAGAGTGCTTTATCGCGTATGTTGGAGATCGGTTGTAGGCGAACTTGGCATGAGCGAGTTTCAAATCCTAATCCTTTTGAGTCTTCCTTACGAGACCGTGCAAAAATGTACCAAGAGTGCGATTCGTCACCTCCGTTTGACCATTGGTTTGAGGATGGTGATGTTGGGGCTGGTGTCCTTTACAGGTAGTGCAAGGACTTATAAATCTCTAAAAGGATCAAAGGGTATACTTTTGTATTATAATCAGTTGGTCCACGTTTATCAATAACGGTTGGCTTGCTAGATAAGTTTGACGTTATTGTCATACAGATGGCGGTGATCAACTGGTCCCTAAAAGTCACACCTATAGGATACGTTTGAGAGATGTGACGGTATGAAAATACAGTCATGTTGATGCCAAATTTGACTAACCAGTTAGTCCGAGTTATTTGACTAATAATTAGTCAAAATGTGATGTTGAGATATTTTATTTAATACGGATTAAATAATAACGGCTAAGGCGAATTAAGCAATTAATTCGTAAATTGAATATAAACGATTTATATTTGATTAATGTATATTGAATAAATTAATTATACGATATTGTCTTTGTCGGACATGTATTAACATTTCAACTAATCCGTGTTATTAGTTAATGTTTTAATTACCGATAACCGATGACAATTTATAATTAAAAACCCGTCGTATACGTTTTAGCAATTCAAGTCGGATCACGAGTTTAATAAGGAGGAAGTGGAAAGCCCACTCCCCCCCTAATGAAACCCACGGACCGAGCATGGGTAGAACAAAAGGAGAGTTTCTCCTCATTTCTAACCTAATTGTCATTTTGCAAAAATAATTAGGGTTTTGAGAACATTGCCTCTCAAAATTCAGATCTCACATCGGAAAAACTCACATAACAACTCTCTCAATATTGCAAGTCAATTAGAGAGTAATTCTAGCACAAGGGCATAGTCTCAGACGGTCTTGGGTGCAACGATTAGGAGGAAGTCTCTGTTGATTTCTGTTCTTTACGCCGCACTACAAAGGACCCGAGGTTGATTTCTAATGCTTTATCGTTTTTCTCATGTATTTCGTTTTATGACAATAATCACATATAAAATTTGCGTTATAGTCCTAATTTTATAGGGTATTATACGGATATTACCCTACAAGTGGTATCAGAGCGAGGCCACGTAAATTTTTCTATGTGTTTTTCATTAAACGAATTTGAATCGATAAATTTTGGCATAAAAAAATTGTAAACCGTGTGGTTTTTGGTCTCGGCATTTTTTTTGTCACGGCTGGGCTATTTTTTTTTTTACGGTTGTTTTTTTGTTGGAAAACGTGCCTTGTGACGATCTTTTGTTTTCGATTTGTTGCTTAATAAAAATAAAACGTGCGGCAGCCTCTATTTTTCTCTCGGCAGAATTTTTTTTGGCTGTTGCGTTTTGCTTTGGGAACCGTGTCCAGTTTACACGGTTGTAATTGTTAATGTTTTGTTTTTATTTCGTTCTTTGCATATTGTTATTGTAATCGATATTCATAGCAATATGTTAAAGATTCACCAATTGTAGTTTCAATTCTATACGGATTAGATGAAATTGCAATTGGGTTTTAACAAATCGTTTTGTCTTGGTAATTGATGCTCACGTTTTTTTGAGCCGAGAATTTTTTTTGTTTTGTTCTTTTGTTGCTCTCGGCATTTCAGCAGCGAAATAAAAAAAAATAAAAAAATTTGGGTACTGTTCACGGCAGACGTGAAGAAAAGAAAAAAAAAATTGGTTTTTTTTTTTTCTCGACCAATTTTTGCATAATACGGATTTATGCATTCGCTTGATAGTGAAACGGTTCACTCACGTACCATTTAGTTATTTTAAAACGATTTAAAATAACGGATTATCATGAATTAAAATTAAGTTGATGAAGCGGTTTTGTCACATAATTTTAATTGTTAAAAGGTGGTTTGGATTAATTTTAACATAATTACGGAATTATGTCACGAATAAATTTAATTTTTAGTTGATGCATTTTTTTTATCGTTATTGTTGAATGCCTTTTATTACGTATTTATTCATTTTTACAAACAGTTGTAACTTAGTGTGGCCTTAGTAGAACGTGTTACCGTAATGATGGAACACGGTCTTGGTTGTATTTTGAGATCTCGTATCTCCATTTTTATTTCTTTTGTAATTACAGTTTTTATTTAGAATGTAAATAGGTTTATATTTTGTAAATTTTAAATTGTAATTTTTGAGAAGACCAAAGATGGAGATCGGATGCTCACTTCCATTGCATGGATCAAGATGGAACATCAAGACAAGCTTCTCGGGTCCAACGGTGGATTCCAAAGTTGTTTCATGTTCTTTTTATTAGGATAGGCCACACTAGGATTTTTATTTTACGTATTGCATTCTTCCATTTATTTTTCGTAACGATAATATGCATCATATTCCGCCTAAAAACCAAACCACCTAATAATTGCATGAAAACTGACTCATATAGAGGTCACGCGTTAGTTTTCTATGACATTCATATGTCACAAGATTTAAGCCATCATCTAAATTAATTCATTCACGCAGTTGCTAGTTATTCGTTCACTTAAAATGAATTTAAACTTAGTTGATGGGATCTTCCTCGTATAAACCAAAATTGAGAATGGTCTTTATAGGTCAAACTCCAATGAGTCCCTTCTTCGTCGGTAGGCATAATATGACCCCTTTTACGTCGGGTAAGTTGGAACCGATTGACCTATTTTATCTCAACGCTATGGTCACTCGTACGATCCTGTGATCATGGTGGACTATAGATAGGATTTACGGAAATCTATCGACCAAGAGTTCTTACGGAAGAATTAGCTAAACAGTTGGCTTATCAATTTACGGAAATTGAGTCTTGGGATCACTTGTATTATTCTTGAGGGAGATCAATTATGCAAGTGCAATGAGTCTAAAATGAATTTTAAATAGACTTAAATCACCTCGATGAGTTGCTTATTTCGTTTTTTTTTTTTTTCCTTTCTTTTTCAGTGTAGAACACGAACATTTAAACTGCTATAACGAAATGGCTGGTCCTACTAACGACCCAATGCCAAGTGCCACATTGGACCGTGAGTCCTGGCTTCGGATCTTCATGAATCAGATGAATCAGTCTACTCGACTGAAGAATGATGGATCAAACTTCGCGGACTGGGAGGCGGCATTACGGAATGCTGCCGCTGCTGACGGGAAGCTCAAATATCTAATAGAGCCCATCCCGCCAAACCCAGGTCCCACGGCTAGAGCTAATGAGATCGCCAAGTTTAACGATTTCTGTATGGAAGCGGGTGCGATTAAAAACGTACTCATTTTTGCAATGGAACCCAATTTGCAGAAACGCTTCATAGCCCATGGTGCAAACAAGATTTTCACCACGCTCACTAAGGAATTCTCGAAAGCACCGAGAATCGTGACCTATGAGCATACCACTCGCTTCTTTGATGCGAGACTCCAGAAGGGCCAACCAGTTAGCCCACACATTCTCAGCATGATTGAGAATGTCGAGAAGCTGGAGACGCTTGATTGTAAAATCAGCGAGAACATTGTGACTGACCGCATGCTTCATTCACTCCACGATAGTTTTGCGCTCTTTAGAGCGAATTACTATATGAATGATTTGAAGAAAAGTCCCCATGAACTGCACTCCCTTCTCGTACAGACCGAGAAGGACATGAAGTTCAGTGGGAGTATGAAACAAGATGTTCTCGTTGTGTCAAACAAGGGCAAGGGTAAGGGCAAAGCTAAAGCAGACCTAGCAGTAGGTAAGACGAAGTTTAAGAAGTCGGGTTTAGGTAAGAGTGGGCCTGGTGAGTCGAGCAACTCATCAGGCGCGACAAAGAGCAAGAATGAAAACATGGAATGCCATCATTGCCACAAGACTGAGCATTGGAGGCGTACATGTCCTGTTTATCATGAGGACTTAAAGGCAGGTCGTGTTAAACCTGTTGGTATGTCTTCATCCTCTTCTACTTTTATTCATATGATTGAGATTAACCACGCAAGTTACGGAACTTGGGTACTTGATACTGGTTGTGGTTCTCATCTGTGTAATCATGTGCAGGGGCTCCGAAACATCGAACCCCTCGTAAAGGGTGAGGTGGACCTGTGTGTCGGGAATGGAGCACGAGTGGCTGCCGTCTCGAGGGGAACATATGTGATCCAGCTTCCTAGCGGATTTGAGTTATCTTTATATAACTGCTATTATGTACCCAGTCTTTCTAAAAACATTATTTCGGTTTACGCACTTGACAAACTTGGTTTTTCATTTGTAATAGAGAATAATTCTTGCATTTTCTCATTACACGATATGATTTATGGCAAGGCAGTCTCCATGAACGGAATTTATGTTTTAGATCAGACCACCGAAATATTACACGTAATGAATAAAAAGTTAAAGGTTGGTGACAAAGATCAAACGTATCTATGGCAATCGCCGTATGGGACACATTAATGAGAAACGCGTAAAAAACAGACTCATCAAAAATGGAGCTATCTCGGCCTTTGATTTTCAATCATTTGGCACGTGTGAATCATGTCTCATCGGTAAGATGACTCGGATTTCCTTCAAAGGTGTTGGAATGCGCGCTGCTGACCTATTAGAACTTATACACACGGATGTATGTGGACCTATGTCAATCACCGCACGAGAAGGCTATAGGTATTTCATCACTTTCACGGACGATTTAAGTAGATATGGCTATGTCTACTTAATGAAGCATAAAAGTGAATCCTTTGAGAAATTCAAAGAATTCCAGAATAGGGTACAGAACCTATTGGGTAGAAAGATTAAAACACTACGTTCAGATCGTGGTGGCGAGTATCTTTCTCACGAGTTTGATCAACACCTCAAAGGCTGTGGGATTGCCTTACGCTTAACTCCACCGGAACACCTCAATTGAATGGTGTGTCCGAACGGAGAAATCGAACTCTACTTGATATGGTTCGATCCATGATGAGTCACACCGTGTTGCCTGACTCATTGTGGGGTTATGCTCTTCTGTCAGCTGCTCTAATACTTAACCGAAGTCCGTCTAAAGCTGTTGACAAGACTCCATACGAACTATGGAAGGGAACGGTCCCTAACTTGTCCTTTATACGGGTTTGGGACTGCGAGGCTTATGTCAAGTGGAGACACGAGGATAAGCTCGGCCCGCGATCGGTCAAGACATACTTTATAGGTTATCCTAAAGGAACACTTGGTCATTACTTCTATTCGCCAACCGAACAACGTGTTTTTGTTGCGGCTAGTGCGACATTCTTAGAGAAGGAATTTCTCGAGAATGCAAAGAGTGATAGAACCTTCGACCTGTCGGAGATTCCAAAACCAAACACCGAGCAACCATTGGAGGAACCAATTCCTTCAATCCCTGCGGTGAATATTCTGAGGAACCTAGGAGGTCGGGAAGAGTCTCTATTCCTCCGGACAGATACATTGGTATGGTCGAGGAACATAACATAGATGACATACTACTCTTAACGAGTAGTGAACCCGCAACCTATAAAGGTGCCATGACCAGTTCTGACTCAAAGCTATGGCTTGAGGCCATGCAATCCGAGATGGACTCTATGTATGAGAACAACGTATGGGATCTTGTTGACTTACCTGCTAAGGTTCGTCCCCTTCAATGCAAATGGCTTTACAAGATAAAGCATTCTGTGTAAGGTCAACAAGATATCTATAAAGCACGACTAGTTGCTAAAGGTTTCACCCAAGTGCCAGGTTTGCACTACGATGAAATTTTTGCACCCGTAGTCATCTTTGCGTTCCATTCGGATTATCTTAGCGATTGCCGCTTTTCATGACTATGAAATTTGGCAGATGGATGTGAAAACCGCCTTCTTAAACGGTTATTTGGAGGAAGAGTTGTACATGGTACAACCCGAAGGTTTCATCGATCCTGAACATCCTAAGAAAGTATGCAAGCTTAAGCGGTCCATTTATGGACTTAAGCAAGCATCTCGGAGTTGGAATCATCGCTTTGACCAAGTGATAAAAGACAATGGATTTACTCGATCGGTCGAGGAACCATGTCTATATATCAAGTCGAGTGGGAGCAAGATTGTCTTCCTAATATTGTATGTTGACGACATACTCCTGATTGGGAATGACATACCTCTCTTAACTTCGGTGAAAGTATGGTTGAAAAACCATTTCCGGATGAAAGATCTGGGTGAGGCACAAAGAATTCTTGGCATCCGTATCTATCGAGATAGATCACGTCGGATGTTATCTCTCGATCAGAGTCTTACATAGACAAAATCCTAGAGAGATTCAAAGATGACTAACTCCAAGAAGGGGTTTCTTCCTATGGCTCCAGGGGTGCATTTGAGCAAGTCTCAGGCACCAGAGACACCGGAAGAGAAAGAGCGCATGACACGGATTCCTTATGCTTCAGCTATAGGATCAATCATGTATGCCATGATATGCACACGTCCGGACGTGGCATATGCATTGAGTATGACAAGTCGATTCCAACAAAGATCCAGGTGAATCACATTGGGTGGCTGTCAAGAACATTCTTAAGTACCTACGGAGGACTAAAGATTGGGCATTGACTTATGGAGGCGATCAAAAGCTATGCGCAACCGGTTCCGCAGATGCTAGCTTTCAAACGGATCGAGATGACTCGAAATCTCGATCTGGATTCGTTTTTACTCTTAATGGCGCTTTGTAGTCACCGGAAGAGTTCCAAACAAACTGTTACAAAGAGATTCTACGACGAGTCCGAGTACTATGCCGCGTCTGAAGCTACAAAGGAAGCGATATGGATGCGTCAATTCTTACATGGGCTATCGTAGTGCCTAGTTCGAATGACCCGATCACCATCTATTGCGACAATAGTGGTGCCATCTTCCAAGCTAAGGAGCCAAAGTCTAGCAACAAGTCTAGACATGTACAACGGAAAGCTCATCTAATCCGAGATTACGTGGAGCAAAAGGAAGTAGTGATAGAAAAGATTGCTACAGATGATAACATAGCAGATCCTCTCACTAAACCATTACGACAAGATAAGCATGAAGGGCACGTTAATTCCATGGGAATTAAACGTGTTCCTAAGTTGTAGTACTCTTTTATGGATTAGATTCATTCTCTTTTGTACTCTATACAACATCATCGTTTTGATATTTATATATTTTGTTTTTCATGTGGATTTGTACGACAAATTTTGAACACCACAAAGTGAACTGAACAAACATTATATTTTTGGTCCTTAATTGCCCACGTGAGCTGATAACCCAAGGTAATTATTTTGTGACTTTGGTTGATGGTGGGTTCAACGAGCCATAAGTCAAAAGGTTGACCACCAATCACGGGCGATTTATATGGATATTTCGTAGGACACAATTGTGACATCGACGTGGAGTCCTAAATGTTTTATAACATTCGGTGCCGGTCGTGGATAGGACCTCCATGGTGATCCTAAGAGTCGATTCTTTTGACTATCGACTGTCTCTTGAGACTAAGGCAGACTTTGGGTGACTTTGGTTTCTTTCTCACGGTCATCCGTAACAGGGGCCAAGTAGATTTTTTCTTGGTCATTTCATGTTGTGCTTAGATCGGAAGGAGTCGAGTTGAAGGAAATATTCAGCCTTTATCAGTACTCGATATTTCTCGGGGCCACTCGAGGAGTCAGAATCGAAAATGCATGGCCATGCTCGGATCTGATTCGTTTTATCAGTTAAGTTACTCTCTAGTCGGGGAAACCACTCTTGATACAGATCGATTGTAAAATACGACCTTTGCGGATCCGGATCTGCAAATTGTCTTACATTGAGTGGGAGAAATTTTAAATGAGTATGAGAATCGGTTATCGCACATACACTTGTACGGACAAGTGGGAGTTTGTTGGAGCTGTGTCCTCTAGTTAGTGCGGATAACGTCATTGCACATACACTTGTACGGACAAGTGGGAGCTTGTTAGGGCTGGTGTCCTTTACGTGCTACTGCAAGGACTTATAAATCTCTAAAAGGATCAAAGGGTATACTTTTGTATTATAATCGGTTGGTCCACGTTTATCAATAACGGTTGGCTTGCTAGATAAGTTTGACGTTATTGTCATACAGATGGCGGTGATCAACTGGTCCCTAAAAGTCACACCTATAGGATACGTTTGAGAGATGTGACGGTATGAAAATACAGTCATGTTGATGCCAAATTTGACTAACCAGTTAGTCCGAGTTATTTGACTAATAATTAGTCAAAATGTGATGTTGAGATATTTTATTTAATACGGATTAAATAATAACGGCTAAGGCGAATTAAGCAATTAATTCGTAAATTGAATATAAACGATTTATATTTGATTAATGTATATTGAATAAATTAATTATACGATATTGTCTTTGTCGGACATGTATTAACATTTCAACTAATCCGTGTTATTAGTTAATGTTTTAATTACCGATAACCGATGACAATTTATAATTAAAAACCCGTCGTATACGTTTTAGCAATTCAAGTCGGATCACGAGTTTAATAAGGAGGAAGTGGAAAGCCCACTCCCCCCCTAATGAAACCCACGGACCGAGCATGGGTAGAACAAAAGGAGAGTTTCTCCTCATTTCTAACCTAATTGTCATTTTGCAAAAATAATTAGGGTTTTGAGAACATTGCCTCTCAAAATTCAGATCTCACATCGGAAAAACTCACATAACAACTCTCTCAATATTGCAAGTCAATTAGAGAGTAATTCTAGCACAAGGGCATAGTCTCGAGACGGTCTTGGGTGCAACGATTAGGAGGAAGTCTCTCGTTGATTTACTGTTCTTTACGCCGCACTACAAAGGACCCGAGGTTGATTTCTAATGCTTTATCGTTTTTCTCATGTATTTCGTTTTATGACAATAATCACATATAAAATTTGCGTTATAGTCCTAATTTTATAGGGTATTATACGGATATTACCCTACAAGTGGTATCAGAGCGAGGCCACGTAAATTTTTCTATGTGTTTTTCATTAAACGAATTTGAATCGATAAATTTTGGCATAAAAAAATTGTAAACCGTGTGGTTTTTGGTCTCGGCATTTTTTTTGTCACTGGGCTATTTTTTTTTTTTTACGGTTGTTTTTTTGTTGGAAAACGTGCCTTGTGACGATCTTTTGTTTTCGATTTGTTGCTTAATAAAAATAAAACGTGCGGCGACCTCTATTTTTCTCTCGCACTTTTTTTTTTTTGGTACATTGCGTTTTGCTTTGGGAACCGTGTCCAGTTTACACGGTTGTAATTGTTAATGTTTTGTTTTTATTTCGTTCTTTGCATATTGTTATTGTAATCGATATTCATAGCAATATGTTAAAGATTCACCAATTGTAGTTTCAATTCTATACGGATTAGATGAAATTGCAATTGGGTTTTAACAAATTGTTTTGTCTTGGTAATTGATGCTCACGTTTTTTTGAGCCGAGAATTTTTTTTGTTTTGTTCTTTTGTTGCTCTCGGCATTTCAGCAGCGAAATAAAAAAAAAAAAAAAATTTGGGTACTGTTCACGGCAGACGTGAAGAAAAGAAAAAAAAAAATTGGTTTTGTTTTTTTTTTTTTTCTCGGCCAATTTTTGCATAATACGGATTTATGCATTCGCTTGATAGTGAAACGGTTCACTCACGTACCATTTAGTTATTTTAAAACGATTTAAAATAACGGATTATCATGAATTAAAATTAAGTTGATGAAGCGGTTTTGTCACATAATTTTAATTGTTAAAAGGTGGTTTGGATTAATTTTAACATAATTACGGAATTATGTCACGAATAAATTTAATTTTTAGTTGATGCATTTTTTTTTATCGTTATTGTTGAATGCCTTTTATTACGTATTTATTCATTTTTACAAACAGTTGTAACTTAGTGTGGCCTTAGTAGAACGTGTTACCGTAATGATGGAACACGGTCTTGGTTGTATTTTGAGATCTCGTATCTCCATTTTTATTTCTTTTGTAATTACAGTTTTTATTTAGAATGTAAATAGGTTTATATTTTGTAAATTTTAAATTGTAATTTTTGAGAAGACCAAAGATGGAGACCGGATGCTCACTCCCGCTGCATGGATCAAGATGGAACATCAAGACAAGCTTCTCGGGTCCAACGGTGGATTCCAAAGTTGTTTCATGTTCTTTTTATTAGGATAGGCCACACTAGGATTTTTATTTTACGTATTGCATTCTTCCATTTATTTTTCGTAACGATAATATGCATCATATTCCGCCTAAAAACCAAACCACCTAATAATTGCATGAAAACTGACTCATATAGAGGTCACGCGTTAGTTTTCTATGACATTCATATGTCACAAGATTTAAGCCATCATCTAAATTAATTCATTCACGCAGTTGCTAGTTATTCGTTCACTTAAAATGAATTTAAACTTAGTTGATGGGATCTTCCTCGTATAAACCAAAATTGAGAATGGTCTTTATAGGTCAAACTCCAATGAGTCCCTTCTTCGTCGGTAGGCATAATATGACCCCTTTTACGTCGGGTAAGTTGGAACCGATTGACCTATTTTATCTCAACGCTATGGTCACTCGTACGATCCTGTGATCATGGTGGACTATAGATAGGATTTACGGAAATCTATCGACCAAGAGTTCTTACGGAAGAATTAGCTAAACAGTTGGCTTATCAATTTACGGAAATTGAGTCTTGGGATCACTTGTATTATTCTTGAGGGAGATCAATTATGCAAGTGCAATGAGTCTAAAATGAATTTTAAATAGACTTAAATCACCTCGATGAGTTGCTTATTTCGTTTTTTTTTCCTTTCTTTTTCGAAGTAGAACACGAACATTTAAACTGCTATAACGAAATGGTTGGTCCTACTAACGACCCAATGCCAAGTGCCACATTGGACCGTGAGTCCTGGCCGGATCTTCATGAATCGGATGAATCGGTCTACTCGATCAAGAATGATGGATCAAACTTCGCGGATGGGAGGCGGCATTACGGAATCTTGCCGCTGGCGACGGAAGCTCAAATATCTAATAGAGCCCATCCCGCCAAACCCAGGTCCCACGGCTAGAGCTAATGAGATCGCCAAGTTTAACGATTTCTGTATGGAAGCGGGTGCGATTAAAAACGTACTCATTTTTGCAATGGAACCCAATTTGCAGAAACGCTTCATAGCCCATGGTGCAAACAAGATTTTCACCACGCTCACTAAGGAATTCTCGAAAGCACCGAGAATCGTGACCTATGAGCATACCACTCGCTTCTTTGATGCGAGACTCCAGAAGGGCCAACCAGTTAGCCCACACATTCTCAGCATGATTGAGAATGTCGAGAAGCTGGAGACGCTTGATTGTAAAATCAGCGAGAACATTGTGACTGACCGCATGCTTCATTCACTCCACGATAGTTTTGCGCTCTTTAGAGCGAATTACTATATGAATGATTTGAAGAAAAGTCCCCATGAACTGCACTCCCTTCTCGTACAGACCGAGAAGGACATGAAGTTCAGTGGGAGTATGAAACAGGATGTTCTCGTTGTGTCAAACAAGGGCAAGGGTAAGGGCAAAGCTAAAGCAGACCTAGCAGTAGGTAAGACGAAGTTTAAGAAGTCGGGTTTAGGTAAGAGTGGGCCTGGTGAGTCGAGCAACTCATCAGGCGCGACAAAGAGCAAGAATGAAAATATGGAATGCCATCATTGCCACAAGACTGGGCATTGGAGGCGTACATGTCCTGTTTATCATGAGGACTTAAAGGCAGGTCGTGTTAAACCTGTTGGTATGTCTTCATCCTCTTCTACTTTTATTCATATGATTGAGATTAACCACGCAAGTTACGGAACTTGGGTACTTGATACTTGGTTGTGGTTCTCATCGTGTAATCATGTGCGGGGGCTCAAAACATCGAACCCCTCGTAAAGGGTGAGGTGGACCTGCGTGTCGGGAATGAAGCACGAGTGGCTGCCGTCTCGAGGGGAACATATGTGATCCAGCTTCCTAGCGGATTTGAGTTATCTTTATATAACTGCTATTATGTACCCATCTTTCTAAAAACATTATTTCGGTTACGCACTTGACAAACTTGGTTTTTCATTTGTAATAGAGAATAATTCTTGCATTTTCTCATTACACGATATGATTTATGGCAAGGCAGTCTCCATGAACGGAATTTATGTTTTAGATCAGACCACCGAAATATTACACGTAATGAATAAAAAGTTAAAGGTTGGTGACAAAGATCAAACGTATCTATGGCACTGCCGTATGGGACACATTAATGAGAAACGCGTAAAACAGCTCATCAAAAATGGAGCTATCTCGGCCTTTGATTTTCAATCATTTGGCACGTGTGAATCATGTCTCATCGGTAAGATGACTCGGATTTCCTTCAAAGGTGTTGGAATGCGCGCTGCTGACCTATTAGAACTTATACACACGGATGTATGTGGACCTATGTCAATCACCGCACGAGAAGGCTATAGGTATTTCATCACTTTCACGGACGATTTAAGTAGATATGGCTATGTCTACTTAATGAAGCATAAAAGTGAATCCTTTGAGAAATTCAAAGAATACCGAGAATAGGGTCAGAACCTATTGGGTAGAAAGATTAAAACACTACGTTCGGATCGTGGTGGCGAGTATCTTTCTCACGAGTTTGATCAACACCTCAAAGGTCATGGGATTGCCTTACGATTAACTCCACCTGAACACCTCAATTGAATGGTGTGTCCGAACGGAGAAATCGAACTCTACTTGATATGGTTCGATCCATGATGAGTCACACCGTTTTGCCTGACTCATTGTGGGGTTATGCTCTTCTGTCAGCTGCTCTAATACTTAACCGAAGTCCGTCTAAAGCTGTTGACAAGACTCCATACGAACTATGGAAGGGAACGGTCCCTAACTTGTCCTTTATACGGGTTTGGGGCTGCGAGGCTTATGTCAAGTGGAGACACGAGGATAAGCTCGGCCCGCGATCGGTCAAGACATACTTTATAGGTTATCCTAAAGGAACACTTGGTCATTACTTCTATTCGCCAACCGAACAACGTGTTTTTGTTGCGGCTAGTGCGACATTCTTAGAGAAGGAATTTCTCGAGAATGCAAAGAGTGATAGAACCTTCGACCTGTCGGAGATTCCAGAACCAAACACCGAGCAACCATTGGAGGAACCAATTCCTTCAATCCCTTGCGGTGAATATTCTGAGGAACCTAGGAGGTCGGGAAGAGTCTCTATTCCTCCCGACAGATACATTGGTATGGTCGAGGAACATAACATAGATGACATACTACTCTTAACGAGTAGTGAACCCGCAACCTATAAAGGTGCCATGACCAGTTCTGACTCAAAGCTATGGCTTGAGGCCATGCAATCCGAGATGGACTCTATGTATGAGAACAACGTATGAGATCTTGTTGACTTACCTGCTAAGGTTCGTCCCCTTCAATGCAAATGGCTTTACAAGATAAAGCATTCTGTGTAAGGTCAACAAGATATCTATAAAGCACGACTAGTTGCTAAAGGTTTCACCCAAGTGCCAGGTTTGCACTACGATGAAATTTTTGCACCCGTAGTCATCTTTGCGTTCCATTCGGATTATCTTAGCGATTGCCGCTTTTCATGACTATGAAATTTGGCAGATGGATGTGAAAACCGCCTTCTTAAACGGTTATTTGGAGGAAGAGTTGTACATGGTACAACCCGAAGGTTTCATCGATCCTGAACATCCTAAGAAAGTATGCAAGCTTAAGCGGTCCATTTATGGACTTAAGCAAGCATCTCGGAGTTGGAATCATCGCTTCGACCAAGTGATAAAAGACAATGGATTTACTCGATCGGTCGAGGAACCATGTCTATATATCAAGTTGAGTGGGAGCAAGATTGTCTTCCTAATATTGTATGTTGACGACATACTCCTGATTGGGAATGACATACCTCTCTTAACTTCGGTGAAAGTATGGTTGAAAAACCATTTCCAGATGAAAGATCTGGGTGAGGCACAAAGAATTCTGGGCATCCGTATCTATCGAGATAGATCACGTCGGATGTTATCTCTCAGTCAGGAGTCTTACATAGACAAAATCCTAGAGAGATTCAGCATGACTAACTCCAAGAAGGGGTTTCTTCCTATGGCTCCAGGGGTGCATTTGAGCAAGTCTCAGGCACCGAGAGACACGGAAGAGAAAGAGCGCATGACACGGATTCCTTATGCTTCGGCTATAGGATCAATCATGTATGCCATGATATGCACACGTCCGGACGTGGCATATGCATTGAGTATGACAAGTCGATTCCAACAGCATCCAGGTGAATCACATTGGCTGGCTGTCAAGAACATTCTTAAGTACCTACGGAGGACTAAAGATTGGGCATTGACTTATGGAGGCGATCAAAAGCTATGCGCAACCGATTCTGTGAGATGCTAGCTTTCAAATGGATCGAGATGACTCGAAATCTCGATCTGGATTCGTTTTTACTCTTAATGGCGCTGCAGATCGGTTGGAAGAGTTCCAAACAAACTGTTACAGATTCTACGATCGAGTCCGAGTACTATGCCGCGTCTGAAGCTACAAAGGAAGCGATATGGATGCGTCAATTCTTACATGGACTATCTGTAGTGCCTAGTTCGAATGACCCGATCACCATCTATTGCGACAATAGTGGTGCCATCTTCCAAGCTAAGGAGCCAAAGTCTAGCAACAAGTCTAGACATGTACAACGGAAAGCTCATCTAATCCGAGATTACGTGGAGCAAAAGGAAGTAGTGATAGAAAAGATTGCTCTGAGATGATAACATAGCAGATCCTCTCACTAAACCATTACGACAAGATAAGCATGAAGGGCACGTTAATTCCATGGGAATTAAACGTGTTCCTAAGTTGTAGTACTCTTTTATGGATTAGATTCATTCTCTTTTGTACTCTATACAACATCATCGTTTTGATATTTATATATTTTGTTTTTCATGTGGATTTGTACGACAAATTTTGAACACCACAAAGTGAACTGAACAAACATTATATTTTTGGTCCTTAATTGCCCACGTGAGCTGATAACCCAAGGTAATTATTTTGTGACTTTGGTTGATGGTGGGTTCAACGAGCCATAAGTCAAAAGGTTGACTGACCAATCACAGAGGCGATTTATATGGATATTTCGTAGGACACAATTGTGACATCGACGTGGAGTCCTAAATGTTTTATAACATTCGGTGCCCGGTCGTGGATAGGACCTCCATGGTGATCCTAAGAGTCGATTCTTTTGACTATCGACTGTCTCTTGAGACTAAGGCAGACTTTGGGTGACTTTGGTTTCTTTCTCACGGTCATCCGTAACAGGGGCCAAGTAGATTTTTTCTGGGTCATTTCATGCTGTGCTTAGATCGAAAGGAGTCGAGTTGAAGGAAATATTCAGCCTTTATCGGTACTCGATATTTCTCGGGGCCACTCGAGGAGTCAGAATCGAAATGCATGGCCATGCTCGGATCTGGTCGTTTTATCGCTTAAGTTACTCTCTAGTCGGGGAAACCACTCTTGATACAGATCGATTGTAAAATACGACCTTTGCGGATCCGGATCTGCAAATTGTCTTACATTGAGTGGGAGAAATTTTAAATGAGTATGAGAATCGGTTATCGCACATACACTTGTACGGACAAGTGGGAGTTTGTTGGAGCTGTGTCCTCTAGTTAGTGCGGATAACGTCATTGCACATACACTTGTACGGACAAGTGGGAGCTTGTTGGGGCTGGTGTCCTTTACAGGTACTGCAAGGACTTATAAATCTCTAAAAGGATCAAAGGGTATACTTTTGTATTATAATTAGTTGGTCCACGTTTATCAATAACGGTTGGCTTGCTAGATAAGTTTGACGTTATTGTCATACAGATGGCGGTGATCAACTGGTCCCTAAAAGTCACACCTATAGGATACGTTTGAGAGATGTGACGGTATAAAAATACAGTCATGTTGATGCCAAATTTGACTAACCGGTTAGTCGAGTTATTTGACTAATAATTAGTCAAAATGTGATGTTGAGATATTTTATTTAATACGGATTAAATAATAACGGCTAAAAAGAATTAAGCAATTAATTCGTAAATTGAATATAAACGATTTATATTTGATTAATGTATATTGAATAAATTAATTATACGATATTGTCTTTGTCGGACATGTATTAACATTTCAACTAATCCGTGTTATTAGTTAATGTTTTAATTACCGATAACCGATGACAATTTATAATTAAAAACCCGTCGTATACGTTTTAGCAATTCAAGTCGGATCACGAGTTTAATAAGGAGGAAGTGGAAAGCCCACTCCTCCCCTAATGAAACCCACGGACCGAGCATGGGTAGAACAAAAGGAGAGTTTCTCCTCATTTCTAACCTAATTGTCATTTTGCAAAAATAATTAGGGTTTTGAGAACATTGCCTCTCAAAATTCAGATCTCACATCGGAAAAACTCACATAACAACTCTCTCAATATTGCAAGTCAATTAGAGAGTAATTCTAGCACAAGGGCATAGTCTCAGACGGTCTTGGGTGCAATGATTAGGAGGAAGTCTCTGTTGATTTCTGTTCTTTACGCCGCACTACAAAGGACCCGAGGTTGATTTCTAATGCTTTATCGTTTTTCTCATGTATTTCGTTTTATGACAATAATCACATATAAAATTTGCGTTATAGTCCTAATTTTATAGGGTATTATACGGATATTACCCTACAGGTGAGACATGTTGAATAATAGCTTAGTGCCCACCTTCCTCCATAGAGTATTCCAAAAATAGCTCAAGAATTTGGAATCATGATCAGAGACTATCGTCTTTGGAATCCCATGAAGATGGAGTATCTCTCGGAAATACAAATCAGCCACGTTGCTAGCGTCATCCGTTTTGTGGCATGCTATGAAATTAACCATCTTGGTAAAACGATCCACCACTATCATGATCGCGTCCTTACCTCTTTGAGTACATGGTAAAGCAACAATAAAGTCCATGGATACGTCCTGCCATGGCCGGCTAGGGATAGGCAATGGTGTGTATTCTCCGGGCTTGAAGGTACTCTTCGCCACGTGAGAAGTGACACATTTCCGGATCACATTTTGTACGTCTCTTTGCATTCGAGGCCAGTGGAAATGCTCCTTTAAGACCTCCAAAGTCTTATTGACACCGAAGTGTCCACCAAGTCCACCTCCATGAGCTTCCCGTATCAATAACTCCCGAACTTGATGTTTAGGCACACAAAGCCTATTTCCTTTGAAAAGAAAATCATTTTGAATGGCAAACTCGCCTTGTGTTCCCGACTTGCATTTCCTGAACAATTCGCCAAAATCGGGGTCATCCTCATAGTAATCTTTCAAGGTTTCGAATCCAAGTTGACGAACATCGAGCACATTCAACAAAGAATATCGTCGAGAGAGAGCATCGGCCACCACGTTGCTTTTGCCATCCTTAATACTTTGAAGAAAAATTAAAGGATTGCAGAAACTCCCCCCATTTGGCGTGTCTTGGGCTCAACTTCTGCTGCCCATTAATATACTTCAATGATTCATGGTCCCAATGTAAGATGAAGTGGTTCGGGCGAATATAGTGGCTCCAATGATTAAGTGCTCTCACGATGGCATAGAACTCCTTATCGTAAGTGCAATACTTGAGTCTAGCCCCACTTAGCTTCTCAGAGAAATAAGCAATGGGTCACTTTTCTTGCACCAATACGACTCCAATTCCAACACCGCTTGCATCGCACTCTACCTCAAAAGGTTGTGTATAATCCGGGAGTGCCAATAACGGTGCCTCACAAAGCTTTTGGATAATTGTCTCAAAGGCCTTTTGAGCAGCCTCGGTCCACATAAATGCTCCTTTTTTCAAGCACTCGGTTATAGGACTTGTGATGGTGCTTGTGGACGCGGGCCCACGGGGGCGAAAAGCGAAGCAAGCTTTTCCTCTTTGTTTGTTTTGCATTTGTGGAGTCGCCACCAATTTATTGTGGAAAATTGGAAACCGTTCGAATACCTCATGTCATGTCAAGACACAAAGTAATGACATGAACACTAAGCACTCGTTACCCTTAGCATTCCATGTCTAGAATAACTTTCGTGGATGCCAATGAACACGGATGTTCACAGAGATCTGGAGTAAGGGGTGAGGGTACGTATTAGGAAGCTCTTTTGATCGAACACCTACTCCCGGCCGCCTCGATAGCGGCCTCTACTAATGATTAGGGAAATTGTCTATACTCGATATATTGACGGTTATATACATGCAATGCAACACCCAATAAATTAATCCTAGCATGTGAGAATTAATACTAAGTCGGTTAACACGTAATTTAACATACAATTAATGTCGAGGTAGAGATTTAGGTTAATTGCATGTGAAAGCATACAAGCAATACAATAAAAGAAATACAATAAAAATACAATAAAGAAAAATTACAACAATTACATCGGATTCAATGATTTATGTCAAAAATACATTCAAAACGAATATTTTAGAAAAGAAAGAATAAATAAATAAACGAACAGATTATTAGGTGATAATACGAATAATAGTCGATTAATACGTAAACTAATAAACTAGGTCAAGGCAGAAACGGGAGTTCAGGGACAAAAATCAACCGGGAACAGGCGCAGCAGAGCTGCGTCCCTTGGAAGAGGCGCAACAGTCGCTACGTCTGTTTCTGGGTTGAGTTCTGGCTGTCAAGCCGGAACCGCATCTTGTTAATGTTCATTGGTGAATTTAATGCTTGATTAATGGTATTTGACTCGGATGAAAGTGATTAACATATTATTTACATGTGAATGAGGTCATAAAAACGATAAAACACGAATGAAACTGATTAGGACGAATATTTACAAGATTTATAAGATTATTTACAAATTAACAAACTAATCAAATTAATTAAGTTAAACAAGTTATTAATGATGAATTAATGACGGCGACGGTAAATAACAGATACAAGTATACCAAAGATGAATTCCAGAGATTCAGTATGGGTAAATCGAATCTCTAAAACCCGAATTGATTTCAATTGCGAAAACCCGCAAATATGAATTATAAGGGATTTAAGTCGGGATGTTAATGATGAATTAAACATTACTGATTTATTTACACGTTAAAATTATCATATTAGAATTATTATGTTGAAAGGAACATGAACAATTGAAAACAAAGCGAAAACAAAAGGACGAACAAAAGACGAAGGAAGAAGAAAGGAAGCAGGAACTGCGGCAGCCTCACGAAGAGGCGCAGCAGGTGCTGCGTCCCTCCGAAGAGGCGCAGCAATTGCTGCGTCCTTTCTCGACGGTTGTCTTCTGATAATCCGTAAAAAGGGTTTTTAAACCAGGTTTTACAAATCGGTTTTAAAAATACTTTCGACATAAATCTTACAATATTAATTACGATAATAAAGAACAATAAACAAAGGAAGGATTTACACCTTCAGACTTACATGTTTGACGAAACGAGATGAACTAAGTTAACGTTTAGTGATGCTCGACTCGAATGTAGACGAAAGTGCCCTCTAGGAGGAAAACGAATAAGATTGATTAATGTTGATTGATGTGGAGTTGGTCAAATTGGTCGGTCATGCAAAACGAGGCTGGCACTCAGAAAGATCCGAGCTTACGTGGTCGAAAGTTCAAGCACGAAGACGCCAAAAAGTAAGAACGTGGTCTAGAATGCAAAGGGAGAAGAGAAGGGCGGACACTCGCGTGAGAAATATGTGAGACCGAAGGTCTATATTTATACTAATCACGCGGAGGAAGTAGGTTTTTCGGAGAAACTTTGGAAGTGAATCTCGAAAAGATACGAAAAAATACGCAGAAAAGGACTGAGGAAGAGGCGCAGCAGGCACTGCGTCCCTTGGAAGAGACGCAGCACTTGTTGCGTCCTTTGCTCAGTGGTTTCCTCCTGCGGAAGAAAGATTTCCGCGTTTCTATTATGGAATGTCGGATTAATCTCGTTTCCTTAATATTTTGTGTGAATATTACGGGAGATATTTTACCAAAGATCAAAAGATTGGAAAATATGGAATAGAAATATCCGGAACATTCCAGAACATTCTGACTCGGCTATTAGAAAATGAAGACGGTTTTTTGACCGGGACTCCAAATGTACTCTAATTACTGCTAAAACGACCGTATCGGCACGTAGATGACAATTAAGAGGTAGACACAAGTGTTTGAGCTATCACTTGATGATAAACTTACGAACTGTCACAAATCGTTCCGTATACCAAACATGCGGCCCAATCATCACCGGGTGGTTTGCGGGAGGTGCAGAAATGAGATATCTACAGAGCCCCCACTTTGACTGAGGCTTGGACAAGGCGAAAATCAAAGTATAGCCATCAAGTCAATCGAAGATTACAACCTGACGACTATGGCGACGCAAGGCGGCTCAAGGGGTCTGAGCCAAGGACCTTTCGTCGGGAACATTTTAGAGTCTGTCGACTATCGGGGAGGGTCGTTTAAAGTCCATTAGACTACGTAAAGAGGCTCGCCAGCCATAAGAAGAGACCATACCTGAAATTCCTTGAAACTCCAGGGGAAACAAAACGCGATATTGGGAGGAGGCAGCAGGACGTAGTCAGGAACTGCTGGGGGAAATCTGCTTGGGTCGGCTTCAAACAAACTTCGGAAGAGCTTGGGTTCGATGTTGATCTCCATGTATCGAGAGGGACGATTGCCTGTCCGTGAACTCTCGCTGGGGGATCATAATCGGGAACTGATCTCCATGTCTCGAGAGGGACGATTGTCTGTCGTGAACTCTCGCTGGGGAAACATAGTAAAGGTGTGTCGAAACACCTGTCAGAGAATATTCGCTCGTTGTGACACGCAAGGTCTTGGTAAAAAGTTCGCTTGGAAATACGAGTCTGGGCGAAGAATAAATGTCAAACGGACCAAATATATGATGTGTGGCATCAAGGAAGAGGCGCACCAAAGATGGGCCCACAAAATAACGAACTTATAACGAATCTTCGAAAATTCATATGGAGGGAAATAGAGGAAGAGGCGCAACACGAGCTGCGTCTCTTGGAAAAGGCGCAGCACCTGCTGCGTCCTTTCCTGAATGTGGCATTCCTGGGTAAAAACCCGATGAAACAGGGGTTTTGTTTCATTATTTCGAAACACAAAATCCTAATTTATCTCTCAAATTCCAATCATTTCTTGTCAAAATTCAATCAAAGGCTTGCATTTGCCATGGCTAATCGGGGTATGTGTATTATTTGTGCATTAATCTTCTATAATTGATCAAATTGGACCGACAAATTAGGGTTTTCAACCCTAATTATGTCGAAAATTTGGGGCTTTTCCCCCAAATGATTTTGCCTTGCAAAATTGACCTTGTAAATGGCTAATTGGTAGTATAAGGATCATAACCATGTATTTGTTTCGAATTTTGGTTGAGTTTTGAGCATTTGAGTGAAATTGAGACGGTCTCACAGCTAAACCGTAAATCGCTTCGAAAATAGCCTTAGGATTACCCATTTGTGATGAAACTTGATATTTGGAATCCTTGTATGATGGGTAAACTTCCTATCATCTCGAAATTTTGATTTGTGACGGGTTTTTCAGGACACTTTTCTAGGGCATAATCGCCGTTATAATGAAATGCTGTCGAAATTCCGACTCGAACCCATGACTAGGCTTCAACTTAGGCTTGACTTGACCCAAATTACCACATGAGCGGTCGTGTTTGTGGGAAAATTGCCAAGATGGCGAGAAAAGAACGATTTCGGAGCTTTGAAAACTCGAAAATCCCCTAATTAAGGCTTTTCGTCATTTGACGCGACCTAAATTCACTTTAATTTTGTAGGTGATGAGGCTTCTACGTCAGGGAGAGCTCCCATGGACGTGGATACTGCTATTGACTCTTCTCGTTCGCTTGAGGAGGCGTTAGAGCAGGCTTTTACTGCCGCGGTGACGGCTGCTGAGGACGAGGTCCTTGAGGAGGAGGTTCTTGAGGAGGAGGAGGAGGCCTCGAGACGAGCCAACGTTAGACGGGGTGGTCGCCAGCTGAGGAGAGCACATGCATGGGCTGAGACTTGGGACAGCAGGCACCTACTTTGGCTGCAGAGGGTCACCTGTCCTACAGGACGGTGAAGAGCTTGGTAAATCGAACTCATCACTCTTCACTCATCTTCTTTCATTTCTTTTTGTTATTCCTTTTCTTCTTCATTCAAGCTAAAGATAGCTTTTGTTTCGAATCCAAATAGGAGGCTGGGAACATTAGATCGTTCTCGGGCTGAGGAGCGAGCCATCATCGAGCGGGGAGCGTTCGGTGCCTTGGTGCAGGCTTGGAGGGATATCACGAGGAGGAAGCTTCGGGCTAACCTCAGCCTGGTCCGAGCTTTCTTGGACTGGTTTTGGGACACGACCTCCACATTTCACATGCCTTTTGGCGAGGTGGGGGTCACGTTAGAGGATTACAGCATGATTTCTGGTTTGCCATGTGGGACTGAGGTGGTGGAGTGGCCGGAAACAGCCATGAGGGTAGACTCGGCTGAGGCTAGGAGATTGATCGGCTGGAACTTGATGCCGAAGGCTGCTGCGGTACCCGGATTGGTGCCTAGTTCTTACGTCCGGGACTATTTTGCGGGGAAGACCCCGATGTCGGTGGTGATCGAGGGGAGGGAGACGGATCCTCCTCCCTGTACTGCAGAGCAGAGAGTCCGTTTGTGGCTCTGGTGGTTCTTGTCTTCGATCTACCTCGGAGACAAGGGAGAGAGGCTATAGACGAAGCTCGTTCCCTTTCTTTTTAACCTGAGTGACATAGACCGTTGGGACTGGGTCACTGCTGGTTTTGCGGTCCTTATTCGCTTTATGAGGGCCATGGTTCATCCGGAGTTGATGGAGAAGGGGACTTCTCCTGCCGCTGTTGGCCCTGGACTGTTGTTGGAGGTATGAACCTTCATTTCATTTCATGAAAGATCATTTCCTTTTCTTATCGAATCACGAAAGATCGTTGTTGACTATCTTGTTTTACACGCGTGGGTGTACTCTTACTTTCCGAGCCTCGCGCCCAAGAGGACGAAGCCGGTGAAGAGAGCCTATCCCGTTGTGAAGGATTGGGTGGTGTGCCGTACGAGGAGCCGACGTTCCTTTCACGACGTCTGTCGACGGGAGGTGAACGCTCTTCAGTTGGATGGCGTGAGTATTTCACCTTGCGTTGTTTGTCTTTCTTCTTTACTTTTTAGAACTGATCATAAGAATGACCTTTCGTTTGATTTTCCTAGTGGGTGCCCAGGCCTTGGGTGGACTACACTGGCGCTCCTCCCTTTGTGGCTGAGGTCCTTCGACCTAGGAGCTCGAGCCGGTTGCTGCTTACGACGTCGATGGGTCCTGTGTGGTACTTGGGCGAGCGTTTGGCTCGTCAGTGCTCTCGGGACGTCTTGACGGTTCCCATCGATCCTCCTCAGACGATGTTCAGAAAGCCTTCTGAGGCTGAGAGGGAGGCTGACCTGGCAGGCATTGGTGGTGACGCCCTCCTTCTTCCTGGTGAGGACTACTCGGCGTTCCTCTACGGGAGGTTGGCGTACTGGTCGGTCGTGGTAAGCGTGTTACTCTTACTCTTGATCATTTTGAGAACACGATGAATGATCATCGGTTAATGAAAATCATTTGACTTTGCAGGAGGTCGAGGCGGCGGGCATCGAGCCCCCAGTGTACCCCGAGACCCTTGAGTACACTGACGCGTCGGGGATGACGACGATCTCCGAGCTTCGCGACTTTGATGCGGCGGTGAGAGATGCTTGTCTGGACGAGTGGCAGCATCTGATTCGGAGGGTGAGTCTCCTAACTTGTATAATTTTGTGTAAGAACACATTTGCTTGAGTTTGTCCAATCGTTTAAGAATCTCTTCTTTCGAAATGTAGGTTGCGCCATCCCGGTTCGTGGCTTTGTGGAGGGTAGCCAACCGGCTGCGGGCTACTGCCGTCGAGGCACTTGTTGGCGGTCGAGGACGTCAGGTATGAACCTTCCTTTTACTTTATTTTCGAATTTTGTAACTTTCCTTATGTTTGAAATGATTGACATGAGCCAATTCTTGCCGTTTGCAGAGGGAGCGTGAGCTCGAGCGAGAGCTTGCCCAGTCCCGGGAGGAGACAACTCGCCTGCTGAGAGAGCTCGAGGTTTGTGACGCCGAGGTTGCTGCTCTCGAGGCGAGAGTTGCTGAGCTAGACGGCGACTAGCAGTAGTTTGCTTGTTGTTTTTGTGTGTTTTTGGCTGTACTTTGCACATTTTGTACATTTTTTAGGACCTACATTTTCGACATTTGGACTTTGTTTTGGGGCTCGAGCCCCCGGTTTGGTGTACATATCCTCTCTTGTTTGTATATATGATGGCCTGAGTGCCTTCGCTGCTGGGTTGCTTTGTTTGTACCTGCAGGTTAGCTTTGAACAGGTTTGGTAGATGACGGTTTATGCCGTCATGCTGCCGAAATTTACACAGAAATCACATAGAACATACATTTGTACACATGTCGTAAATTAACGCAAAAATGCAAAAAAATGCAAAAAATTTGCCGGAAATGACCGGACGGTAGGGAGGGCTACCCCCTAAAAAAAAAAGAAACATATAAGTTTGAAATGTAATGTGGAACGGGAGTGAAATGATTCCCCAAAAAGAAAATTAAAAAGAAATGTATAAGTTTGAAAACGAATAAATTAAATTGGTGAAATGATTCCCTAAAAGAAAAAATAAAAAAAAAAGGAAATGGATAAGCGTGCTAAGATGACGAAAATGTCGATATCGCCTCGAAATGCGTGCCCGTAGAATTAGGAAACACGAAACATGGCAATTTGACGGATTTACCAAAATAATAGCCCGTATGAATAGGAAATTATTATTTGAAGAATTAGGAAAGATCCAACGCGGAAAATCACAGAAAGAAGGCTGAGGAAGAGGCGCAACAAGATCTGCGTCCCTATGAAGAGGCGCAGCAAGTGCTGTGCCTGTTTCCCAGTGCATCAGTCCTGACGGATTTTAGGAAACAACTTTTAGTATAAATAGAGACGTCGAGGGAGGTTTTATTCACATAATTCTTCCGTCTTTCCTTCGTCTTATTACATAAGGCTCTCAAAATAAGCATACATCATGAATACTCTCGAAATTCGTCTAAAAGAATGGACAAATGAGTTCTCCAATGTGGAGAAACACGACATGGGTGCTTATAATTTTGGATCACTTTTGAGCTTGAAGTTGATCAAGGTGGTCAAACCGTTCCTAGATGCTTGTCTTGATTATTGGGACCCGAATTATCATGTATTTGCCTTCCCCGGGGGCGACATTTGCCCATTTCCCGAAGAAATTGCTGCGGTTGGTGGTTGGGACCCGGAACATTTGCCTGCTATTCCCTCTACTTCTCAAGGATATAAGAACAAGTTTAGGGATTTGCTTGGGTTGACAAGAGCTGAGGTGGACCGTCTTGTGACCTCAAAGGGAGTGCGAATGTTGGACTTCATTGATCGATTCATCAATAGGGCATATCCCACTATCTCTTATGTTGCCAGGCGAAGGGCATTCGGGTTTTGCCTACTACATGTATATGTCCTTCAAGGGCATGTTGATGAGGATTTGAGATGTGATCCTCGTTATTTGAGCCTGATTGAGCAAATGGAGCTGCGCAGGAGCCCAGCTTGCCTGTGTCTAGGAGAGATCCTGTTGGGGTTAGATAACAGGAAAGCCAACAGTGACCTTCCTTATTTGGGAATTCCCATTATTTTGCAGGTAAAAGAAACTTTTTTTTTTTTTTTTTTTTTTTTTTTTTCCGTTTCTAATACCTGCTTTTGGTAGGTCTAGCTTATGGAGCGTCTTCGATTGATCGAGCCCCCAGTTAATGTTCCTGCTTATCATGCTCGCTCAATCGCGATGAGGACCAGGCTCTACATGGTGAACTTCACTCGAGTCTGCAACTATTGGGAAAACAAATTAAAGAGTGACGATGGCCCCTTGATTAGATGGATCGTACCATGGTGGCATCTTAAATCTGTCACTGGAGTATCATCCTTGGATCCTACCCGGTCTGTGCGCATTCCTGGCTTGGAGTTTATGATATGCATCTTCCCGGAGAGGTTGATGAGGCAGGTTGGATTGAAGCAGATGATTCCGAAGCTTGACACTGTCCCGGAGACTGCCGTGGCGCTTACTACTGAGAGTCGAAGAGAATGGGCCATCAAATGGGCTCAAAGAAATATGTGGTTCTTGAACTCTTCTATTAGTGCTCTATGGGTGTCGGATTCCTATCTGCGGTGGAGGAAAGCTACTACTCCGGAGGAGAGCGAGAGATTGAGGAAACGCGAGCCTATTGACTACAAGGTTCGTGATGTAGAAAAGGAGAAAGAGAAGCATCTGACTGAGGGAGAGGAAGAAGCCGGGTTTCGAGTTGTTCATCCTTCGAAGAAACCGAAGACTTCTCCCGTCGTCGAGATGTGGTTGACAAGAATGGCAAGGCTAGACCACGAGAGAGACCATTGGTGATTAGGTCTGAAGTGGCGCAAGAGCGTCCGGCTCGAGGTCGGGACAAGAAATATGATAAAAATGACAAAGGCAAAGGGAAAATGGAAGAATAGCCTAAGTCTTTATTATTATTATTATTATTGTAATAAGAAGGTGGCGTTTTTTAGAATCCTAACCTATTTTTATATTTTTTATATTATGTGGCATATTATTATTTAAAGAAATCAAATAAAAGAGGTTGATTGGTTATGAAACCGTTACGATTTTCTATCATTATTCTTGTTGAATTCCAAATGCATTTGTAAATGTCCTTCTATTTACATTTAAAATAATTAATGGGTTGTATCCTGTGAAGGATTGCCTACGTATTTATTTAAAAAATGAAATCAAACCCTTGCGCGTAGTTCAAGTAAATGTAAAAGAATAATTGTTCTAAGCAAGAGCTTGTAATGAACTTGGAAAATAAGCATGAGCTTTCGCTTACTCCTAAAATGCATTTCAGTTTATTTGATGATATGAGGATGACAAATTGTCAAGATGCAAGAGCAAGGTGACATTATCTTTATTTAGCTTGGCCAGGGGCCATTTATTTCGTGCCACAAGAGCGACACGTGAGGTTACGCGAGGCGCGTTTTTGCTCCTATTCTAGGCATAGTTACGTTTCAGTTGGTCGAGGTTTGTCGGGTTGGCAAATTCGTTCCCATCTAAGTCCGTGATCCTAACTGCACCCCCTGGAAGTATGGACCTGACTAGAAATGGCCCGGCCCAATTGGGTTTGAATTTTCCTCGTGGATCGACAGGTAAAAGAACTCTAATTGATTTGAGGACCAAGTCTCCTTCTTTGATGTTCCTTGGCTTAACCCTTTTGTTGAAGGCTCATTTGATACGTGCCTGATATGTTTGCACATTATGTAATGCACGCAATCTTCGTTCATCCAGGAGGATGAGTTCTTCATATCTATCCCTCTTCCAATCGGCTTCTGGGATTTGACTTTCGAGCAGAATACGCAAGGATGGTATTTCTAGCTCGACTGGTTGTACAATTTCCATGCGGTAATAGAAAGGGGTGGCCCCAGTGGCGTCCTAACAGATGTACGGTATACCCATAATGCAAAAGGTATCTTGCTTGGCCAATCTCGATAATTGTCAATCATTTTCTTGAGAATTGTGACAACGTTTTTGTTTGCCGCCTCTACCGCGCCATTAGTTTGTGGTCTATATGGCGAGGAGTGGTGATGCTTGATTTTGTACTTGGCTAGCAATTTCTCAGTCTCAGCTTGGAAATGTGACCCATTGTCACTAATGATCTCATGTGGGCAATCGTATCGACAGATGATGTTGGTTTGTATGAACTTTGCCACGTTCTTGGCTGTAAGACTGGTGTAGGAAGCCGCTTCTACCCACTTAGTGAAGTAATCGATTGCTACTAGGATGAAACAGTGACCTCTTGTTCCGGCTGGAGTGATCTTGCCGATGATATCAATTTCCCAAGCAGAAAATGGCCAGGGAGATGTCATGGTGTAAAGCAATGAAGGAGGGACATGTTGCACATTCCCGAAGATTTGGCAATTGTGGCAATGTCTTACATATTTGATGCAATCGGATTCCATTGTGGTCCAATAATACCCCAAACGTGTGATTTTCTTTGCCATCATGGGTCCACTCATGTGAGGGCCACATTCTCCATCATGGACTTCTTCCATCACTTTCTGTGCCTGCGAATGATCAAGACAGCGTAAGATTACACCAAGAGGTGTTCTTTTGCATAACTCTCCTTGCATGAGAATGTATTGGGAAGCTAGCACGTTGTACCCTTTTGTCCATATCCGGTGGATAGGTGCCGTTGAGTTTGAAGTTTAGGATCGCTTGGAACCAAGGTTCCTCTGTGATTTCCTCTTCATCGGTGATTTGGTGCACATAAGCTGGCTCTGACCGTAGTTCGATGCATAAAGGCATTTCTACCATGTTATCCAGCATATTAATCAACGATGCAAGTTTTGCAAGAGCATCTGTAAATTGATTCTCCTCTCGAGGTAGGTGTAGGTAGGTTACTTGATCGAAGAATTGGGCAATTTGGTCTATCCTAGCTTGATAAGGTGCTAAGCTTTCACTTCGGATTTTCCAAGATCCCGTAATTTGGTTGATGATCAAAGATGAATCCCCATGCACTCGAATATTCTTGATGCCTAAACCTACTGCTGCTTGTAATCCAATGAGACAAGCCTCGTATTCTGCAGCGTTATTTGTCACCTCGAAGTCGAGTTTGACAGAGATTGGTGTATGCTCGCCTTCAGGAGAAATGAGCAACACTCCTATTCCAAATACTCTTAAGTTTGATGCTCCATCAAAATAAAGGTCCCAGGAGTCTATATCGGTTTGGAGTATATCCTCATCCAGAAACGACTAGGTGTCTATCGTTTGTGTATCATTAATGGGATTTTCTGTGAAGAATTCGGCCACGGCGCGCCCTTTTATAATTTTCAGAGGAACATACTTGAGATCGAACTCTGAGAGCATCAAAGTCCATCTTGCTAAGCGTCCATTGAGAACGGGTTTCTCAAAGAGGTATTTGACAGGATCCATTTTGGAGTATATTTTGACGGAGTAGCTAAGCATGTAATGACGTAGCTTCTTCGTTGCCCACACAAGAGCGAGGCATGTCTTCTCGAGTAGTGTGTATTTGCACTCGTACTCCAATAACTTCTTACTAAGGTAGTAGATAGCTCTTTCTTCTTTTCCTACGGTTTGAGCTAGCATGGCGCCCATGGCCGTTTCAGTTACCGTGAGATATAAACCAAGAGGTTGTTCTCGTTGAGGTGGCATGAACACTGGTGGTTTGGCTAGTATTTCCTTGATTCGGTCGAAAGCCTTCTGACAGTCATCATCCCACATGGTGTGATCTGTTTTCTTTAACTTCTTGAAGATAGGTTCGCAGATCATGGTGAGTTTCGATATGAATCGACTTATGTATTGCACCTTGCCTAGGAATCCTCTAACTTCTTTCTCCGTTTGAGGTTGCGGCATTTCGATTAGAGCTTTGATCTTAGAAGGGTCTATTTCTATTCCTCGTTGGCTAATAACTTATCCCAGGAGTATACCAGATGTTACCCCGAATGCACATTTCTGAGGATTGAGCCTCATGTTGTACTTCCGTAGCCTTGAGAAGAATTTGCGAAGGTTCTCAATGTGCCCCTCTCTGTCCTTGGACTTGATAATCATGTCATCTACGTATACCTCAACTTCTTTATGCATCATGTCATGTAAGAGCGTAGTTGCGGTGCGTTGGTATGTAGCTCCGGTGTTAATTAACCCAAACGGCATAACCGTGTAGCAATAGGTTCCCCATTGAGTGACGAAGGTGGTCTTATGCATATCTTCTATGACCATCTTGATCTGATTATATCCTGCGTATCCTTCCATGAAGGATAGTAACGCGTGATCTGCTGTATTGTCCACCAATATGTCGATATGTGGTAGAGGAAAGTCATCCTTAGGACTCGCTTTGTTTAAGTCTCTAAAATCAACACAAACACGAATTCTCCCATCCTTTTTGGGTACGGGTACTATGTTGGCTACCCAGTCTGAGTACTAGGAAACTTTTATGAACCCGGCTTTGAACTGTTTATCGACTTCTTCTTTGGTCTTGAGAGCCCATTCTGTCCTCATTCGACGAAGCTTCTGTTTCACGGGTTTGAAACCCGGTTTGATTAGGATTCTATGCTCTGCGATGTCCCTGTCTATCCCTGGCATGTCTTTGTAGGACAAGCAAAAACTTCTTTGAACTCGTGTAGGAGGTCTATAAAACTGGCCCTTTCGATAGAGCTCAAGGTTGTCCCTATCCTAAGTTCTTGGGGTTCTAGTTCGGTTCCTACGTTGATGGGTTCAGTGTTTTCTATTACTAGTCCCCCTTCCCCCTCTTCTAGTATTTCTTTGGCTATGTAGGGAGGTATCTCGATCGAGTCTGGGTCTGGGTCATCCTCAGTATCATGGTAAACAGAATTGCATTCAAGATAACACGAAGAGTAAGCAGAACGTGATTTATTCATATTAAAATTTGAGAAAAGTTGAAACAAAGAAGCCATCTAATTTGTAGTCAGTGGCGGTAAATGGACAGCCGTTGGGACATTTCCCGAACTACTGTTACTACTTGATGCTAAGCTAGGAGAAACAAGGGGAGTGGGAATGACGACAGGAGGAGACTCTCTAGGAACTTCTCTAGACTCCGACTCTGACTCTGACTCGAATTCATCGTCTTCTGGTTCTCCTTTGAACATCTCTCCTTCTCCAGTGGTGAGCTTGAAGAGTCTTCCTTGATTGTTTGTCCACTTGATCGACTTTCTCCATCCTTTCTGCTGATTGGTGTTGGTTTCTGTGATTAACGCGGTAGGGTTGAAGTGATCGTCTTGAAGTATCATGGTAATGATCTCATCCTGCGCGGCTCTAACAAATCGATCTTCTCCAAATACTAGATTGACAGCTTGTTCGTTTAAGCAAGGTGCTTGACGAGTCTTGACGGTAGGAACCGTTTCTGGAGGAATGAAGTAGCAATCGTGAAAGATCTCGATTCCGGCTAGCTTCTTTTCGAGATAGTGCCAAGGTTCGGGAAATCCGTGAAAGATATCTTGACTTCCTTCCCTAACGAAGTATCCATTTAGGGTAGGGAGGTAGGGTCTGAAGGAAATGTAGATTCATATACATACTAACATACTCATATATGTTAAAATTAATTTGTCATAAAATTAATAAAGGTCTTATGCATGCAAACAATAAATCAAAATAAGGAAGAAATAATATCCTTACAATATAATTTCGGTTCAAATGGGCACAAAAGAGATCTCCTTCTCTTTTGTTCTTGAGCTCTCCAAATGGAAGAACAAGGATTCAAATGTAGAATCCCTCCCAAAAGCATATACCCAAGGAATACATCTTAATAAACCAATACTATTTAGATCTAGTAATAATATTAGTTTTCTCATAAAAATGACACAAAATAAATTGTATTTTGGCTCTTGATAATTTCGGTCAAGAGGTGATAATATTTGTGAGTTTATTTCTCTAGATTTCACAATATTTAGAGAGTATATTAATTTTCTCACACTAGAAAATTCTTATCTTGTATGAATGAATTCATTAGGAAAAAGAAAACTCTTTCTTTTCTTTTCATTTTGGCCGAAATTTTGGCCTTGGGTAGGTTGCCCAATAGCTTTCATCTTTGCTCTTCACAAGAGACTAGGCATGCAATCCTACTAGTTAGCTTTTATTATTGTGTCTACCACTAAACAATTAACACAATTTTATTCCACTAACTCCTTATAATCTCGGTACATACAAAATAAAATGGATGGTCCATTTTATTTTGTCATTTGTCAATTGTAACATATGTGACATGTTACTTGACATATGAAATTGTAATGTATTTTTAACATATTAAAAATCAACATACTCATAAAATATGTCATATACAAAATCGACTAGTAATTCGTAATTACTTGTACCAAAAAGGTTTCCAAATTATAAACTACAACATTCTGTATTTATAATAATTTATTCATTCCGTTTCAATTGTTTCTTTAAACAATAATTTCATCCAAGTAATAAAATAATTCAATTACTTAGACCGTGTCTTATTTAATCATATTTACAATAAGATACGTAAATTATACTCACAAAATCATCCGTCAATTTTAAGCAATTTAATTAACTCATATCGGTATACGATTAATTAAATAATCAATTAAGAGTATTTCCCTATAGGTATGACCTAAGGGGATCAACTGATCACCACCGTCGCACGACAGTAATGTCAAACTCTAGTCAGCCAATCATTACCGATGTGTGTGGACCAGTTGACAGTAAAATATTACATCCCACGTGTATTCTAAAAATGAGATTTAATAATGATATTTAAATCATGTGATCGCACTATTGTTGAGGACACATTTCCCAACAATCTCCCACTTGTCCTCGACAAGTGTGCGTCACCAATTCTCTTGTCCTATTACTATCTCCCACTCAATGCAAGGTGTCTTTCAGGTCGTACTTGCAAGTGATCATATCGAGAGTGGTTTCCTCGATCTGGAGAATAACTGATTGACCGGATTTATCTATCATAGATACCTTCCGAGCGTGGCCACGCATTTCGATTCATTACTCCTCGAGTGGCCCCGAGATATTGTTTTAACCCTGACAAGGGGATGGACAATTCCTATCGCACTCATTCCCTTCGACTAGCCACACCATCATAACCCAAAATATGCCCATTTGACCCCATTTACGAAGGTCGTAGTAACACAAATCAAAGTTAATCAAACGTGCCATCTTAGGTGAATAGTCTTTAGTCAAAAGAATCGACTCATTTGAATACTATAGTAGCTCTCGCCACGACCAGGCTATATAAATTGCCAGAACTCTATAAGTGGTCATAAGGCCCGACAAAATGTTCCTAACATTCTGCTTATGTGATCGACTAGTCATCTCACATGACTCTATGGCACTTGAACTTGCCATCAATCGCATCACACTCTAGTCACTACGAGACGTCACCTCATACAAGTAACTATGGGCGAATACAATGCTAATCCGTGTTCACTTTAACGGGGTTCAATTGTCTCTACAACCCGTTTGGATGTAACAAAGTATAATAAAAGAGTTTTAAAGTAAAACTCGAACGACAAATGCGATTATCACATATGAATAGTCAATGCCTGATTACTATTTCATGTTCTATAATCTAATTTGATCTTGTACGTAGTTGTTCATTTCAATTAATTTGAAATGACATGACTCATCACGTTTAGCCTTTGAGAAGGCTTTGGTTAGTAGGTTTTATCAATTTCTTGTACCTTACTTAACCTCACTACATACTCGTTTTCCTTTGTAATGTATACATTTGCATTACAAAACTTTTGAGTACGTGTCGAGATCCAATCAAGACATAGGCCCTCTAGCCTTAGAATAGCTCCCACTTGTTTTCACAGTGTGCGGGACTCATCCTTCTTGCACATCTCATGATCGCAAGTGTACTCAATTTCCGTTATAAATATCTCTCATTGTTCTTTATTGCCTAGAACGATTCTAGAAAATCTACTTCTTAATAAACATTGCCACAATGGTATCTTAACCATCCTAATGTGTTTTGATTATGGTTTTGTCGGAAACCATGCGCAATCTCAATTGTCAATTGTCACTTGTGTAACACCCTTACACAATATTGCATCATAAACACTTTGCATCATAGCCTTAATGCTTCTGCAAGCACTTAAGGGTAATCTTTATAGCTTACTTGGTAAAGATTACTTAAATTCGATTTTGAAAACAATTCATCATACTCAAAGCATATGAAGTGTTATACATCATTTCTTTTCAATTGATTCGGCAGCGGAAGCAAATGAAATCAATAAAATATGTTCAATTTAATTGAACTAGTCATGAATCTTATCAACATAAGACTTCTTACTGACGCTAATATCATGTGGATTTATCTTCATAAATCCGGATATTCAAGATGTATTATAATACTCCAAAAGTCTTAAATCATTCTCGATGATCAATATGTCATTCACATATAAGACTAATAAACATTTCCGTAACTCCCACTAAACTCCATGTATAAACACAACTTCTCGACTTATCAAGAAAAGTTTTATAACATGATCAAAACATTGATTCTAACTCATTGATGTCCTACTTAAGACCATCTCTTAAGTTGCACATTATCTTAGGATTGCAAGAATCTATAAAACTCAAGACATGTATTGAATACATTCCTTCTAATTGAAGAAGTGGGTTTTAGATTCACTTGTTGTATGTGTATCCTCATAATGAAACACAATCCCTAAGAGGAAGATCCAAATAGACTTAAGCATTTCAACTGGTGCAAAACCCTTTGCAACTAATCAAGCCTTTTAGTTTCGGATTTTCATGGCTCTAAGCCTTGTATTGAGTTGTGACTTAAACACTCTTATCTAAGTCATTTGTTGATTACTTTCCAGAAGTAATCAACTTGAATCAAACAATTTCTTTTGTAAGTTATAAGCTCTTTACTTTCTTAAAAGTAGCATGAATTCATCATTTTTAACAAGTGACGAATTTAACCTCCTAGGTTTTGAAGAAACAATGTCTTACACAAAACGTCTCATGTAGCCAAGAAAGACCAGTTTCTTGCGACATAAAATCTTTGTGGCATTCTTTGCTCCTAGGTTTTGAAGAAACAATGTCTTACACAAAACGTCTCATGTAGCCAAGAAAGACCAGTTTCTTGCGACATAAAATCTTTGTGGCATTCTTTGTGGCTCTTGAATAATTTCTCCCACTCTGTCTTCTAGAAATAAACTTGTATTTTAGAAAGACAGCTTCACGAGCCGCAAACCCGTCGTACTCGTGATAATTGAAGAGGGAAAAATGAGCATTTGTTTCTTGTGAAAACTTACAAACATGGTACTTTTACCATTTCATATCTTATATGATTCGATTTAGTGGAAAAAATAATTTAGACAAAACGATAAAATCCCCAAAAGGATCAAGTAACTCAAAGTAACTTGATTGAAGTTCAAACCATATCGAATAGTGTTTGATTTCTTATCTAATCACACATTATTCCATAATGCGTGCTAAGAGAGATTAACTTGTGATACTATATCACATTTCCTTTGGCTTATATCAAAGTCTTCACTTTGATAATCCCATCACGATTAAATCATGATTCCTTTAACTCTTTAAACTTCTTCAAAGATTTTTCTATTTACCTTATTAAGCGAACACATTAGCGTCAACTTAAATCATTGGTAAAAGAAAATGATCAACCTATTTTGGATCGATGATTTACAGCTCGATCTCCTTTTCAACAAAAGGCACGAGACATCTTGCTTTGAATACAAGATACGCATATACCATTAACAATCTAATGGTTTCAAGAGTACTCGATGACTCTTTGCGTTAATCATTCCAGAATCTTAGGTTTGATTTTCGGTTACCAATTTGAGTCTTGCATCATCTTCATGATATATTATTCTAGTTTGGTTTAGAATATAATCACCTTGATAATGGGCTAGCCATACATCAGATTATGGTGTATAGGGTCACAAAAGTGAAACCTCTTTTGTATCTTAACAAGTTTGTATTCTTATTTAGAGTTTATGCACTTAATAGTCACAATTAAGTACAACTTTAAATCCAAAAACTAGATTGAGTACACAATTACTCTATCTCTCGACATTATTGTCGCTAGTCGTCATATTCTTATCATCCCATGTATCAAACATAATGATGAAAACCACCACCGGTTTCTAATATTGATTTAAGTAGTACTAGCAAAATTTATGTTTAATCAAATAAACATTTAAAGAAGAAGGTCCCATTAGATGTCCCACAACTAACTTGTTGATTCTTCAATAATTTGGGGTAGTTTCCTTTCTCGTGTCCAACATTTAAGACAATGGAAACTTTATCGGTCGGGATTGATAGGTTTAGTATCGTCATTCTCAACAACTTTACCTTTAACACAACCTTTTATCAATTCCATTCTAATTTTACTTCTTTAACCTCGTCCTCATCTTAACGGTTTAAGAGAATGCTCCCACTCATTTCAATGAGTCTTTGCTTTGAGAAGCAAAATTGAATTCATGAAGATTACTCTTCATTTGTTCGTTTTAGTCTTAAAACTTTCATTGAAGTGGTTGCGTTATTTTGGTCAATTACGAATTCTGAAAATCTAATCACCAAAACAATTTATCGCTTCAAGGTACTTAATTCAATTAAGTATATGAAACATAATCCATTGTAAGTAGAAGTGTTAGTCAAGAATCAAAAACCTGTTTGATAATGAATAACTTTAATCTATACTCTTTACAAGAGATCCTTAGCAATGGTTCGTATGAGGTTTTAGAAGCAAATTCATATTTGTCTTTAGTTACGATGTTATAATGGAGATTTGAGTCAAGATCGAAATGATATCGTATATGAATTGTGGTAAAGAAATAGAACAATATGATAACGGAATAGTGGAAAACAAAACATTCATCGTTATATTAATACTTGTAAACAAGTATAGCATTTACATAGTGACCTCTACCCAACTATGATAAATGATTCCAAGATCCAAATTCATATTAACTTGGGCACGGGGTAGCCGATGAAACCCTTATCAATATAACTCGGTGGATTAACTCTTTAATCGATTCTACTTTTAGAACTCTCGGTCGATAAAATTACTCTAATATTTATCTATAGCCCAAAACACATCAACAAGGGCACGGGGTAGCCGATGAAACCCTTATCAATTACTTTTGTTGAGTTCAATCCAAATTTCGAATAAATGTGTCCATTATCCAAACCCACATTAAGTTAGGCACGGGGTAGCCGATGAAACCCTTATCAATATAACTCGGTGGATTAACTCTTTAATCGATTCTACTTTTAGAACTCTCGGTCGATAAAATTACTCTAATATTTATCTATAGCCCAAAACACATCAACAAGGGCACGGGGTAGCCGATGAAACCCTTATCAATTACTTTTGTTGAGTTCAATCCAAATTTCGAATAAATGTGTCCATTATCCAAACCCACATTAACTTAGGCACGGGGTAGCCGATGAAACCCTCATCAACATGAATTCGGTGGATAGACATTTATCACCCACTTCCCCTACGTAACAAGGTTTGTACCCCGGGGTAGCCGAGTGCATTCCCTCGCGAAATAGGTTTTCATGGTTTCTACTATTTGGTAAGGCTATGTCTCAATTGATTGTTTTAGCGAGAGGTCATGTCAATTTATTATCTATCACGTTTTAAGTGAACTAAAGCGGTGAACTACGATAATTCTAATTGACACGGTCGATAAACTCGATAAAAGAAAATGCATGTTTTAGTTATGGCGATTTAGCGATGCATGTGACATAAAATAAAATGCAAGCATAAAAAATAAATAAATCCTAGTATGGCCTTTCCTAAAATAGAAAAACTATTTAACTATTACATATTCGGAAACCAACTCCATTGGTCCCTTGATCTTCGATTGTGGCACGCATCTCGAGGTAACACCGTCTTTATGTATCGCCATTCTTGAAGAAATCCGTCTTTGGGAACTCCGGAATGAATAAAATTACATAATAAATTACATAATTTCCTATTATACATTTGTAACTAAAATAAAATAAATCAATTAAATTACAAAACGGTGATACGAGATCACAATAAAATTACAACCGAATCGATATTCCCATACATTTCGGGAAATACCAATTAAAATCTAAGGCCATACTAAGTAAAATTACATAATTCAAAAATTACATAAATTAAAATTATGACAATCATAAAGAAAATGCAGCATTATAATATGTATGAACATGCTCAATTTTATGCTAAATCGCCTTTTAATTAGCCAATATCGTATATTACTCGGTTTTTACGGATTTGCGTGATTTCAACATTTTATAATCACAAAAATACATAAACTCATATTTATGCATAAGTTAATTACCCTAACCTCTTAGGACTCAAAATATAGTCTTCACTAATAATTTGACCATAATTAACTCATATTTATAAAATTGTTCATAAATGGACCAAAAATTACAAAAATAAGCTATTAAACTTCAAATAAATCACAAAATTTCAAATAAATTCAAAATTTGAAATTTAAACTCATGAACATTCTGGAAAATTTCCATGACACTCATAATGTTCAAAATCTTAGGTTAAAAATTTCGAAATTTTTCCGGAAAAACAATGTTGCGGTTTATCGATTTTAATAAAATAATCATAAAAACATGGAAAAATTATTTTCATTAACTTTTCAATTTTAGATCTGAAAAAATATAATAAAATGCAACATTAGACGTTTTTCCTAAATCATAGATTATGTTTTATTAATTTTACACTAATAATGTCACTATTTATGCTATTTTTCTTCAAAAATCCATAAATCATGCAAAAAGACTTCTTTATAGCCAATTATTTTACACACATCTTGTAAAATTGCATGTGACAACATATTAATTTTCTATGACCAGATTCGAAATTTAACTCATATTAACCTATTTTTCACCTAAAACCGAATTTAATAATGAAAAATCCATTTTTCGAGCATAACAAGTCCAAAAATTATGAAACTTTACAGGTTATCTCAAAATAATATATGTGACAACATATCCAAAAATCAACTGAAAATTCGAAGTATAGCTAATTTTAGACCAAAAATGACATTTTTACTCATAAAATCACATTTAAATGCCATTATTGTGAATTATGAACAATAAAAATCCGAAAAATTAACCAAAATATCCTAAAACATTTTAGGACCAGAAATATTAACATGCATGGATTAATTTCGTGATATATCATAATAACACAAATTTTACAAGTTTTATTTGTTATTCTTATAACTCGGAAAAACTTTTAACCGATTTGCATGCAAACAACCGTGGCTCTTGATACCGATTGAAGGAAATGTAGATTCATATACATACTAACATACTCATATATGTTAAAATTAATTTGTCATAAAATTAATAAAGGTCTTATGCATGCAAACAATAAATCAAAATAAGGAAGAAATAATATCCTTACAATATAATTTCGGTTCAAATGGGCACAAAAGAGATCTCCTTCTCTTTTGTTCTTGAGCTCTCCAAATGGAAGAACAAGGATTCAAATGTAGAATCCCTCCCAAAAGCATATACCCAAGGAATACATCTTAATAAACCAATACTATTTAGATCTAGTAATAATATTAGTTTTCTCATAAAAATGACACAAAATAAATTGTATTTTGGCTCTTGATAATTTCGGTCAAGAGGTGATAATATTTGTGAGTTTATTTCTTTAGATTTCACAATATTTAGAGAGTATATTAATTTTCTCACACTAGAAAATTCTTATCTTGTATGAATGAATTCATTAGGAAAAAGAAAACTCTTTCTTTTCTTTTCATTTTGGCCGAAATTTTGGCCTTGGGTAGGTTGCCCAATAGCTTTCATCTTTGCTCTTCACAAGAGACTAGGCATGCAATCCTACTAGTTAGCTTTTATTATTGTGTCTACCACTAAACAATTAACACAATTTTATTCCACTAACTCCTTATAATCTCGACATACAAAATAAAATGGATGGTCCATTTTATTTTGTCATTTGTCAATTGTAACATATGTGACATGTTACTTGACATATGAAATTGTAATGTATTTTTAACATATTAAAAATCAACATACTCATAAAATATGTCATATACAAAATCGACTAGTAATTCGTAATTACTTGTACCAAAAAGGTTTCCAAATTATAAACTACAACATTCTGTATTTATAATAATTTATTCATTCCGTTTCAATTGTTTCTTTAAACAATAATTTCATCCAAGTAATAAAATAATTCAATTACTTAGACCGTGTCTTATTTAATCATATTTACAATAAGATACGTAAATTATACTCACAAAATCATCCGTCAATTTTAAGCAATTTAATTAACTCATATCGGTATACGATTAATTAAATAATCAATTAAGAGTATTTCCCTATAGGTATGACCTAAGGGGATCAACTGATCACCACCGTCGCACGACAGTAATGTCAAACTCTAGTCAGCCAATCATTACCGATGTGTGTGGACCAGTTGACAGTAAAATATTACATCCCACGTGTATTCTAAAAATGAGATTTAATAATGATATTTAAATCATGTGATCGCACTATTGTTGAGGACACATTTCCCAACAGGGTCGCATTTGGATTCCCACATTCCTACGGTTTTGAACTTGATCGAGCATCTCGAGAACATCTTCTTTAGTGGGTTTGTATCCGAGTCCAAGTGGTATTCTTTGTGAGTTGCCTTCTTTGTAGGGTGCGAAGGTGTTCCTTCGGATAGGATTCAAAGGCATTCCCGGGAAGTATCCCTGGGATTTGAGCATGTGGTTGACCACTAAATTAGAGTAGAGATTGAAGTATAAGGGTGCCAACTCACTTTATATGACATTTATGCTATGGAAGCCCCCAAGTTTATATACTGGATCCGCAAGGACTTCATTACTTGACTTCTTTTCTATTACTGCCTTGATGGGTGATGAGGCGATTGTCACCACTTTACCATCTAGTGGGATCTTGATCTTCTGGTGGAGGGTGGATGTTACCGCTTTAGAAGCGTGAATCCAAGGTCTTTCCAGAAGTATGTTAAAGGATGCTTCAATGTCCACTATTTGGAAGTTAACCTTTCGCTCAATCGGCCCTGTGGCTATGGTTAGGTTAACAAGTCCTACTACCTTTCGTCGTGTACCATCATATGCGCGAACACCTTGGTTAGTAGGGGTCCAATCCGACTCTTTCATGCCCAATTTGTATGCCGTTTTCAAGGGTATGACATTGATTGCGGAGCCATCATCTACCAAAGTCATTGGCACATTCCTCTTTAAGCAAATGACAGTGATATAAAGAGCCAAGTTATGACTAGCACCAAAGGGTGGCAAATCTTTATCCGAGAAAGTAATAGGATTACTTAGCTTTGGTGATTCTTGGAAGACTAAGTTGACTACGTCATCGGGTGTGGAGTTATGTGCCACATTTAGTTTGGCCAAGGCTTGCAGTAAAGCTTGGCGATGTGGGAATGAGCTTGCCACTAGTTGCCAAACTGAAAGATCAGCCTTTGTCTTCTGTAGTTGCTTTAGCAAATGGTTGGTAGGGTCATCTTCATTATCATTTGGTGTGACCACATTGGTTGGACCATTCGCTATGGGACCATTTTGAGAAGTGTTTTGGTATGGGCGTCTCGAATGAGTAAGGTGGTCTACATCTTGATCTTTACAATTTTGGACTATTTGCTCACTGATTTTGACTAGGTAATGTTCAGTGAGATACTCATCTTCATCATCATCGACCCATATTTCATTGACAGTAGCAAGTTCCCTCATTCTTATGAATTCGGCCTCCAATTGGATAATTTGGTCGACTAGTTCATCAACCATGGCTACTACTTCTTGCATCGTAGCGTTTTGAGAGAAGACTAGTGGTGCACGTTCTTTAGGTGTTGCGTTGGGATCACGTAGGGTTGCCACTGCACTCTTTAGTTCCATGACTTGCCTATTCACACTTTTTGCCCATGCAATGAAATCGGTGATGGTTGGAGAAATGGTAGAGTAGTTCCCTTCATTCTCTATTGCATGAATTTCATCTTCGACTGGAGAAATGAGGTGTGAACAATCTATGGTAGATACTTCACTTGTAATCACTAGAATTCCAAGAGGATTCTGAGTGTTGTTAGGCTTACCTCCAGGCGGTATTGGTAGGCGACCGTCTTCAATCATGTCTTGAAGTACATTTTTCAGTTTGTAGCATTTCTCTGTATCATGTCCCTTACCTCTATGGTATTCGCAGTACGAATTCTCATCCCAGAACTTGGATTTCTTTTCTGGTTCGGGTGTAGGGCCTATGGGTTGAAGTTTACCCTGTTTCATCAACCTTTTTAGAGCATTGGAATATGTGTCTCCAATATTTGTGAATTTTCTTGGTGGGGTACTCTTCTTAGATGGCTCGAGAAGGTTGATGCTTGTCGTTGTTTGCACCAAAAATAATATTTATAATTCCAAACTAATACTAGCAAGCGGTAGTAAGGGTCGATCCGCAGGGAGGTAGGGAGATAATAGTTGCTTTCAATTTTAGTCTAAGGGTAACTATGAGGGGGATTTTGATATGATTAATAGCTAAACTAAATGCAAGTAAAGTAAAAAGACAATAAAAAGCAATGAAAATAAATGATGTGAACAAATAATAAAAAGGAGCTAGGATGGTCGGGTCACTACAGCTAAGATGGCACATAAGTCTAGGTAAGTCTCGAAACACAGTCGTGGGTGATGGGTATGACAAGTCCTCTCGGTCCAAGTAAACTAATAGCCCCTCTCGGTCTATGCTATTAGTCCAAAGGTGTCACTAATACTAACTTTCGTTCTTGACTAGTGATCCTAATGCCTAAATTACATTATCTTTCGATCTAACAATTTAGCCGTCTTAATTCGTTAATTTAAGTCCTTCCCTATCTTTCGATCTACGGGTTGGTCAAAACTAAGCATCTAACAAGTCTCTGCTAGGTCTCATTGATAGATATTGCACTTAACGATTCAAACGAAGCAAATCAGACACGAAGGTGGTCGATCGACCAGCTACCCCAGTCGATCGACCAACCGACTCAGTCGACCGACCAGATAAGCCAGTCGGTCGACCAAGCCCTAATCCGAGGGTAGCCTATTCTAGTGCCATCTATGCTAAGTTCGCCTACATCCTAGCAATGGTGATTTAGCTAGACATAATAATGATAATAACAACAATGAAATTCGTAAAAACTATAAAGGAAGACATGATCGAATAATTATAGCAATAATAACGCATAAACTAATCTAGGGTTCAAGGGATCTAAACTAGAAATTTCTAAACTAATAAAACAGTAAAGCAAACTGTAAAATAAGAACAAGGATTACCGAAAATAAAAGAGGAATGGATAGATCCGCAATAAGAACTTTATTGATAACTAAAATATGAATTGAATGTGAATGAAACCTAAAGTAACGTATTATGAAAACTAGATTAAACTAAGCTAATGAATGATGATTAATGAATAGGAAGGGGTTACGTTATATAGGAATGTCACGTAAAACCCTTATTCCTAAACCTAATTACAATGGGCTTCCTCGTCCTTTAAATTGCGCATCAGATCGTGGGGTGGTCGATCGACCACAGGCGCTGTAGAGTAATGCATTCTGACGAATTCTACAGCGCGCAACGATCTTAAAAGAGCTGCCATTTCTTCGTTACTTGGTCAAATCAGGCGTTCTACATGGCGTTGGAAAGCTAAGAGAATACGATTTCACCTCCAATTGGAATCACTCGATTATCAACTCTAGAACTCGAGATATTGCCATCTGAAGCAGGCTGCAATATCGTGAAGTGCTTCTTTGCTTGTTAAACTCGTATGCACCCATGCTTTTGCTATCTTTAGGCCTTGAAACGCGTACCAAGTGATACCTGTCGAAGTGAGTACCAAAAATAATATTTATAAATTCCGAACTACAACTAGCAAGCGGTAGTAAGGGTCGATCCGCAGGGAGGTAGGGATATAATAGTTGCTATATATTTCAGTCTGTCGGGTAACAGTTGTAGGGGTTTCGATGTGAATAAATTCTAAAACTAATAACATAAATTAAATAAATAAAATAAAAATTGCAAAAGATGTAAACAGTGATAAAAGAAATGCTAAGACGGTCGGTTCACTATAGCTGCGATGGCAAAAATCCTAGGTAACTTCGAAATACGGTCGCGAAGGATGGGGAAAACAAATCCTCTCGGTCCATGTTAAATAGTAGCTACCTCTCGGCCTATGCTACTATTCCCTAAGTCTCATTAATACTTAACTCTCGTTCTTGATTAATGATTCCTAATACAAACTAAATCACGTTATCTCTCGATCTTAGCAATTTAGTCGTTGTAATTCGTTAATTATTGTCCATTCCTATCTCTCGATCTATGGGATGGTCAAGTTTAAGCATCTATCAAGTCTCCTTTCGGTCTCATTGAAAGATAAAGCACTTAACGAAACAAACAAAGCAAAACCAGACGCGTAACCAGTCGATCGACCATGGGTAGCGGTCGATCGACCATACCGTGAATCGAAATCGCCTATAATTTATGCCATCTACGCTATAGCTCCCCTACATCCTAGCAATGGTGATTTAGCTACTCATACTCATGATAGGAACAACAATAAGATTGACGAAATAAACTACTGAATTCATGCTTAAATTAACTGAATAAAAGGCTAGCATAAAACAATAATTTGGCTTATGGGAAACTATTCTAGCAATTCTAGCTACGAACGAGATAAAGCAATGAAACTGAAATTATGGAACAAAAGAATACCAGTAGAAGAATTGCAGGAAGAAGATCAAAAGCACGAACGAAAGGAATTGTATTGAATGATTAAACTCGAAAACCAAACCCTAATTATTTCCCTAAACTAATGATAAGAACTTAATGATAAAAACTTGATGATTATTCTGAAAACTAAAGCTGTGTTATATAGGAATACAACGTAGTTCTTATTTCTAAACCTAAGAATATATTGGGCTTTCTTATTCTCGATCTTTTAACTTGCGTATCAGCTCGTGGAGTGGTCGATCGACCACTGAGGCCAGTCGATCGACCACAAGCGCTGTACAGTAGCTTCTGATAATTCCTGCAGCGCGCACCGATCTTAAAACAGCTGCCATTTCTTCGTTACTTGGTCAAATCAGGCGTTCTATGCGGCGTTGGAAAGATAAGAGGATAAGCTTTCACCTCCAATTGGAATAACTTGATTATCAGGTCTAGAACTCGAGATATGTCCATCTGAGTAAGGCTGCAATGTCGAGAAGCATTCTGACGGTCTATAGACCATGTAGGTCAGTCTATAGACTGCTATAGCTGGAAATTCGCTTCTAAAGCTCTCGTAAATTTGTCTTTTAGGCCTCGAAACGTGCACCAAGTTCATCTCTCGAGTCACTACTCCATGTCAAATGCAATGCCGAATACTTAGGGACAGATTTGGTCCATTTTCCGCCATATTCTTCACATTCCTACAAAATCACACGAAAAGGAAGAAATACACGAAACAAGGGAAATAGTAGCATAAACTACTTAATTGAGCTCTGAAATGAGGTGCAAAACATCATATATTAGACACGCATCAAACTTCCCCAAACCAAACCCTTGCTTGTCCCCAAGCAAGAACTAGACTCGATCTTAGAACCTAATGGAACGAGTTCAATCACAGAGCGAAATGCAACAAGTAAAGCCTAAACCAATTTAACGCTACAAATCAGCAATCAATTAGCAATATGAATCATGCAAACGAGTTATGTAGTCGTTAAAAATAAAGCTGAACCGTCGACCTTGCAAGACCTTTAAAATTGGACTCTCACGGGTCACTCTTCTCTCATGAAGCAAAGGGTAAGCATATATATGTAAGAGAGGACGAGAAATAGCCGCTCACCTAGACTACGACCCACATAATCATGCATGCAACTAATATGATAGACAATTCAAACTACCGTACATACATTCCAACCAAACAAGGTCCTGTCACAGCCGAGGGCTTACAAAAATATGGTAAAGTGAGGCAATGGGTAAGAAAAGGCAAAATATTTATGGGAATGTGGAGGTATAGGTGATCAAGCTAATACCTAAACAAAACCATATGACAACATCCATTTCTCATCCGATTATGAATTAAGCACGTGCCCTTCATTTGGCACAAAACTCACCAAACCGAACTGAAAATACTCCTCAAATGATATAAGATAGAACATAGGAGCAGAAACCGTCTTATCAAACAACATCTCTTTTTTTTCAATCTTTCTTTCCATCATTTTTTTCGAATTCTTCTTTTTTCAACTACTCTTTCTCTTTTTTTTTTTTTCTTTTCTTTCACGCTTTTTTTTTCTCTTTTTCTTTTTTTTTTTCATCCTCCTTTTCTTCATTAAATACCAACTCCAAATCACTGGATACAAACCAAACTTGGCACAATAAATTATATACCGCAAAACAATCTAAACTAGCTTGACAAGGCAGGCTAAATAGCTAAGGGTCAACAGGAAAATTTGGCTAATGTGGAGTTCAATGGGTAAAATGAATTAAGGGGAAATTGTAAGCACCTCCCTGCATGTGACACCAACCACTAAACCGAATGTATGCAGGCAAAAAGCAATTGAATTTCATAAATGTGCAAATTAATGATACATGATATGCAAGGAGTAACTACTCACAGTCCTAGATAAACTGGTCATGAATGACACCAGTTATAAGCTCTAAACCTCAGAATATAAGTAGGTTGCCAAAAATCAAAGTCAAGTCTCAAGTTCAGCGAATAAATTAACGAAAACTCGTAGACTATGCAAATAATTCTACCAATAACATGTCAATTAAGCAAGGCTTAGGCATAAACAATTGCAAATGCAATGTCATCATTGAAATGCTACCGTTCCGACTCGACCTATATGCTAAAATAAACGTGAATTTTTTGAAATTTTTGAAATTTTTCAATTTTTTTTTGAATTTTGTATATATATATGAAATGAAAAAAAAAAACAAATGTAAAGTGAAAAGCAATAAACGTGGAACAAAATTGCAATAGAACATGTGAATGCAACGCAAAACCCTTCCCCAAACCAAATCACACAATGTCCCCATTGTGCAAAATCATATAATGAAATAAAAGGGAAATGGGAATTTGCGATAAATTAACTAAATAAGACATGAAATAAGGACTCGGAAACTCACAAGACTTTAAGCGCAGCAAAAAGGAAACCTCCCCAAACCAGCGTGAGCTAGGAGGTTTCAGTAGCCACCAGTGCTACCAACAAGTACCTGAAAAGACAAACAACAGTACCGCACGTAAATCCGAGAAAACAATTTATGAAACACAAAATTATGTGCACAATAAGGAAACGGAAGAAAACAGAAATAAATCGGAGAATAAAGTGGAGAAAAGACTCCCTCAACTCCGCAAATCGACCAAACACAAAGGGGGAATGATCGAAAACAGTACAAAGAATGACAATGGTCGATCAACCAACTTACCCAGTCGATCGACCAGGGTGACAGAAATGAAGCCCCCCGGAGTCGCGGCCGCGATCGATCGACCATACAAGGCGTCGATCGATCGAGATACACATTGTAAGTTTCGATTTCTTGAATTAGCTCAATAAATTGAGCTAATATGGTCTATGAACTCGCAAATACACATAATAATGCGCCCAAAATTGCGCAAAACCCAAAGTAACAGTCTAAAGTTTATAAAAAATCTAAGCAAACCAAACTAAGCGAAGTTTCGCGCACACGAAAAACGATAAATAGTCTAAAAGCAATAAATAGTTTTTAAAAGGTCTAAGAAACGCATAGATCAACTAAAATCATGGAAAATCTCCGACCAAGGCTTCTGTCTACATGAAGTAGCTTCCGCAGTGCTCATCTCAGAAGCTGGACTCCACTATACTCCGACTGGAATACTCAATGGATCATCTCTAGCATCTTCCCAAGCATGGCCATCATCTTCTAGCTCCTCACACTCAAGATCCGACTCCGAAATTTTGACTAGCTCCTTCTTCTTGGGCTCCTCATCTGGCTCCTCGTCAGTGCCATAGCTAAGACATCCTAGACCGCCTCTATGAACAATTGGCTCCTTCACAGTTGAAGCAGCGAGCGGTTCTTCCTTCCCCAAACCAGTTCTCGCAATGATCAAAATAGAAGAATCTTCCTCCAATTTGCTCCCGATGCAGGGCGGAGGTGTCATAACAGGAATAGGCACGAGGGCGGGCACATCGAAAGAACAAAATAAGATTTCTTTTCGAAATCATATTACGGTCATGGGCCACATGGGATCTTTCTTCTTAGGGACTTTGGGCAAACATAATAGAGTGCTTTCCTACCTTAAATCTCAAAGTTCTTTCCCCTACAGCAATTATTGCACCAAAGAGCGTGTGCGAAACGGTCTTCCCAAAATAATTGGGGTGTTGACATCTTCAAGAATATCCAAAACAACAAAGTCAACAGGGAAAAAGAATTTTTCAATTTGAACAGCACATTCTCTAAGACTCCTACTTTTGGCCGAACTCGCGAACGGTCACCATTTGCACATCATGTCGGTAATAGCAAATCTAGTTAATCCCAATTTCTTAGCCGACTCAAGGGCATAACATCGACACTAGCCCCTAAATCACATAGTGCCTTCTCAATTGAGAAGGTACCAATATTACAGGGGACAGAGAAACTACCCGGGTCGACACGGTTTTACGGGCAGCTTTGTGAGTTAAATATGAACTAGACTCCTCAGTTAATTGGACAGACTCGACAACATTCAAAGACCTTTTCTTAGCTAGCAGCTGTCTCATAAACTTCATATATGCAGGTACTTGATTAACTAGCTCTAAAAAAGGTACTTGCACATTAAGACTACGCACTAAGTCTTTGAATTTATCGAACGTTACCTCATCTTTGGTTGGCACTAGTCTTTCCGGATAAGGAGCTGTCAGAAGTAGCTTTGCCCTCTCCTCTAGGTCTCTCATAGCGGCATCAGTGGACTTAGGTTGAAAATCCACTACTTTGTCTTTGTTGTAACTTGACCCTTCTTCAGTCCGTCTCAGGAATGAACCATTGACCGTCGTAGGGTCATAATTTGGAATCGGAACGGACCCATCAACATCTGGATCTTGCCTCGATGATTTCGGAGCTGTAGTACCCCGAAACAAGTAGTTCCTCAAGTTGTCTGGCATTGGAGGATGGAATGGTTCATCATCAGCTGCTTCCTCAGTCGATTGACCATGTTGGTCGGATCGATCGACCGTTTCAACAAGATGCCCGAAGCTATGTCATTTTGCGGGTATCGTCGATCGATCGGTGATGTGGTCGATCGGCCGTGATTATCTTGATCGTCTTTTTCTCACCCTTTTTCTTCTTCCCTTTTTCAGCAGCTTTCTCGGGTCCATCGAGAGCAGACTCGCTCCTCAGCGTCATTGCATGTACGGTCTCAATACGCTGATTCAGAGAGTGGAATTGACTCGGTATCTCAGGTGCATTCTTGTCTAATGTAGCAATTTGAGATTTCAGCTCCATGATTGAGACCTCATTTGCCGCATTACTTTTCTGTACCTCTACCATAAGCAGCTGCACTAGACTTATCAACTCTGCAACTTCATTATTTGACTCTTGCTGTGACGGAGTGGATGGTGGTGGGGCTTCATAAAGAGGCATATATGGTTGATGTGGTGAAGTAGGAGCGTAATTATACGAATTGTCGAGCTGGAGTTGATGAAAGGCAAACATCTTCTCATTAGGGTGCCTGCATGCCTCCGATGTGTGTCCCGCTCCGCCGCATCTCCCACAAAATGGCACCTGCTGCTCCTGAGAATGGAACATGGGTGCACCCTTCTGAAGTACTGTAGATAGGACCTATAGGACCTAACAAAACAGCACTAGAGGAAATGGTAAGAACTGCCTCAAGGTACTCAGTTTTCCCTTGAGGCGAAACACAGACTAAAATAAAAACAACTAAAACTAGCGCTGCCTCCCCGGCAACGGCGCCAAAATTTGAAACCTGTCGAAGTGAGTACCAAAAATAATATTTATAAATTCCGAACTACAACTAGCAAGCGGTAGTAAGGGTCGATCCGCAGGGAGGTAGGGATATAATAGTTGCTATATATTTCAGTCTGTCGGGTAACAGTTGTAGGGGTTTCGATGTGAATAAATTCTAAAACTAATAACATAAATTAAATAAATAAAATAAAAATTGCAAAAGATGTAAATAGTGATAAAAGAAATGCTAAGACGGTCGGTTCACTATAGCTGCGATGGCAAAAATCCTAGGTAACTTCGAATTACGGTCGCGAAGGATGGGGAAAACAAATCCTCTCGGTCCATGTTAAATAGTAGCTACCTATCGGCCTATGCTACTATTCCCTAAGTCTCATTAATACTTAACTCTTGTTCTTGATTAATGATTCCTAATACAAACTAAATCACGTTATCTCTCGATCTTAGCAATTTAGTCGTTGTAATTCGTTAATTATTGTCCATTCCTATCTCTCGATCTATGGGATGGTCAAGTTTAAGCATCTATCAAGTCTCCTTTCGGTCTCATTGAAAGATAAAGCACTTAACGAAACAAACAAAGCAAAACCAGACGCATAACCAGTCGATCGACCATGGGTAGCGGTCGATCGACCATACCGTGAATCGAAATCGCCTATAATTTATGCCATCTACGCTATAGCTCCCCTACATCCTAGCAATGGTGATTTAGCTACTCATACTCATGATAGGAACAACAATAAGATTGATGAAATAAACTACTGAATTCATGCTTAAATTAACTGAATAAAAGACTAGCATAAAACAATAATTTGGCTTATGGGAAACTATTCTAGCAATTCTAGCTACGAACGAGATAATGCAATGAAACTGAAATTATGGAACAAAAGAATACCAGTAGAAGAATTGCAGGAAGAAGATCAAAAGCACGAACGAAAGGAATTGTATTGAATGATTAAACTCGAAAACCAAACCCTAATTATTTCCCTAAACTAATGATAAGAACTTAATGATAAAAACTTGATGATTATTCTGAAAACTAAAGCTGCGTTATATAGAAATACAACGTAGTTCTTATTTCTAAACCTAAGAATACATTGGGCTTTCTTATTCTCGATCTTTTAACTTGCGTATCAGCTCGTGGAGTGGTCGATCGACCACTGAGGCCAGTCGATCGACCACAAGCGCTGTACAGTAGCTTCTGATAATTCCTGCAGCGCGCACCGATCTTAAAACAGCTGCCATTTCTTCGTTACTTGGTCAAATCAGGCGTTCTACACGGCGTTGGAAAGCTAAGAGGATAAGCTTTCACCTCCAATTGGAATAATTTCATTATCAGGTTTAGAACTCAAGATATGGCCATCTGAATAAGGCTGCAATGTCGAGAAGCATTCTGACGGTCTATAGACCATGTAGGTCAGTCTATAGACTGCTATAGCTGGAAATTCGCTTCTGAAGCTCTCGTAAATTTGTCTTTTAGGCCTCGAAACGCGCACCAAGTTCATCTCTCGAGTCACTACTCCATGTCAAATGCAATGCCGAATACTTAGGGACAGATTTGGTCCATTTTCCGCCATATTCTTCACATTCCTACAAAATCACACGAAAAGGAAGAAATACACGAAACAAGGGAAATAGTAGCATAAACTACTCAATTTTGCTCTGAAATACGTGTGAAATGAGGTGCAAAACATCATATATTATACACGCATCACCAAGCTCATTCCTCGAGTCACTACTTCATGTCAGGTCCTATGATAAATACTCGGGGACGGATTCGGCTCATTTTCCGCTGAATTCTTCACATTTCTGCAATATTAAACAAAAACACGAAAGTAGAGGGAAATAGGGAAATAATGGCATATATTACACAATTGAGCTCTGAAATGCGTGTAGAATAAAGTGTGAAACATCATATTTTAGACACGCATCAAAGGTTAACTTTATCAGTTTTGCTAGTAGAGCCGTAAGAATGACTTGTTGAGCTTTGATATCCACGACCTACCGTTTTGGACAAGAGACCTTTACGGATGTCATCTTCGATCCTTGTTCCTAGTACGGTTAAGTCTTTGAAGGTCTTAATGTTTTGGTACCTCAAATGACTTGCATAAATGGGCTTTAGGTTGTCCACGAATTTCTCCACAAGGGTAGTTTCATCTGGACGTTCAACAAGTTGAGTACTAGTCTTCCTCCACCTACCTAGGAAGTCAGTGAAACCTTCTTTGTCATTTTGGGTAAGAACCTCTAAAGTGCTCATGTTGACTTGGATTTCAGCATTATCCGCATATTCCTTGGCGAACTCAATTGCGGCATCGTCCCAGGTAGCAATTTTCTTATGCTCTAGAGAATAGAACCATTGTTTTGAGATGGTGTCAAGAGATGAAGGAAAGATCCTTAAGAACAGGTTTAATGCCTTTGATAGACATGTAATCCTTGAAAGCACGGATATGGTTCAGAGGGTTTTCATGCCCCTTGAATTTAGGGATATCCGTCATGTTGAAGTTGGTTGGCAACTTGGAACTCACGGCTTCATATTTGCAATTATTTTCCCTATAAATCTCATCCCCTTTGAGATACATCACTTGTTCCTCCAAGTATTGGAGTCGTTTCTCAGCTGTAGTCATACCTATGGGAGGGTTTTCGTCCCCGAAGTTATTCACGAATTCATCAGACACTTCACTTTCTCGAGGAGGCATCCTCGTTTTCACGGCATATATTCGACCCTCGATTGTGTCAAGGCGATCATACACTTGGTCTTGAGTGACTTGGAGACGAGCTAGTGCGGCTAGGATTTGATCATTACCATTCTGGAGTTGGTTGTAGTTCACGTCGCTTGTTTCAGGCATCTTGGAAACTGAATAAGAGATCGACGACGAATCAAAACACGATCGACCATTCTAGCACACTTACTCGAAAAAAGAAATGTTTTAACTCGTAAAGTGGGAGTGTGCCACTTGTGTCAAGTGAGTTTTGAGGAAATGACAAAGTTTGAAAATGTTGGTCCTAGTCAACTTTAGTGTAGTTGTAGGACTGGACTCGAAGTGAGGTTTTGAAATGGGTTTTGAGGCCCGGATTTTGACTCGACAATTGGACATATTTTAAAAGGGATTTTGATTTTACAAAAATCGTCATGGTTTTGTTTAGAAATGGTGATCACATATGGTACAAACATTATACAAGCATTATAACACGATGCTGAGTGCATTTAGAAGGGTTTTGGTTTTAAAGGGCGGGTTGCCATACCGAACAATCAAACCCGAGGTCTGTGGAGAGGCTCGTACCAAACAAGAGTAAGGCCGATTCCTAGTCCATTTCCTCAAGTAGTGAAAGTCCTTGATACAAACAAGAGTAAGTACCATGGTATGGATGACGTCAATTGCTATCCATCCCTAGGCCCAAATAAGAATTAGGACCGTTTAGACGGGACGATTGGTCGAATGGGTTAGGTTGGGCCTAGGAAGACCGAATGAAACGATCTAGGAAGACCGAGTTATGAAAACCGATAATTGTCTTGTACAAACTATTCCCTAACCTTGTTCAAGTTTCACCCTATTGGCTACACGTAAGTGTATGATCCCCAGTGGAGTCACCAAACTGTGGACGCGGGCCCATGGGGGCGAAAAGCGAAGCAAGCTTTTCCTCTTTGTTTGTTTTGCATTTGTGGAGTCACCACCAATTTATTGTGGAAAATTGGAAACTGTTCGAATACCTCGTGTCATGTCAAGACACAAAGTAATGACATGAACACTAAGCACTCATTACCCTTAGCATTCTATGTCTAGAATGACTCTCGTGGATGCCAATGAACATGGATGTTCACAGAGATCTGGAGTAAGGAGTGAGGGTACGTATTAGGAAGTTCTTTTTATCAAACACCTAATCCCGCCCGCCTCGATAGCAGCCTCTACTAATGATTAGGGAAATTGTCTATACTCGATATATTGACGGTTATATGCATGCAATGCAACACCAAATAAATTAATCCTAGCATGTGAGAATTAATACTAAGTCAGTTAACACGTAATTTAACATACAATTAATGTCGAGGTAGAGATTTAGGTTAATTGCATGTGAAAGCATACAAGCAATACAGTAAAAGAAATACAATAAAGAAAAATTACAACAATTATATCGGATTCAATGATTTATGTTGAAAATACATTCAAAACGGATATTTTAGAAGAGAAAGAATAAATAAATAAACGAACAGATTATTAGGTGATAATACGAATAATAGTCGATTAATACGTAAACTAATAAACTAGGTCAAGGCAGAAACGGGAGTTCAGGGACAGAAATCAACCGGGAACAGGCGCAGCAGAGCTGCGTCCCTTGGAAGAGGCGCAACAGTCGCTGCGTCTGTTCCTGGGTTGAGTTCTGGCTTTGAAGCCGGAACCGCATCTCGTTAATGTTCATTGGTGAATTTAATGCTTTATTAATGGTATTTGACTCAGATGAAAGTGATTAACATATTATTTACATGTGAATGAGGTCATAAAAATGATAAAATACGAATGAAACTGATTAGGACGAATATTTACAAGATTTATAAGATTATTTACAAATTAACAAACTAATCAAATTAATTAAGTTAAACAAGTTATTAATGATGAATTAATGACGGTGACGGTAAATAACAGATACAAGTATACCAAAGATGAATTCCAGAGATTCAATATGGGTAAATCGAATCTCTAAAACCCGAATTGATTTCAATGACGAAAACCCGTAAATATGAATTATAAGGGATTTAAGTCGGGATGTTAATGATGAATTAAACATTAATGATTTATTTACACGTTAAAGTTATCATATTAGAATTATTATGTTGAAAGGAACATGAACAATTGAAAACAAAGCGAAAACAAAAGGACGAACAAAAGACGAAGGAAGAAGAAAGGAAGCAGGAACTGCGGCAGCCTCACGAAGAGGTGCAGCAGGTGCTGCGTCCCTCCGAAGAGGCGCAGCAGTTGCTGCGTCCTTTCTCGACAGTTGTCTTCTGATAATCCGTAAAAAGGGTTTTTAAACAAGGTTTTACAAATCGGTTTTAAGAATACTTTCGACATAAATCTTACAATATTAATTACGATAATAAAGAACAATAAACAAAGGAATGATTTACACCCTCAGACTTACATGTTTGACGAAACAAGATGAACTAAGTTAACGTTTAGTGATGCTCGAATCGAATGTAGACGAAAGTGCCCTCTAGGACGAAAACGAATAAGATTGATTAATGTTGATTGATGTGGAGTTGGTCAAATTGGTCGATCATGCAAAACGAGGCCGATACTCAGAAAGATCCGAGCTTACGTGGTCGAAAGTGCAAGCACGTAGACGCCAAAAAGTAAGAACGTGGTCTAGAATGCAAAGGGCGAAGAGAAGGGCAGACACTCGCGTGAAAAATATGTGAGACCGAAGGTCTCTATTTATACTAATCACACGGAGGAAGTAGGGTTTTCGGAGAAACTTTGGAAGTGAATCTCGAAAAGATACAAAAAAATACGCAGAAAAGGACTGAGGAAGAGGCGCAGCAGTCACTGCGTCCCTTGGAAGAGACGCAGCACTTGATGCGTCCTTTCCTCAGTGGTTTCCTCCTGCGAAAGAAAGATTTCCGCGTTTCTATTATGGAATGGCGAATTAATCTCGTTTCCTTAATATTTTGTGTGAATATTACGGGAGATATTTTACCAAAGATCAAAAGATTGGAAAATATGGAATAGAAATATCCGGAACATTCCAAAACATTCTGACTTGGCTATTAGAAAATGAAGACGGTTTTTTGACCCGGACTCCAAATGTACTCTAATTACTGCCAAAACGACCGTATCGGCACGTAGATGACAATTAAGAGGTAGACACAATTGTTTGAGCTATCACTTGACGATAAACTTACGAACTGTCACAAATTGTTCCGTATACCAAACATGCGGCCCAATCATCACCGGGTGGTTTGCGGGAGGTGCAGAAATGAGGTATCTACAGTGCTGAAATCCCGAATAAACCTTCGATAGAACGAAGTAAGCCCTTGAAATGACCGAACTTCCGTGACGGATTTAGGAGTAGGCCATGATTTGATTGCCTCAATCTTTGCTTGATCAACCGAAACTCCATCTTTAGAGACCACATAGCCGAGGAAGATGACACTTTTGACTAAGAATGAATACTTCTCCTTTTTTCCATATAATTTCTGCCTGCGGAGTGTGTTGAACACCTCTCGAAGGTGTTTAAAATGTTCCTCTTCACTTTGACTGTAAACCAAGATGTCATCCAAATAGACGACCACAAACCTGCCTAAGAATGGTTTAAGTATCTCGTTCATGAGCCGCATAAAAGTACCTGGAACATTAGTTAACCAGAATGGTCTGACGGTCCATTCGTATAACCCATGCTTAGTCTTGAACGCGGTTTTCCATTTGTCTCCTTCCCTCATTCTTATTTGATGATAACCACTCCTCAAGTCGATCTTGGAGAAGATCTCGGAACCATGCAACTCATCGAGCATGTCGTCAAGTCTTGGAATAGGGAAGCGGTACTTGATAGTTACGTTGTTCACGGCTCGACTATCAATACACATCTGCCAAGTCCCATCCTTCTTTGGGACAAGGAGAGTAGGGACGGCACATGGACTTAGACTTTCACGAACATAACCTCAGTCCATCAGCTCCTTTATTTATCTTTGCTGTTGGAATAAGTGTCCTCCGACAATAATGCGATCACAACTGTTGATCATAAAGATCACATGTTTAAATCTCATTTTAAGAATACATGTGGGATGTAATATTTTACAGTCAACTGGTCCACACATATCGGTAATGATTGGCTGAGTAGAGTTTGACATTACTGTCGTGCGACGGTGGTGATCAGTTGATCCCCTTAGGTCATACCTATAGGGAAATACTCTTAATTGATTATTTAATTAATCGTATGCCGATACGAGTTAATTAAATTGCTTAAAATTGACGAGTGATTTTGTGAGTAAAATTAACGTATCTTATTGTAATTTGATTAAATGAGACACGGTCTAAGTAATCGAATTGTTTTATTACTTAGATGAAATTATTGTTTACGGAAACAATTGAAACGGAATGAATAAATTATTATAAATACAGGATGTTGTAGTTTATAATTCGGAAACACTTTTGGTACAAGTAATTATGAATTACTATGTTAATTTTTATAAGTGACATATTTTATTAATATGTTGATTTTTAATTGTTAAAAATACATTTTATATATAAGATGTCATGTAATGTGTCACATGTGACATATTGACAAAATCACAAATAAAATGGACTCATCCATTTTATGTGTGTGTACCGAAATGGAGGGAGTTTTAGGATAAAAATTGTGTTGATTATTTTTAAGTGGAAAACACAATAATTACCTATAGTCTTAGCCTTGCATGCCTATCTTTTCTTGGGTAGAAAAACTAGCCCATGCATTGGACATTATACTCCCTCCAACCGGTTTTACCATGGTAATAGAGAGTGTTTCCTCTAAAATTATTCATTCACTCTTATGATAAAATTTCTAGTGTAAGAAATCATATACTCTCTACAATTTGTGAATATTCTAGAGAAATAAACTCACATAATCACTTCCTCTTGAACCGAGTTTTCAAGAGCAAAACTATAATTTTTGTGTCAATTTTATAGTAAGACTTATATTATTTCTAGTACAAAATAATATTAGTTATTAAGTGATTTCCTTGGGTATATGCTTTTGGGAGAGATTCTAAACTTGAATCTTGTTCATCTATTGTTGGAAAGCTCAAGAACTAACAAGAAGGAGATCTTGTTGGTGCCCATAAAACCGAAATCACATAGTAAGGAAAACGATTTTCTTATCTCTTCTTATTTAGTTTGCATGCATAAGATTTGTAATTATTTTATGACTATATAATTTCTCACATATATGAATATGTTAAATAATGAGATTAATAATTTCTAACATTTGCAACTCCTTTGTCTCCGTTGGGCTGCATCGATAGGCCGCTTTGTTTGGTAACGAAGATCTAGGAATGAGATCGATTTGATGTTCGATCCCACGAATAGGGGGTAAAACCGGTGGTAAATCCTCGGGGAAAACATCCTCGAATTCTCTCAAGAGTACGGTTAGTTGGGCATTTTCGACCCTAACACTTGGTACCTCCTTGATTACCGTCAAATAGACACAACCACCTTCCTTAATAACCTCACCAACTTCTTGTTCACTAGCAAACATGGTCATGCTAGCGGCCTTCCCTTGTGCGGTGCCCATAGATCGGACAACACTAGGCTCCATTGGTTTTAGAACAAGCTTCTTACCCTTGTCGATCAATTCATACTCATTACTTCGACCACGGTGTATGACATTGCGATCAAACTGCTAAGGACGCCCCAAGAGTACATGGCATGCATCCATCGGCACTACATCACACAAGACCTGATCGGTATAAGTTCCCATAGTCAAAGCCACTTTCACTTGCTTGGTAACCTTCACCTTATTCCTGTCATCAAGCCAATGTAATGTATAGGGCTTGGGATGAGGTGTGGTATCCAACCCCAACTTATCCACCATTCTCTTTGAGGCCACATTAGTACAACTGCCTCCGTCGATGATTAGGCTACACCACTTGTCCTTTACTTGACACTTGGTGTGAAATATTTGGTCTCTTTGTTCCGCCTCGATTGGCATGGACTGAGTTTGTAATGCTCGAAGAACCAAAGCACAATCGTAGTTGGGAGCGGCGTAAGTCTCGACATCCTCATCATCTTCCTCCTCTTCTCTCCCTTCGAGGTTGAACACATCACCCAACCATTCCTCCTCATTGAATAACTCATATCGAATGGCAACGGCTTCTCTTAGCGCGATGTTTCTTTTATTTGGACACGCATTCTAAAGATAACCAAATCCTTGGCACTTAAAGCACCGCACCTTGGATAGACTTGTTTCTTTAGGAATGGGTATTTTGGGAGTGGAATTAGGAGTAGAAACCGGTTTGGGAGTAGTCTTGATAACACGACTACTCGGACTTCCCCTTGATCCTCCCTCGTTCCTCCAATTTCGGTTACTCTCACCATAGGTTGGTGTCAATTAAGTCTTCCCTTGAGCTTCAACCTTTAGACACAAGTTACACAAAGAATCGAAATTAGCGTAGGATTGTAATTCAACCGAATTGGCTATGTTACGATTTAATCCACGAAGAAATTGAGCCATCTTTAATTCTTCACTCTCTTCCCATCAGAGTGAGATCTCAAACTAGTCGATGTATTCAGAGACACTAAGCCTCCCTTGGTTGAGATCGGCGATCTTACAATAAGTGGTAAGCCTATAAGTTGCTGGAACATATCTCTTGCGTAGTTTGCTCTTGAGAGATTCCCAAGAGGTTATTTTCTCCTTTCCAGCTCGCATACGCCTTGCTTTTAGGCCTTCGTACCACAACGAGGCTCCTCGACTAAGCTTTAGAATAGCGTACTTGCAGCTTTTCTCGTCATCAAGACCTTTGAAATCAAACAAACGTTCGATCTTCCGTTCCCATTCGAGGTCATCTTCGAGGTCCGTGCCTCCCACGAATTTAGGAAACTCACTCACCTTGAATTCTTCCATACTTCGTTCACTCCGACGTGATTTCCTACGTGGACTAAACTCTGAAAGGTTTTGTAGTGCCTCTTTAAGGTTTTGAAGGAAGTTGGGAACATCAAAATCCATCGTAATTTTTTTTTGTCACGGTTTTTTTTGAATAACAAATCAAGACCCTCGGACCGTCTCAATTAGTGGAAATCAAGAGCCGTAGCTCTGGTACCACAATTGATGCGTATCGCAAGTGGAAGTCTTAATTTGAGCTAACAAATAAACGAAGGATCCGAATGCACTAGGTGCAACCAGATCAATCCGAGTACTTGTAGCGAAAATAACTGAAAGGAAAGGATATTTGCTCGATCTAGACCTATAGATCGACCAATGGGTGAATTACTCGATACGCGTCAAGTAATCCAACTCAAAATCGGGATCGCGTCCTTTTTTTTTAGGCAAGGTTCGAAACTCGCCGAGCCTTTGGTAGCCCTCCTACTCGTGTAAACCACACGAAATAACAAGACAATTTTTTCACACAAGTGAATTTTTTTCTCAAAACTTCATGCTTTACAAATGAGAGAACCGGCCCTTATATAGCCAAATTCTCCTTGGCCTCCAAGTCTACTCTTTATTGTTTACATGAGTTCCTAGGTGCCTAGTTTTTAGCTTTGACTTAGGAATAAAAACTAGGTAAGACTTTACAAAGAACTAGGCTAGACTTGGTAGAAAACTAGACAATGCATAAAAACTAGAATGTAGGAAAACTAGGTGGTTCCATGAACCTAGTACACGGCCTCCACGCCTCCACAGTCCATTGCACCTCCCTTGCAGTTTGTTTTGGTCTAGGGAAGTTCCTCGGGTTCTTGAGTCGTGATCATGCAAATTTCCCGCCCCTTGTTGGTGCCTAACCACGTTTTATTTGTCAAAGTTGTGGTGCTTGGATTCGAAACATCCTTGATGCCCTTAGACTCTCCCAATTCGAGTACGACATCGTCTAAGGCATTGATATCCGCATCAAACTCCCACCGAACTCTATGGCACAAGCCCTCAACATGTCCTCTAAAGTCTTGATAGTCCTCTCAGTCGACCATCTGTGGCAGGATGAAAAGTTGTACTCATCTTTAAGGTCGTACCCATCAAGTCCTACAACTCATGCCAAAACCGTGATATAAACCTCGCATCTCGATCTGACACTATATCCTTAGGTACGCCATTGATACCCGTCGTTGTGAGTACCAAAGATAAAATTTGTAATTCCTTTTAAGACTAACCTAAGCTAGTGGTAACAGGGTCGAACCACAAGGAGGCAGATGTAAATTCTAGTTGATTTATATTCAGTCTAAGGTAACAATTGTGGGGGTTTGAGTTGAGATGGTCTATAGCTAAGAACAGATAAAAAATACTAAAAAGACGGTCTAACAGATAAAGAAGGGGGGTACTAGGATGATCGGTTCATTACAGCTTCGGCGGCAGCAAACTAAGTCGGTCTGAGTCAACACAGGTGAGGCGGGAGATAAAGAGGTCCTCTCGGTCCACTCTTAACAAATAGCATCTTTCGATCTCGCTATAGGTCCTTAATATCACTAATACTAACTTTCGTTCTGAAAAGTGACTAACGGTCTAAACTATACCTATCTTTCGATCTTAGCACAGTTTAGTCGATTCAATTGATGGTCTAACAACTTACCCTATCTTTCGATCTATTGGGTCGAGTCATAAAGGGGTACTTAATCGTCGCATGCATTCGATTCGTTAAATACAACAATTAAAATCAATTAAAACGAAAGGTAACCTCACGAGGTCAGTCGATCGATCGGGTAAGGTGGTCGATCGACCAACACGCGGGTCGATCCGTGTATAACCTATTGCCGCCTATGCCATAAATCGCCTACATCCTAGCACTATAGAATTAGCTACTCATGCTAAGGGTAGAAACAACAACATAAACGATAAAGCTAACTACTCAATTCATGCTTAAAACAAGAAAAATAAACAATTAACATAAACAATGATGATGGTTGCGGGAATCTACTTAGCAATTCTAAACTATTGATAAAATAAAGATGAACTATAATTAGGGCAGAAGAATACCGAATTGCAGAGGAAAGATTAGTTATTAAGAACCGAAAATCCAATGCTCAACAATCCCAAACCCTAACTATCAAGAACCGTATGCGAAAACTTAATCTAAATTACTGAATAAAACTTTGAATGAAAACTGAATAATAACTTGATGATGATTGAATGTTTCTAGGTTACGTTATATAGCAACTAACGTAACTTTATTTCCTAAACCTAGCATAACTTTGGGCTTCAAGATTCACGGTCTTTTAATTCTCGTCCTGGAATAGCGGCTGGTCGATCGACTAAGGTAGGTGGTCGATCGATCGACCACTCAAAGAATGAACAAAGTGGCTTCGAACCGAACATTGGTCGATCGATCGAGGGTGATGGTCAATCGACTACTTGAGCTGCTACTTGACTTCTTAAAACTCGTGGACTTGTCTTTTGGGCCTTGGATTGCGCACCAAGCTCGTTCCTTAAGTGATTCCTTTACGTCATTTGCAATGCAGATTACTTGGGGACGGATTTGGCTTGATTTCCCGTTGAATTGTTCACATTTCTGCAATAATGTACAAAATACGGAAGTAGACGGAAATAGGGAGAAATGTAGCATAAACTACAAGAATGAGCTCTGAAATGCATGTAAAATGGGATGTAAAACATAATATAAATGACACGCATCAAACTTCCCCAAACCAAATCCTTGCTTGTCCCCAAGCAAGAACTAGACTCGATCCTAAAACCTAATGGAACGAGTTCAATCTCAGAGCGAATTGTCAACTCTAAAGCCTAAACCAATTTAATGCATAACCAACAATCAATTAGTAATGCGAATCAAGCAAACGAATTATAAAGTCGTTAAAGACTATTTGAATCAATCAATTGTAGAGACTTATCAAATTGGACTCTCACGGGTCGCTCAAATCACTCAATAAGTACAGGTGAATATATGTAAGATAGAAAGAATTAATTTTGTAGTGACTCTCACCTAACTACGACCTATGAAGACATGCCAGCAATAGAATATGACAATGATCTCTATGACCGTACATATGCATTCCAACCAAACAGATGACCAATGACACATGCCGAGGTGAATATGGGATATGTGAGGTATGGGTAAGAAGAGGCAAAACATTTTGTGGAAAAGTGGAGGTACATGTGATCAAGCTAGTACCAAAACGGAACCAAATGGCAACATCCAACTTCTTGCTCATAATCAAACGAAACGGTGCTATAGCAAGCACAAAACTCACAATCTCCAAACTAACAAATCAATAAACTCCCCATAGGATATAAATGAAACATGGGAGCAAAAATCGCCAAAGGATAAGGATTAAATTATGCGAATTGACTTCTTCCCCGAATCTCAGTCGATCGACCAAAAGGGGCAGTCGATCGACTGCTATGAACGGTGCAGAACCTCTTTTTCTTTCTTGCTTTTTCGAATCAATTTTTCATTTCTTTCTTTCTTTTTTTTTTGTTTTTTTCTTTCCTTTTTTCATTTTCCAATCATCATCTCAACAGAGCAAATGCCACCAAAAACGAGTAACAATCCCAAGAACACAGACTACTAGCTTGACAAAGGTAGGCTAAATGTAGGATGTAATAAACGGGACAAAAAGGCTATTTTTGGCAGTGTGGAGCTTATGGGCAAAATGAATAAAGGAAACCTCTTCCACATGTGTCAACTAACCACAAACCGAATGCATACAGGTATTAAGTAGATCAAATTCATATTTATGCAAATTAAGGAAACATGTCTCATAAGGAGTACTACTCACATTCCTAAATAAACCGGTCATAGATGTCACCAGTTATAGGCTCTAAATCTCAGAATGTATGATGTAGTTTGCCAATTTTCTAAGTCAAATCTCAAGTTCAGCAAGAACGTAACGAAAACTCGTAGATATGCATTTACGATTCTACTAATAAAATGTTAATCTAGCAAGGCTCAGGCAAAACAGGTGCAAATGCAAAATCATTATAGAAATACTACCGTTCCGACTCGACCTAAATGCTAAAATAAACGTGCATTTTATGGGAATTTTTTGAAATTTTTCAATTTTTTTTTTTTTGGATTTTGTATACATATGAAATGAAATGAACAATGCAAAACAGAATGTAAACGTGAATGCAAGCAAATGATATGCGACGCAAAACCCTTCCCCAAACCAAATCGCACAATGTCCCCATTGTGCAAAATCATGTAATGAAGAAAAGAGAAATGGGAATTTGCGAGAAAATAAATAAGCAAGACACAAGGGAAAGATATGGAACTCACAAGACTTTAAGCGCAGCAAAAGGAAACCTCCCCAAACCAGCGTGAGCTAGGAGGTTTCAGTAGCTAGCAGTGCTACCATTAGTGCCTAAAAAGACAGAAAATACCACGCATAAGACTGAGAAAACACTTTTGAAGCGGTAAAATTGTGCGTAAATGAGAGAACAAAAGAAATAAGTAATAAGACGGAAAGTAAAGCGGAGTAGAAAACTCCCTTAGGTCCCCATTTCGACCAAACACAGCAGGGGAGAGGTCGTGAACAAATACAGCGGCAGCAGTGGTCGATCGATCAAGAAGATCAGTCGATCGACCAAGTAGGCGTGAACAGTAGCTCCTGTAAACCTGCAAATCAGTCGATCGACTATATAGACCAGTCGATCGACTGAAAACACTGCTGCGACTTCTTATTTCTTCGTATTAGCTCAATAACTCGAGCTACCGAGGTCTAGAAACCTGCAAATGCACAATAATACGCGCCCAAAATTGCGCGAAAACCCAAAACAAAGCCTAAAGTGCATAAAAAATCCTAAACAAAACAAAATAAATGCGAAGTTTCCGCGCACACAAAAGTAATAAAAAACAAAATAATTCGAAAGCAATAAAATGTTTGTAAAGCTTTTGATCAACTAGTAGTTGATCAAGAAAGGCCAAGGTATGGCCCACTTCGTTGGCTTCTGGCTACTAGAGGTAGCCTCAATGGTGCTCAGTTTATCAGCTGCACCCTTCTCAGCTTCAACAGTCGGAGAGCTCAATGGATCAACCTCGTCATCTCCCCAATCAAGGACTTCCTTGGAATCTTCAGAATCCAATTCAGCCCATCTCACTATGGCTGGCTCATCTTCCATTTCCTCATCAATCCCATAGCTTAGGCATCCAAGGCCTCCTCTTTGAATGATCGGCTTCTTTACAGCTGGCACAACTTGTAGCACTTCCTTCCCCAAACCAGCTCCTGCATTATCTAAAACAACAGATTCTTCCTCCTTCTTGCTCTCAATCTGGGGCGGAGGGGTTAACACAGAAGTAGTAATAGAGACAGGCAATTCAGGAAGCACAAAGTACGATTTCTTTTCAGAAACCATATTACAAGTAACAGGCCACATGGGGTCCTTCTTTTTAGCAGGTTGGGCAAAAATGATAGAATGTTTCCCAACTTTGAAGGTCAAAGTTCCAGAGCCTACGTCAATAACTGCACCAGCAGTGTGCAGAAACGGCCTACCTAGGATGATCGGTATATGGGCATCCTCAGGCATGTCAAGGACAACAAAGTCAACGGGGAAGAAAAACTTCCCTATTTGGACGGGTATGTCCTCTAGGACTCCTATAGGCTCGACCGCAGATCAGTCGGCCATCTGAACTGTCATGTCTATGATAGCAAACTGGGTCAACTTGAGCTTCCTAGCTAAACTCAAGGGCATGACGCTTATACTAGCCCCTAAATCACACAATGCCTTCTCAATAGAGAAGGTACCTATTTTGCAAGGAACAGAAAAGCTACCCGGGTCCTCTAACTTATGGGGCGCAGTGTGGGACAGATAAGAGCAAGACTCCTTAGTAAGTGCGACAGTGTGCACTGTTTCAAGTGACCGCTTTTTGGACAAAAGTTGTTTCATAAATTTAATATAAGCGAGCACTTGGTTTACTAGCTCAAGGAAGGGGACTTGTACATTCAGACTACGGATAACTTTTTCAAATTTGCTGAAAGATACCTGTTCCTTAGTCGGCACTAGCCTCTCCGGGTAAGGGGTCAAGAAGGTCCTTAGCCCTCTCCTCCAAATCACGCGCATCCTTGGACTTAGGGTGAAAGTCCGTCACCTTCTCTTTGTTGAAGCTAGACCCCTCTTCAGACCGCCTCAAATGTGAGCCATTAACCGTCATTGGGTCGAACTGGGGACCGGGATCGACCCATCGCACTCGGGTCTTGTCCTAAAGTCTTCGGATCGTGGTACCCCGAAACAAGTGGTCTCGCAGATTATTTGGCATTAAAGGACGAAATTCCTCAGCATCAGCAGCGATCTCAGTCGATCGACCACTGTCCTCAGTCGATCGACTGAGATGTACAGTTCCAAAAGCTCCTGTAACCCGTGCTTGATCGATCGACTAGGTATATCGATCGATCGACCGATATACCCGGTAGACTACTGTTTCTTTGATTTATTCGTTGAAGCTTTCTTTTGACTTGTTTCCGGCTCATCTTTTTCAACAGCGTCCTCGACCATGGCAGGACCATCAAGGGTGGACCCGCTCCTCAAAGTGATGGCATTTAGGGCCTCCTTTTGTTCAGGTTGAGTCGGTAAGTGTCCGGGAGCTCGAGTGTTACTCTTGCTAGCCAATTGAGCAATTTGGCTCTCTAGTAGCTTCATCCCGGCCTCTCTTGCTTGGGACTCCTTTAGCAACAGGTTCTTAAGCTCGGAAAATTCAAGTGCATTGTTGTTGCTGCTGCGGCACATAAGGAGGTTTTCGATATTGTTGTTGCTTTTGATGAGGGGGCACATAGGGTTCTTCTTTGCGGCGGAGCTTGAGTTGGATTCAGGACATTTTGGCTCCTCCAACTCAAGTTTGGGTGGGTTGGCTCGTAGTAGGTGTTGGTCCGCCTATAGTGTTGAAAGGCGGACAAGATTCAAAGGGACTAGGCGCTTCTTGAAACGTGCCCCTTAGCTCCACACCTTTCACAGATGAAGGGACCGTCGACACAAAGATTGGCTTGGTACATCCCACCTTTAGAGGCTCCTCCTAGCTCATACTTGTCAAATCTCGCAGCAAGAGCCTCAAGCGCAAATGACAGAGGAAGATTCAGCTCTCTCCTGGTTCCCTCTAGAATTCCCATACTCGGCCTTGTGGGTAGCTAGATCGTCAATGATCTTCCACCCTTTGGTTGCTCCTAAATTTTCAAATAATCGTCCATTGGCTGCAAAGATCCAAAATGGCCCTCTGATCGTCGTACAACCCATTGTAGAAATGATTGCACAAGCTCCACTTTTCGAACCCATGGTGCGGTATGGTTCGCACCTTTGACTTCTTAAAACGGACCCATGCTTCGTGGAAATTCTCATCCGGCCCTTGTTTAAAGCCCGTGATTTGGGCTCTGATAGCAATCGTCCTTGAAGCAGAAAAGTACTTCTTGTAGAATGCCAATGTCAAGGTATTCCAATCGGTGATCCCCGAACGGTCCGGTCCAAATCTCTATACCACTCCTTGCAAAGATCACGAATGGAGAAGATGAACATGGTCTCCTTGATCCGGTCTTGGGTCACGCCACCGGTGGGGGTATGGAACAGCAGTTGTCAATAAAGGTCTCCATATGCTTAGCTGCATCTTCATTTGCAGCTCCCAACCGATTCTTCTCAACCATGCTAATGTAAGAAGGCTTTGGTTCGAACTTCCTTGCATCTCCTGGTAATTCGAACCCCTTATATAAGTTTTCAATTTGTCGGCTCGAGAATGACTAGCTATACTTGCTTCCTCGGCCATGACTGGAATTTCTGGAGAAGTAACTGTCTCGGTGAAGAAGTAGAAACGGTGAAGATCGGGTCTTCTTGAGCAGATTGTTCTCGTAATAGCTTGACAGTACTCGGCTCTTCCTCTCTGTCGGTAGTACTCTTTGTGTTCGTCTCAACTCGCGCAAAGATTTCTCTAACTCAGGGTCAAATGGCACTAGTTCACCACCCTGTGACCTGCGCATAAGAGGAAACTACAAAAAGAATATGAGAAAAGTTTAAGGAACAGAAGTCCCTTAAACTAAGAAAGACTAAAAATAAAACAACTAAAATTAGGACTATTGCCTCCCCGGCAACGGCGCCAAAATTTGATACCCGTCGTTGTGAGTACCAAAGATAAAATTTGTAATTCCTATTAAGACTAACCTAAGCTAGTGGTAACAGGGTCGAACCACAAGGAGGCAGATGTAAATTCTAGTTGATTTATATTCAGTCTAAGGTAACAATTGTGGGGGTTTGAGTTGAGATGGTCTATAGCTAAGAACAGATAAAAAAAACTAAAAAGACGGTCTAACAGATAAAGAAGGGGGGTACTAGGATGATCGGTTCATTACAGCTTCGGCGGCAGCAAACTAAGTCGGTCTGAGTCAACACAGGTGAGGCGGGAGATAAAGAGGTCCTCTCGGTCCACTCTTAACAAATAGCATCTTTCGATCTCGCTATAGGTCCCTAATATCACTAATACTAACTTTCGTTCTGAAAAGTGACTAACGGTCTAAACTATACCTATCTTTCGATCTTAGCACAGTATAGTCGATTCAATTGATGGTCTAACAACTTACCTTATCTTTCGATCTATTGGGTCAGTCATAAAGGGGTACTTAACTGGTCGCATGCATTCGATTCGTTAAATACAACAATTAAAATCAATTAAAACGAAAGGTAACCTCACGAGGTCAGTCGATCGACCGGGTAAGGTGGTCGATCGACCAACACGCGGGTCAGTCCGTGTATAACCTATTGCCGCCTATGCCATAAATCGCCTACATCCTAGCACTATAGAATTAGCTACTCATGCTAAGGGTAGAAACAACAACATAAACGATAAAGCTAACTACTGAATTCATGCTTAAAACAGTAAAATAAACAATTAACATAAACAATGATGATGGTTGCGGGAATCTACTTAGCAATTCTAAACTATTGATAAAAATAAAGATGAACTATAATTAGGGCAGAAGAATACCGAATTGCAGAGGAAAGATTAGTTATTAAGAACCGAAAATCCAATGCTCAACAATCCCAAACCCTAACTATCAAGAACCGTATGCGAAAACTTAATCTAAATTACTGAATAAAACTTTGAATGAAAACTGAATAATAACTTGATGATGATTGAATGTTTCTAGGTTACGTTATATAGCAACTAACGTAACTTTATTTCCTAAACCTAGCATAACTTTGGGCTTCAAGATTCACGGTCTTTTAATTCTCGTCTGGAATAGCAGCCTGGTCGATCGACTAGGGTAGGTGGTCGATCGACCACTCAGCAATGAACAGTGGCTTCTGGAACCCGAACATTGGTCGATCGACTGAGGGTGATGGTCGATCGACTACTTGAGCTGCTACTTGACTTCTTAAAACTCGTGGACTTGTCTTTTGGGCCTTGGATTGCGCACCAAGCTCGTTCCTTAAGTGATTCCTTTACGTCATTTGCAATGCAGATTACTTGGGGACGGATTTGGCTTGATTTCTCGTTGAATTCTTCACATTTCTGCAATAATGTACAAAATACGGAAGTAGACGGAAATAGGGAGAAATGTAGCATAAACTACAAGAATGAGCTCTGAAATGCGTGTAAAATGGGATGTAAAACATCATATAAATGACACGCATCAGCCATGTAACTGAACCACATGTTTCTTGTAACCCAAAGCTAGCTGAAGAGTCTATCGATCCGAAATACTCAAGAGGGGGGTGAATTGAGGATTAAAAAACTTTAGCCTACTTTTTCGATTGTAAGTGTATAATTAATTATTTAAAGTTTATTGATTAAACTTTAACTAATTAACTAATTAACGAATTAAAACAAAGCAAATAAACAAAAGAGAAAGAGAGACACGAGGATTTTTGAAGTGGTTCAGTTTCACAAATCGAAACCTACGTCCACTATTCTCGATTAATAAATACCTTTCTACGGATTACAAATTTACTAACCCAACTCGTACAACCAACCCTAGTTGTAACTCAAGTGAGTATCGCTAAATACTCGAGTGACTAACTTATGCTAATATGAAAACACTAATGATTCTTCTAAAAGTTCACGTTAATGAACGAGTAAGAAATCAATTAAGCATTATTATCTTATAACGATAACGAAAGAATGAATGCACAAGTATATAAGAAACACGACCTTTTCAAAACAACAAAACGGTTTTTGCTTGTAAAACACGGTTTTTGCTTTTAAAATAAAATCAAATTATGCTCAAAGGTCTCACTTTCAAATGTAACAAAGAGTAGAGTATTATAGCAAAAGAGGAAGCAAGGCAATCGGTTGCCACGAAACCCTAGAGGCCGAAATAATAGATATGTAAACAAATCATATCTTATTATTTCTTTCCTTAAAATCTTAGGAGATAATAGTGATGGGCATATTCTGCACCCGCTGACCGAGTCAACATATTGAGCAAGGTCAAAGATATCCACAGCAAGTCAACGACTTAGACAAACCCGACGCAGCGGCTGTCGGCTGTCTCTTGTGCCTCGGCTAGACAACTAGCGGTAGGGGCACATATCCGCGTACTCATATCCAAGACCCCTCGGCATGGAGTCAACAGGGCCCGCCGGCCTGCCATGGGTCCCTTGGCCGAGGGTACATTAGTCTTTCCACCTGCTAGCCACTTGGCCACTACGTGACAAAAGGTGAAAGTCTATAAATACTACTCAACTCTCATTGAGGAAAGTATCCACAATCTAACCTAAACACCTCATAATCTGGTAATATCTTCCTTATCTCTCTACAATATATACTTCGCCAAGTAACACACAACTTAATCCCCTTTAAGTTCACTGACTTGAGCGTCGGAGTGAGTACGCTCGGTGCAAAGCCGAGCCCTCAGTTCGTTCATTGTTTCAGGAGAGGCCGAAAGAAGGATTCAACCAAAGACGTCATTCTACAAGCCACGAGTGGTAACAAATAACTGCTTCGGAATTACACCCGGAACAATTGGCGCCGTCTGTGGGGAACGATACTAGAAGCTAGTCAAATCCCTTACAAAAAAAAAACAAAACCCACCCAACGAGCTAAGAAGATGTCGAAACAACCAGAAACGGTGCTTGTGGAAACTGAATTCTACCAAGATGACACATTCCACAACTACAAATCGGCGTCCCCACCGGCCGTATCACTGATACGACGAACGGGATACCGAAGGAATAAGATACAGCGCTGCCCGCCGACCAAGTCACTGTCATGGGACATGTGGTTGATGCAGCTAAACTAAAGCTACTCCTGGAACTAATGGGTAGCACGCCGACTCACACTGTCACAACGACAAGAGCGGCGGCACCCCCACGAGAGATCGGGGTCCAAAAAGTGACTCAGAAACTTAAACAAAGCATTGGAGGAAGGCGACCATGTCAAGACGCGGGAGCCCAGTGCAAGTGGTAGACACGAGTCCTTCCCGCACTCGCGGAGGACAAAGTGTCACCGCAACACCGACGAGGCCCGCCCCTGAGGAGTGAAAGAAGTCCGACTCACCGTAGTCGGAGAAGAAGCCCGACTCACCCGAGTCGGAGAAGAAGCCCTTCCCGCCACGGGGAGAGGAGCCGGACTAAGGATGCGAGGAGCCGATCGCCGCGTGTCATTCGACACGTGGTCGACACCCCCCTCGATGCCTATGTCCTAGAGGTCCCGGTGCCGACTAAGCTAAAGTTGCCACCCATATCATACAAAGGAGAAGGCGACCCAACCGACCACGCCGAGGCTTTCGAGTCTTACATGTCGGTATGGGAGCAACTTGATGAGGTTTGGTGCCGAGTCTTCCCAACGACTCTGCATGGGATGGCGCAAAGTTGGTACAAGGGGCTACCCGATGGGTCGGTATCTTTGTTATGCCGACCTAAGGGACACATTTTTGGCCCAAAGATTCTTGCAATAAGAGGAGGGACGTCGAGACATCGGACCTCCTGACTATCAGACATGAGGGAGGCGAGTCTCTCCGGAGTTATGTGAAGAGGTTCGACGCCAAGGTTCAGCAGATTCGTGAGCTGAACAGCGAACTGGCGGCCTTCGCACTGATGAAAGGCCTCCCGAGAGGAGACTTAAAAACGAGCTCATCAAGTGCGGAGGCTGAACCTAGACTCCGCCAGGAAGATGGCCGACCAAGCCATAAAGGTGGAGGACTACCACAAAACCTGGGTAGGCCCCGGCGAGGCCGGCACTCGAGAGAGAAAGAGCCGCGGGAGGACAACCGGATGAAGGACGCCGTGACAATAATAGGTCACGGTCGACAAGTCCGCCAGAAATGAACTCGGCGGGCGCCGGGGGGAGTTCAGGACCGTACTATCAAAAGCGGTTCAATGGTCACACCCCCTTGGTCGTATCTGCTGCCGAGGTCTTTGCCCTGAGCAAAAACGAGGGTCAGAAGTGGGAAAGGCCTCCCAAGGCGAGGGGGGACGGTGACACGAGCCAAGATCGTGAGTACCACGCCACACCGCCACTTAATCGACAACCTAGCATCCGAAGAATGCCATTGAAGAGCCGATCCGGAAGGGGAGCCCCAGCAAATATGTTGCCGGAGGCCAAAAGACTAATACCGGCGGCTCAAATAAAAAATCCGTCTTTGAACGGATAGGAGTAATCCATGTGGTCATCGGGGGCAACGAGAACGGTGGGTCCGCTCATGGGCACAAACGGCACCTGAACGAGCTATATCAGGCCATCAACTTTGTGCCCAAAACAGCGATCCCCGTTTCCAACATCCCCGATATGACTATTGGAAAGAAGGACTACGAGGGAGTCATCGCCCACAAATGACCCACTTGTAGTCCACTTGGACATAGCCAACCACCTGGTCAAGAGGTGCCCGATTGACACAGCGCCTACACGAACATTATGTTCGAGAGAGTGCTTTCTCAATCTCGGTCTGAAGATTGAGGACTTGAGCCCCTGCACCAATCCATTGTACAGTTTTTCAGGGGCCGGCCTGGTACCCCTGGGGTCAATCAGACTGTCGGTGATGTTCGGCGAGGGGAATGCAGCTAAGAATGTCCTATCTGAGTTCGTGGTCATTGACGGCTCATCCGTCTACAACGTTCTCATAGGCCGAGTCACTCTGAGCGAGGCCGATGTAGTAATGTCCATCCGGGCCCTGACACTGATGTATGTCTCGGACCGGGGGGAAGCGCATAAGCTCGTTTCAAAGGACGAAAAAGACGAAGTAGTCAACGTCCAGATATCTGCCAGAGGGTGCAACATGCAATCCCTCAAGGTGGCGAAGAAGTCAGAGAAGGGGAAAAGCCCATCCTTACAACAGGAGGGCGACCTCATGGATACCACTGTCGGCATGGTCGAAGGAGCGGAGACCGAAGAAGTGGAAATTGACCCAGGGCGCACCGTAACTGTCGGTGTCAACCTGGAGCCAAAATTCAGGGCCGCTCTCCTAGACCTGGTGAAGAAGAACAAAGACGTCTTCGCTTACTCAGCAGCCGAGATGCCAGGCGTGAGCCGGGAGGTAATTGTTCACAAGCTAAACGTACTCTCCACCGCTCGCCCTGTCAAGCAGAAAATGAGGAACTCCTCGGCCGAGAAAGATGAGGCCATCAAAGCCGAGGTAGATAAATTACTAGCGGCGGGCTTTATCATGCCTTGTACTTATCCTGAGTGGTTAGCTAATGTTGTAATGGTGAAGAAATCATCGGGGGCGTGGAGGATGTGTGTAGATTTTACCAATCTTAATAAAGCGTGCCCCAAAGATTGCTATCCCTTGCCTCGAATAGATAGTTTAATCGACGCCACGGCAGGCTACACTATGCTGAGCCTGCTGGACGCCTTCTCAGGGTATCATCAGGTATTCATGGCCGAAGAAGACATGCCTAAATGCGCATTCATCACCGGTAACGGCACATACATGTATAAAATGATGCCGTTCGGTTTGAAGAACGCCGGCGCAACTTACACAAGACTGGTGGACAAAGTGTTCCAAAATCAAAAAGGGCGAAACATTGAGGCTTACGTCGACGATGCTATTGTAAAAAGCAAGTCCGACAAATGAGCACTTAGCCGATTTACACGAGACATTTTGTTCACTGAGGAAATACAAGATGAAACTTAACCCAATGAAATGCAACTTCGGTGTCCGGTCAGGTAAGTTCCTCGGCGTGCTTGTCAGCGCCAGGGGAATTGATGCCAATCCAGAGAAAGTCCAAGCAATCCTGGACCTGCCGGAGCCGAGGAATCGAAAAGAGGTTATGATGTTGACCGGGAGGATGGCGGCTCTAGCCCGTTTTATCTCTCGGTCAGCCGACAAGAGCACCCCATTCTTCAAAGTGTTGAAGGGAAATAAGGACTTCAACTGGGGGAGGAACAGAGCACAGCTTTCAAGCAACTGAAAGCTCATCTTCAAACTCTCCCAACCCTGTCCAGCCGATGCTGGGGGAGACGCTATATCTGTACATAGCAGTTACCTCGGCCACGGTCGATCCGTGATCATCAGAGAAGAAGACAAACAGCAACACCCAATCTACTTTGTCAGCCATACATTGTTGCCCGCCGAAAGAAATTACCCACTGATTGAAAAAGCAGCCTTTGCTGTCGTCGTTGCCGCAAGGAAACTGAAGCCTTACTTCGACGCACATCCCGTGACGGTCTTAACCGACCAACCATTGGAGAAAGCATTGGAAAAATTTGAGCAATCCGGCAGGCTCATCAAATGGGCAGTAGAGCTATCCGGCTTCGGCATTCAATACAAGCCGAGCCCTCGATAAAGGGACAGGCCCTTGCAGAGTTCCTGGCCGAGTGCACATATCAAGAAGTGCAAAACCCCGGAGTATGGGAAGTATACACCGACGGGTCCTCCACGCGAATGGCTCGGGAGAGCGGCATACTTATCATCAGCCCAAACGGGGACGAGTTTGAGTACGCCTTGAAATTTACCTTCTCGGCCTCAAACAACGAATCCGAATACGAGGCGGTGATAACCGGAGTTGAGCTAGCTAGAGCTGCCGGGGCGGAACACATCATTTTGAAAACAGATTCATTTTTAGTGGCTAATCAAATTAGAGGAGAGTACGAGACTCGAGACGACGGGATGGTAAAATACCTGGAAAAGGTAAAAGTCGACACTTCAAAATTGAAATCTTTTCGTATACAATGCATTCCCTGTGTCGAGAACAACCGAGCCGACGCTCTCTCAAAGCTTGCCAGTTCAACCATCAAGAATGTCGATCGAACCGTCTTTGGTGGACATCGAATGCCAAAAGCATTACTGAGACCGTCGGCATGGTGGGCGACATAGAGGCCGAGACGACGTGGATGACTCCGATAATGAAGTACAAACTGATGAATGAATTACCGGAGGACCGCAGTCTCTCACAGAAGATAAAGAGGATCGCAGCAAGGTACTTGGTGTTTGAAGGAGAATTATACAGGAGGTCCGTAATAAGGCCACTCTTGAAATGTGTCGGCCCGGTACCGACGCGGAGCTATCTTGACGAAATTCACGAAGGCATCTGTGGTCATCACATGGGGGCCAGAACACTAGCCCACAAAGCTCTCCGAGCCGGCTACTTCCGGCCCACCATGCTTGAGGATTCCAGAGCCAAAACCAAAAAGTGCAACAACTCACAAATGCATGCTCCGTGATACATGCACCTTCCCGAGACCCGTGCAGCAATGTACTTAGTCCCCTTCCTTTTGCACAGTGGGGGATGGATCTACTAGGGCCATTTCCAACGGCATCCGGAGGAAGAAAGTACTTGATTGTCGTCGTTGACTACTTCACCAAATGGGTTGAAGCTGTCGCAGTGCCAGCCAAGACGACGGCGGCCATAAGAAAGGTAATCTGGGAAAATGTCATAACTCGTTTTGGGTTACCCCAAGTCATGGTATTTGACCACGGCCGAGAGTTTTGGAGTGACACAATAATGAACTGGTTGGAAGAACATGGTATCAAATTTGCATACTCCTCCGTCCCGCCACCCACAGCAACGGACAAAGTGAGGCGACCAATAAAACAATCCTCAACGGTTTGAAGAAGACAGTTGAAGACCTTAAGGGAAGATGGGCCGATGAACTACCCGGCGTCCCGTGGTCCCTTCGAACCACGGAGAAAGAAGCAACGGGCAGTCCATTCCACTTAGTCTACGGTCCGGCGATCCCCGCTAATTGAAGCAACGGTGCGACATTCGAAATGACCACCTTTAACCCGGTTGAAAATGAGGAAGGTCTTAGAACCTCCCTAGACCTGGTCGAAGAAAGCCGAGATACGAAGACGCCTCAACTTGGCAGTATACCAAAACCGAATGAGAAGAGCCTACAACCGAAGAGTCCACAAAAGGGACTTAAAAGTAGGGGATCTAGTCCTAAGAAAGTCGGCCGCCACCAACAAAGGGAACATTCATGGTAAATTGACGGCCAACTGGGAGGGTCCCTACAAAGTGGTTGAAAAAATGAGGCCGGGTACATACCGGCTGACAGATATGGAGGGTGTGCCTTTGATGAGCCATTGGAACACTGACAACCTCAGGAAATACTTTGTATAGCGGCGGAGGTGTCCAAAAACTGTTGTTGGCACCCCAACGTGTGTTTATATCTATTGAAAAATCATCCAAGTTTTCCATCAAAGTGTTTATCCCCTCCGTAGTCATATCGAGGTAGACGCCACGGCCCAAGCCGGGCAGTCACCCCAAGAAGTAACGCCACGGCGATCACTACCAGCGCGCTGTTGATTGATACTCATGAAAGCGACAAACATGCCTTAGAAACGTATAAGTACAGTTGAGACGCAATTCTAGACGCCTCGGCCAACCGAAGGCCTGGCAGAGGAAGCGATCAATATGTCTACAGATACGAATGCTGTCGAGCCGTAACCTCTAGCCGCCTCGGCCAACCGAAGGCCTGGCAGGGGACACAACGGTCGATACGCTAACATGTTCACTGCGGCGGTTGGAAAACGTTAATCGGACGCCTCGGCCAGATCGAGAGTGAAAGAGGAAGCGACCAACATGCCAACATGTTTAAAAAAAAAACGTTGAACACGGTTGAGATACGCATTCTAACTGCCTCGGCCAGGCCGAAGGTAAAAACGAAAAAGCGCTCAATTAATAACGTAAGAAGACAAGTGAAGGATTGTGATCAAACTTTACTGAAAATGATTACAAGGAGAATACGACGACAAATGTCCCCATAGGGATAAGCCAAAACACAACCTACCAAAGTTTTACAAAAAACAAGGAGAAGAAGAACAAAAGGTTACAGACATATCATTTAAGCGCCAAAAGATGGCGGGGAGGAAAGGCTTAATAATTGGCCCCGAGCAACGAAGCTATCCGAGATGCCGGGTGAGCTCGGTGACGACCGCCCGTCTCCCTATGCTGTTCTTTGCCCGCCATCGGCGACGTTAGCGATATCATCTTTGGTAGGCGACCCGAGTTGTCTTGGCGGCCTCGGCCTCAGCGACCTCACCGCCCTCATTCTCTCGACTTCCTCCTTGGCCGCCTTAGCCTTCTCAGCAAGGGCCGCCTTCTCCGCTGCCTCCTCTTCCTCCTTCTTCACCCTTGCCTCCTCAGCGGCCTTCGCCTCCGCGGCCTTCTCCTTAGCTTCAAGCTTGTCATCAAGCGGCTCTCGTCAAATTTTGGCCACGAAAGGAGCCATCAAGGAAGATCTCCCAATCACTTCCCCGCGGCTTCTTCGGCCAGTCCCGTATTGGGCGCACATGTTAGGGAGGATAACGCGTTGGAGCGTCTCAATGTCCTCCTCCCTCTGGGCGATGATAGCCTCCTTATTCCGAACCACCTTACCCGGGCACTCGAAACATGGCCTTCCATTCGTCCCTCTTCTTAGCATTGAAGTCGGCGACTTTCTCAAGGTAGTCACGCCCCTCCGAACTTAGCGGCATCGGCCTCCGCAGCCTCGGCCTTGGCTCTCTCGGCGAGGATCGCTTTTCGGCGTCCTCCCTAAGTTTTCTCTCAAGACGGACCGCCTCTTCGACCTCGGCCTTGGCCCTCTCGACTTCCTTCTTCGCAAAGATCGAGTTCAAGCCCGAGCCGCTCGAGCTGTGGGGAAGCTTCACCATGGCCTTTTCTTGCTCCACAATAAGAGCACCGCCACATCGCCCACTTCAACGAAGATCCTGGCCAAACTCAGGCCCTCCAACCTAATCTGGACGGGGGTAGGCTTCGGGAAGGAGGAGACGACGGTGGCATCTTGACCACTTGCTGCGCAGTTTGCTTCTCGACGCCGTTCAACAGTGTGTCCGTGAGACGGCGGCGGTGGATCTACAAAAAATTCAACCAAAGCATACATGTCAACATTCATGGACATACCGGAGAGCTGTCATCGTGAACGCTAATGAACCGGCTAAGTCCGAGCCACGGGATAGATCTGTACCGGCTTAGCCTTCTTGGCCGGAGGACGCATTTCTTTGTTTGCGGCCTCGGCAGCGATAGGCAGAGAAGCGAAGCATCGGCGGCGGTAGTAGGCTCTTTCCTCTTGCGGAAGAGAAAAGATTCCATCCAAGGTGACCACCTCCTCGGCGGTAATATCAACGACCTCCACCGTCTCTTTCTGGACCAAGGGATGGGAGGTGGAATCGATGTCGGCGCCGTCGCCGCCGAAGACTTTGTTTTCCGCGTTCGGCGCGGTATGTTACCGCAACCTTCGCCCGGGCCGCCTTCGTATCTAGGGACTTGTTTGCGATCCATGAGATCATTTGGCGGCGATGCGATCACGGTCAGGCCTTAGGATGCAAATTAACAATCGTCTTGTCCTTGGCAAGTCCCATTCTCCCAAGGATATCTTCGAGGCAGTCCGGGGCGAAATGGTCTCGCAAAGGAAACGAAGCAAGGGTTAAGTAGAAGAAATAAATCAAAGTTCAAATAACAAAACATTAAAAGCGAGAGATGGGCCTCACACCGACCCCACTCACCCCGTTCGAGGGCCGGTATGAGGCCGACGTGGCGGAAGCGGCTCATCCTCAAGAATGATCTGCGTCGGGGCATCCATCCTTCGGCATCCCATTCTTCTCAGCCTCAAAATGGCCTCATCGCCCGCTTCTCATCCGCATTAAGAGAGACCTGTGGCGTCCATCTTAAGCTTACTCCAGGAGACCCATTTGTCATGCTCCACCTTACTCTCGCACCGCAAATTGACTTGGTCTTTGGAAGGACCGGGCGATGGATAATCCTCCGGAACCTCAACGTACACCCACCGCGCCTTCCGGTCCTTGCGGAAGAAAGCTTATCAATGGAGACGTAACCCGGCTCCGTCTGCACGCCGTACCACCCAACGCGACCAGGGCCGACGGTGAAGGTGATGAAGCCGGCGGAATAAGTTAACCGTTGGGATCTCCCCCTTGAAAAGGCAGAGCCACACAAAGCCGACTATAGTCCTAATGGCCAACGGGTGCAGTTGGGCCCGGCGACGTTCATGGCTTTAATTATGGCCATAACGTGTTCATTCGGAGGAAACTGAGCCCATACTCCAGGTGTCCGATGTACACGCCGATACAGCCCGGAGGAGGAGGGCAACGGACCGCTGACCTTCCCGGGAATAACAATACTATACTCCCCTGCCAAGGAGAAGTGACGTTCGAAAAAGTCGGGACCGAACAACCGCAAACTTGTGGGTCCAAGCACGGTCAGGGCAGACCTTACAGGCGTCGCCATGATCCATGATGTACGGCCTCTCCTCATTAGGACGAGTCCTTTCAACATCATCACCGTCATCATCATCATCCTCCCAATCCTACAGAGCTTTTGGATCAACTTCAGGAGAAGGAGACCTAGGGCCCCCAGACCTTATCGGGATGGCGGCCAGTGCCTCCTCCTCATCAAGGCGCGACGGGGAACCCCCCGGCGCAAGGTTACTAGGTTCGGCATCAGCAGAAGACATGTTCACAACAAAAACTTAACAATTGAAATTTGGAAAATTTGTTTGTTTACCTTGAAGAAAAAGTGCTACGCCGAAGTAACGATTCTGAAGATTAGAAGAGAAAGAAACCCTTGAAAATCTAAGAAAGAAAAATTTTTGAGAAGTTGAACTTTGTGCGAAAATTAAGGGGCATACTGCTCTATTTATAGAGCAAAGCCCACCAAGACAGACCAATCAGGGCAAAGCCCATGAAACGTCAACCAATCAACAACGAGACACATGTCAAGCATGCAGCCATGGAATGTCAATCGACAAACAGTTACAAAACTTCTTCAACACGCTCCTTGACAGAATGCCAATCGACGTATCTTCTTCAACACGCTCCTTGACAGAATGCCAATCGACGTATCTTCTTCAACACGCCCCTTGGTATCTGCTTGCCAAACGGCCCGCTGATTCGACCAAGCTTGGCAGCACCGGCTGGGGGAAATCAAAAGCACACGGCACTCACAACCTCGGTCTCGGCCAGCGCCACTTTCTTTTCCACATCTGATGTCCATTACATATCCATGTGGAGGGGGGATATGATACGGCCTAAGCAGAGCCAAACCGAGGTAGAAGAAGCCGGGGCAGAAAATTTCAACTTGCGCAGAATTCGCTCAACACTCATCGAAGGTCCATACCACGGCATAGACTACGCTGGGGGCAAATTGATGGGGCATATTCTGCACCCGCTGACCGAGTCAACATATTGAGCAAGGTCAAAGATATCCACAGCAAGTCAACGACTTAGACAGCCTAACCGACGCAGCCTGTCGGCCTGTCTCTTGTGCCTCGGCTAGGACAACTAGCCGGTAAGGGGCACATATCCGCGTACTCATATCCAAGACCCCTCGGCATGGAGTCAACAGGGCTCGCCGGCCTGCCATGGGTCCCTCGGCCGAGGGTACATCAGTCTTTCCACCTGCTAGCCACTTGGCCACTTGGCCACTACGTGACAAAAGGTGAAAGTCTATAAATACTCCACAACTCTCATTGAGGAAAGTATCCACAATCTAACCTAAACACCTCATAATCTGGTAATATCTTCCTTATCTCTCTACAATATATACTTCGCCAAGTAACACACAACTTAATCCCCTTTAAGTTCACTGACTTAAGCGTCGGAGTGAGTACGCTCGGTGCAAAGCCGAGCCCTCAGTTCGTTCATTGTTTCAGGAGAGGCCGAAAGAAGGATTCAACCAAAGACGTCATTCTACAAGCCACGAGTGGTAACAAATAACTGCTTCGAAATTACACCCGGAACAAATAGAAAATAACAAAAAGATAATTTTATCAATTATTCTCCTATTATCTTTTCCTGAAATCTTAAGATATGATAAGATTTTCCGTAACAAAAATATCCTTATCATATATAACCATATCAAGCTAAATATAAATAAAATGTTTAGATAATTCTAGAGAATAAAATCTTAATAATAAACAACTTTTATTCTTAAGCTTACACGAAATCAACACGGCTCATATGCCTCGTTTTTCGTGAAAACCTTAGCTTGATATTAGGTTAGATTTAGGGTTTAAGAGTATGCAATATTAGAAACCCTAATTAGTAATATAACTCAACTCATAAGTCGATTCAATATAATTACTAATTATAAGATTAAAATAAAACCACACTAAATATGAATATGGGCTTCCTTGTTAAATAAATACTTTTTGCCAAAACATTTAAAAGAGACAAAAACATTTTTCAAAAACAATTTGAAAACATTTTAGTCGTGTATTATAAAAACTTGTTATCTCAATGTTATAGTAGAAGAGTTATAACATTGAGCTCTTATATAAGCAATGTTATAGCTGTGAAGCCGTAACTTTATCAATCTAAAAAGTGCACTCTAAAGTTACCATTACGAGATAATCACCTGCGCTATTCTAATCTTCTTAGGCGATCTTCGAGTGTAGGCTACTTCATCAATCAAGCTTGATCAATCTTTTAAATGAGCTTCATCTTCTCATGAATGCTTGAATAATTCTTTAATAGTCGTAAAACTTTGATCCTTAATTGAGGGCTTGATCATGATATAAATGCATCATACTTCCATCACAATTCCTTAAGCTTGCGATTAGTAAATCCAATCTAAAAGACTAAACAATCAATTACGCGCAACGAGTATATAAAATATCAAGCGCTCTTGACATCATCAAAACATAAACATATATATCTATATGGTTCAACAAATTCCCCCTTTTTGATGATGGCAAGTCTTCTAAAATTGTGACTAAGTATATAGTTCTCCCTCAATATAATACCGTCATCTTTATAGCTAAAGATTAACGCAAGATCAAACGATTATATACAAGACCGAAACTTTAAGGACTTTAAGAGATAATTGGTCTTGACAAGGATCAAGCTTAGGCAAATGCTTACCATGGTCGTTCTTTCCCCCTCTTGACATCATCGAAAAGATAAGAACAAACATAAAATGACTAGAATAATATACGACGAGACAAGACATAAGAACGAGTAAGAAATATAGATAAACCGTAAATAACCATAAGTATTTACGAAACTAAAGTAGCATACAAACCAAAAGAACATGTTTAAGCCAAATGGGCCGAATGAAACAACATGTTTAAGAACTACCGGGCCATAACCACAAGTAGTATGCCAAAATGGGCCGAATAGGAATTAGTTTAGCAAGGCAAAATACACCACATGAAAATAAAAGAAAACAAGGCAATATTGAGGAAATGCGAAAATAGGGGAGGGGAGAGGCAAGGCTAAGTGTGACGGGTTTTGTAAGGATTAACACAGTCGGGACGAGTACGGAATTCCAAAGCATCAAGACGATCAAACGAACTCCGCACAAGAGTAGCTTGGGCATTAAGGCTTGTCTCGAAGTTAAGGACCTTCAAAGACAAGGCCTTTGTTGCCTCCAAAGTGATTGCTTAATCGGCCTTTATAGCTTTACCGTCTTTCATCAAGGCACCCCCTTGACTAGTAAGAAAGGAAAGACGATCACCGTGTTGAAACACTTCCTCACAGATTGTCACCAAACCCCTTTCTAAACCCTTAAGCCTTTTGTCGACCCCTTCCATCCAAGCAAAAACCCGAGTCTCATCCAAACCGCCAACCGAAGACCGTGACTGCCCAACCCGAGACATAGCCATAGCCAAGGTCATGGTTTGCTCCTCTAACTTAGCCATAATAGACCCCATAAAAACATCCAATTTGGCTTCCATAGCCGCCATCCCAACCTCATTAACATTCTTATCAACACTCTTCGCAAAGACCAACTCGGATCTTTCAAAACCAAGACCATCAATTTTATCACAAGGTCACACATACCGTCCTTAGCACTTATACCGTAGCTTTCCCGACTCAAAACCCATTTAATTTCTAACAATCTTGAAATCCACATACCGTATGGGAGATCAAGTGTAGTGCAATGCTTCTCCTTAGGGACGGTAATGCTAGTTTGAATGATCCGATTAAACACGAGACTAGCCAAGTTAACTTTCCGACCCTCTAACCACAAATACACAATAATAGCCTCATAACTCGATACCTTGTGCCGTCCTCCCCTTCTCGGAACAATTGTGTTCCACAAAAATTTCAAAAAGAACTTAATTTTGTCCGATAGAGGATGAACCACAATGTTGCTATTCTCGGAAGCAACCTCATCAAAGTACCTCTTAATGACCAACTGTTGATCATCACTGACATTGGACCACTCTTGACTTGGATTTATGTCGGTTCCATCATGAGGAACCTTAAAAGCAGAGCAAAAGTTGGCAATGGTGACGGTGATGTCGACACCATTCACGACTACATGCAACACGCCCTCCTTAATTTTTACCGATGCAAAAAACTGGACAACCTCAATCGGGTAAGTAGGACCCGAAAACCGACTAACATCACTCCACCCTTGAAAATCAAGAAAATCCACAAAGAACTTAAGAGACGGAATTTGAGACAACCAAAATTTAGGATAATACCTTCCACCATGAATTGAATATTGTAAAACCCGAGAAACCAAGATGCTTTCTCCCTTTGTCATGCAAACCCGGTTTAAACCGGCTTTTGTTGCGCTTTTCGAAGGCTCCCAAAATAGAGTCCTCGAAATCCCGTCCCGAATAACAACTTCGGGTTCATTATCTTCCTCAACTTCTTCTACTACAACTTTATTTTTCTCTTTATTGAGCCGATGCCTTTTTCCCTCGGAAATCGACTCATCCCGGCCGTGAAACAGGGAGGATGTTGGTGATGGATGTTGGGTTGTTGGAGTGAAGGTAGAGGAATTAGGGTGATGGGATGTTGGTTGTTGTGGTTGATTGCATGGTTGTTGTTGGTGTTGATTTCGGGTTGAGGATCGTGTAGTTGCATGTGGAGGTGACATGGTTGAGAGGCTAATTGATGATGATGGTGATGGAGATGGTGTGTAATATTGGTAAAGTAAAAAGTGAATGCAAGTTGTGGGGTTTGACCAATTTACAGGGTTTAGGAGGTAAATATAGGCATAGATGGGAATCTAGGTCTAGGTTTAGGAAATATAGTGTTTACATAATATAGGTAAGTAGATTATAAAAGATTTTGTGCAAAATATGGTATTTGTTTGGTATAAACCGAGATTTGGCATAGAGGAGATTTTTGAAAGATTGTTGATAGAATATTTGTTAAAAAAACTGATATGGTGTATCTCAATTTTGTTAAGAGAATAAGTTTGTATGTAACATAAATTCTTAAATACAAACTGAATATATACGATAAATAAATTTCTATAAAACGTAAATATTCATGCAACGTAATATACGGACAAAGTCATATAATCTTATCTCGTACTAATCAATCATTGAGAGATTTGAACATTTATAGATGCTTAGGTGCCACCGATTAAACCAATTTCCAACCGTAAAGTCTCAAAACGTCCTCTAGCTAACGATTTTGTCAAAATATCAGCCAATTGTTTTTCAGTACTACAAAATTCGAGTTTTATATTCCCTTTTTCAACATGGTCACGTATAAAATGGTGTCTGATTTCAATGTGCTTGGTACACGAGTGCTGCGCGGGATTTTTGGAAATAATAATAGCACTCGTATTGTCGCATAAAATGAGAATACAACCTACGTTAACACCATAATCACATAAATGTTGCTTAAGCCATAATAATTGAGTACATACCAGTCCTGCTGCAATATATTCGGCTTCTGCTGTTGAAAGGGTAACTGAATTCTGCTTCTTTGAACCCCATGTGATAATGCAAGGTCCAACAAACATGGCAACACCTGACGTACTTTTCCTGTCTGAATATCCAACATAATCGAAATTTCATCCATTGGATACCATAGATAAAGTTTGGACGTCCCAATAAGATATCGTAAGATTCTTTTTACGGCCGTCATATGCGGTTCTTTGGGAGATGATTGATATCTCGCACAAACGCATACACTGAACATGATATCTGGTCTACTTACAGTTAAATATAGCAATGACTCAATCATTCCTCGGTAAGTTGTTTCACCAACTGACTTACCGTCTTCATCTAAAGTTAATTTCTTGTCTGCGACCATTGAAGTAGACATAGCATGGGAATTTTCCATTCCGAACTTTCGAATTAATTCCTTAATATATTTTCGTTGATGAATTTTAATGCCTTCCTCAGTTTGTTGAATTTGCAGACCTAAGAAGAATTTCAATTCCCCCATCATGCTCATCTCAAATTCAGAAGTCATCAACTCCGATAAATACTTACACAGATTGCGGTTGTGATCCAAAAATAATATCGTCGACGTAGATTTGAACACCCAGAAGGTCAGAACCCTTGGATTTTAGTAATAGGGTTTATCCACATATCCTATCTTAAATCCACTGTCAAGTAGAAATTTCGATAATCTGTCATACCAGTCCCTTGGTGCTTGCTTCAATCCATACAGGGCCTTGTCTAATTTAAAGACATGGTCTTCAAATTTGATATCCTTAAATCCAGGGGGTTGTTCTACGAAGACTTCTTCCTGTAGATACCCATTTAAAAACGCTGTCTTGATATCCATTTGGAAGAGTTTTATTCCTTTATGAGCTGCGAATGCTATCAGAAGTCTAATAGCTTCGAGACGGGCAACGGGTGCAAAAGGTTTCGTCATAATCTATTCCTTCTTGTTGATTATAACTTTGTACCACCAATCTTGCCTTATTTCGAACTATGACCCCAGCATCATCTAGTTTATTTCTAAACACCCATCTGGTTCTAATTACAGATCGATCCTTGGGTCTAGGAACTAAGTGCCAAACTTTGTTCCGTTCGAATTGTTGAAGCTCTTCTTGCATGGCTATAATCCAATCTGATTCTGCAAGAGCTTCCTTAATGTTCGTTGGTTCGATTGTTGATAGAAATGAATAGAAGGAGCAAAAATTGTTCAAGGATCATCGCGTTTGAACACCCTTTTTAATATTACCAAGAATGCTTTCCATAGGGTGTGAACTCTTATATTTCCATTTTGTTGAAGTAATTGGTTCTTCATTATTTGAACTTGATCCAACTTCATTTGGCTCAGAATTTAAGGACGTTTGATACCGTCGTCTTAGTACCAAAAATAATTACCTAGGACAACTAATAGAAGTTAGCGGAAGTAAGGTCGATCTCCACAGGGAGGCTATTGTATCTATCTACTACTGACGTCTGTCTAGTAACTAATGGGGGTTTTAAAGTTGATTTCTAAACTAATGAAGATTAAGGCAAGAAAAATAAAGAAAAGAGCAATAAAGTAAGGAAAAGCTAAGAAAGTGATCAGATAAAGAGAGGTATGTCAGGATTTCGGTTCACCATGGTAGTTCACTAACTCAGTCATAAATAGTCCAGACGATCTTACTGTGAGAAGGGCAAGGGAAAGGTCCTTCCGGTCCCCACCCTAGATTACCACTAATTTAACTTTCATCCTCATTAGGGTAGTCTACTATTTATAGCAGGTCTGTTCATTCCAATCTTCCGATCTAGGATTGAATTTAACCAAAATAAAGGGGTTTAGAAGCGTGCACTCAACTAAACTTATTAGAGTTATATTGTTATAAATCAGTTCTCATAATCAATCGTCTAGCCTATTCACAACATCGTCACTTCACTACCATGGCTCCCCTAGTCCTAACATAGTGGGAATTAGCTACTCATGCTTTTGATGTAATCAACCACAATAACAATAATGAATATGCTAAGGCAAGACATGATGAGGAAATAAAGGGGATGAATCATAAACCAACAACTAAGACAATTAAACAAGAGAATAATAATAATTAAGAGCAAACAAGAGATTAAATTGAGAATAAGGAGAAGGGAAAGATTGTAAAGTTCAAATCCGGAAATTCGAAAGCAAGGAAGAGTTCCAGCAGTAATTAAGAGTAGAGTAAAGTATAATAAGGTGTGATTAATATGTCTATTAACCTAATAACGACTTCCTTTATATAGGGAAGCGTTTTATTAACATAAATAAACCTAAACACGAAATAAGAATCCCGTGTATATAAGCTAGTCACTCAATCGAGGCATTTCATTCCTCTCGATCGAGTGATTCTTCAGCAATTCTTCTCGATCGAGCAAACAAGGCTCTCGATCAAACACTTCCAAAATAGCTTACTTCGATCGAGTACAGCAGGGACTCGATCGAACACCTTCAACTACCAAATCTACTCGATCGAACACCTTCAACTGCCAAATCTACTCGATCGAACACCTTCAACTGCCAAATCTACTCGATCGACCACCAAATCTCTCGATCGAGTAGATAACCACTGAAAACAGCATGGACTCGTTTGGTTAGCTTCCAAGGACCTCCTTCACGCTTCCCGAGTTACGGCATTCTGCTCTAAATCTCCATCTCCTCAAAATGCATGCTAAGAGGAACGAAAAACGTACGATATCGCCTTTAAGGTCCATTCTTGCAAATGAGATAAAACGTACCAAAGTAGCCAATTCGGGGCATATCGCAATACAAAGCAACGAATATAACATAGAAATGCGTGCAATAAGAGGCTAAAAATACTATATAAATTGCACGTATCAATGTTCTCCCTAAATCCAATCCTGGTGTTGTAGCAGAGTCGGGTATAACTTCAGACTCATCACCTTGATTTGGATTCAATGGTTATAGTAACATCATCTATAACATTGGATTGAGGATCCTTATCTTGAGACAATGTTATAGTATCATCAACTATAACTTTTTGGAGGAAGAATCTGGTTATTGTGGAACCCCACAATTATGGATATCTTGGTCTTAGAGTATAATGCCCAGTTCCTGCACTTTTTGGTCACGGATAAGAATACTCAAAAGCAATTTCACCATACTTTAGTGTATGCCTTCAATGGAGATAAAGATAGAGAGGATTTGTGGAGTGGTCTTAGAAGGATTGTTACACAGGTTGGGGACCCCTGGTATGTTGGGGGAGATTTTAATTGTGTGACTCAGGAACATGAGAGGTTGGGAGGTAATGTGACTCAATCTGAAGCAGAGCCCTTTCAACAGTGCATTGAGGATTGTAATCTGTGTGATATGCCCTCTACAGGAGCATTATACTTGGAGCAACAAACAACTCCCTGAAACAAGGGTGTATAGTAGACTGGATAGAATGTTTTTGAATCATGAGTGGTCACTCCAGTTATCTGAATACTATGCAAATTTTTTACCTGAGCGTCTGTTTGATCACACTCCTTGCCTTGTGACTACTACTGCTAATAATCAGTCTCATAATAGACCTTTCAAATACTATAATATGTGGAGCAAAGCCCCTGACTTTAAAGAATGTGTCATTAATTGTTGGACTCAAAGAATTAGAGGGACTCATATGTATGGGGTGGTCAGGAAACTTAAGCTTTTGAAGCCTTGTCTTAAACAGCTCAATAGGACTCACTTTAGTGCTGTGGAGAATCAATCAGACATGGCTCAGATTAAACTAAATCATATCCAAAAGTTACTGGTTCAATCTCCAGGGGATGAGGATTTGGTAAAGCATGAATATGAAGCTCATAAACAATTTCTGTTCTTATATGAAGCCAAGATGAAATTCTTAAAGCAGAAAGCAAAAGCCCACTGGCTGACTGAAGGAGATTCTAATTCTTCTTATTTCCATGGGCTCATCAAGGCTAGAAGGAAAACAAACTCTATTTATCAGATTAAAGACCACCAGGATAAGCTTCATACTGATGAAGTTGGTATTCAGATGGCATTTCGGAAGTATTATCAAATGCTCTTGGGGTCTAAAAATCAGATCCTTAAAGTTAAAAATCAGTGGTTCAAAAAGGTAAGGTGTGTACTGAGGCTCATTTTCAGGAGCTTTAAGTCCTATCACTCATCAGGAGATTAAAGAGGTAATGTTCAGTATCCCTAATGATAAGGCTCCAGGCCCTGATGGGTATTCTAGTCAATTTTTTAAAGATTCCTAGGAGATTGTGGGAGATGAGATTTGTAATGCCATTTCTGATTTCTTCCAGTCAGGCTAACTCCTTAATCAGCTAAATACAACCCTTCTCACTCTCATTCCCAAAGTGGCAAGACCCACCACTGTGCTTGAATATAGACATATAGCCTGTTGCAATGTACTATACAAGTGCATTTCTAAATTGTTGTGCAATAGGTTAGCTCTTGTTCTACCTGATATCCTTACTCAAAATCAAGGAGGGTTCATTCAGGGGAGAAGTATTATGGAAAATATTCTAATTTTCCAGGATATTATTAGAATGTATGAGAAACAGGTTGTGTCTCCTAGATGCATGATCAAGATGGATCTCCAAAAAGCTTATGACACTATAGAATGGAAATTTCTTGATCAAATGATGCAGGCTCTTAAGTTTCCTAATATTTTCAGAGGGTGGATAATGTAGTGAGTCACTACTGCTACTTATTCCCTTAATCTTAATGGGAACATGTTTGGTTTCTTCAAAGGTCAAAGAGGGTTGAGACAAGGGGGCCCTTTTTCCCCCCTGTTGTTTACCATATGTATAGAATACCTTACTAGGCTTTTGATGAGCTCTACTTCTGCTATGGGGTTCAAGTTACATCCTCTCTGTTCCTCTTTGAGGCTTTCCCATCTAATGTTTACAGATGATATCCTACTTTTTAGTAAGGGAGATGCTCCTTCTATGATGATTATTATCAGGACTTTTTCTACTTTTTCAGCTACTTCAGGTCTCAGGATGAGTAAAGGGAAGTCAAATGTATATTTTAATGGAGTGACTGAAGCTCTGAAGGCTGATTTCCTACAAGTATCTGGACTAGTTGAAGGTAGGCTCCCTTTCAGGTATATAGGGGTTCCTATCAAAATTACTAGACTTAATGCCCAGGATTGCAAGCCTCACATTGATAAGATCGTGGCTATAATAAGAACCTTGGGAGCCAGGAAACTGTCATATGCAGGAAGGTTAGTTCTAGTCAAGGCTGTGCTTAAAACCCTACATAACTATTGGGCTTAAATGTTTATTATACCCACTGGAATTATTACTAGAATTGAACAAATTTGTAGGAATTTCCTATGGGATGGGGGAGTTGACTTCATGAGATCCCCCCTGGTAGCTTGGGATAAAGTGTGTAGGCCAAAAAAAGAAAGAGGTCTTGGTCTTAAACAAGACATTATGTGGAATAAAGCAGCAGTAGCCAAACTGGTCTAGTGGATTTACACCAAACCAGACCTATTATGGGTCAAATGGGTTAACAACATCTACCTAAGGGGGTCATCTTGGCAGGATTACTCCCCAAGTACTAATTCCTCTTGGTACTGGAGGAAAATCTGTCAAGTAAAAGTGGATCTCTATCAGGCATATCAGCAACAAACTTGGGCTTCCAATGGTAATGGATACACTATATCTAAGGGATATGAGTTTCTCCGACTCAAATCGCATGATTTTCCATGGTCTGGATTCATTTGGAATGTATGGACTATACCAAAACATGGCTTTATAGCCTGGATATATCACCATGAGAATATGAACACAAAAAGTAAATTGCACAGGCTGGGGATCAGTAAAGATAGTACCTGTTATATCTGCAGAATAGCAGAATAAACAATGGAGCATCTTTTCTTCGAATGTCTCTATAGCAAATGTCTTCTCCTACTTATTGGAGCTTGGATGGGAATTAATTTCCCTGTGAACAATTTGATAACTTGGCGCCTGGGAAGGACTGGCTCTCAGGTCCAAAAGAGGATCCTTGATGTTGCTATAAATGCTTGCATCTACAATATTTGGCATCAAAAAAATCGCAGCAAGTATGATTTAGTGCTCATCCGGCCAAACAAGCTTGCTAGATTGATAATTGAAGAGCTGAAAGTGAGATTTCAAGGGTTGCATCGAAGAAATTTGAATAGGAGGGAAGAGGATTGGATTCACGAACTGCTGAGAAAGGGGAGTTGATTTGTTTTCTGGTGATGATGTTGTTGATCAGGTAGGAGGAAAAGGGGAAACTTGAAGATGATGATTTTCTAGGGTTCCTTACATCATTTTCTGATTTTGTATCAGATTTTGTTGGTTTTAGTCTGTTGTTTGTTGTTTTGTTTGGGCTGTTTATCTTTGGGCCGCTAGTTGTGATATGGGGCTGGATAGAATGTCGGTCTGATGTTTGTATCGGCCTTGTTGTATGGTGACTTCTCTTTTTTTATATATATACTTACTTTTTATCAAAAAAAAAACTATAACTGTAGTTTTCTTCTTTTTGTCTTTTGAAGAATGATCAAGCTCATCAGTTATCCCTTCAATCTCATTGTTCTCAGTTTCCAGTTTTGGAGGATCATTTCTGGAAAGACGAAAATCAGGTTCATCTTGTCTTCTTCCTCATCCTGTAAAGGATTATCAAACACATTATCTTCATCAAAAATAACGTGAATACTTTCTTCAATACAAAGTTTTCTTTTATTGAAGACCTTGTAAGCCTTGCCATGATCTGAATAACCTATAAAGATAGCCTCATCACTTCTAGGGTCGAACTTACTTAACCTATTTTTACCATTGTTATGAACAAAACACTTACTCCCAAAACAACAAAGATGAGAGATATTAAGTTTACGACCTCTTAGAAGTTCATAAGGGATTTTCTTTAGGATAGGCCTTATCATAGCACGATTATGAATGTAACATGAAGTATTAATGGCTTCAGCCCAAAAATTACGAGGTAGACCACTACACAAAAGAATTGTACGAGCCATATCTTTTAGTGTTCTATTCATACGTTTAACCACACCGTTTTGTTGAGGAGTTCGTGGTGTAGAAAAGTTATGCACTACACCATTAATTCTATAGTATTCTATAAAGGCTTGATTATCAAATTCGGTGCCATGATCCGTATGAATAGAAACAAGGTTAGTCTTATATTTATTCTGAACAAGTTTCATAAGACAAACAAACTCATCAAAAGTCTCATCTTTTGAATGAAGAAAGATAGGCCATACATACCTTGAGTAGTCATCTACGAGGACAAAGACGTACCTGGATCCTCCTCTACTTCTTACCTTCATAAGACCACACAAGTTCATGTGTATCAACAGGGCTTGATTCGTGCTTACCACTCTTTTAGGTTTGAACGATGATCTCACATGTTTGCATCGAAAACAAGTGTCACACATCTTCTCTTAATTGAACCTGATTTTAGGTAGTCCTTCAACCAAGTCCCATCTATTGAGTTTATTCAAAATAGGTGAGCTAATGTGACCAAAACGTTTGTGCCACAAACAAGGATCGTCAATTATAACTTTCATGCACAAAAAGGAGTTAGAAGACACGACATTTAAATCTACCATATACACATTTCTTTTCCTATGGCCTTCAAGAATAATATTACTAGTACCTTCAATTATAATGCGACAAACATTTGTATGAAAAACAACCTTGTTACCTTTGTCGCATAGTTGAGATATGCTAAGTAGATTATGCTTAAGACCATACACTAGGTAAACATCACTGATAGCGTGTGATTTAGAAATTTCCACTTTGCCCACACCAATCACTTTACCCTTCTTGTTATCCCCAAAAGTCAACTTTCCTCCGTTGAAAGGTTTGAGTGAAAGAAAAAGATTCTCATCTCCAGTCATGTGTCTTGAGCATCCACTGTTAAGATACCATTGATTGTTTTCTTTCACCATTACCTGCAAAAGGATTAGATACAGTTTTTAGGTACCCAAGCTAGGTTAGGTCCTTTACGGTTAGTTGCTCTATATACTAAATCCTTTCGTACCCAAACTTGTCTAGTAATCGTATTTCTAAACCTTGGGTAGTCTTGTTTGGGAGGAGTTTTAGGTCCAGGGGATTCCCTGGGTCTCACATATCTGGTCTCCTTGTGTTTAGGTTTACTTTGTTTAGGTTGACAAGGAGTTTGTGAAGTGCTAGGCTTCTTGGTGTAATAAAAAGCCATGTCGTAGAACCAATGTAAGTTATTATTCCTCTCTTCGTTAGGTTCATCTATAGGGGATTTATCGTTCTCGACTGTTGTGTCAACCGTTTTAACAAATTCGGTATTTTTCCGTATATCATGTGCTCGTTTGACACAATTGTCTTGGATGTGACCCGTATGACCACAATAATTGCAAATCAAATATTCAGGAGGATCAGCATATTTTCTTTTTCTGAAATCGTGATCAGAAGGTGTTGATTTGCATTTAGAGTGATCTCTACAGCTGTAGAACTCATGTCCTAAACCCATCTTCATATTATTGTCAGATTGTTCGGTAAGTAAGTTTAGGACTTTGGTGCTACCTTTTCATTTGTCACGGACTTTCCTTGCGTGTAGGAGTAAGTCCTTTAGGGTTTTAATTTCCTTACGACATTTCGTGTGATCTACGTCATTATCCTTTTTGTAATTGTCACGAATGTCTTGCAACCTTTTGTTAAGAATAAATACAACATCCGAATGTTGTCTCTTAACATTGATCATCTCAGTTTTAGATTCCTTCAATTGCTTTGTGAGAGAATCTATTTATTTTTTTTGGTCTAAAACCACTGCTTCATTAGATGTGACTTTAGTCTCTAAAAGTTCTTTGGCTTTCTAAGTTCTAAAGTTATAGCTTCACTAGCTATAACTTTGGCTTGAAGGTGCTTAATATTAAGCTTTAGGTCTGAAGTTATAGCTTTATTAGCTATAACTCTGGACTCTAGTTCTTTCTTCTCAACATTAGCAGCATCTATTGTTGTGGCTTTATCTGCCGTAACTTTAGATTTCAGCTTCTTAGCTTTTGTCTTTAAAATATGATTCTCCTCAGCAATATCAAGAATCTGTTCTTTTAGATCCTTTAGTTTCAAATTTTGTTCATGACATTTGTCTAGGGGTTGCTCAAAGAATTCAATTAGGGCATTTTTAGAAAGTTTCTTAACACATTTTTTGAGTTCAAGATAACTAACCTCATGATCGTCATCTTCAGCTGATTCTCCTATAAAGCAGTAATTTGAGTGAGAATCCATGCTATCATCGTCGCTGTCAGAGATTAGGTCAAGACTGACGCTGTTGAGACAAAGATTTGCTACTTCGTCATCTTCAAATCCTTCATCATCTTCTGAATCAAGATCTCCCCAACACGAAGCCATCATTACTTGCTTGAACTCCTTCTTTGTCTTCTCGCGTTTTGTCTTGTCTTTAATTTTCTCCCATGTGGGACAATCCTTAATCATATGATCAAATTCTCCACACTTGAAGCAACGTCTGTTAGCAAATGATGATTTTGACTTTGTTGCTTTCTTATTAAAGGACTTGTTGTTGTTAGCAGAAGATTTTTCTTGCTTGTTTCGAAAGATTCTATTTTTAAAACGTCGTGCAAACAAAACGGTCTCATCTTCTATGTCGGAGCTAACATCTTCGCTTTTCAAGGCCATATTTTTACCTCTACTCGGTTCTGTTTCATCAGCATTTGGAGTGATTTCATAAGCCATGAGAGCACCAATGAGTTCTTGATAGGATAGATTCTCAAGATCTCTCGATTCCTCCATTGTTGTGACCATGGCACGCCACTTTTTATTTAGGCTCCTAAGAACCTTTCTTGCAATGTCCTCGGTGTTGAATTTTCTTCCTAGGTTTTTCAATTCGTTTATGATGCTTGAAAAACGTGTGGACATACTATCCAAGGACTCATTTGGCTCCATACTGAATAGCTCATATTTCTGCATTAACATATCTATGCGGTGTTTCCTAACAATGGAAGTACCTTCATAAGCTAGTTCAAGACCGTCCTGTATTTCCTTGGCCGTTGAGCACGAAGAGAAACGATCGAATTCTGTATTAGTCATGCCGTTCTGCAATAGACTTATAGCTTTAGAATTCTTTTCGGCTTTCTTGTAGTCAGCCTCGACATAATCCTCTTCCTTTTTCTCGTAGATAGTGCCATCAGTGGATGCAACAAAAATTTTATGCGGACCATTTTGGATAATCCTCCAACACTCCCAATCATGACCTTTCACATAGTGAGTCATCATGTTCTTCCATAACCCATAATTTTTCCCATCAAAAACGGGACACTTGAGGTATTTGGAATCCATTTATCTCGTGATAGGCAGGGGAATATAAAACGATAAGATAAATAAAGATAGACAGATCATCCTCTTTGCGATTAGGCAATCAAGAGCACGAGGCTCTAATACCAATTGAAGAGTCTATCGATCCGAAATACTCAAGAGGGGGGGTGAATTGAGGATTAAAAAACTTTAGCCTACTTTTTCGATTGTAAGTGTATAATTAATTATTTAAAGTTTATTGATTAAACTTTAACTAATTAACGAATTAAAATAAAGCAAATAAACAAAAGAGAAAGAGAGACACGAGGATTTTTGAAGTGGTTCAGTTTCACAAATCGAAACCTACGTCCACTACTCTCGATTAATAAACTTAGTACCTTTCTACGGATTACAAATTTACTAACCCAACTCGTACAACCAACCCTAGTTGTAACTCAAGTGAGTATCGCTAGAGTGACTAACTTACGCTAATAAGAAAGCACTAATGATTCTTCTAAAAGTTCACGTTAATGAAGGAGTAAGAAATCAATTAAGCACTATTATCTTATAACGATAACGAAAGAATGAATGCACAAGTATATAAGAAACACGACCTTTTCAAAACAACAAAACGGTTTTTGCTTGTAAAACACGGTTTTTGCTTTTAAAATCAAATCAAATTGTGCTCAAAGGTCTCACTTTCAAATGTAACAAAGAGTAGAGTATTTATAGCAAAAGAGGAAGCAAGGCACTCGGTTTCCACGAAACCCTAGAGGCCGAAATAATAGATATGTAAACAAATCATATCTTATTATTTCTTTCCTTAAAATCTTAGGAGATAATAGAAAATAACCAAAAGATAATTTTATCAATTATTCTCCTATTATCTTTTCCTTAAATCTTAATATATGATAAGATTTTACAAAAATATCCTTATCATATATAACCATATCAAGCTAAATATAAAAGATATGTTAAGATAATTCTAGAGAATAAAATCTTAATAATAAACTTCTTTTATTCTTAAGCTTCACGAAATCAACACGGCTCATATGCCTCGTTTTTTGTGAAAACCTTAGCTTGATATTGGGTTAGATTTAGGGTTTAAGAGTATGTGTGGACATGGCCCACCTGCAAGCCCAGCCGATCAGTGGACATACATCGGTCTTTTGAAAGCCACGCTCGGCGGCGTAAAAATGCTTTCGACAGGATCGTTTTAGATCGGTCGATTTCGTCTCGGTAAGGGTCTCGAAACGATTAGAGATGTTCGGAGTCACCACCAAGCATTTGTGGGATGCCTGGAACCCGTTCGAAATCCACTTTATACCTCGGTCAAATCGAAGCACAAAGCAGCGTTTGACATAGGTACTAAAGATAAGGAAATCGTCCCTCTTTAGCATCCTATCTCTAGAATGACTCTCGTACGCCCTGGATAAGGTCGTCCACTATCCAAAGTTTCTGAGTAAGAGGTGAAGGTACGTATTGGGAAGCCCTTTAATCGGACACCCAATCCCGCCGCGTTAGCGCCTCTCTGATCGATCTTGGTTGGTTGAATGCAAAAGTTGATAAAACGGTTTAAATGCATGAATGCGCATCCAATAATTTAAACCTAACATGTGAGAGCTTTCTAAGTCGGTTGATTTAATCCAAGTATCAAGTATAAGATGTCGAGTTGGATTAATGATTGATTTGCATGCAAGACGGAAATTAAACATCCATTTACCGTATTAGGTTTAGGGTGCATAACATGATCCATTTGTCTTAGTAAGGCATTTTGCAAATATGGTTTTGAATAGTCATCTGATCCGTCCTATATCCGGGTTAACCGGAGTCGGGATCGTCCTAGACTAATCTTTGGAAAGAAAAATACAGTGCCGGGCGGCTATATGAGGCACGAGCCATCCGGCGGTGTAAGGGGCCTCCCTCTAGTTTTGAAAATGAGAAATGGAGAGCCTGTTTAGGCGCGGGTTAGCGCACGGTTTATGTGCCGTGTTCTTACCTTTTAGAAAACGTTATAAAACGTATTGAAAATGGGTATTTGAACCCGGTTTGATTTGAAGGGGTCGTTTAGACCGCATTTGTTGATTTGAAGAACTAGACTCGAATAATCATCATTATTTTGATAATATTCGGTGTCGGGTTCGATTTGACAAACTTGACTTGAATAGTTTTGAAAGTAATTATGGACTAATTGTTTTAAGTCCATTTGAATGTAATTAGTCGATACTCATCATCGTACCCGGGTTAAAATCCGGCATGATATGTAGAACCAAGGATGACTTTGTGTTGGTGACTAATATATTTGTTTGAAAATGTAAAGAAATGAAATAAAAGGCTTTAAAATACCTTTTAAATGTCATTAACCAAATATTATCACCGAAACACGGATTTAACCGTCATGGTATGAGGAACCAAGGGTGAAAAATGTTTTATGGTTAAAACAAATGAAATAAAGTAAAAAAGGGTTCGAAAATACTTGAAACGATGAAAATCGATTACAAATATGAAAGTGGATTAAAAGGAAGTGACGAGAACAAACACGGTTGATCTCTGGTCTGAACACCCCATTTAGGCGCGGGCAAGTTGGCGACCTAAGGGGCTTCTGCCTTAGTCCAAAAATCAGTTTTGGCTCGTTTACTCCCTGTTTTGGTTCATGTTATGCATGTTTTAGCATGTTATAGTCATGAAAAAAATGAAAACATAATAAAAGAGGATTTTTACACCCTCATACTTACATGTTTGGTTATTGCGAGTGACCGACATAAGTGTAACAACTCGTTTGATCGGATAAAACTCGGTTTAAAACCGTTTTGGTAAGTAAAAAGAGTGTTTTAGATGTTTAGTGATGGTGTAGTGGTCGAAGTGGTCGGTCAAGTGATTTAATGCACGATGACGGTACCAAACAATGTGTAAGGCTCGTGTTTACGATCGGTAGGTCGTAAATACGCGTCGGGTTGTGACTTAAGAAGTCGAGTCGAGAATTTTAAGGGAGAAAAGAGGGGGCGGACACTCGCGTAAGTCTCAAATGGGTGGCATTTGAGGGGTATTTATAGGGAAATGAGTGGTTGTGTGAGTTTTGAGCGACGTGGCAACTTAGGCTGCTCAAAGAGGCGCGAGCCACGTCGCGGTTCTTCGAGTTGTGTTGTCACTTTCACAACAAACGCAATCATGATTTGTTCTATCCTAGGTTTTGTAGTCACATGTTTGGTACTTGACCATTCATGAATCCGGGAAAACTTAAGGTAGAAGGTTTGAAATGTTTTGTTTTTGGTGGTTGACTCGGTTTGACTCGTTGTTGGAGTCGGGATTTGAATTTTTGAGTCGGTTTTTGGTCCGGTGTCGGTTTTGACTCTAGTTAGTGTCATTGCGACCCCGTCGTCGTGCATTAAACACTCCAGGTATTTTTGAAATGTTTTGAAATGTTTTATTTTCGAAATCGTTTTAAGTTTTCTGACGTAAAGTTGTACACAAACTGTCGATCAAACGCCGCGATTTCAAAGCATGTTGTAGTCCGATAATCATCGGGTGTTTGTTGGAGTCTCAGTAGATACTGGGTATCTACAGAGCCCCCACTTTGACTGAGGCTTGGACAGGGTGAAAGTCAAAGTAGAGCCCCCAGGTCAATCGAAGATTACATCCTGGAGACCCAAGCGACGTCGAGGCGGCTCGAAAAGATTCAGGCCAAGGACCTGTCGTCGGGAAGGGCGACGTCAAGGCTACTCGAGGGTACGAGTCAAGGACCTGCCGTCGGGAACATTTTAGAGTCTGTCGACTGTCCGTGCGAGTCGTTTATAGTCCATTAGACTACGTACAAAGGCTCGCCAGCCATAAGAATGAGTCATACCTGAGGCATCTTCGGATATGTCCTTGCACTTTTGCGGACAAAGGCTCGCCAGCTGTGGTAAGGAAATGTACCCGAGGCATTTTCGGGATCTGTCCTTGGAAGGTTGCGGACAAACGCTCGCCAGCCAATGGTAAGGAAATGTACCCGAGGCATTTTCGGGATCTGTCCTTGGAAGGTTGCGGACAAAGGCTCGCCAGCCAAGACAAGGAAATGTACTCGAGCCATCTTCGGGATGTATCCTTGAGGTGTTTGCGGACAATGGCTCGCCAGCCAATGGTGAGGAAATGTACCCGAGGCATCTTCGGGATCTGTCCTTAAAAGGTTGCGGACAAAGGCTCGCCAGCCAAGACAAGGAAATGTACCCGAGGCATCTTCGGGATGTGTCCTTGAGGTGTTTGCGGACAAAGGCTCACTAGCCAAGACAAGGAAATGTACCCGAGGCATCTTCGGGATGTGTCCTTGAAAGGTTGCGGACAAAAGGCTCGCCAGCCAAGACAAGGAAATGTACCCGAGGCATCTTCGGGATCTGTCCTTGAAAGGTTGCGGACAAAGGCTCGCCAGCCAATGGTAGTCGATTAATGGATCAAGGGAATAGCCGCGTCAAAAGTGCTTGTCTTGAAAGTAGCGAACTCATGATGCCGCCGTGGAAACAATGAATTTGGATCATTATAACTGTTTTTGGAATGAGCGGGTTCCGCGAGGGAGCCCCCTGCTGGTAGTGAATTTGGAATTTTCACTATTTAACTGAAGTGACGATTTATGTGCCGCCGTTGACTTTTGATGGAAATAGTGAATTTGGAATCTTCACTATTGATTGAAGTGACGGTTTATGTGCCGCCGTTGACATTTGATGGAAATAGTGAATTTGGAATCTTCACTATTGATTGAAGTGACGGTTTATGTGCCGCCGTTGACATTCGTGGTGAGAATAGTGGAATTCAATTTCCACCTATTATTTTGAGCGTAACGGTTTTAATTGACGTCGCTTAAAATTTGAAGAAATAGCGGTTTTTGAATCTTCGCTATTATTTCTGAAATTGAAGGAAAATAGTGAATTTGATTTCACTATTATTTTTGAAATTGGCAGTTCTGATCGCCGTTTGCTTGAAATTTTTGAAAATAGCGAATTTAAATTTTCACTATTTTGTCTTTTCGTTTTTGAGGAAATGACGATTTTCAATATCGTCAACGAAAATCCGAATTTTGTTATGTGAAAATTGGGCTAAAGCCCAAAATTCGCTGTAAAAGCAAATGGACACCTGATTGAGGCGCGAGCCACCTGGCGAATCAAAGGGGCTTCCCTTTTTTTTCTGTAAAAGACGCGAGTTCAGGCTGCATACCATTCATCATCTCGTCTTCTTCCTTTCGACATAAAAACCCGCAAAAATCGCCATTGAAGGACCTTTGCTAGCTTCCACTCGTGCCATAATCCACAATGTCATCTCAAGGTAAGTATTTCCTCCTGAATCCATTCAAATTTGTTGATCTTTAGCTTGATCGAATTAGGGCGAATTTTACCCTAAAAAATCGAATTGGCCATTTTTGATTGAGCCCATTTCGAGCGAAATTGATGCTTGCATTAGGTTAGAAACCTGTTTAAGAGTGTAGGGGTGCTTTTTGTTTGCATTTTGGTCCCCGTTCCCGCTCCCTATGCTCGAAAAACGCGAGTAAGGTGAGAGACCGTCTCACTTCGCAAAGCCAAGTTTATTTGCTTGGATAGTGGGTCCCACTAGGTTGCATTGTAGTTGGGAAAACCCGTATTCGCCATTTATGGACCTTCGTTGGATATTGTGACCAAAATTGGATTTTTGCCTTTTGTGACGGTCTTATGTCTGACAAAATAAGCGTCTGTTTGGGGCTTGAATTGAGTCAGTTTGCCTTGAAATGGACCTTATTGGTAATTTAGGTCACCTTGAGGCGTGATAAAATCATGTTTGCCTTTTTGCGGTCGTTTTTGAATTTTTGACCGGTTTAGGTTCAAATTAGCGTATGAATTGCCTTTTTGAGCCGTAGAAAAATACCCCATTGTGTCGGGAATGTATTTTGGTTTGTTGGCGGACCTTGTATGGGTCTCGAAATGCCGTTTTTCATGGTTTTGACTCGTCTTTTGCTTGAAAAGATGGGCGAGTCGTTTTTGTTTGTTTATTGTGAATGGTTTTGTTTGGTTGGATTTTGGGCGGGATTGCCCTTGTTTTGCATTGCGGGTTGTTGTTGTTTGGATTTATCCATTTCATGCCGTCGTAATGCCGAAATTTCCTGCTGACATTTTTTTATTTGTTGTGTTTTTGATTGCAGGGTATCGTTTGGGACCTATGGGGTCTGTTGTGGAGGCACTGGAGGAGGAAGACGATCCTGGAGGGGAAGAGACGACCGAAGGAGCTGCCGGATTTGAGGCGGTGGTGGAGGATGCTTCCGTAGAGGAGGAGAGGCGGCTGACGTGTCCGGTTTGTCCTTTTCGTTGTGGCTCATAGACAGGATGGCTGATGATTGGGGGTAAGCACCGGAGTGGTGCGTCGCATCATGGTTCTTGGCGTCCTCATTATTCGAAGTCTGCAAGACACTGTCTTCTTTTTTGTCGTGGAGCAGGAACGGGGTATTACCATTATGGTAATCACCTCTGCTTCCGTTGTTGCTCCTCTGCTCCCTATGTTGCTCCCTTTCTTTTCTGATCGGAAGGGTAGGGAGTGCTTAGTTCGGTAGGTGGCAGATAGCCCCCAGTTCGTTGTCTTAGGCCAGTGTCTGTATGATAGACGGTTATTTTAGGCCAGCGTCTGTATGATAGACGGTTGTTTTAGGCCAGTGTCTGTATGATAGACGGTTGTTTTAGGCCAGTGTCTGTATGATAGACGGTTGTTTTAGGCCAGTGTCATTATGATAGATGTCTGTACTGAACCCTGTTTGTACGGACAGTTGTTCGTATCGAACGCGTGTCGATGTATTTTGCGTGAGGCGGTTTGTATATATGTGTTTTTGGATTGTAGCTCATTTTGTGATTTTTGGCTTTTTTGTGTTGTGTTTCGGAGGAGCGGTGCCGGCTGTCGATTCTCCTTTTGCTTCGCACTAGTTCCTGGATCGTCAGCGTAGAAAAGTGGCGATAGATAGCACATACGCATAAACGCAAACACGTAAATGCATTTGATTGAAAACAAAATTAACCAAGATGACTTGAAGTTAAAATTGAAATTTTGAAATGAAATTTGAAAATTCCGTGATATATCGTCACATTCGGAATTCAAAAGGAAATGATTTGGAAATTTGAGCAATTAACTCGTGTCGTGAATTAAATTGCGTCGAAGTTATTGAAATTGACTCAAAAAAAATTCAAACTCAAACCGTCACGGAAGAATTTTTAGAAAAGGATTTTTGCGAGTATATTTGATTTTTGAGGTCAAGAGTCGAATTTGTGAGTGCTTGAATTTTGAGGAAAATTGACGTCGTGTTATCAATCTTCGATTTTGATTTTGATGGAAAATTGCGAAAAAAGCGAAAAAATTTCGGAATTTCGACTGACATGGAAACGATCCATCGCGGATCGGGGCGACTAGCCCTTCCCCCCTTAAAAAAAGAAAGAAAAATCCGTATGTTTAAAGCTGCGTCATGGAAACCGTGTCGGATTTCGTAAAACGCGAAAACAAGGAAATGTGAGTGTGAGGAAACACAAAATATCCTGAATCATCCCGAAGAGGCGCGAGCTTCCTGGCGGGAGGTTTGAAGTGTCAGGAGAAAACAAAAGTTGAAAGAGACAAGTCAACAGCGGGAATCCTGGGGAAGGTCCAAAGAGGCGCGAGCAGCCTGGCGATGGAAGCCAGCTCTCCCCTTTTTCTGAAAAACGCGCTGATCATTTTTGTATAAATAGGGATGTTTGCGCTTCATCGTTTCATCATCCGAAACACAAAAACATCTCTACAAAACCTCTTCTTCTTCCACAAAAATATTTCATGGATGCTTTTGAGAATGCATTGCGACAATGGTGCCGGGATTTGTCGCCTCCCGAAAAGTATCAACTCGCTTGCATGGGAGTTGGTCAATTGTTGGTGCTTCGTCAAGTCAAGGTGCAACCTTTGTTTCTTGAAGCATGTTCTCGGTTTTGGGATTCGAAACATCATGTTTTCGTTTTCCCGAAAGGTGAGCTTTGTCCTCTTGCCAAAGAAGTTGGAGCCATTGGTGGGTGGTCGGATTGTGTTCCGGTGCTTCCTCCGACTCGGTTGTGCTACAAGGAGAAATTTCGTTCTATGTTGGGCTTATCTACAAGCCAAATCAACTTTCTTCTTGCTCCACATGGTGTGGATATGTTGGCTCTTATCAACATCTTTTCAAACCGATTAGATGTTAATGTCTCGGAGGTGGCTAGGAGAAGGGCTCTTGCATTTTGCCTTGTCCATGTGTACCTCTTTGTTGATGTCTTGAAGAAGGAGGGGTCGAGATGCCATGGTAGCATGACCCTTATCCATGTGATTGAGCAAATGGAGCATGGTAGAGATCCATCATGGTTGGTGCTTGGAGAGATTATCCAAGCTTTGGACAAGGAAGACTCTTGTGGAGAAGCTCCCTCTTTCGAATCCCCAAGGATCCTCCAAGTGTGGCTATTGGAGAGGCTAAGGTACGTAGAGCCTCCGGTTGATTCTTCTTCTTATTCCTTCCGTCACCTTACCATGAGGAAGAAGTTGTACCCGGATAGTTTCGCTTCCACAGAGGCCTATTGGGCCGCAAGATTGGCGGAGGAGGGTGGTCCTCATATCCGTTGGGTGGTGCCGTGGTGGCACTTGAGGCCCTTCACGGGGCTGCCCGCTTCGAGTGATAGTCCTCGTTCTTTGATGGTGGTGAGTTTGAAGGTTGTTTCCTTCATATATCCTGAAAGGCTCATGAGGCAAATGGGGCGTCAACAAAAGGTGCCCGCTCAAGATACTCTTGTCCAAGAGAATATTTTCCGGAACTCCGAGCTTGTAGAGTTCTTCGAAAGGTGGTGGGCCACTCGGCCGCTTTGGGAGGTGCCAAACCCCGCTGCCACGACATGGGTGACTCCCGCTTATGTCAAGTGGTCACGTGCTCCGTCCTTGGAAGAGAGATCCAAATTTCGTAAGGACGAGGTTGTCGACTTGAAGTACCGAGAGGTTGGCAAAGCCAACCGTGCCTTCTTTGAGGAGTATGTTGATGGAGCTACCCCCGATGTTATGAGACCACCGAAGAGGAGGAGTTCCATCCCCAAGAATATGGTGGGTCGTGCATTGGCTCGTCTTGGGTCGAATATGGGGTCTTGTGCTAGACCGGAGGCTGTCGCCGTCTTAGATCCGTTGAGGATCCGTTCTGAGGAGGAAATCCATGCTAGACGGGCCAACAAGAAGAACAAGGGGAAGATGTACCACGAGGGAAAACGCAAGGGTAGAATGGAAGAGTGAAGACCTCCATTACCCACTTTATTATTATGTTGTATTATTGTTGTGAGTTTTTATTATGTTGTACTAGCTAGTTATTGTGTGTTTTGTGCTAGATTTATTATGTGAGGTGTGTTAATTGACACCTTAGCTTTGACAAGTTGTAGACTTGTCGAGCTTTATTTGTTGAAATTGTAATCCCTCCCATTATTAATTAAATAAGAGGATTGCTCGTGTCGAAAATTGTGAACGCTTGTTTCTTCCATCCATTTGGTGAAGGCAATTTAATTTGAATTGTCCTAAACATTTGCACTTGGAAAAGTGGTATTTTGTGGAAAGGGAAAAAGGCTTATTTTGTATTTTTGTGGGAAAGGGAATGGTTTTCCCTTTTCTCCTTTTTTGATAGGGATTTTTGTATGTGGGGATGGTTGTATCCTCCTTGTATAAGAAAGGATTGCCTACGTATTCACCTGAAGAGGTGAAATCAAACCATGATCGTAGTTCGAAACGTTTTGTAAATTTGATTGGGTTTTGTGGTTGTATCCCTCAGGCACAAGAGGGACTGCCTACGTATCCACCTGAAAAGGTGAAATCAAACCATGCTCGTAGTTCAGGGGGTTATTTTGTTTTAGTGCAAATGGACGTTGCCTTTGACAGATCAAAGGACATTCGAAACGGGCAAGGTGCCGTAGCTTAGACTCGATAAAACATGCAATTTCAAATCAGAAAGCGTTGAGGAACTTGACTTGAAAAGGGTTGAGGTCGTTGCTAGTTGTAAAACTAGGCTAGGTCGTTGGTTGTTATGGTTCAAGGGTAGTACTTCTTGAGCTGGTCTAGGTTGGTCGGGTTTGTAAAGTCCTCCCTATCTAGGTCACTCAGTCTCACTGCGCCCCCCGAAAGTATTTTCTTGACCAGGTATGGCCCGGCCCAGTTGGGTTTGAATTTTACCCTCGGATCGACGGGCAATGGTGCTCGAACTGACTTGAGGACCAAGTCGCCCACCTGGATGTTTCTGGGTTTGACCTTCTTGTTGAATGCCCGTTGTATACGTCGTTGGTATAACTGGACGTTATGCAAGGCGTTGAGTCATCGTTCGTCTAGAAGAGTGAGTTGTTCGTACCTTCGACGGGTCCATTCCGCCTCAGGGACTTGACTCTCCAGTAGGATGCGTAGAGAAGGGACCTCTAACTCTACCGGTTGAACCGCCTCCATACCGTATGCTAGGTAGAAGGGTGTGGCGCCTGTCGGTGTTCGAACGGAGGTTCGATATCCCCAAAGTGCGAATGGGAGTTTGCTCGGCCATTCGCGGTAGTTGTCTTGCATTTTCTTGATAATGGTGACAAGAGTTTTGTTCGCTGCCTCCACCGCTCCGTTGGTTTGGGGACGGTATGGGGATGATCGATGTCGCTTGATCTTGTACTTGTCCAGCAAAGCTTGAGTTTTCGCCCATAAGTGAGAGCCTTGATCGCTGATGATTTCATGGGGTACCCCATATTGGCAGATGATGTTGTTTTGAATGAATTTGGCCACTTGTTTGGCGGTCAAGACTGCATATGACTGCGCTTCCACCCATTTGGTGAAGTAGTCGATGGCGACGAGGATGAAGCAATGCCCCTTGGTGCCTATCGGGTTGACTTTCCCTATGATGTCAATGCCCCAGTTTGAGAAAGGCCAGGGTGACGTCATGGTGTATAAAAGGGATGGTGGTATGTGTTTTATGTTGGCGAAGATTTGGCAATTGTGGCAATGTTTGACGTAGTTATGGCAACCGGCTTCCATGGTGGTCCAGTAGTAACCTAGCCGCATGATTTTCCGTGTAAGCATCATTGCACTCATGTGAGGGCCACATTGTCCGTCGTGAACCTCTCCCATGACGTTTTTGGCTTTGTGATGTTCAATGCAAAGGAGGAGAATTCCTTGGGGTATTCTTTTGTAGAGTTGATTCTGGTTTATCACGAATTGTGATGCAAGAAAACGGATGGCTCTTTGTCCTCTTTGATCAGAGTTGGGAGGGAATTCGTTTTTGGTTTTGTAATTGAGGATGGCTTGGTACCAAGGTTCGTCATGGCTTTCCTCGTCGTCGATAATAGCACAAATGTGGGCTGGCTTGCTCCTTCTCTCGACACATAGGGGCATTGATGTCATATTGTCAGGTATGTTGACGAGCGCGACAAGTTTTGCCAGGGCATCAGCAAATTGATTTTCCTCTCGTGGCAAGTGGAAGTAGTCGACTTGGTCGAAGAATTCGGCCTCTTGATTGATCTTCGCTCGGTAGGGAGCTAAGCTGTCAGATCGGATTTTTCATGATCCGGACACCTGATTGATGATGAGTGAGGAATCGCCATGGACCCTCAATCTCTTGATGCCAAGTGTGATGGCTGCTTGTAGGCCGATGAGGCATGCTTCATATTCAGGGGCATTGTTGGTGACGGCAAAGTCCAACTTGACCGAGATCAGGACGAGTTCTCCCTCTGGTGATATTAGAAGGATTCCTACCCCGAAGCCTCTCAAATTAGATGCACCATCGAAGTATAGGTCCCATGCGTCGGAGTCGGCACAAAGGATGTCCTCTTCAGGAAGTGACCAAGTGTCGGTCGTTAGATCCTCGTTGACGGGATTTTCTGCTAGGAAATCGGCGACTGCTCTTCCCTTGATAACCTTGAGGGGTACAAACTTGAGATCAAACTCGGACAGCATGAGTGTCCACCTAAACAGCCTTCTGTTTAGTACGGGTTTTTCGAAGATATATTTGACCGGGTCCATCTTGGAGTAGATGTGGACCGTGTAGCTGAGCATGTAATGCCGCAGCTTCTTTGTTGACCATACTAGGGCAAGGCATGTCTTTTCCAGTTGGGTATACCTCGTCTCGTACTCAATGAACTTTTTGCTGATGTAGTAGATGGCTCGTTCTTCGTTGCCAACTGTTTGTGCTAACATTGCTACCATGGCTATGTTGGTAACAGTCAGGTATAGGGATAGAGGAACCCCCGGTTGAGGTGGCATGAGGATAGGAGGTTTGGATAGAATTTCCTTTATCCTGTCGAAGGCCTTCTGACAGTCGTCGTCCCAATCGGTATGATCGGAGGCACGAAGCTTTTTGAATATCGGTTCACAAATCATAGTGAGCTTGGCAATGAAGCGGCTGATGTATTGGACCTGACCGAGAAATCCTCGAATCTCCTTTTCATTCCTAGGCCGAGGCATTTGTTGAAGGGCTTTGATTTTGGTTGGATCAATCTCAATACCTCTTTTGCTGACGACATGTCCCAAGAGTTTTCTGGAGGTAACCCCGAATGCACACTTCTGAGGATTTAGTCTCATGTTGTATTTCCGCAGACGAGCGAAGAATTCCCGGAGGGCACTGATGTGGTCGTCCCATTCTTTTGATTTTACGATCATGTCATCGACATATACCTCCACCTCCTTGTGCATCATGTCATGTAGGAGAGTAGTAGCGGTTCTTTGATAGGCTGCCCCGGCGTTGATGAGACCGAAAGGCATGACCGTGTAGCAATATGTACCCCACTGTGTAGTGAATGCTGTCTTGTACATGTCTTCCTCAGCCATTTTAATCTGGTTGTACCCAGCATACCCGTCCATGAATGATAGGAGAGCATGTTCGGCAGTATTGTCCACCAGAATGTCAACATGTGGCAAAGGGAAGTCGTCCTTAGGACTTGCCTTGTTCAGATCCCTGAAGTCGATGCAAACCCGAATTCTTCCGTCTTTCTTTGGTACTGGCACAATGTTGGCCACCCAGTCAGAGTATTCAGACACTTTGATGAACCCAGCCTTGAACTGTTTGTCCACTTATTCCTTGATTTTTAGGGCCCATTCAGGACGCATACGACGTAGCTTCTGCTTCCCAGGTTTAGCCCCGGGTTTAATGGGTATCCGGTGCTCTGCAATTTCTATGTCAATCCCAGGCATGTCTCTGTACGACCAGGTGAATACGTCCTTGTATTCGTGGAGGAGGTCAATGAACTGTTGTCTTTCCGAGGGGTCCAGGGTTGTCCCTATCCTGAGTTCTTGAGGTGTATTGTCGGTTCCTACGTTAATAGGTTCGGTCTCCTCAATGATGGGGGTTCTGGTTTCCCGTTTGTCAAGTTCTTTGGCTAGGTGAGGTGGGTAGTCACTCAAGTCAAATTTCTCATAGTCATTCGTGCATTGCGCTTAAAATGAGACGAGTCATAAGCAAACTTAGCGTTCATTAAGTTGACATGAGCGAAAAGCTCGGAAAGGACAGACATCTCGTGGTCAGTCAAAGGCGACACAACAGAGGAAGTGGCCCCTGGAACAGGCTCTAGGTTGTCACCATTCATGGGAGTGGGGGTGACCCTAGTAAACTCGACCTACGAATCACCACGACTTTGTGATAAAACAAAGGGAAGGGGACCATGACCGGACATCGGAGTGTTAGTAGCTACGACGGACTCGACTCCGACTCGGACTCGATCCTTCTTCACTTCCCTCCTTGAACATAGGGCCTTCTCCGGTTGTTATCTTGAGAATGCGGCCTTGGCGATCGGTCCACTTGACGGTCTTCCTCCGGCCTTGGGTATCTTTCTCCGGCCGATGCTCGTAGATCAAGGCGGTTGGATCAAATTGATTGTCCTTCAGGGCGATGTTGATGATGTCCTCATAGTCGAGGTGTTTGACGTTATCTTCCCCAAAGAGGAGTGTGAGAGCTTGTCCGTCAAGGCATGGCGATGGCTTGGACTCAGTTGATGCAGCTTCGATGTTGTCGGGGATAAAGTAGCAGTCCTAGAAGACTTCCACTCCCGGGTACCTAGCCATGGCCACAGAGTCATAGATTGGCTCCGGAAAGCCATGGTAGAGCTCGAACTCTCCCTCGGGGACAAAGTATCCGTTGAGAGTCAGATGGTAGGGACGGAGGATAACCCCGTGCTTCTTGCGTTTTCAAATTAGGAGGTTCATCTCCTGGATGTCTTCGTCGGTAGGTTCGTATCCCAGCCCAAAGGGAATGTTGGGGACCTTAGCCTGTTTCAAGGGAGGCAATGGGTCCTTTAGTGGATTGAGCGGCAAACCTGGGAAATAACCCTGACGCATCATAATACGGTTGACCGTGAGGTTGGTGAATGGGTCGCAATCAGAGGGCGCCGATTCATCGCTTATGGCGTTCGGCTTGAAACCCCACATTTCGTCGTCGTCCTCCTCAATGGCTTGGGAGGCTACTCCCCTTCTCGTGACAGCTTTGATCGGGGAAGCGGGAATTGTGATCGTTTTCCCGTTGAAGGAGACCCTGATCTTCTGGTGGAGAGTTGAGGTGACCGCCTTGACGGCGTGAATCCAGGGACGTCCCAGGAGCATGTTGAAGGACGCGTCGATGTCGACCACTTAAAAACTGGTTTGTCTTTCCAGTGCTCCGGTTGCGACGGTCAAAGTGATAAGCCCGGCGACCTTGCAACGAGTGTCGTCGTAGGCGCGTACTCCTTGATTCGTTGGGATCAAGTCAGCTTCCTTGATACCCAGCTTGTGGGCAGTCTTGAGAGGAATGACCTTTACCGCGGAACCGTCATCCACGAGGACCATGGGTATATTTTTCTGGAGGCATTGTACGGTGATATACAGGGCCAGGTTATGATTGGCTCCGAACGGAGGGATATCCTCGTCGGAGAAGACGACCGGGTTGTTTAGATCAGGGGCGTCCCTTGTCATGTGTGCCACTATTTCTTCTAGGGAAGAGGTGGAGGGCATGGTTAATTTTCCCAAGGCCTACAGCAAGGCCTGTCAATGCTCAAAAGACGTGGCGATCAGTTGCCAAATTGAGGTTTCGGCTTTTGCTTTCTGGAGCTGTTTCAGGATTGAGTTCTCGGGAGCCTTTGGTTGAGTGTCCACCTATGGGACGATTTGGTCATTCGTTGTTGGAACGACCGTTGGATTGTTCGGATTCTGATAGGGACGTCCGGACCGGGTGACATGTCCGATTTCTTTCGCCCGCTTCTCCTTCCCTGAGATGATATAGATATCCTCAACATTATCTCTCCATATGCCGTTAATTTTGGAGTCTCGAGGATACCTTAGAGGGGTGTTCCTCGGTGGGTAGTTCTTGTGAGGGATATTTTTGTGAGGATGATTTTTGTGAGGGTGATTTTTATGGGGGTAGTTATTTTGAGGGTAGTTATTTTGAGGGTAATTTTCGTGAGGTCTATGCCAGAATGGTCGCGGGAGCAATCCATCCTGGGGTTGGTAGTTTTGAATGATTGGGGAATTTTCCCTTAGGCGCGGTGGCGGTGGATTGAAAATGAGTCGACGGTAGGCGTCGTCGAGTCGGGTGATTCTCTGAGAGAGGCTGGCTATGGCCTCTTCAACTTGTTGAAACATAGTGAGCATAGTGGCAGCACTAAACACAAACACTCTGTCTGAAGGATCCTTTCCCAAAGCATTCACCTCGTCGTCAATCGGCAGGATGAGGTGAGAGGAGTCTAGGGTCGGCTCATCGTCAGAGATGGCGTGGATTCCCAAAGGATTCGTCTTGTTATTCGGCTTAGTTGGTGGGGGTAAAGGCAAATCTCCCTTCTCAATCATGTCTTGAATGAGGTGCTTGAGCTTGAAGCAAGTTTCGGTATCATGCCCTTTCCCTCGATGATACTGACAGTAGGCGTTGGGGTTCCAGAAACGGGACTTCTTGGCATCGGTCGGATTCGGGGTGGGTCCGATCGGTTGTAGCTTCCCCTGGTCCATGAGCCTTTTCAGGGCACTTGCATAAGTCGACCCTATGTTGGTAAACACTTTCTGGGGGCGTTCGATTTTCTTAGCAGATGGTTCGACGAGGTTGACCTCATCAATCTTGTTCGTCTGACCGTAAGGGCGAGATCTGGTTGAGGTGGATCCCTGGTAACCTCTGCCAGTGGTCTTAGCCAAGACACCCTTTCGGAGGTCGTCCTCAATGCGCGTCCCAAGAATCTGCAGATCTTGGAAGGTCTTGATGTTCTGATATCTCAGTAGGTTAGCATAAACTGGGCGGAGATTGTTGATAAAATTTTCCACCAAAGTTGATTCACTTGGCTTACTGACCAATTGAGTACTCACCCTCCTCCAACGGGTTAGGAACTCAGTAAACCCCTCTTTGTCGTTCTGGGTTAGCACTTCGAGAGTACGGGTATTGGCCTGGATCTCGACATTGTCGGCATACTGTTTGGCAAACTCAACTGCGATCTCATCCCAAGTAGTAAGGTTTTTCGGATCAAGGGAGTAGTACCATTGGCGAGGGATCGGTTCCAAAGAGGATGGGAAGATCTGGGTAAAAAGCTCATGTTTGACCCCTTTAATGGCCATGTATTCCTTGAAAGCACGGATATGGTTGAGTGGGTCCTCCACTCCCTTGAACTTAGGCACATCGGTCAGGGTGAAGTTGTCAGGTAACTGGTCCCCAACAGGTTCGAACCTTCGGTTGTTCTCAAGATGGATATTGTTACCCCGTGCTAGGAGCTGTTCTTCCAAGAGTTTCAGCCTCTTCTCAGTTTCAATCAGAGGTGGAGTATTATGTTCCCCATTTTCCTTGTTCTCCAGGGCGTCGATACGGGTCTCGACGCGATCCAGGGTGACCTTAAGTGCGGTAAGCAGGCTGGCTAGTTGATCAGTTGTGACATCTCTGTTGTTATCATTGTTGTTGGACGAAGCTGAAGACGGGGCCATGGCTCTGAGGCAGAAAAACGGCTCACATTACAACTCAATCCGACACGGTTCCAAGACTGAACGCAGACACCATAAAGGACGAGACAAAGATCAGACTCAACAAGACGGGGTGACCGTGTGTGGTCCCTCGGTGCTGGCTCGATTTATGACGTGACGGTGTTTGACCGAACTTTTGACACGAGTCCAACATGACGGCGTGACACCGTTGGACGGGTCTCGTGGTGAGACGACTCATAGGTAAAGACCCATAAGTACGTTTGCTTCGACTCGATAGACACGAGGCGGAATTGGAATGGTGGACTGAAGTTTTCGAAAATAGAAATTTTCAAAAAGATTCATTTGTCGCTTAAATGGACGGCTTCCGAAGATAGAAATCTCTGCAAGTCGATCAGTTGAAAGGGTTGTCTTAAGTTTATTTGCAAAAGACGGTTTGAGTTTGAGTCGGCTCGGAAAACAGTGCATTGTTTCCCAAGACGGTTTTGAAATTCAAAATCGTATGTTTTGAAAATCGGGTTTGAAAATGTTTGAAGAGGTCTCGGGGACGGTGTATGGTCCTCGGGATCTCGAAAGTGTCTCGAGAAAAAGGGTGTGTGCTTTTCTCGGGTTTGAAAGAGCCATTATCGGCGCGAAACGGGTTAAAATCCGTGTCCAGACGCGGCGATTATAACGGCGTAAAAAGGTGATTTGAAATGGTTATACAAAACCGGGTTTGAAAATCGTCATTACGACGGCCTAGAAATGCGTGTTGAAATGGTTATAAAAACCGGGTTTGAAAATCGTCATTACGACGGCCTAGAAAGGCGTGTTGAAATGGTTATACAAAACCGGTTTTGAAAATCGTCATTACGACGGCCTAGAAAGGCGTGCAATGGTCGGCGAAAGACCGAGGTTTGAAACGGTCATTATAACGGCGCGAAAAGGGTGATTTTGAAAATGACACGGAAGGACTTATGATCAAGTAGCACATAAGCACTCACAGTTTCATTATATTATGCATTATGCTGACACGGGTTTTGGCTTAAAAGGGAGGGTTACACACCAAGCAATCAAACCCCGATTTGCGAGAGGGATACCAATCAAAATAAAATGTGTAAGGAGGGTGCCCTAGCCTCGTGCTCGAAAGTGATGAAAGCTCTTTGACGAAACAGGAATGTGTATCGTCAATGTTATGCTTGACTCAATCGGGATTCGAAACGCGGGGATGAGAAAACTCACGCCGACGGGAGGAGCCAATTGGTCGAAAAGGGTTAGGTTGTGGGTCCGGAAAAGGAACCCGACCGTGACCGTAATATCAATTAATGCATTCCAACCGAGACCTCGTTCGAGTCTCACCATCTAGGGATCACAAAGACGTAAGTGTCCTAGTTATCCCCAGCGGAGTCGCCAATCTGTGGACATGGCCCACCTGCAAGCCCAGCCGATCTGTGAACATACAGCGGTCTTTTGAAAGCCACGCTCGGCGGCGTAAAAATGCTTTCGACCGGATCATTTCAGATCGGTCGGTTTCATCTCGGTAAGGGTCTCGAAACGATTAGAGATGTTCGGAGTCGCCACCAAGCATTTGTGGGATGCCTGGAACCCGTTCGAAATCCACTTTATACCTCGGTCAAATCAAAGCACAAAGCAGCATTTGACATAGGTACTAAAGATAAGGAAATCGTCCCTCTTTAGCATCCTATCTCTAGAATGACTCTCATACGCCCTGGACAAGGTCGTCCACTATCCAAAGTTTCTGAGTAAGAAGTGAAGGTACGTATTGGGAAGCCCTTTAATCAGACACCCAATCCCGCCCGCGTTAGCGGCCTCTACTGATCGATCTTGGTTGGTTGAATGCAAAAGTTGATAAAACGGTTTAAATGCATGAATGCGCAACCAATAATTTAAACCTAACATGTGAGAGCTTTCTAAGTCGGTTGATTTAATCCAAGTATCAAGTATAAGATGTCAAGTTGGATTAATGATTGATTTGCATGCAAGACAGAAATTAAACATCCATTTACCGTATTAGGTTTAGGGTGCATAAATGATCCATTTGTCTTAGTAAGGCATTTTGCAAATATGGTTTTGAATAGTCATCTGATCCGTCCTATATCCGGGTTAACCGGAGTCGGGATCGTCCTAGACTAATGCTGGAAAAAAACAGGCCCTGTGCCAGACGGCTATATGAGGCACGAGCCAGCCGGCGGTGTAAGGGGCCTCCCTCTGGTTTTAAAAATGAGAAATGGAGAGCTTGTTTAGGAGCGGGTTAGCGCACGGTTTATGTGCCGTGTTCTGACCTTTTAGAAAACGTTATAAAACGTATTGAAAATGGGTATTTGAACCCGGTTTGATTTGAAGGGGTCGTTTAGACCGCATTTGTTAATTTGAAGAACTAGACTCGAATAATCATCATTATTTTGATAATATTCGGTGTCGGGTTTGATTTGACAAACTTGACATGAATAGTTTTGAAAGTAATTATGGACTAATTGTTTTAAGTCCATTTGAATGTAATTAGTCGATACTCATCATCGTACCCGGGTTAAAATCCGGCATGGTATGTAGAACCAAGGATGACTTTGTGTTGGTGACTAATATATTTGTTTGAAAATGTAAAGAAATGAAATAAAAGGCTTTAAAATACCTTTTAAATGTCATTAACTAAATATTATCACCGAAACATGGATTTAACCGTCATGGTATGAGGAACCAAGGGTGAAAAATGGTTTATGGTTAAAACAAATGAAATAAAGTAAAAAAGGGTTTGAAAATACTTGAAACGGTGAAAACCGATTACAAATATGAAAGTGGATTAAAAGGAAGTGACGGGAACAAACACGGTTGATCTCTGGTCTGAACACCCCATTTAGGCGCGGGCAAGTTGGCGACCAAAGGGGCTTCTGCCTCAGACGAAAAATCAGTTTTGGCTCGTTTACTCCATGTTTTGGTTCATGTTATGCATGTTTTAGCATGTTATAGTCATGAAAAAAATGAAAACATAATAAAAGAGGATTTTTACACCCTCATACTTACATGTTTGGTTATGGCGAGTGATCGACATAAGTGTAACAACTCGTTTGATCGGAAAAAACTCGGTTTAAAACCGTTTTGGTAAGTAAAAAGAGTGTTTTAGATGTTTAGTGATGGTGTAGTGGTCGAAGTGGTCGGTCAAGTGATTTAATGCACGATGACGGTACCAAACAATGTGTAAGGCTCGTGTTTACGATCGGTAGGTCGTAAATACGCGTCGGGTTGTGACTTAAGAAGTCGAGTCGAGAATTTTAAGGGAGAAAAGAGGGGGCGGACACTCGCGTAAGTCTCAAATGGGTGGCATTTGAGGGGTATTTATAGGGAAATGAGTGGTTGTGTGAGTTTTGAGTGACGTGGCCACTTGGGTTGCTCAAAGAGGCGCGAGCCACGTCGCGGTTCTTCGAGTTGTGTTGTCACTTTCACAACAAACGCAATCATGATTTGTTCTATCCTAGGTTTTATAGTCACATGTTTGGTACTTGACCATTCATAAATCCGGGAAAACTTAAGGTAGAAGGTTTGAAATGTTTTGTTTTTGGTGGTTGACTCGGTTTGACTCGTTGTTGAAGTCGGGATTTTAATTTTTGAGTCGGTTTTTGGTCCGGTGTCGGTTTTGACTCTAGTTAGTGTCATTGCGACCCCGTCGTCGTGCATTAAACACTCCAGGTATTTTTGAAATGTTTTGAAATGTTTTATTTTCGAAATCGTTTTAAGTTTTCCGACGTAAAGTTGTACACAAACTGTCGATCAAACGCCGCGATTCCAAAGCATGTTGTAGTCCGATAATCAACGGGTATTTGTTGGAGTCTCAGCAGATACTGGGTATCTACAGTATGCAATATTAGAAACCCTAATTAGTAATATAACTCAACTCATAAGTCGATTCAATATAATTACTAACTATAAGATTAAAATAAAACCACACTAAATATAAATATGGGCTTCCTTGTTAAATAAATACTTTTTGCTAAAACATTTAAAAGAGACAAAAATATTTTTCAAAAACAATTTGAAAACATTTTAGTCGTGTATTATATAAACTTGTTATCTCAATGTTATAGTAGAAGAGTTATAACATTGAGCTCTTATATAAGTAATGTTAGCTGTGAAGCTATAACTTTATCAATCTAAGAAGTGCACTCTAAAGTTACCATTACGAGATAATCACCTACGCTATTCTAATCTTCTTAGGCGATCTTCGAGTGTAGGCTACTTCATCAATCAAGCTTGATCAATATTTTAAATGAGCTTCATCTTTTCATGAATGCTTGAATAATTCTCTAATAGTCGTAAAACCTTGATCCTTAATTAAGGGCTTGATCATGATATAATCGCATCATACTTCCATCACAATTCCTTAAGCTTGCGATTAGTAAGTCCAATCTAAGAGACTAAACAAACAATTACGCGCAACGAGTATATAAAATATCAAGCACTCTTGACATCATCAAAACAAACATATATATCTATATGGTTCAACACTAGCTGTATCTTAGTACAAGTGTCCTTCGACGGAATGAAGTGCGCTGACTTTGTTAACCGATCGACGATCACCCAAATCATATTGTTACCTTGTTGTGTCCTTGGTAACCCCACGATAAACTCCATAGATATCGACTCCCACTTCCACTCAGGTACCTTAAGTGACTGAATCTTTCCTTGAGGTATTCGCTACTCACCCTTAACTCTCTGGCATATCAGACACCTAACCACGAACTCAGCCACATCTCTCTTCATGTTAGGCCACCAAAAAGTTCTCTTGAGGTCATTATAAAGCTTGTCACCTCTTGGGTGAACCGAATAAGTAGTGCAATGAGCCTCTGTCATGATTACCCTCTTCAAATCTGCATCATCGGGAACACACCATTTCCCATCAAAGTGAACACTCCCATCTGTGTGGATAGAAAACCTGGAAACTTTGCCTCTCTCCACCCTTGACTTTCATTCTTTAATCTTAAGATCATGCTCTTGCTTACTCTTGATATCCTTATACAAATCTGACTCGATTGTCAAATCCCCGACGGTATCCCCTTTTCGAATCATGTGGATCCCCATCTTGGATATCTCATCCCTCAGCTTCAGCAAAGACATAGCCGTACACAACAAATGAACACTCTTCTTACTCAAAGCATATGCAACAACATTAGCCTTACCCTCGTGGTAGATGATCTCCATATCATAGTCCCCAATCAGCTCCATCCATCGCCTCTGTCGCATGATAAGCTCTTTTTGAGTGTAGATATATTTCAGACTCTTATGATCTGAAAACACTTTAAAGGTTGCCCCATAGAGGTAATGTCTCCAAATCTTAAAATCAAAAATAAATGCACCCAGTTCCAAATCATGAGTAGGATAGTTCTCCTCATATGGCTTCAGCTGCGGCGACGCATAAGCTATGACCTTCCCATTCTGGATCAAAACACATCCCAACCTGTTCTTTGAAGCAACCGTGTATACTTAAAAGTTCTCACAACCCTCAGGTAAATCTAGGATAGGAGATATGGTCAAACGCTCCTTTAAGGTCTGGAACGCCGTCTCACAACTCTCATCCCATCGAAAACTGGTCTCTTTCCTCATCAAAGCTGTCATAGGCCATGCTATCGTAGAAAAGTCCTTCACAAACCTCCTGTAGTAACTAGCTAAACCCAAGAAACTCCGAATCTCATCAACATTCTTCGGTGATTCCAACTTGGTCACTGCCTCAATCTTGCTAGGATCCACCGACACTCCCTTTTTAAATATCACATGGCCCAGAAAAGCCACTTCCTCTAACCAAAACTCGCACTTGGATAACTTGGCATATAACTGATTATCTCGCAAGGTCTGCAAAACTAATCTCAGGTGCTCCTCATGCTCCTCCTTAGTCTTAGAGTAGACTAAGATGTCATCGATGAAAACGACCACAAACTTGTCCAAGAACGGACTAAAAAATCGATTCATAAGATCCATGAAAGTTGCTGGTGCATTCGCTAACCCAAAAGGCATCACTACATACTCATAGTGACCATAATGAGATCGGAAAGCTATCTTAAGAATATCCTCATCTGCTATCCTCAACTGGTGATAACCCGACCTCAAATCGATCTTAGAGAATACCCCTGCGCCACTCAGTTGGTAAAAAAGATCATCAATCCTTAGAAAAGGATACTTGTTCTTCACCGTGACACGATTCAGCTCTCTATAGTCGATGTATAACCTCATGCTCCCATCTTTGTTCTTTACAAACAACACTGGTGCTCCCCGTGGTGACACACAAGGCCGAATATACCCCTTGTCTAACAGATTATGTAACTGTTTCTTCAACTCTTCCAGTTCTTTAGGTGCCATACGGTATGGTGCTTTAGATATAGGACATGTCCCCAGTTTAAATTCCACATTGAAGTCGATATCTCTCTTAGGTGGTAACCCCGGTATCTCATCTGGAAAGACATCACTAAATTCTCCCACCACATGTATATCAAATGCCGTCAGTTGTTCCGCACGCTGGTCTCTCACTTGGCAGAGAATCAAGGGACACTTCTTCCTCAAACATGACTTTAAGGTCACTACCGCGAAGAACTTACACTTAGGTCTCACAACAAACCTCTTATATGACACTCTAATACCCTTGGGCCCCTTTAAAGACACTTTCTTTTGTCGGCAATCTATCTTAGCATCATACTTACCCAACCAATCCATCCCGACGATAACCTCAAACCCATCCATAGAAAAATCTAGCAAGTTGACCGGTAAATCTACCCCTCCAACCAACATGGACACATCCCTATACAACTTGACACAAGACACCGACTCCCTGGAAGGTATGAACACACTATTGATGCGTGTATTTTATATGTGGTCTTTACCCTATATTTACACGCATTTCTGTGCTATTTATGTGGCGACTAGCTACAAATGCCCCTGAATAGTCTGCTTTGGTCTATCTTGTATGAATTGCAGGAATGAGCCGGAAGGAGCATAATCAAGCCTAAACTTGTCCCGTCTGCATGCATTTTGGAGAAAGAAGAATCGGAGCCCGGAAATTGTTGCCTAAGGATGCGTGAAGTGGTCTCAGAAGATGTTTCGAGTTGATCTATGATGATACAATGCTTTCATACTCGATCGACCAAGATTGGTTGTCAAAACCGGTCGATCGAGTAACTATGACGCTGAAGACCTTCGATCGAGTGCTTTAATATGCTCGATCTTCTCGATCGAGTAGTTTATATCTGCTCGATCGAGAGGTTTAAATAATTAGGCAATCTTTTAGTTAATTATCGGATTTTGTATTTTGTATAAATAAGAGGGAGAGGACGGCAGTCTGGCTATCTCTTCTCTTGGGCACTTTTTACTCTAAAAAACCTAAATTATCCATTGCTGGGAACTCTCTTGTACTCGGTATTTCGGATCTTTATTTCAATAAATCATTTTTGCAATTCTTATTCTTGTTCTTTTCACCTTCTCTCTATTGTTCTTTGCCTTGTTTTGCTTAGCAATTTATCACCATTTTGAATTTATTTGTCTTATCTATTATCATTAATTCCTTCATAATAATTATGCATAGCTAATCCTCCTATGCTAGGATATAAGGGGAGCCATGGTAGTTAGGGAGATTATGAATAGGTGATTAGGGTTTGGTACAAATTGGGTCTGTGTTGTTAATCATTGCTTTTAATAGCGATTAGTTGCTTGAGTCGATGCTAATTGACTTAGTACACCTTGACCTAGATCAAAAGATTGGAAGGGTAAGACTTGCAATGAGCATTAGGGCATTCTAATGAGGGTGAAAGCTAAGTTAGTAATGTTTTAGGGCGAATTGCGTGTTGGAGTATGTGTCCTCGACAATAGTGCGATCACATTATTAAAACTCATGATAAGAATACATGAAGGGATGATTCATTTTTATACGTCAACTGATCAACATTAATCGGTAATGATTGGCTGACTAGAGTTTGACATTACTGTCGTTTGACGGTGGTGATCAGGATCCCTTAAGGTCACACCTAAAGGACGATTCCCTTAATAGATAAATTAATTAATTGTATGCTAATGCGGATTAATTAATTCCTTAAAAATTGAACAATTTACATATGTGAATGAGAATATAAATCTTATTGTAATTCGATTAAATGAGATTCGTTTTAGTAAATAAAATGTTTTATATTACTAAAACTTTGTTTATGAAACAATTAAATTAAGAATGATCGGTTAATTATAATTACAATGTGTTTTAGATTATATTAACATAAGCCATTTTATACATTTGTAATTATGAATTACTAGTCAATTGTTATATATAATTGTATTAATATATGTAATGATATTTAATTGTTAAATATGCATTAATATTATTAAATAACGTGTTACATGTCATACATTATATGACAAAATGACAATTGACAAAAATAAAATGGACTCCATATTATCTACATGGATCGGTTTTTTAGAGGAAATAAGGGTGAATTAGTTAATTGTTTTTTAATTAGAGAAAACACAATGATTAACCTCTAAGATTAGACTACACACTAGTTCTATAAGCCTGTGTAATGTGATTTATAAGATCGTCTCAAAGGTGTTAGCTAATAGAGTAAAGAAATTTCTAGGTGATATAGTGTCTGAAAATCAAAGTGCCTTTACTCCGGGTCGTTTTATAACTGATAATATTCTTCTTGCGTTTGAGATGTTCCATTTTATGAAAAATTCAAGAGGAGGTGGTGGCCACATGGCTTTGAAGCTTGATATGTCTAAAGCATATGATAGAGTGGAGTGGGTGTTTTTAGAGCGAGTGTTGCTGCGTATGGGATTTGATGGGGTATGGGTAGATAGGGTGATGAATTGTGTGAGGACAGTGTCTTATGAGATTGTGGTGAATAGTGAGTTGTCTAATTCTTTTAATCCAGGAAGGGGTTTGAGGCAGGGCGACCCGATGTCCCCATATTTATTTATCTTATGCGCTGAGGTCTTATCTAGTCTTATGAGACGCGCGGTGGAGGCTGGCACTTTGCATGGAATTCGGATTGCTCCCACGGCGCCTGTCATATCTCATTTACTATTTGCTGATGATAGTATTTTCTTTGTTAAAGCAGCTGAGTCGGAGGCTAGGAAAGTAATGGATATTCTAGCACAATATGAAAGAGCTTCAGGACAGGTAATTAACTTCGATAAAACGACTGTGTCTTTTAGCAAGGGGACAAGGGGAGATAGAAAGGAGAGGGTGGCGGCAGTCCTTGGAGTTCGGGTGGTAGATGTTCAAGATCGTTATTTGGGCTTGCCCACGATGGTGAGTCATTCGAAGCAGGTTATCTCAAAAGTTATTCGGGATAAGTTGAGTAAGAAGTTGCAGGGATGGCGTGGTTTGCTGCTCAGTAAGGCAGGGCGGGAGGTGATGATAAAGGCAGTTGCCCAATCGATTCCGACATATGCCATGAGTGTTTTCAAGCTGCCTGCTAATTTTTGCGATGAATTACGGTCTCTTGTGTCCGGATTTTGGTGGGGTGCGGATAGGGGTAAGAGGAAGCTAGCATGGGTGGCCTGGGATCGTCTGTGTCTTCCAAAGTCGAGAGGTGGATTGGGTTTCAGGTATTTTAATAGGTTTAATATTGCACTTCTTGGTAAGCAGGCTTGGCGGCTTATGACTGAGAGCGATTCTTTAATGGTGCGGGTTTTGAAGGCTAAATATTTTCCTACGACGAGCTTTATGGAGGCAGGGATTGGTGTGGCGCCTAGCTATACTTGGAGGAGCATTTGGGAGGCGAGAGATATGGTTAAAGTAGGGGCGCGCAAAAGGATTGGGAATGGGTTAGACGTGCGTGTGTGGGTGGACCCATGGCTGCCTGGGACGACTTCAAGAATGGTGTTGACTGCTCGTGGAGACCATGATTTGGAGATGCGAGTTTCAGAGCTCATGCGGCCTGAAACAAATGGTTGGAATGATGAGTTGGTGCGGGCAACTTTTCTTGCCTTTGAAGCGAATAGTATAATGAATATTAGGATGGGTGAGAATAATCCTAGAGATGTGTGGTGTTGGGATTTAACAAGGGATGGTAACTATTCTGTGAAATCGGCGTATGGGGCACTGTCGAAGGGGAGTGGGTGTCAGGAGGAGCAGTCGGATTACTCGAGGGAGGAATGGCTATGGAAGAGGTTGTGGAAAGTTCCGGTCTTACCTCGCATCAAAGTATTTTTTTGGCAACTATGCAATGATGCTATCGCTACGAGGAATAATATAGCTAGAAGAATTCCGGGAACTATGTATGGCTGCTCCATATGCGGTTATGAAGTGGAGTCGGGTATTCATATTGTGAGAGAGTGTAGTTGGGTACGGAGTGTATGGAGTGGACTGGGAGTGGATGTGTTGTCAGGTGTGGGTTTCGACCGTATAAGGGATTGGATTGAAGCATTGATGAGGGATAAGGGTATGGCAGAATGGGTGGAATTGATGACGGGATGTTGGGCGATTTGGGAGATGCGTAATAAGGTTGTCTTTGATGGTGTGAGGTGGAGTGTGGAGGATGTGCTGCACCGGGTGAGGGAGCTTGTTGAGGAAATGGGAGGGGTGGCAGGGGACACGGGTGTGGAGCGTGATGTGGTGACTCAAGGGTGGATTAAACCAAAGCCGGGTTGGGTGAAGATCAATGTTGACGCAGGAACAATGGCGGGTACGGGATTGGGCCTGGGTGCCATTTGCCGTGATGATGAAGGGGGGGTCTTATGGGGTGTCACGGTTCAGAAGGATGAGATGCGGGAGCCGTCTATGCTCGAGGCTGAAGCGATTCTCTTGGGTCTTCATGAGGCGAAGAATATGGAGATATCGGATGTCGAAATCGAAAGTGATTGTTTGACTGTGATAGAAGACTTGCGCAAGCGGAAGCAAGGCCGTAGTGATTTGTATCTTATTTATGATGACATTTATTCGCTTTGTTCTTTTTTTAACTCTGTTGTTTTTTCCTATGTTAGGCGTTCTAGTAATAAGGTGGCTCACGAACTTGCTCATGTAAGGCCGTGGTTGCCAGGTAGGCGTTTCTGGGTTGATGTACTTCCGCTTAACATTGCTGAGCTTGTCTCCTTTGATTGTGCTAATGATATTTAAATCCCTTTTGGGGTTTCTTCAAAAAAAAAATTGAAGGGCGTGCATTGGCTCTATGGCCACTCACCCCCCCCCCCCCTCCCCCCCACCGGTTTTCCTCTCCTCTAAATGAATAAGAATTGTTCTTATTATCCATTATTCATTCTTACATTTACATAGAAAATCTTTCTTACTTCTCTCATCTCTCTAAAATTAAGTTTTAGAAAAATATTGTTCAAAAATCTTATATTTAGATTACTCAAGGTAGTAATAGAAATAATAATAAGATTATTTTTAAGGTTTCTAATTAATATCTAGTTAATATATAATTAGAATTAAGGGGTTGTCTTGGTGCCATCAAGAGGAGGATCTCTACTATTGGGATTTTGGAGGATCAACCATTAATTTGTAGCTCAATAACAAGTGAGAAGGAGTCCTCACTTGTGCCCTAAAAAAACCGATTTCTACTCATGTAAGGAACTTTATTCTTACTTTTCTATTTATATTAAGTTATGCATGCACTAGATCAACATCTAATTTATGAGATATTTAGATCTATAATTAAATATTTTAATTAGAGGGTTATTGAATCCTTTCAATTGGTATCAAGAGCTTAGGTTGTTGCATGCATAATCGGTTTATTGTTTTTCCGAGTTAAATATATAACATATAAAACTAGAGATTTTATAATTTATATTATAAAGCCAAGAAAATTTTTGCATGTTATATATTCTGGTCCTATAATATATTTAGGTCATTTTTATGATTTATGGTATTTTTTTGGTTCATTTTAATGATTTTTAGTGATTTAATTACATTTTTATGAATAAAATGGTATTTAAAATGCTAAAAAGAGTTAAACTTTGTTTCTGACCTTGAAATTTTTATATGATCTCACATGCATATTTTACTTATTGTATGTAAAATTTCATATAAATTTGATTTATTTTGCATGATTTATAATTTTTATGAGATAAAAATGAAATAAATGGAGGTAAAATGGTTAAAATTAGTTAAACTTCGAAACAAGCCATGAAATTTTAATATGTTGTTACATGCACATTTTACTCACTGTGTGTATAATTTGAGATTAACTTGATTCATTTGCATGATTTATGAATTTTTTAGTGTAAAATGACATAAATAGTGACTATTTTAGCAAAAATAGCTAAAACAAATTACATGGCATGAGAAAATTATTTTAGGTTGCATTATTATCCCACATATCAGATCTAAAGTTGGAATATTGATTAGATTAATTTTTATATGCTTTAGATGTTTTATTTGATAAAACCGATAAATAGCAACTATATTTTTCTCGAAATAAATTCGAAAAAAAAAATTTAACCTTGATTTTTGACATTATGAATGTCATGGAATTTTTTCAGAATGTTCAAAAATTTAAAATTCAAATATTGAAATTATTATAATTTAATTTGGATTTATGTCATAAAAGGTTATGATTTTAAGGTAAAAAATGAGCATAAATATTAGGGTTATTTTATGGAAATAATCCAATCTATACCTCGTCTTCTCATATTAATCCGACCTATGATTTAACCGAGAATAATCTGAACTATACCCTCATTTTTCTCACAATGCTATAAGTAACCGGATACCTATTGTTTAGGTTATACTTCAAAAAAAAAAAAATTCTAAAATCGTTAAACCTGTGAATCTGTGATAACCTCCAACTTTTAAAGTCATCCCCTCCACCTACTGACTTCCCCATCACCAACCACAAACACTAAAACCACTGTCACACTATCTCCGTCCTTCCTCTCTGCAACCGGACTGCGCGCAACCACCAACGCCCCTTCCTCACTCCGTCACCACCAAACTAACCTAAGTTTTATCCTTGGTTGCACTCCGCCTAGCAACCTAACCTTCCTCGCCTAGCCACAAATACACCAAACTTAAATTAACTTCAAATCACCATCATATTCAATTCAAACATTCGTCAAAAATCAGATTAAAACAATAAATCTCATCAAATTCCCATTCAAATCTCACTTTCTACATCTTCAAATTAATCTCGATATCAATAATCAAATTTCTTCATTTGCACATTATGTAGCCTCTCGAAAACCCCACATTTCTTTCCCTATTTTAATGGGGATTTCGGTCTTCTTCGAATTTACCCTCTTTAGGGTCAGAAATTGAAGACCCATTTTAATTGGTCTTCCCTCATTGCAAAAATACCTGATTAGGTAAAAGTTCATATCTGCCCTTGATTCCTTTACGAAGTTGATGGATGATTCAAGTGCTCAGCTTTTGGATATTAGAGATGACAAGAGTTTGAGTTTTCTTGTTTCACCTAATTTAAGAATTTTAGCAAGGTTTTTATTTAGATCTCTTTACTGGTTTCATGAACCCAGTACTACTTCATCTTGTTTTTTTTTCCAATGTTTTTTGTATTATTGTTAATTTCTTGTATGCTGTGAGAAATTAACAAGGTTGTTAAAATGGCGAATATGCGATTTTGAAATTGAATGGCGAATATGCGAGTTAAAATATGGTGGTGTAAATGATTGATGAAGGGGAAAGGTGGTTGGCTATGTGGGTTCAGGGTACCAGATAAGTGGTGGATTGGTAATTGATGATGGCGATTGTTGATGAAGGAGGTTGAACTGTTGAAGGAGGAGGATGAAGGAAAAAAAATAGAGTGACCTGATGGGTTACCTAATTTCATAGGTCAAAACCGACCTAAGTGCAATATGAGCAAAGGAAGGCAATAGTATGGTTTATTTTGAGTTAAATTGAAGTTCGGATTAATATAAGAAGGAGAGGTATAGTTTGGATTATTCCTATAAAATAACCCTAAATATTAAAACAAGTTGAATTATTGTCAAATGTGACACCCATTCATTGCGGAAAAGTAAACACATAATTCTAGATAAAAACTGCATGGATATGTTTGTAATAGGTTCATTTGGGTAAAAACCTGTAATTTTTAAAACCTGAACCTGTTATAAAAATATCCAAATGGGAAGGTGTCAAACATGCAAGGTCTAGAATAAATCTCATAAATAAAACATCGCTAAAGTCGCGAAACAAAGTTATACAACCCAAATATGAAAAAGGGAGACATATGTCCCTAGAAAGTATATGACATAAAAAGTGTTTAAGGGTCACAATAAAATAAAGCCAATCTAGGTCCCAAGGTTACTTTGCTCGCTAGCTCGTCCATGTACCCCATATATGCATCACCTACCTGTCAATCGCATTTTATACAAATACGAAAGCCACAGTCAGTGGGGAGTAACTCCGAGTCCACCCAGCCACGAAATGTCATAATTAATATAACATGTAAACATAAGAATATGAATATGAATAACACATAGCCTTAGCATATAGATGCTAGACAATCGTGCTTATCATGTGAACAACAATAAAACAAAACATAGTCCTAGCATGTGAATACTAAACCGACTCATACTACATTATCCTGTGAATCACATAACATCCAGGAATCCAAACTCTATCAACCATAGCCGGCTTGCATCTCACCTTCTATGATTCATAGAATCATCAAACAAGAAAGGACAATATATCTAGAGGCAGGCATAAGTTCCTAGTACAGTCAATAGTCACTCTGTAACTCGAGTCTATACCACGAGGTAAGGTAAACACCCTAATCCTAAACCTGCGCAGACCTAGCGACATGCGGAACACTACCGCATCCAAGACCCATGATCACACACATGAGTACTCCTAAGGAGTCCACCAAAGGGTTGGCTAGTACTTAAGCTGACCACATACTTCTAAGAGTACGTCAGGAAGTCATGCCCTAACTTGGATATAAACCCACCTAGCTAAGACACAAAGGCTATTAAGCCGCAAACATACACTCGTCAAAGACTATAATGGCCTATCTATGATGAAGGCCGAAATACTCACCTAGGACCTAGTCCCAGCTTGAATACTTTAGCCCATACCACACAAGACAAGTAGGACACCCAATTAACCATAAGAGAGGCAAAGAGTCCAAACTTGCACACACAAAAGATCATACACACCCTAGCATATGAAAGGCTACGCAAGAGCATATTCAGCTGACAATCCAACAATATCTCCAATATCAATAATAATCCAAATTCCAGCTAACCAACAATACCATAATCCATGAGAACAAGCTAAAATGGCAAAGAGGCAACAAGACTCAAGCATAAGGCATCCAAAGCATCCAAAAACCAACATGTGAAATGATAATTACAAATATCAAGGCATAACATAAAACATCCAATAACAACCAATCTCACCTCAAAGACAAACCCTCGACCCGAGTCCCGCGACGGGTCATTGGTCAAATCGAGGCTGACCGGTTTAAACCTAGTTTGACCAAACTCATTCGGTCAAACTGGCCCAGCTCAGAGTCTTGGCCCATTTTGGCCCAAATCACAACATTCATTACGATATCATTCTCATGCAATATTCCAATTCCTATCATGTGAACACTATCAACATAAAGAAAACATTCCAACTTACAAAATAACTAATTCCACAAAATTCTCGCATAATAAAATAGCATAAATAACCGTCTCACACAAGGGTAAACTTTTCTATAAATTTTTAATCGATAAAACGACGCCATTTACTCATACGGACTCCGAATTGAGTGATTCAAGTGGCTAAACCACCTAATTTTTCGATGCCGTTCAATCTTTCATATTTTTGGAAACATTGGAAACCGTCTCGGTGTGGTACTGACGCGTTCCAGCCAAAACACGGACTTGTCACAACACATAATTCCTCATCCAAATTTGTTCCAAACAATAATATACAAGTGGGTAACATAAATTAAACATAAGCATACTCATCTTACTCCACTCATTCATTTATCAACAAGATCGTCTCAAACAACAACAAACAACAATAAACAACAAATACAACTACTATGTGATATTATATCGTCGAGTAACTCGGAATAGTTACCTTAAGCTAGCAAAGAGACAAGTAATAACTTGAGAAAGCTTCTAAAACCCAAAATTACTCTTCATCTTCAACCACATATGAGCCACCTAACTCATCTTCAAATTCTTCACCTATAAGAACAACAAAAACACAATTATTAAGCTTAAATTCGAAAACCCTAAAAGATGAGCCTTAAAACAAAATTGGGGGAAATGAAAATAAAGCTTACTAGTAGATGAGGATTGAAGAGAGGATTCCAAATATATAATTTTTATGAGATTTGGTGGAGAAATGAAGGATTTATGGTGGATTTAGGGATTGTAAGGAGGATTTTTGAGATGAATTTGGTGTTTGATGAAAGGAAGAGAGAGAGTGAATTATGGAGGAAATGAGAATTGAAAGAGGGGACAATGGAGGGTAGGTGGCCAGCCAAAAGGCATGGGGAGATGGGTCATTTGTTTACGTTTTGGGGTTTGCTTCGACGGTAATTAGAAATATTCGTCGAACGCGATTTCCGAGAATATTAGAGTTCTTAAACACGATTTTACTAAAAGATTAAGTACTCATATGCCCAATATCCAAACTCGTTTACCCAACGACCGTAAGAAATGGGAAACTCCCAATTTTACGACTTTTATCCGAAATCTATTTTATCAAAGGAAAAGGTTTAGATATAGTTTAAATCACTTTTAAACATTTCTAAACTATCAAAAATAATTACATTTCTTCAAAATAAAATAATATTATATTTTATCAAATAAATTTTATTTCAAATAAATTAATATTAAATTAAAATAGATTAAAATATTACTTTTAAAATATAATAAAGGTCTTCAAATTTACGGGGTGTTACAATCATCCCTCCTTTTAAGAAGTTTTGTCCCCAAAACTTAGAAGAAGGAACATTGTATATATGTAGGTCTATCTCTTTAAAATCAAGTAAACAAAATCTTCAAAATATGAACGTATGAAGTATAAGTGTCTTTTCAATGGAACGGAATATCCTCGTCGGCCGTTCAAGAACATCAACATTCCAAATCAAAGACATAAAAATATATATTCTTACACCAACAAATGAGAAAACCAATTATCGGACGTCTCCAATAACGAGCTTTACCACTCATTGATGTTAAAACCAGTGGAAAACATTAACACATTTTCAAAAATCTTTAGTTCGAAACTCTATAATAAGGATAATAACTCCACTAGCTATGACCAAACTCTAACTACGACTTTTAAACAACTAAGCAAGAACTACTAACGCGGAGAGTATTTAAGAGAAGGAGAGGAACACTCGAAAGGATAGCTAAAACTCACAAGAATTAGATAAAGGAAAGAGGATTACCTCACGAGAAAAGTTCGGGATATTTAGCTAACATAGAAGATTCAGGCTCCCAAGTTTCTTCTTCGACATTTCCACAACGCCAAAGAATACGAACTAGGGGCACAACTTTGTTTCTAAGTTGCTTGTTTGCTCTTTCGAGGATTCGGATCGGCCTTTCTCCCAAAGCCAAGTTAGGTTCCAAATCTGGGATTTCTTCTTGCATAACATGGCTCGGATCACTAATGTACTTCCTCAACTGAGATACATGGAAGACATTATGAACCTTGCTCAAATTCGGGGGCAACTCTAAACGGTAAGCAACGGGACCAATCTTCTCAAGCACACGGAAAGGTCCAATGTATTTGGGACTCAACTTTCCTTTCACACCAAAACGTTTCACCCCTTTCATAGGTGACACCTTAAGGAATACTCGATCATCAACCTCAAAGGCAAGTGGTCGACAACGGGCATCGGCATAAGATTTCTGTCGGTCTTGAGCGGCTTTCATACGCTCTCGAATGATCTGAACTTGATTGATGATCTCAGTCACCAAATCGGGTCCCAACACATGAGCATCTTGGACTTGATCCCAACAGATCGGACTACGGCACTTCCTACCATACAAAGCTTCATAAGGTGACATCTTGATAGAAGTATGATAGCTATTGTTGTAGGAGAATTCAACAAGAGGTAAGCACTTCTCCCAAGAAGTGTGGAAGTCTAAAGCACAAGAACGGAGGAGGTCCTCTAAAGTCTGGATAGTCCTCTCAGTCTTTCCATCTGTAGCGGCATGAAAAGCGGTACTCATCAGTAGCTTACTACCCATGGCTTCTTGCAAAGCAGTCCAGAAACGGGAACAGAATCTCGGGTCACGATCTGAAACTATATCCTTAGGCACTCCATGGTAGCGTACTATCTCCTTCACGTAGGAACCAGCTAGGTGTGGACAGCGGGGGCCCATGGGGGCGCTTGGGAGAGAAGAGAAACAAGCGTTTGCATTTTCGTATGGAGTCGCCACCAATTTTTATGGGAAATTGGAATCGTTCGAATACCTCGCGTCATGTCAAGACACAAAGTAAAGACATGAACACTAAGCAATCGTTACCCTTGGCATTCTATTTCTAGAATGACTCTCGTGGATGCCAATGAACACGGGTGTTCACAGATATCTGGAGTAAGGGGTGAGGGTACGTATTAGGAAGCTCTTTTGATCGAACACCTAATCCCGCCCGCCTCGATAGCGGCCTCTACTAATGATTAGGGAAGTTATTTATACTCGATATATCGTCGGTTATATGCATGCAATGCAACATCCAAGTTTTAATCCTAACATGTGAACATTAGACTAAGTCGGTTAACAACTAATTAGCAAACAATTGGGTCAAAGTAGGAATTTATGTTCAATTACATGTGAAAACATACAAATGATACAAAGCAATAAGTATTACAACGGATAAAATTACAATAATGAAAATTACAATAATTACATCGGATTAGGCGATTTATGTCGAAAATACCTTTAAAACGGATAATTTGAGAAAAAGAAATAAAGGAATAAATAACGAACAGATCAGAAGGTGATAATACGAATAGTAGTTAATTATACGTAAGCTAATTAAACTAAGTCAAGGCATAAACGGAAGTTCAGGGACAGAATTCAACCCGGAACAGGCGCAGCAGAGCTGCGTCTCTTGGAATAGGCGCAGCAGACGCTGCGTCTGTTCCTGACCTGAATTCTGGCTGTGAAGCCGGAATTGCGTGTTGTTAATATCAATTGGTTAATTTAAAGATCGATTAAATTATTTACTCGGATGGAAGTGATTAATAGGTTATTTACATGTGATTAAGGGGTCATAAAACAATAAAACATGGATGAGACGGATACAAACAAATTAATTACATGGATGAATGATTAATTAGTGACATGGGTGAATGAAATAAACTAAACATGATGAATTAATGACGAACAAGACAATAAACAGACGAAAATTTATCAAAGGATCAAATTCCAGAAATTCAATATGAACGAATTGAATTCCTATAACCCGGATTGAATTTAATGACGAAAACCCGCAAATATTGGATTACTTGGGATTTAAGTCGGATTTATGATGAATTATATATGCTAATGAATGATGAATAATATACATGTGAATTATTATGCTATCATATCAGAGGATTAAAGAACAAACGAAACAAAATAAAGAATTTGAATGAATTACAGAGGACGAAGGAAGAAGAAAGGAAGCAGGAACTGCGGCAGCCTCACGAAGAGGCGCAGCAGAATCGCTCTCCTTCAAGAGGCGCAGCGATTCTTTGCGTCCTTTCTCGATGGTTAGTCTTCTAGAAATCCGTAAAAAGGGTTTTTAAAACATGGTTTAGAAATCGGTTTTAAGGAGGTATTTTCGACATAAACCTTACAATTGTGATACAATAATTAAAATACAATAAATAAAAGAGAGATTTACACCCTCAGACTTACATGTTGACGAAACGAGAAGGACTAAGATATCGATTAGTGATGCTCGACGCGAATGCAAAGATAATGCCCTCGTAAGAGGAAAACGATTAGTTAATTAAGTTGATTGATTGTGGAGTTGGTCAAATTGGTCGGTCATGCAAACGAGGTTGGTACTCAGAAGGATCCGAGCTTACGTGGTCGAAAGTTCAAGCACGTAGACGCCAAAAAGTAAGAACAAAGGTCTAGAATGCAAAGGGAGAAGAGAAGGGCGGACACTCGCGTGAGAAATTTGAGGAGCGAAGGCTCCTATTTATACTAATCACGTGAAGGAATTAGGGTTTCGGAGACTCTTTGGAAGTGAATCTCGGAAAGATATGAAAAAGATACGAGAATTACCCAGAAAAGGGTCTGGGAAGAGGCGCAGCAGCCACTGTGTCTCTTGGAAGAGGCGCAGCACCTGCTGCGTCTGTTCCCAAGTGGTTTCCTCCTGCGGAAGAAAGATTTCCGTGTTTAAATTATGGAATAAAGGGATAATTCGGTTTTCCTTAATTTTTAATGTGAATATCACGGGAAATTTTTTACCAAAGAATAAAGATTGTGGAATATTTATAAAAATATGGAATAGAAATATCCGGAACATTCCAGAACATTCTGACTCGGGATTCAACGGTTATCAGAAAATGAAGAAGGTTTTAGGCCCGGACTCCAAATGTACTCTAATTACTGTCAAAACTACCGTATCGGGACGTAGATGACAACTAAGAGGTGGACATTAATATTTGAGCAATCACTTGACGATAATCTTACGAACTGTCACAAATCGTTCCGCGTAACAAACATGCAGCCCAATCATCACCGGGTGGTTTGCGAGAGGTGCAGAAATGAGGTATCTACAGAGCCCCCACTTTGACTGAGGCTTGGACAAGGCGAAAGTCAAAGTATAGCCATCAGGTCAATCGAAGATTACAACCTGACGACTATGGCGACGCGAGGCGGCTCAAGGGGTCTGAACCAAGGACCTGTCGTCGGGAACATTTTAGAGTCTGTCGACTATCGGGGAGGGTCGTTTAAAGTCCATTAGACTACGTAAGGAGGCTCGCCAGCCATAAAAAGAGACCATACCTGAGACTTCTTCTCGAGATGCTTCCGGAGGTGCGTAGGAGCTAAGGGTAAGCATAGGAGCTAAGGGTAAGACCTAAAAGATATATAAGGATTGTGCTAGGGTGTGGGACCCTAAAGGAAAGCATCGACGGGAAGGAGGCCAAATACAAAATCAACTTAAGGGTAACTAAAGCTTGGGTATAGGAACTCTATCGGTTTGGGAACTTCTGGAGAATGACACCTTTCTCGAACTCTACGGGGAAACAAGAAATATTGTGAGTAGCAGGACACAGGCGGGAACTGCTGAGAGAAAAATGCTTGGGTAGTCTTCGAGAAATAATGGCGAATAGCAGGACACAGGCGGGAACTGCTGAGAGAAAACAAAGTCGAACTCCATGTCTTGAGAGGGAAAGTATATCCGCTTACTCTCGCTGGGGACATGATCGGGAATTAATCTCCATGTTATGAGAGGGAAAGTATATCCGCTTACTCTCGCTTATAATGAAGACGTATTGAATTCTGTGAAGGATAAATGCTCATTGCGACAAGCAAAGGTCTTGAAAGAAATAAATAATACGCAACAGTCTGCTGCTAGCTTGGAAATGCGGACCGGAACGAAAGAAAATCGTCAAACGGACCAAAAGGATAAAATAGCATCGGGGAAGAGGCGCACCAAAGATGGGCCCACAAATAACGAACTTATAACGAATTTTTGAAAATCCGTATGGAGGGAACACAAGGAAGAGGTGCAGCAAGAGCTGCGTCTCTTGGAAGAGGCGTAGCGCCTGCTGCGTCTATTCCCCAAAGTGTTTCTTCTGCGTAAAAACGCGATAATCAGAGGCTTATGTTCATTATTATTTCGAAACACAAATTACATATTTCTCTCTCAAATCTTCACCATTTCCGCCAAGGTTTGATCCAAAAGCTTGCATTAATCATGACTAATCGAGGTATGTGTCTCATTTTTGCATTAATCGTCTATATTTGCCCAATTTTGAGTCGAAAAAATTAGGGTTTATGACCCAATTGATCGAAAATTTGGGCCTTTTCCCCCAAATGCATTTGTCTTGTCAAATTGACATTAGAAATGGATAATAGGTAATATAAGGAACATAACCATGTATTTGTCTCGAATTTTCGTTGAGTTTTGAGCCTTTGAGTGAAATTTGAGACGGTTTTACAACTAAACCGTAAATTGCTTCGAAAATAGCCTTAGGATTGCCCATTTCCGATGAAACTTGATATTTGGGATCCTTGAATGATGGGTAAACTTTCTACCATCTCGGAAATTTGGTTTGTGACAACTTTTTCAGGACACTTTTAGGGCATAATCGCTGTTATAACGAAATGCTGTCGAAATTTCGTCTTGAAACCGGAACTAGGCTTCACATTAGGCTTGACTTGACCCAAGTTACCACATGAGTGATCGGGTTGGTGAGAACATGGCCAAGGATGGCGAGAAAAGAGCGATTTCAGGGCTTCCGAAGGCTCTAAAATCCCTTAACCAAGGCTTGTCGTCACGTGACGCGGCCTAAATTTGCTTTAATGTTGCAGGTGATGTAGCTTCTACTTCTGGGAGAGCTCCCATGGAGATAGACGCTGCTACTGTCGAGGAGGCTTTAGAGTAGGCCTTCACCGCTGCGGTGATGGCTGCTGGGGACGAGGCCCATGAGGAGGAGGCTGTTGAGGAGGAGGAGGAGGCCCCGAGACGGGCCAACGTTGGGCGAGGAGGTCGTCAGCTGAGAGGAGCTCCTGCGTGGGCTGAGACTTGGGAGAGCGAGCACTGCTGGGGGCTCGGCAGAGGGTCACCTGTCCTACAGGACGGTGAAGAGCTTGGTAAATAGGAATTCACTACTCATTACTCATCCTCTTTCATTTATTCGTTCAAATCTCTTTCGATTTTCATTCAAAACTAAAGATAGCTTTTGTTTCAAATCACAATAGGAGGCCGGGAACATCAGGTCGTTCTCGGGTTACACGACAACGATGGAGCACTACGAGCGGCTGTCGGCGGAGGAGCGGGCCATGATCGAGCGCGGAGCGTTCGGTCCTTTGGTGCAGGTCTGGAGGGATATCACGAAGAGGAAGCTGCGGGCTAACCTTAGCCTGGTCCGCGCTTTCTTGGACCGATTCTGGGATACGACTTCCACGTTTCACATGCCTTTTGGTGAGGTGGGAGTCACTTTGGAGGATTACGGCATGATTTCTGGTCTGCCGTGTGGGACCGAGAAGGTGGAGTGGCCGGAGACTGCCATGAGGGTGGACTCGGCCGAGGCGAGGAGGTTGATCGGCTGGAACTTGTCGCCGAAGGCCGTCACAAAGATCTTAGGGTTTGATACCTAGTTCCTACGTTCGAGACTACTTTGCGGGAAAGATCCCGGCGCCGGTGACGATTGACGGAGGGAGACGGCTCCTCCTCCTGTCTGGTGAGCAGAGGGCTCGTTTGTGGCTCGTGGTTTTGTCTTCGATTTACCTCGGAGACAAGGGCGAGAGGTCATTGTCGACGAAGCTTCTTCCTTCCTTTCGACCCGAGTTCCCTAGGGCGTTGGGACCGGGTCACTTTCTGGTTTTGCGGTCCTCATCCGCTTCATGAGGGCCATGGTTCGTCCGGAGTTGATGGAGAAGGGGACTTCTCCTGGCGCTGTCGGACCTGGACTACTGCTGGAGGTATGAACCTTCCTTTTAGACCAAAGTTAATTCCTTTGTTTATCAAATCAAGAAAGATCGTGATTGATTATCTTGCTTTACAGGCGTGGGTGTACTCCCACTTCCCGAGCCTTGCGCCCAAGAGGACGGAGCCGCTGGAGAAGGCCTATCCCGTGGTGAGGGATTGGGTGATGTGCCGGACGAAGAGCAAGCGTTCTTCTCACGGTGTCTACCGGCGAGATGTGAACGCTCTTCAGCTAGACAGCGTAAGCATCTCACATTCATTCGTTTCTTCATTGCTTCTAAATTGATCATAAGAATGATTCCTTGTTTATCTTGTCACAGTGGGTGCCCAGACCTTGGGCGGAGTACGCTGGAGTGCCTCCTTTCGTGGCTGAGGTCCTTCGACCCAGGAGCTCGAGCTGACTGATGTTGAGGACGTCGATGGGTCATGTGTGGTACCTGGGCGAGTGCTTGGCTCATCAGTGCTCGCGGGATGTGTTGACGGTTCCCGTCGATCCTCCCAGGACGATGTTTAGGGAGCCTTCTGAGGCAGAGAGGGAGGCGGACTTGGCTGGTGCCAGTGGTGACGCCCTCCTTCTTCTTGGCGAGGACTACTCGGCGTTCCTCTACGGGAGGTTGGCGTACTGGCCGGTAGTGGTGAGCATCTTTACTCTCTTGATTTTTATTTGATTTTTGAGAATCATGATGAAAGATCATCGATTAATGAGAAACATTTGTTTTTGCAGGAGGTTGAGGCGGCGGGCATCGAGCCCCCAGAGTACCCCAAGAGCCTCGAGTACACTGACGCGACTCGGAGGACGACGATCTCCGAGCTGCGTGACTTTGACGTGGCTGTGACGGATGCTGGCTTGGACGACTGGCAGCATCTGATTCGGAGGGTGAGCCTCTAACTTGTATAACTTCTGTGTAAGAACACATCTGATTGAGTTTGTTTGATTGTTGAGAATTTCTTTTTGAAAATGCAGGTCGCGCCGTCTCGGTTTGTGGCGTTGTGGAGGGTGGCTAACCGGCTGCGAGCTACTGCCGTCGACGCACTTGTCGGTGGTCGAGGCCGTCGGTATGAACCTTGTGCATGTTTCATTTTTTGATTTTAATTTTCCGACTTTGCTTGAAACGATTGACATGAGCCAATTTTGTTGTTGTTTATAGGGTGACCTCGAGCTGGAGCGAGAGTTGACCCAGTCTCGAGAGGAAACAGCTCGCTTGTTGAGGGAGCTCGAGGTTCGGGACGCCGAGATTGCCGTTCTTGCGGCAAGAGTTGCAGAGTTGGAGGGCGACCAGCAGTAGTTTTGTGTAGCTTTTGTAGACTTGCACATTTGGACATTGATTTTGGACATTTTTGGACTTTGTTTGAGGCGAGAGCCCCCAGTTTGTTGTACATTTCCCTTGTTTGGTGTATATAAGATGGCTTGAAAGCCTTTGCTGCTGGGTTGCGTTGCTTGTATCTGCAGGTTAGCTCTGAACAGGTTTGGTAGATGACGGTTTACGCCGTCATGCTGCCGAAATTTACATAGAAATCACGCAAAACATACATGTGTATATACATATGGCCTTAATTAGCGCAAAATGAGAGACTCAAAAGAATGCAAAAAATGCAAAAATGCAAAAAATTTGCCGGAAATGACCGGACGGTAGGGAGGGTTACCCCTAAAAAAAGAAAAAAACAGAAATCTATAAGTTAGAAATGTAGAAATGAAATTAAGAAACTGAAATGAATATAAAAAAGTTGAAATTCGGTAAAATAAATGAATTAAATGAGAAATGTAAAATTAATTTAAAACGAAAATTATTTCCTAAAATGAGAATGAAAAATTATTTCCTAAAATGAAAATATACAAGTGTGGTAAAATGGCGAAAAATGTCGATGTCGCCTCGAAATGCGTGCCCGCGAAATTAGGAAACCTGAAACATGGTAATCTTCACGTATTTACCAAAATAATAACCCGTAGGAATAGGAAATTATTCGTCACGGAATTAGGAAAGATCCAATGCGGAAAATCACAGAAGTGAGGCTAAGGAAGAGGCGCAGCATGAGCTGCGTCCCTTTGAAGAGGCGCAGCAGGTGCTGCGCCTGTTCCCAAGGTGTTCTGCTCTGACGGATTTTTGGAAACAGAAATTAGTATAAATAGAAACGTCAATGGAGTTTTTATTCACACAAATCTTCCGTCTCTTCTTCGTCTAATTTCATAAAATTCTCAAAATAATTTTCTCATCATGAATACTTTGGAGATCCGCTTGAAGGAATGGACCAACGAATTTTCGAACATGGAGAAATATGATATGGGCTCTTATAATTTTGGGTCTTTGTTGAGTTTAAAACTCATCAAGGTTGTTAAACCGTTCTTGGATGCTTGTCTTGACTATTGGGACCCGAATTACCATGTTTTTGCGTTCCCTGGAGGTGATATTTGCCCATTTCCTGAAGAAGTTGCCGCTATTGGTGGGTGGGATCCCGAACACTTGCCTGCCATTCCTTCTACTTCGCAAGGGTACAAGAGCAAATTTAGAGACTTGCTTGGGTTGACTAGACTTTAGGTGGACCGTCTAGTTACTTCGAAAGGCGTGAGAATGCTGGACTTCATAGATCGATTCATCAACAGGGCCGACCCCACCGTTTCTCATGTTGCTAGGCGGAGGGCATTTGGTTTTTGCTTGTTGCATGTGTATGTCTTCCAAGGGCATGTTGATGAAGACTTGAGAGGTGATCCCCGTCTTCTGGGCCTTGTTGAGCAAATGGAGCTGCGCAGGAGCCCAGCTTGCTTATGCTTAGGAGAGATACTTTTGGGCTTGGATAATAGGAAATCCAACCGTGATCTACCAAATTTGGGAAGTCCCGTCATTCTGCAGGTAAAAGACATGTGCTTTTTTTTTTCGTTTTTTTTTGTTTTTTGATGTCTAATACCCGCTTTTGGTAGGTTTGGCTTATGGAACGGCTCCGATTGATTGAGCCCCCAGTTCATGTTCTTTCTTATCATGCCCGCTCGATTGCGATGAGGACGAGGTTGTACATGGTGGACTTCACTCGGGTCTGCGATTACTGGAAGAACAAACTGAAGAGCGATGATGGTCCCTTGATTAGGTGGGTTGTACCGTGGTGGCACCTCAAATCCGTCACTGGAGTGTCTTCTTTGGATCCCACTAGGTCCGTGCGCATTCCTGGATTGGAGTTTATGGTGTGCATCTTCCCGGAGAGGCTGATGAGACAAGTTGGGCTGAAACAGACGATCCCGAAGCTTGATACCGTCCCGCAGACTGCTATGGCGCTTACTACAGAGAGCCGAAGAGAGTGGGCCATTAAATGGGCCCAAAGAAATATGTGGTTCTTGAATTTCTCCGCCAATGCCTTATGGGTGTCGGACTCTTATATGCGGTGGAGAAAGGCTACTACTTCGGAAGAGCGCGAGAGATTGAGGAAGCGCGAGCCCGTTGACTACAAGGTGCGCGAGGTAGAGAAAGAGAAAGAGAAGCATCTGACAGAGGGAGAAGAAGAAGCCGGGTTTCAAGTTGTTCATCCTTCGAAGAAACCAAAGACTACTCCTGTCGCGGAAATGGTGATTGGCAAGAATGGAAAGTCTAGGCCTCGAGAAAGACCGTTGGTGATTAGGTCTGAAGTGGCGCAAGAGCGTCCGGCTCGAGGTCGTGACAAGAAATATGACAAGAATACAAGGGCAAGGGGAAGATGGAGGAATAGCCCGAGTCTTTATTTATTATTTGATTATTATTATTATTATTTATTGTTGTAATAAAAAGGTGGGGTTTTTAGAATCCTAGCCTATTCTATTTTTATTATGTAGTTTACTATTATTATTAGAAAATGGATGAAATAAATAAACAAAGGTTAAATGGTTATGAAACCGTTGTGATTTTCTATTTATTATCCTTGTCGAATTCCAAATGCAATGCAAATGTCCTTCTATTTACATTTTAGATATAACGGGTTGAATCCTGTGAAGGATTGCCTACGTATTCACTTAAAGAAATTAAATCAAACCCTTGCGCGTAGTTCGAGTAAATGTAAAAGAATAATTGTTCTAAGCAAGAGCTTGTAATGAACTTAGAAAATAAGCATGAGCTTTTGCTTACTCTGAAGGTGCAGATTAGTTTATTTGATGATACGAGGATGATAAATTTGTCAAAAGGCAAGAGCACAGTGACATTAGCTTATTTTAGCTTGGCCAGGGGCCGTTTATTTAGTGCCACAAGAGCGACACGTGGGGTTACGCGAGGCGCGTTTTTGTTCCTATTCTAGGCATAGTACCGTTTTAGTTGGTCAAGGTTTGTTGGGTTTGAAAACTCATTCCCGTCTAGGTCAGTGATTCTAACCGCGCCCCCTGGAAGTATGGATTTGACTAGAAAAGGTCCGACCCAATTAGGTTTGAATTTTCCCCGTGGATCGACAGGTAAAAGAGCTCTAACCGATTTGAGTACTAAGTCTCCTTCTTTGATGTTTCTTGGCCTAACCCTTTTGTTGAAAGCTCGTTTGATACGTGCTTGATATGTTTGGACATTATGCAAGGCGCGTAGCCTACGTTCATCCAGGAGGATGAGTTCTTCATATCTATCCCTCTTCCAATCGGCTTCCGGGATTTGGCTTTTGAGTAAAATTCGCAAGGATGGTATTTCTAGCTCGACTGGTTGTACAGCTTCCATGCCGTAGGTCAAATAGAAAGGAGTAGCCCCAGTGGACGTCCTAACAGATGTACGATATCCCCACAAAGCAAAGGGTATCTTGCTTGGCCAATCTCTATAGTTGTCAATCATTCTCTTGAGAATCGTGACAACATTCTTGTTTGCCGCCTCTACCGTGCTGTTAGTCTGTGGTCTATAGGGCGAAGAGTGGTGATGCCTAATCTTGTATTTGGCTAGCAGTTGCTCGGTCTCAGCTTGGAAATGTGATCCATTATCACTAATGATCTCATGTGGGCAACCGTATCGACGATGATGATGTTTTTTGTATGAACTTTGCCACATTCTTAGCTGTGAGACCAGTGTAGGAAGCCGCTTCTACCCATTTGGTGAAATAGTCAATTGCTACTAGAATGAAGTAGTGACCTCCTGTTCCGGCCGGGGTTATCTTCCCGATTATGTCAATTCCCCATGCAGAAAACGGCCAAGGAGATGTCATTGTATAGAGCAATGAAGGAGGGACATGTTGCACATTCCCAAAGATTTGGCAATTGTGGCAATGTCTTACGTATTTGATGCAATCGGATTCTATCGTGGTCCAATAATACCCCAAACGTGTGATTTTCTTTGCCATCATGGGCCCACTCATGTGAGGACCGCATTCTCCATCGTGGACTTCTTCCATCACCTTTCGTGCCTGTGAATGATCAAGGCAACGTAGGACTACACCAAGAGGTGTTCTTTTGTATAACTCTCCTTGCATGAGAACGTATTGGGAAGCTAGTAGGCGTATAGCACGTTGTCCCCTCTTGTCCATATCGGGTGGATAGGTACCATTAAGCTTAAAATTCAGGATTGCTTGGAACCAGGGTTCCTGCGCGATTTCCTCTTCATCGGTGATTTGGTGGACATAAGCCGGCTCTGACCGTCGTTCGATGCACAAAGGCATTTCCACCATGTGATCTGTCATATTAATCAAAGATGCAAGTTTCGCAAGAGCGTCTGTAAATTGATTTTCTTCCCGAGGTAGGTGTAGGTAGGTTACGTGATCAAAGAATTGAGCGACTTGGTCTATTCTAGCCTGATAAGGTGCGAGGCTTTCGCTCCGAATTTTCCAAGATCCTATAACTTGGTTGATGATCAGTGATGAATCCCCATGTACTCGGAGGTTTTTAATGCCTAAGCTCACTGCCGCTTGTAGTCCAATGAGACAAGCTTCGTATTCTGCAGCGTTGTTTGTCACCTTGAAGTCGAGTTTGACAGCAATTGGTGTATGCTTGCCTTCAGGAGAATTGAGCAACACTCCTATTCCAAATCCTCTTAAGTTTGATGCTCCATCAAAGTAAAGGTCCCAGGAGTCTACATCAGTTTGGAGTATATCCTCGTCTGGAAATGACCAAGTATCTATTGTTTGTGCGTCATTGATGGGATTTTCTGCGAAGAATTCGGCGACGGCGCGACCTTTAATAACTTTCAGTGGCACGTATTTGAGGTCGAATTCTGAGAGCATCAGGGTCCATCTTGCTAGGCGTCCGTTGAGGACGGATTTTTCGAAGAGGTATTTGACTGGATCCATTTTGGAGTATATTTTGACGGAGTAGCTAAGCATGTAATGGCGTAGCTTCTTCGTTGCCCACACAAGAGCGAGGCATGTCTTTTCGAGTTGTGAATATTTGCACTCGTACTCTAGGAACTTCTTACTAAGGTAGTAGATAGCTCTTTCTTCACTTCCTACAGTTTGAGCCAACATGGCACCCATGGCTGTTTCGGTTACTGTGAGATATAAACCAAGAGGTTGATCTCGTTGTGGTGGTATGAGCACTGGTGGTTTAGCCAATATCTCCTTGATTCGGTCAAACGCCTTTTTGACAATCATCATCCCACATGGTGTGGTCTGTTTTCTTGAGTTTCTTGAAGATAGGCTCACAAATCATCGTGAGTTTTTATATGAACCGACTTATATACTGCACCTTTCCCAGGAATCCCCTGACTTCTTTTTCTGTTTGAGGTTGTGGCATTTCGATCAGAGCTTTGATTTTGGAAGGATCTATTTCTATACCTCTTTAACTAACGACGTATCCCAGGAGTTTGCCAGATGTTACCCCGAATGTGCATTTCTGAGGATTGAGCCTCATGTTGTACTTTCGTAGCCTTGCGAAGAATTTGCGAAGGTTCGCAATATGCCCCTATCTTTCCTTGGACTTGACAATCATGTCATCTACGTTTACCTCAACTTCTTTGTGCATCATGTCGTGTAAGAGTGTAGTTGCGGTGCGTTGATATGTAGCTCCGGTGTTGATTAACCCAAACGGCATTACCGTATAGCAATAGGTTCCCCATTGAGTGACAAAGGCGGTCTTATGCATATCTTCCATGGCCATCTTGATTTGGTTATAACCCGCATATCCATCCATGAAGGATAGTAACGCGTGGTCTGCAGTATTGTCCACCAATATGTCGATGTGGGGTAGAGGAAAGTCATCCTTAGGGCTTGCTTTGTTCAAGTCCCTAAAGTCAACACAAACACGGATTCTCCCATCCTTTTGGGTACAGGTACTATGTTGGCTACCCAGTCAGAATACTCGGAAACTTTGATGAACCCGGCTTTGAATTGTTTGTCAACTTCTTCCTTAATCTTGAGAGCCCATTCTGTCCTCATTCGTCGAAGCTTCTGTTTCACAGGTTTGAAACCTGGCTTAATTGGAATCCTATGTTCGGCGATATCCCTGTCGATTCCTGGCATGTCTTTGTAGGACCAAGCGAAAACGTCTTTGAATTCGTTTAGGAGGTCTATGAAATCGGCCCTTTCGGTAGAGCTCAAGGTAGTCCCTATCCTAAGTTCTTGGGGTTCTAGTTCGGTTCCTACATTGATGGGTTCGGTGTCTTCTATTACTGGTCCCCCTTCCCCTTCCTGTAGTATTTCTTTGGCTATGTAGGGAGGTATTTCGATCGAGTCTGGGTCTTGGTCATCCTCAGTATCATCGTAAATAGAATTGCACTCAAGATAACACAAAGAGTAAGCAGAACCTGATTTATTCATATTAAAATTTGAGTAAAGTTGAAACAAAGAAGCCAACTGATCCATGGTCAGTGGCGGCAAAGGGACAGTGGTTGGGGCATTTCCCGAACTACTGTGACTACTCGAGGCTAAGCTAGGAGAAACAAAGGGAGTGGGGATGACGACAGGAGGAGACTCTCTAATGACTTCTCTAGACTCCGACTCTGACTCCGACTCGAACTCATCGTCTTCTGGTTCTCCTTTGAACATCTCTCCTTCTCCAAAGGTGAGCTTGAAGAGTCTTCCTTGATTGTTGGTCCACTTGATTGATTTTCTCCATCCTTTCTGCTGTCTTGCGTTGGTTTCTGTGATTAACGCGGTGGGGTTGAAGCGATCGTCTTGAAGTATCATGGTAATGATCTCATCCTGCGCGGCCCTAACAAATCGGTCTTCCCCAAACAATAGGCTAACGGCTTGTTCGTCTAAGCAAGGTGCTTGACGGGTTTTGACGGTTGGAACCGTTTCTGGAAGGATAAAGTAGCAATCGTGAAAGATCTCGATTCCGGCTAGCTTCCTCTCGAGATAATGCCAAGGCTTGGGAAATCCGTGAAAGAGTTCTAGACTTCCTTCTTGAACAAAGTACCCATTTAAAGTAGGGAGATAGGGTCTCATTTGGACTCCTACATGCTTACGGTTTTGGACTTGAGCGAGCATTTCGAGAACTTCTTCTTTAGTGGGTTTGTACCCTAGTCCAAGTGGTATCCTCTTTGAGTTGCCTTCCTTATATGGTGTGAAGGTGTTTCTTCGAGTAGGGTTTAAAGGCATTCCAGGGAAGTATCCCTGGGTTTTGAGCATGTGGTTGACCACCAAGTTGGAGTAGGGATCATAATATAAGGGTGCCAACTCACTTTCTATGACACTTACACTTTGGAAGCCTCCAAGTTCGTATACGGGATCTACAAGGACTTGATTGTTCGACTGTTTTTCGATTATTGCCTTGATGGGTGACGAAGTGATCGTCACTACCTTGCCATTTAGTGGGATTTTGATCTTTTGATGAAGGGTGGATGTTACCGCTTTGGAAGCGTAAATCCACGGCCTTCCCAGAAGTATGTTGAAGGAAGCTTCAATGTCCACTATTTGGAAGTTAACCTTTCGTTCAATTGGCCCTGTGGCTACGGTTAGGTTAACAAATCCTACCACCTTTCGTCGTGTACCATCATATGCACGCACACCTTGATTGGTGGGGGTCCAATCCGACTCTTTCATGCCTAGTTTGTATGCCGTTTTGAGGGGTATGACGTTGACCGCGGAGCCATCATCTACCAAGGTCATTGGCACGTTCTTCTTTAGACAAATGACAGTGATGTAAAGAGCTAAATTGTGACTGGCGCCAAAAGGTGGCAAATCTTCGTCTGAGAAAGTAATAGGATTACTTAGTTTTGGTGATTCTTGGAAGACCAAGTTGACTACATCTTCAGGTGTCGAGTTATGTGCTACATTTAGCCTGGCCAAAGCTTGCAGTAAAGCTTGGCGATGTGGGAATGAGCTTGCTACTAATTGCCAGACCGAAAGATCAGCCTTCGTCTTCTGTAATTGCTTGAGCAAATGGTCCGTGGAGTCCTCTTCGTTATCATTTGGTGTGACAACGTTGGTTGGACCGTTTTGAGTAGCGCTTTGATATGGACGACCCGAACGAGTTAGGTGGTCCACATCTTGGTCTTCACCATTTTGGACTATATCCTTGACTAGGGAGTTTTCAATGAGATACTCGTCCTCATCATCGTCGGCCCAAACTCCATTGATTACAGTTAGTTCTCTCATTCTCATGATTTCGTCTTCTAGTCGTATGATTTGGTCACCTAGTTTATCAACCACGGTGACTACTTCTTGCATAGTAACATTTTGAGAGAAGATTAGTGGCACATGCTCCTTAGGCGTCATGTTGGGATCATGTAGAGTTGTCACCATATTTTGTAATTCCCAAACTTGTCTATATACACTCCTTGCCCATGTGATGAAGTCGGAAATGGTAGGGGAGATAGTAGAGTAGAACCCTTCATCCTCGATTGCATAGATTTCATTTTCGATTGGAGAAATGAGGTGTGAGCAATCTAAGGTAGATTCATCACTTGTAATCACTAGAACTCCAAGAGGATTCTGAGTGTTGTTGAGTTTACCTCCCGGCGGTATTGGCAATCGACCATCTTCATTCATGTCTTGAAGCACATTCTTCAATTTGTAGCACTTTTCTGTGTCATGCCCCTTGCCCCTATGGTATTCAAAGTACGAGTTCTCGTCCCAGAATTTGGATTTCCTTTCGGGTTCGGGGGTAGGTCCAATGGGTTGGATTTTACCTTGCTTCATTAACCTTTTTAGAGCGTTGGAGTAAGTGTCCCCAAGATTTGTGAATTTCCTTGGTGGGGTACTTTTCTTGGATGGCTCGAGAAGGTTAACTTCGTCGGTCTTGCTAGTAGAGCCGTATGAATGACTCGTTGAGCCTTGGTATCCTCGACCTACCGTTTTGGACAAGAGCCCTTTACGGATGTCATCCTCAATTCTTGTCCCTAGTACGGTTAAGTCCTTGAAAGTTTTGATGTTTTGGTATCTCAAATGATTGGCATAGATGGGTTTGAGATTGTCCACAAATTTCTCCACAAGGGTAGCCTCATCCGGGCGTTCAACTAGTTGGGTACTAGTCTTCCTACACCTACTTAGGAAGTCGGTGAATCCTTCTTTGTCATTTTGGGTAAGAACCTCTAGAGTGCGCATGTTCACTTGGATCTCGGCATTATCCGCATATTGTTTAGAAAACTCGATTGCAGCATCCTCCCAAGTAGCGACCTTCTTATGATCTAAGGAGTAGAACCATTGCTTCGGGATGGTGTCGAGAGATGAAGGAAAGATCCTTAAGAACATCTCGGGTTTGATGCCTTTGATAGACATGTAATCCTTGAAGGCACGGATGTGGTTCAAAGGGTTCTCGTGCCCCTTGAATTTAGGGATATCCGTCATATTGAAGTTGGTTGGTAATTTGGAATTGACGGCCTCATATTTGCGATTGTTCTCCATGTAAATGTCATTCCCCTTAAGGTACATCAATTGCTCCTCTAGGTGTTGGAGTCTTTTCTCAGCTATAGTCATTCCCATGAAAGGATTTTCGTCCCTGGATTCATTCTCGGAGTCATCAACTACTTCATTTTCATGAGGGGGCAACCTCCCCTCTACAGCATAGATACGGACCTCGATGAGCTCAAGGCGGTCATAGACTTGGTCTTGGGTAACTTGCATTTGGGCTAGCGCGGCTAGGATTCGATCATTACCATCTTGAAGTTGGTGAAGGTTTGTTTCACTGGATCCAGGCATCTTGAAAACTGGATAAGAGATCGGCGACGAATCAAAACACGATCGACCATTCCAACACACTTGCTAAAAGAAGAAATGTTTTGACTCGTGAAGTGGGTGTGTGCCACTTGTGTTGAGTGAGCTTTGAAGAAAGAAAAGTTTTTGAAAATGTGTGTCCTAGTCAACTATAGTGTAGTTGTAGGAGTGGACTCAAAGTGAGGTTTTGAAATGGGCTTGTGGCCCGAATTTTGACACGACAAACGGACAGAGTTTTGACCAGATTTTGCGCTAATTGAAGGCCTATTTCGAAATTTTTATTTGAAAATGGGTTTTGATTTTTGAAAAATCGTCATGGTTTTGTTTAGAAAATGGTGATCACGTAAGGTACAAACATTTATACAAGCATTATAACGGGATGCTGAGTGCATTTAAAAGGGTTTTGGTTTAAAGGGTGGGTTGCCATACCGAACCATCAAACCCGAAGTCTGTGGAGAGGCTCGTACCAAACAAGAGTAAGGCCGATTCCTAGTCCATTTCCTCAAGTAGTGAAGGCCCTTGATACAAACAAGAGTAAGCATCATGGTATGGATAACGTCAATCGCTATCCATCCTTAGGCCCAAATAAGAATTAGGACCGTTTAGACGGGACGATTGGTCGAATGGGTTGGGTTGGGCCTAGGAAGGCCGAATAAACGATCTAGAAAGACCGAGTTATGAAAACCGACAATTATCTTGTACAAACTATTCCCTAACCTTGTTCAAGTTTCACCCTTAGCTACACGTAAGTGTATTATCCCCAGCGGAGTCGCCAAACTGTGGACAGCGGGGGCCCACGGGGGCGCTTGGGAGAGAAGAAAAACAAGCGTTTGCATTTTCGTATGGAATCGCCACCAATTTTTATGGGAAATTGGAACCGTTCGAATACCTCGCGTCATGTCAAGACACAAAGTAAAGACATGAACACTAAGCAATCGTTACCCTTAGCATTTTATGTCTAGAATGACTCTCGTGGATGCCAATGAACACGGGTGTTCACAGATATCTGGAGTAAGGGGTGAGGGTACGTATTAGGAAGCTCTTTTGATCGAACACCTAATCCCGCCCGCCTCGATAGCGGCCTCTACTAATGATTAGGGAAGTTATTTATACTCGATATATCGTCGGTTATATGCATGCAATGCAACATCCAAGTTTTAATCCTAACATGTGAACATTAGACTAAGTCGGTTAACAACTAATTAGCAAACAATTGGGTCGAAGTAGGAATTTATGTTCAATTACATGTGAAAACATACAAATGATACAAAGCAATAAGTATTACAACGGATAAAGTTACAATAATGAAAATTACAATAATTACATCGGATTAGGCGATTTATGTCGAAAATACCTTTAAAACGGATAATTTGAGAAAAAGAAATAAAGGAATAAATAACGAACAGATCAGAAGGTGATAATACGAATAGTAGTTAATTATACGTAAGCTAATTAAACTAAGTCAAGGCAAAAACGGAAGTTCAGGGACAGAATTCAACCGAACAAAGTAAGCAGAGTCGTCTCTTGAATAGGCGCAGCAGACGCTGCGTCTGTTCCTGACCTGAATTCTGGCTGTGAAGCCGGAATTGCGTGTTGTTAATATCAATTGGTAAATTTAAAGATCGATTAAATTATTTACTCGGATGGAAGTGATTAATAGGTTATTTACATGTGATTAAGGGCTCATAAAACAATAAAACATGGATGAGACGGATACAAACAAATTAATTACATGGATGAATGATTAATTAGTGACATGGGTGAATGAAATAAACTAAACATGATGAATTAATGACGAACAGACAATAAATGATTTAAAATTTATCAAAGGATCGAATTCCAGAAATTCAATATGAACGAATTGAATTCCTATAACCCGGATTGAATTTAATGACGAAAACCCGCAAATATTGGATTACTTGGGATTTAAGTCGGATTTATGATGAATTATATATGCTAATGAATGATGAATAATATACATGTGAATTATTATGCTATCATATCAGAGGATTAAAGAACAAACGAAACAAAATAAAAAATTTGAACGAATTACAGAGGACGAAGGAAGAAGAAAGGAAGCAGGAACTGCGGCAGCCTCATGAAGAGGCGCAAACAGAATCGCTCCTTCAAGAGGCGCAGCGATTCTTTGCGTCCTTTCTCGACGGTTAGTCTTCTAGAAATCCGTAAAAAGGGTTTTTAAAACATGGTTTAGAAATCGGTTTTAAGGAGGTATTTTCGACATAAACCTTACAATTGTGATACAATAATTAAAATACAATAAATAAAAGAGAGATTTACACCCACAGACTTACATGTTGACGAAACGAGAAGGACTAAGATATCGATTAGTGATGCTCGACGCGAATGCAAAGAAAGTGCCCTCGTAAGAGGAAAACGATTAGTTAATTAAGTTGATTGATTGTGGAGTTGGTCAAATTGGTCGGTCATGCAAACGAGGCTGGTACTCAGAAGGATCCGAGCTTACGTGGTCGAAAGTTCAAGCACGTAGACGCCAAAAAGTAAGAACAAAGGTCTAGAATGCAAAGGGAGAAGAGAAGGGCGGACACTCACGTGAGAAATATGAGGAGCGAAGGCTCCTATTTATACTAATCACGTGAAGGAATTAGGGTTTCGGAGACTCTTTGGAAGTGAATCTCGGAAAGATATGAAAAAGATACGAGAATTACGCAGAAAAGGGCCTGGGAAGAGGCGCAGCAGCCACTGCGTCTCTTGGAAGAGGCGCAGCACCTGCTGCGTCTGTTCCCAAGTGGTTTCCTCCTGCGGAAGAAAGATTTTCGTGTTTAAATTATGGAATAAAGGGATAATTCGGTTTTCCTTAATTTTTAATGTGAATATCACGGGAAATTGTTTACCAAAGAATAAAGATTGTGGAATATTTATAAAAATATGGAATAGAAATATCCGGAACATTCCAGAACATTCTGACTTGGGATTTAACGGTTATCAGAAAATGAAGACGGTTTTAAGCCCGGACTCCAAATGTACTCTAATTACTGTCAAAACGACCGTATCGGGACGTAGATGACAACTAAGAGGTGGACATTAATATTTGAGCAATCACTTGACGATAATCTTACGAACTGTCACAAATCGTTCCGCGTAGCAAACATGCGGCCCAATCATCACCGGGTGGTTTGCGAGAGGTGCAGAAATGAGGTATCTACACTAGGACATCTAATCTCCATGTCTCCTTGATAGGTATAAACCTAGAACATTTGGTCAATCGATCTACAACCACCCAAACCGCATCTTTTCCGCTAGCAGTCTTAGGTAAAGCCATCACAAAGTCCATGGAGATGGACTCCCATTTCCAAAGGTTGACATCCAAAGGTTGTAGCAAACCCCCGGATTTCTGATGCTCAATCTTCACTTTCTGACAGGTAAGACACTTGCTAACATACTCTAGGACATCAATCTTCATCCTAGGCCACCAAAACTGTAATCTCAAGTCTTTATACATCTTGTCACCACCAGGATGAATAGAGTAAGGAGAAAGGTGAGCTTCATCAAGGATCTTCTTCCTCAACTCGGCTACTCTCGGAACATACATCCTACCTTGGTAACGAAGGTATCCATCACTATCCACCACACAATCCTTAGCTTGCCCAAGTTGGATTTTTGCTTGAATGGACTTGAAAGTAGCATCCTCAGATAGGCACGTACGGATCTCACGGTAAAACTCGGGTTCTGCACTCAAGGCACTAAGATAGTCAAAGCCCTTCCCAACAAGGCTTATCCCTAACTTTTGAAATTCCGTGGTAAGTTCATCAGGTAACACACGGATACTGCTCAAAGAGTGACTAGTCTTCCTACTCAAAGCATCGGCCACCACATTTGCTTTCCCTTCATGATAAATCAACTCGGCATCATAATCATTCACCAACTCTAGCCATCTTCTTTGCCTCATATTCAATTCTTTCTGGGTAAAGATACACCTCAAACTCTTATGATCGGTATAAATGCGGCAATGAACTCCAATAAGGTAATGCCTCCATGTCTTCAAGGCATGTACCACGGCGGCTAATTCAAGATCATGAGCAAGATGAAGCGAGGAAAGGAGGTATGAACGGTAACGCTTATGGTCAAAGAAGAAAGGAAATTAGACAACAAGGAAACGCCAGGTACTCAAATCTCAAACAACAACATCAACCTAAGCGGTTCCGAAAACTTCTTAGCAACAAAACTTATAACCACATCACTCCCAAGGATTTCCTCAAAACGCTCATGTTACTTCATCCTAATCTATTCCCTGAAACAGGGTACTCCACTATATGTGTGATTTCACCACTCCAAATCCTCAAACATCCACAAACAACTTCCACAAGATCAAGGTCAAAGTTCCAACAAAGCTATACTCATATCCAACTAGTGTCAACCATGGGTTTCTCAAAATAGTAAAATCCTCAATCAAAGATCCGAATACCAAGCTATAAATTCCCAGAAAGGGTTCCTCAAATATTCCACCATTCAATTCCATCCATTTAAAGTCAAGTACCAAGCACTAGTATCCCAAGACATGTCTCACTACACTTCCCAAGGCTCTCAAATCCCAAACCGAAACAACAAAGCCAAGTTCTATAGCCTTAGTAACAAACGCAACTCACACTTGACAACACAAAATCCACCAATCAAGAATACTCACTTTATCAAGGATCTAGGTCTAAGAATCATTAAGTATGTCTCATCACACTACCTAGGTCTTTCTAACATCACAACCTCTCAAAACCAGGGTTATGGGTTAACCACAAACAATCTCCTCAAAAGTCAAATTCTCCAACCAAGGCCAACATTACTCAAAACAAAGAGTACTATAAAAAGGCGTTAAGAAAAGATAAGCAAGGAACAAAACACAAGTTGGGAGGTACAAGAGTCACTCCTAAGGAAAGAAAAGAGAGTTTAGAAGAAGAAGCGAGCATTAAGAAGTAAAGAGTAAGGCAAGGTACACAAGACTCAAGCATAAGGCATCCAAAGCATCCAACAACCAACATGTGAAATGATAATTACAAATATCAAGGCATAACATAAAACATCCAATAACAACCAATATCACCTCAAAGACAAACCCTCGACCCGAGTCCCGCGACGGGTCATTGGTCAAATCGAGACTGACTGGTTTAAACCTAGTTTGACCAAACTCATTCGGTCAAACTGGCCCAGCTCAGAGTCTTGGCCCATTTTGGCCCAAATCACAACATTCATTACGATATCATTCTCATGCAATATTCCAATTCCTATCATGTGAACACTATCAACATAAAGAAAACATTCCAACTTACAAAATAACTAATTCCACAAAATTCTCGCATAATAAAATAGCATAAATAACCGTCTCACACAAGGGTAAACTTTTCTATAAATTTTTAATCGATAAAACGACGTCATTTACTCATACGGACTCCGAATTGAGTGATTCAAGTGGCTAAACCACCTAATTTTTCGATGCCGTTCAATCTGTCATATTTTTGGAAACATTGGAAACCGTCTCGGTCCGGTACTGACGCGTTCTAGCCAAAACACGGACTTGTCACAACACATAATTCCTCATCCAAATTTGTTCCAAACAATAATATACAAGTGGGTAACATAAATTAAACATAAGCATACTCATCTTACTCCACTCATTCATTTATCAACAAGATCGTCTCAAACAACAACAAACAACAAATACAACTACTATGTGACATTAAATCGTCGAGTAACTCGGAATAGTTACCTTAAGCTAGTAAAGAGACAAGTAATAACTTGAGAAAGCTTCTAAAACCCAAAATTACTCTTCATCTTCAACCACATATGAGTCACCTAACTCATCTTCAAATTCTTCACCTATAAGAACAACAAAAACACAATTATTAAGCTTAAATTCGAAAACCCTAAAAGATGAGCCTTAAAACAAAATTGGGGGAAATGAAAATAAAGCTTACTAGTAGATGAGGATTGAAGAGAGGATTCCAAATATATAATTTTTATGAGATTTGGTGGAGAAATGAAGGATTTATGGTGGATTTAGGGATTGTAAGGAGGATTTTTGAGATGAATTTGGTGTTTGATGAAAGGAAGAGAGAGAGTGAATTATGGAGAAAATGAGAATTGAAAGAGGGGACAATGGAGGGTAGGTGGCCAGCCAAAAGGCATGGGGAGATGGGTCATTTGTTTACGTTTTGGGGTTTGCTTCGACGGTAATTAGAAATATTCGTCGAACGCGATTTCCGAGAATATTAAAGTTCTTAAACACGATTTTACTAAAAGATTAAGTACTCATATGCCCAATATCCAAACTCGTTTACCCAACGACCGTAAGAAATGGGAAAATCCCAATTTTACGACTTTTATCCGAAATCTATTTTATCAAAAGAAAAGTTTTAGATATAGTTTAAATCACTTTTAAACATTTCTAAACTATCAAAAATAATTACATTTCTTCAAAATAAAATAAGATTATATTTTATCAAATAAATTTTATTTCAAATAAATTAATATTAAATTAAAATAGATTAAAATATTACTTTTAAAATATAATAAAGGTCTTCAAATTTACGGGGTGTTACATCAAAATTTGAGTGATGACTAATTTTTGAGTCCTAAAAGGTTAGGATAGTTAACTTGGACTAAAATTTGATTTTAGTATTATTTTATGATTTTAATAAGTTAAAGCTCGCGAATATCCATAAAACCGGTTTATATTTACAATGTGAGTTTAAATAGGGCGATTTAGCACATAACTTGGCATGTTAGATATATATTATAATGCTGCATATTTCTTTGATAAATGTCATATTTCTTTCATACAATTTTGAATTATGTAGTTTTATCTTAGTATGGCCTTAGTTTTAATCAATATTACCCGTAATGTAAGGGAATATTGATTTGGTTGTAATTTAATGTGATCTCGTATCACTTTTATTTTATTTTATTTTATTAGATTTATTTTACAAATGTATAATAGGAAATGCAATGTACATTTTTCTTATTTAATTATTTGTAATTCCGGAGTTTCCTAAAGACGGTGCCATTCGGAAAGGAGTTCCAATCAAGACGGTGTTTATCCTTGGGAGACATGTCACATGAAGATTCAAGGGACCAAAGAAGTTGGTTTCCGAATTTGTAATATAAGATTTTCTATTTTAGGAAAGGCCATACTAGGAAATTTATTTTCTTTATTTGCTTGCTTTATATGTTTGCATGCATTGCCAAATCGCCATAACTTCACATGATATTTTATCGTCTTATCGACTATTGTCAATTATAATTATAGAGTATTCATCGACTTAGTTCACTTAAAGTTGATAGATAATAAATCGACAAGACCTCTCACATATTTAAAATTGAGATTAGCCTTACCAAATAGTAGGACTCATGAATCCCTTTGACATTTGTGGTAGATTCGATTCCCCGGGGTACTTTCATTTTTGATTGGGTAAATGGGATAATAAAACGTTATTACACGCGAAATTTGGTTGGACTCAACGGGATATAAAGACTAGTCTTATGTTCCGGGGCTATAGATGGAATTTATGAAATACATCGACCGAGAGTTCTATAGTAGAATCAATTAAAGAGTTAATTCACCAAATTTATGCAAGTATGGGTTGTATCGGTTTCCCGTGCCCATGTTTGTGTAAATATAGATCTCGGAATCATTTATATAATTTAGGTGCGAGGTCATTATATAAATGCATAATTTTAAAACCCTTGTTAAAAAAAATTTACAAGTAAAATGATAAATGTTAATTGTTTCCTTCATTTCCTTTTTGTAGTCAATTCGATTAATTTGCAATGACAACTCCGATTTCATCCGCTTCCACAAGTGGAACCGCTCCACCACTCACCAATGCTTCTTGGCTCCGATCCTTCATGGATCGATGTAAACTTGAAAAGAATAGGACTAACTTTGCCGATTGGGATGCGCAACTCCGCTTGGCCGCGGAAGGTGACGACAAGCTTCCTTACCTTACCGAAGCCGCTCCCCCTACACCTGTTACTAGGTCATCCGCCGCGGTTAGGGAGTCCTATGAGGCTTACCTAAAAGAATCGGCCGCGATCAAGAATGTCTTGATCTTTTCTATGGAAAACGATCTCCAAAGGAGTGCTATTAATATAGGCACCGCTTATGAGATCTACACCAAGCTTGTGACTATGTTTTCACAAGCTCCTAGAATCATCCAATATGAGGCAGCATCCGCATTCTTTGAGCTCAACATCAAAGAGGGCCAAAAGGTTAGCCTTCATGTGCTCAAGTTGATTGAGCATGTTGAGACGCTCAAATTGCAGGGGTTGAAATTCCCGAACAACTTGTTATTGACCGAGTTTTCCATTCCTTGAATCGCATCAAAGCATATGTTCAGTTTAGGGAAAACCTCTCTCCATGAATTGCACAACTTGCTTGTACAAGCCGAGAGATACATGGGTCTCAATGTGAGTACGACCAAGGATGTTCTCAATATTAATAATAAGAGTAAAGGGAAATTCAAGAACATCGCTAGAAAGGGTAAGAAACCCACTCCCAACAAGGGCAAAGGGAAAGCTATTGGGAATGGCTCTCCTAAGCCCAAAAAGGGTGCTTCTTCTGAGGATAAGTGCCACTATTTTTGTAGAACGGGCCATTAAAAACGTAATTGCTCGAAGTATCTAGGAGATGTCAAAGCTGGACGTGTGACTCCAGTAGGTACTAAATTCTCTAATCTATTGTGTTATTGATATAAATCCCAACTTTAATATTTAGATACAAGTTGTGATTCTCACCCCCTTTAATATAATATAGGGCATGTGAGCAAAGACAAAGGCAAGGAGAAGCAAGCTTGAAGAAGATCTTCAACAAAGGGATGCTAGGGTAGCCACCCATAGTACAAGACCTATGGAAGCTTGGCTTTTATTTTGTATTGTCTTCTTTGTATTATTGTATTTTTACTTGTTGTTTTAGAACTCATTTTGATTTCCTTGTTGGACATGGAAATTTGTTTTATTTCCATTTAGAAAACAATGGTTGTATGAATTTTAATGGCTTGGCTTTCAACCCAAGTCATTCGGTTTATGGAATTTCCTTGTTCTAAAACTTGTCATTATACACCTTTTACATCAAAAACATAAATTGATTTGACTTGAATTGATCATAAAAGAATTACAACGATTGGATCATTGTAATGAGTTCATAAGCAATGAATTTGATTCCCTCTTATACCTTTAAAACTAAATATCACATCTTATTTGACATAAGAAAGAACGATTGTAAAGTCAAATAGAGTTATTTGAACTCAAGATAGGGAATTTTATAAACCAATTGAACGCCACTTATAACTAAGACTTGTAATCACTTACAAGACTCCATACGAGCTATGGGAGGGCTTAAGACCCAAAAATTGTATAAGACATGAATATGAATCCAATCCTTTATCTTATAAAGGTTAGTCTATCTTACTATTAGATTACAACGTCATTACAAGAGGGTCATCTTTTAAGGTCATAATGTGCGATATTTTCTTCATTCACAAGTTTAAGTATCAAATTGTTTGTTGCTTATATAGCTATCTTTCAAGAAAAATAGGTGTATTTTTCAAAACATAGAGTGGGAGAAATTAGCTACAAACTCAAGACTAGTGAGGAGACCAAAAGAAAGCTTCTTAGGTTTCACTCGAGGTGATAGGCTTATCGCGTACCTATGCAAAGATAAATTCCCTAGACACAAATTAATGTAGTAATAGGGGCCGAACACAAGGAAACGGGAATTACGTCGTGAATTGCTATGGGTGGATTTTTATCAAGGTCGATTACGATTTGGGTTTGGTTTGTTTGGTTTGATGATTAATAAAAATTGCAATGTAAATAATATGATAAACGATAGTCTAAAGGGTTCGGGTCACTCATACAAAGGTAAACATATGAACATGATAAACTTGATACTAATAATCTTGTCAATTACTTAGGCTTAAAGATACCCACCTTACGGTATTAGTATCAACCATAGACCGGGTCCTAGAAAAACTCGCGTCCATGACTAGGTCGTCCTACCACACATGCTTAGTCTAATTCAATTCCGTGCCTCTCGACTTTAGAACGAATAAACAAGTTTTAATCTACGACTACGGCCGATAATCAAAGATTAAGCGTAACAAAGCAAACATGTGATGGAAGCAATTGATCAATATTATTATGAACTTTATTTAATCATATTATATGTTTGATTTTGCATGGCTCCCCTAGCCTTTGGACTAGAGAATTTAGCTACTCATACTAAGATGTAAAATGTAAACTAAATTGTAAGAAATGTTGAACATGGTTATACGAATTATACTAATTAGGTGATATAACATACGAAAAGAATAAAGCTAAGTAAATATGAAATACTTGACTATAATAACTATGTGATAACTAAAACAATGATGTAAATTGTAAACTTGTAATAAGAAATATCTTATAAAGGAGGACTTGTATGGAAGAACAACCAACTAATAACTAAAAGATTGAATAACAATTGCTTGAGAATCTCTTAAAATACAAAATGTTGAAAGATTAACTAAGGAATGCTTAAACAACTTAACTTGAAATGAAAACTAATGAGAGAAAACTTATAATGTTTGAGGCTTATTGTAGTAAACTTGGACGTAAAATGGGATGCCTAAAACCTAGGAATACCTCTCCTATTTATAGGAGAGGAGAAGAAAACGTAAGCCATCAATGAGTATGCAACCCCGATCGGGGTTAGGCGGCCCCGATCGGGGTCGTGTGTTCCTCGGTTAATCGCCTTAATTTTTGATTAATTACGTGAGGAATCTCTATGCTTCGTTTTTAATGCTCCTTAATCACCCGGTAATGTTCTAAATTCCTAGCATCCTAAGCTCTCTTGGCATCCAATGCTTGCACCTTAATATGGACCTTCATTTTGGGCTTGACTTTACATTTGGCTTTATTTGTAATTCCTTACTTCAATCCACTAATCTTCATGCAAAACCCAAGCAATCTTCACACACTTAGTCCAATATTTGGCCTTGTTTAGCTTAGTGAACTTGGTGTACAAAATCATAGGAAAAAGCCTCTAAATGCTTAGATTCCTACAAAACCGTAACAAACACAACAATACACCTAGAACACAAAATTAGCTCAAAAATATACTAATTAAAGTATGATAATCAATAGAAACCGAGCTAAAATGAGGGGTAAAAGTATATATAAAATGAACATATCACGAGGCTAGTGAGGAGACCAAAAGAAAGCTTCTTAGGTTACACTCGAGGCTAGTGAGGAGACCAAAAGAAAGCTTATTAGGTCAAACTCAAGGCTAGTGAGGAGACCAAAAGAAAGCTTCTTAGGTTAAACTCAAGACTAGTGAAGAGACCAAAAGAAAGTGTTCTTCAATAAAGATTATGAAGTGGCAGTATCAAGTAATTTCAATTCAATTTTACATAAGAGCCTAATGAACCAATGTGAAGTCTATGCATAAGAGTTGCATGGATAGACACTAAGGGGCCGTTTGGTTCAAAAGGTAGGAATGAATTAAAATGGAATGAGATACCATGAAGGGATGGATTTAGAACTCCATACCTATTATTTATTGTTTAGTTCACTCTAAAAAATAGTATGGAGGGGGAATGGAGTTAGAAACCTGAGTAAGAAGGTGGGTACGTGATTCCAAGGGGTTGGGATGGAATTAAAATCCATCAGGATTCTAACTCCATTCCAAAATGCCCCAACCAAACACTAGAATCACTCAAATCCATTCCATTCCATTCCAACACCCCCAACCAAACACCTCGTAAAGTTGTCTAGAAAGCTAAGTTAAAATGTAACCAAGCTAAGATCCATATCATCATTGCTACACCTCATAGTGTGTATAAGCAAGTTAAGACCAATTTCTAAATAGGTATTTAGAAAAGAGTGTATGTGTGACATAAGCACGAGGTTTTAATTAATGCTTAAAATTGCAATGATCATTTCAATTATGTGATAAGAAAATAGTTTTAATCGATTTGTCGAGAGGCTATAAGTATACATGGATTTAATTAGTGGGAGTCGATATTGCCATGTTAAGACATGAAGATCAGTGGGAGAAATTGTCTTTCATGTTAATGTCATTGAGGATAACATGCTAACACTACCATTAATGAAGGAGTCTTTTTGGTTTTCAATAATCGATGAAAGAAGACATGATGCATTCTAAAATTTCAAATCTATTATGAAGCAAAACGGGCAACCCCACGAAACACCCTTTTACCCGGTTTTGATCCTTCACGCAAAACGAAGCGAAACTCAAAATCCATCTAGAAAAACATGGTGATTTTTGGCACGACTCAATTCTTTAATGAATTTGGAGACCTTTTGGTTAGGAACTTTATTTAAAATAAGGATTCGAACTAGGAAGAAATCCCGAGTTAAAACCGAGTAACAAGTTATTGGTTTTCAACCATTGGCCTAGGTTCGCTTCTACATGGTCCTATTTATTCTAGTAAACAAATCAAGACCATTCTAGGATAATAATAATAATAAGACCTATTTTCGGCCAATAAGGGTCCTCATAGGCTGCTCTTGTCCTTCCCAAGGAGGCTCACATGTCGCTTTCAAAGAAGGTTCAATTGTCACTATCATTCTTACCTTTGTGTAAGACTTTTGTTTGACCCTATGATGGCTGCTCCAAGGCCTTTTTCGGCTGCTATATAGACCAAGGAAGGCTCCGAATTTGGCTTCCCTAGATATCTCAAATGTCACTCTCATTTGTGGAGACCTATGTAAGACTTAGGGAAGAGTTCTTGGCCTATTGTTGTTGTTGTGCATACACGGCTGCCTAGGAGCATATTAGCATCTTTTTCTTTGTTTTCTTTCTTGTTTAATGCTAGCCCTTGGATGTAAAATAGATGGTTAAGATTAGAAGTCTTGGGTACTATATAAACCAAGTCCTTGGTTGTAAAATTTGAGATTTGAGTACATTAAAGAATGAGTAAGAAATCAAGTATTTTCTTCATCAAACCTATTCTTTGCTTAGTGCTTGAATAGTCCTCTTTGTTTAGTGCTTGAGGTTGGACGAGTCCTTTACTTAGTATTGGGATTAGTCTTAGTTTTAACCTATTGTTGTGTATTCGAGTTAAAACATATCTTGTTCAATTTACACCCATCAAAAGGTATTTGTTGAATGCAAAACTGGGCTCATAGTAAATTATTTTTCTTTTAAGGTTCTCTGAATTGAAAAGCCCTCTCGACCGTTTAATTCCCCTTTGTCCGTCCACAATTTCAGTCCTTGTTTCACAATTAGACAGTCTGCTACACTGTTTAAAACCGAGTCCTTGTCCAAAATTTCAAGTCTTAGAGATTTCACTTCAATTGGTTATCAGAGCTTTGGTTAGTATAATACAATTCCATTGTTGTGTTAGTGTCAAGCCTTTGTGAGTTCATCATATATCCTTAACTACATCAAAAACCACAAAAATAGCCATGAGTGAGATAAGTGAAAAGAGAATGATTGGTATTAAACAAAAGTTTGATCGGCTAGAAACAAATGTCGATTTAATCTTGGGATCCATGACTACGTTGATGGCAAATGTCCCTGCACCACCAAGAGGAGGAGGAAGACCACCACCACAACCACCACTGGGCTGAGGTAGATGCTGTGGGTTCATAGGGAAAGGAAGAGAACACGAGGTTGCTCAAAGTGTCAATGAAGGTGAGCCCAACTCGGATTCAGAGGATTCTATGGCCAAAGCTTTCCAACAAGAGCACACCAAGGATTTAAAGGTAGTAATTCCTGATTTTTATGGTAGCTCAAACCCCGATGATTGGTTAGATTGGTTTGAGACCATGGAAAGAATCTTTGAGTTTAAAGATTATTCGGATAGCAAATCTTTCAAAGTTGCAATCTTGAAACTCAAAGGCCATGCTTTTCTTTGTTAAGAGAACTTAAAATTTTAAAGGAGAAGAGATGGTAAGGAACCAATTAAGTCATGGTCTAAGTTGAAGGAGAAGTTTATGAGAAAGTTTGTGCCTAGAAACTACACCCGAAACATGTCTACCACCACAAAATGGGCATCCAAAACAATCCCTCATAAACCCCAACCCAAAACCGAAATGAATGAGCCTATCACCACGAAATTGTCCTCCAAAACAGTCCCCCACCAAGCTCAAACCGAGACCAAGGTCGTTGAAACAAACCCTCAAACCGAAACCACAACTCTTGACAAGGGTAAGGTAGTGCATTCAGGTGATGATGAGGTCCTTGTGTTTAATGAGGATGGGGAAGAAACGGGTCATGTGGAAATGGGTGATGATTTAGCGGAGGCGGATATGGGTCTTGGCTTGGTTACTTGGAAAGCATCTAGTACTCACATTGAGAAGCTAAGTCAAGAAGTGAACAATGTTGGGGGTGTCCATGTTCTCTGTACCGAGGGAGCTTTCAATGGTTTGCAATGTGATTATCCTACTTTCCCTTTTCCAAATTTCACTAATTTGTTTGAGGTTGAAAGTGAAGCTAGTAGCATTGACAAGGTGGCTACCCTAATGCAAGAATTCATGCTAATTGTTTGCTCTATCAAGGGATGTTATATTGTTAAGGAGCAAGTCAAGGAGAGGTTCTCAATCCATGCTCAAACCGAGAAGGACAATGGGACTTGCGAGGAAAGGTCCAAGAGTCCTATGCAAACCAAATTTTTTGATCCCGGAGGTCAAGTATGGGTACATTTCAGCAAGAAAAGGGTCACCAAAAAGTAAAAGAACAAGCTAATGGCAAGTAATGAAGGTCAATGCAAGGTCATCAAGAGAATTGAGTCCAACAAGTGCAAGGTCGATCTTTTGGAAATCCGTGGCACATTTAACCTTGGTGATTCGAAACCATGTCATGATGAGGTCAAGGATGATGATGGCCAGGATTTGAGGACAAATCCCGTTTCAAGAGAGAGGGATTGAAGCAAAACGGGCAGCCCCACAAAATACCCTTTTACCCGGTTTTAATCCTTCACACAAAACGAGGCGTAACTCAAAATCCGTCTAGGAAAACATGGTGATTTTTGGCATGACTCAATTCTTTAATGAATTTGGAGACATTTGGTTCGGAAATTTATTTAAAATAAGGATTCGAACTAAGAAGAAATCCCGAGTTAAAACCGAGTAACAAGTTATCGGTTTTCAACCATTGGCCTAGGTTCGCTTCTACATGGTCCTATTTATTCTAGTAAACAAATCAAGACCATTCTAGGATAATAATAAGGCCTATTTTTGGCCAAGAAGGGTCCTCATAGGCTGCTCTTGTCCTTCCCAGGGAGGCTCACATGTCGCTTTCAAAGAAGGTTCAATTGTCACTATCATTCTTACCTTTGTGTAAGACTTTTGTTTGACCCTATGATGGCTGCTCCAAGGCCTTTTTCGGCTGCTATATAGACCAAGGAAGGCTCCAACTTTAGCTTCCCTAGATAGCTCAAAAGTCACTCTCATTTGTGGAGACCTATATAAGACTTAGGGAAGAGTTCTTGGCCTATTATTGTTGTTGTGCATACACGGCTGCCTAGGAGCATATTAGCATCTTTTTCTTTGTTTTATTTCTTGTTTAATGCTAGCCCTTGGATGTAAAATAGGTGGTTAAGATTAGAAGGCTTGGGTACTATATAAACCAAGTCTTTGGTTGTAGAATTTGAGATTTGAGTAAATTAAAGAATGAGTAAGAAACCAAGTGTTTTCTTCATCAAAACCTATTCTTTGCTTAGTGCTTGAATAGTCCTCTTTGCTTAGTGCTTGAGGTTGGACAAGTCCTTTACTTAGTGTTGGGATTAGTCTTAGTTTTAACCTATTGCTGTGTGTTCGGGTTAAAACATATCTTGTTCAATATACGCCCATCAAAAGGTATTTGTTGAATGCAAAACCGGGCTCATAGTAAATTGTTTTTATTTTAAGGTTCTCTGAATTGAACAGTCCTCTCGGCCATTTAATTCCCCTTCGCTCGTCCACAATTTTAATCCCTTGTTTCACAATCAGACAGTCCGTTGCACTGTTCAAAATCGAGTCCTTGTCCAAAATTTCGAGTCTTTGAGGTTTCACTTCATATTATGATATAGGGAAATTTAAATTGGCACTGGGATAAGTATCTTATGATGATAAGATTCTTTATCTGTTTAATATCAACATAGGTTGAGGAGGTTATTCATTTTGATGAAAGTGGAATTACTTTGAGAGAGTCATAGTCAGTCACTGAACCCCATGAGTTGTTGTTCACATGGAATCGATTGCTAATGTTTCCGCCATTAGAACGATCATGTATGCCAATATATGCACATGTCATGATGAATTATATGCTTGGAACATAATGAGTCAATTACAAGTTATTTCATATGAAGGTCATTTGAAAGCCTTCAAGAACATCCGTTATAAATTCCTGAGAAGGAATGAGGATTTGTTCTTGTGTTTGGATAACATACTAAGTTATGTGTTGAAGGGTTACACAGACTCTAGTTTCCAAACCTATAAGGATTTATCGAAATCCTAGGCTAATTTTATTGACTCAGGAGTATGTGACTAGAAATTTATTTCAGAATCAACCATTGCAAATTCAACAAATGGAGTCTGAGTACATTGTGATAAGGTGGTTCATAAAGGGACTATAGGTAGACCCTTCCACCAAGTATTTTATCACAGGTTATATGATGATAGTGGGAGCATCTTTCAAGTTAAAGAGCCCATGTATATGAAGAAGTCTAGACATGTACTTAGAAAAGTTCATGACATTAGAAATGACATTGAATAGAAGGAAATAGCAATTCATAAAGTTGGACCAACTGGATACATGGTATATCCACTAACCAAGCTTTTATTGCACCTTGATAAGTGTAAAATATACACTATAGATTATAAGATATGAATTAGTAATAAGGTATTGACTATTCATATGTGATAATCGCATTTATCGTTTGAGTTTCTTAAACTCATCTATTACTTTGTTATATCCAAATAGGTTGTTGAGACAACATTGAACCCTATTAAAGTGAACTGGATTAACATAGTAATTGCCCCTAGTTACTTATATGAGGTGACGTCTCTAAGTGACTAGAGTGTGAGTCGACTGATGGCAAGTTCAAGTGCCATAGGGTCATAAGAGATGACTAGTCGATCACATAGACAGATTGTGAGGGACACTCTCTCAGGCAGTGACCGCTTATAGAGTTCTGGTAATTCATATAGCCTGGTCGTGGCAAGAGCTACTATAGTATTCTTTTGAGTCAATTCTTTGACTAGAGACTGTTCGCCAAAGTTGGCACAATTTCTGAGTGACTTTAAATTATGCTCTATGACTTTCGTAAATGAGGTCAAATGGGCATCTTTTGGGTCATTATGAGTTATGGCTAAACAAAGGGAATAGTGCAATAGGAATTTTCCATCCCCTTGTCAAGGTTATTTAAAAATCTCAAGGCCACTCGAGGAATAGTTAACTGAAAATGCGTGGCCACGCTCGGAAGGTGTCTACAGTAGATAATTTCGGTCAGACAGTTACTCTCCAGATCAAGGAAACCACTCTAGATATGATCACTTGCAAGGACGGCCTGCAAGACACCTTGCATTGAGTGGGAGATTGTAATAGGACAAGAGAATTGGTGACGCACACTTGTCTCGGACAAGTGGGAGATTGTTGGAGTAAGTGTCCTCGACAATACTGCGATCACATTATTAAAACTCATGATAAGAATACATGAAGGGATGATTCATTTTTATACGTCAATTGATCAACATTAATCAGTAATAATTGGCTGACTAGAGTTTTTGACATTACTGTCGTTTGACGGTGGTGATCAGGATCCCTTAAGGTCACACCTAAAGGACGATTCCCTTAATAGATAAATTAATTAATTGTATGTTGATGCGGATTAATTAATTTCTTAAAAATTGAACAATTTACATATGTGAGTGAGAATATGAATTTTATTGTAATTCGATTAAATGAGATTCGTTTTAGTAAATAAAATGTTTTATATTACTAAAACTTTGTTTATGAAACAATTAAATTAAGAATAATCGGTTAATTATAATTACAATGTGTTGTACATTATATTAACATAAGCCATTTTATACATTTGTAATTATCAATTACTAGTCAATTGTTATATATAATTGTATTAATATATGTAATGATATTTAATTGTTAAATATGCATTAATATTATTAAATAACATGTTACATGTCACACATTATATGACAAAATGGCAATTGACAAAAATAAAATGGACTCCATATTATCTATATGGATCGGGTTTTTAGAGGAAATAAAGGTGAATTGGTTAATTATTTTTTAATTAGAGAAAACACAATGATTAACCTATAAGATTAGACTACACCCTAGTTCTTTTGATAAGAACAATTCTAAAAAGTTGAAGAGCATGCATTGGCTCTATGCCACCCCCCCCCCCCCCCACACACACACACACACACACACACCGGTTTTCCTCTCCTCTAAATGAATAAGAATTCTTCTTATTCTCCATTATTCATTCTTACATTTACATAGAAAATCTCTCTTACTTCTCTCATCTCTCTAAAATTAAGTTTTAGAAAAATATTGTTCAAAAATATTATATTTAGATTACTAAAGATAGTAATATAAATAATAATAAGATTATTTTTAAGGTTTCTAATTAATATATCTAGTTAATATATAATTAGAATTAAGGGGTTGTCTTGTTGGTGCCATCAAGAGGAGGATCTCTACTATTAGGATTTTGGAGGATCATCCATTAATTTGTAGCTCAAGAACAAGTGAGATTGAGTCCTCACTTGTGCCCTAAAAACCGATTTCTACTAATGTAAGGAACTTTATTCTTATTTTTCTACTTATATTAAGTTATGCATGCACTAGATCAACATCTAATTTATGAGATATTTAGATCTATAATTAAAGAGTTCAATTAGAGGGTTATTGAATCCTTTCATAGCGGAACAAGAGGACCTTTTTATTACCCTGCAGACCGAATTTATGCTGACCTTTGATCATAGATTGGATTCCTAGAAAACCATGGTAAACCGACTGTCCTAGTTGTCCCTCTCTATCTGTTAATCTCTCTAAAGTTTAGTCCTTGTTCCCTTTTTCTCTCTTCCTTTATACCTTCGTAGTCTAGAACCAAAACAATCAAACCCCCAAAAACGGATACTTAGACAGGCTTAGTTTAGCTTACATTATTTCCATCTCCCCGTGGATTCGATACCCGACTTGCCTCTACTACATTTTATAGAGACCGGTTGGTTTTATTTTTGATAGGGTTGCGACAGCCGTGTCAACTATCTTTTACAAGCTCAAACTCCCCCAAACCCATAGACAAAGCATGGCCTCTAAACACAAAAGAGTGTGTTGCCCCAGAGTCAAACAAAACAAAAGATTGTGTATTATGAACAAGAAAGGTACCATTGTTGTTTGTCCATCATAAAGAGCTTCTCGCTGCTTTTCTAACCTCCACCCTGGACCGAGGTGTTAGAAGTAGTCGGCTTAGCTGCCGAGTTCTGAGTCACACTGTTGTTCGGGCACTGATAAGATCCTCCACTGTTGCGGTTGAAGCCGCCATTGTTGTTGTTCAGCCCTCCACGGTTACCCCAAGACCCAGATGGCTTGTTGCTAGCAAAGCTCTGACTCGAAGTCTGCGAGAAACTTCCCTGATAAGCCCCTGAAGCTCCTCCAACTCTGGCACTGGTACAGTCGTACCTCTTGTGACCTATTCCCCCACGGTTGAAGCAAGTGAGATTGGATTTGTCACTAACACTCCGACCACCACCCCTTCCCCATGCTCGAGATCCCCCAGAATACCCAGATCCTCTCAAAAAGGCTCTAGACTGACCATAGTTTCCCTTCTTGTGGCTCGACTGATTGCCACTCTCACTTTCTGCTTTCCTCTTTTCAGTGGTGGTTCTCTCTGTAGCCTCTTTGGATAAATCCACCAACCTCTCAGCTTGCCCATCCCTCATGTACACATCTATCAGATCAATGATAACCCCGGCTGGTAACTTATTCATGATCTTGGGTGCCAACCCTCTCTTGAAACGAAGAGCTAAACCCCGCTTCCCCAGCTGCATGTTCTCATCATAACGTGACAACTCAAGGAACTGGTGATAGTACTCCGTAACCGTCATGTCGTTAGTCATGGTGAAAGAATCAAACTCGGATATCAACTTGTGACGGATGTGTTCCGGCACGAATTGCTCCCTCATGACACACTTCAGACCTGCCCACGGTATAGCAACAAGCCCCTCATCTCTGTAGTATGCCCTGACATCTTCCTTCACGTTTTGCCACCACACAGCAGCCTCACCCCTCAGGTAGTACACTACCTGCTCAACAGCTAACTCCGGCGGACACTTCATAACTTCAAGAAGACTCTCCATCTCACGGTGCCAGTTATCAAGCAGCTTAGGTTCTCCGGTGCCCTCATAAGTAGATGGGTTGAAGCGTGCGATGATAGTGCTTAGGTGGGTAGCATCCGCCGGTTTCTCCGCCCCCTTACCCACATTCTTAAGAGCCTCAAGGAGTGCATCCTGCTACTCGATCATACAGGCCACCTCATTCGTGGTCATCTCAGATGCTTGGATATACGCGGCTGACCTCTTTGGCGGCATTTTGAGCTGATAAGAAGCAAAGAAATGTAAGCACATAGCCTACGGCTTAAAATAAACATGACCCTCCGCCAAAGAAGCACTCAGCCGAGTATGGTGAGATACTCGGTCGAGTATGGACTACTCGGTCTAGTATTGCTAATACTCGGTCGAGTATTCAACTCCAGTAGCCAACATCAGAAACACAGAAAACATACTCGGTCGAGTATGGGTGATACTCGGTCGAGTATGCTCTAATACTCGGTCGAGTGGTCACAACCAGTAGCTATTGCTACGTACACCCCAAACAACACTCGATCGAGTGCTTGGTTACTTGGCCGAGTATCCCCTACTCGGTCGAGTACCCGCCCTAGTCGGCCGAGTCATGCTAAAAACGAACGGTAATTATCGTAAACATACTTAACAAGCTTTTCTATCAAGAGATACACATATATACCACTACCCCTTTTTTTAAAGCCACGTAATAAACAGGTAACATGCGCAACATATTTCATGCTCAAGATTTATCATGTATGAATTCACAATTCACCTTTCATATATTACCATATTCCAACACTTTCACTATTCAGCCAATAACTTCCCAAGATTCAAGTTATAGATATCACAAACACATGACTCAACATACAACAGTTTCCCCCCATGTGACCGGCATGAGATCATAAGGGCTTTAATGCAACTTCGGGACGTCGCCCAAGTCTTTGCGGTAGCTCCAAACAACTCTCCCCGGGTTCATTTTATTTAGACTCTCTAAGTTCATTGGGTTCATTAGTTTTAGGTGCCAGAATCGTTGCTCTGATACCACTTTGTGATACCCCCACATACCAAGGTGCCTTACCAGGACCACCCTAGCATGAGAGACCATCACCATCTCGGTTGCCCGAGATTAGTATATCAAAGTTAACAATCCAAACATAATTATTAAAGTATAAATGATTAAAGTTTGCAGGATCCAAATCCAAAACCCAAATACTACTATGAAAGTTCAACAACTAAGACTGCATGCTAAATCTCTTGACAGCGGAAACTAGACTCGAGTGATGACTCCCTACGACGGTGCAATAGCTAGTGAACATCATCACCTGTCACAATCTGCTCACTATCCCCGAATGGATCGCCACAGATTTTACAAAACAACAATGGGATCAGTTACTGTATAATCAAAATAAGACAAGTACAAAAAGGCAAGTTGCTGATCATCATCCACCTCCAACTCCCGAACTCACATAGTAACTGACTACACACCAAAGTGTGTAGCCCTACCAGATTACCCATCGCAACAGGTAATCCTCACCGCCAGTGAAGGACCACAACCAATCCCCACCTAAGCCCCGCTCATCAACGAGTGATAACCCTGTTCATTAATGTGCACATCCCCTTCTGTGGCGGATTCCACAGAGGGAGAAACTAGGGCGTGAAGCCACTCCCGCAAGTGACTCCACTCAGCCGAGGACGCACCTCACGAACATCATCAACAACCATCACAACAACCACACCAACTTCACACTCCAACAGTGATCAACAGATAATCAATCGTACACAATACAAACATAATCTTAAATCAATTAATAGTAAACCGAGTAGGCAAACCCTACCTTAGCACAACTGCAATGAGACACAAGCAAAGCAATCTAGAACGGCTTCTCTACGAAGTCCTCACCTAATAACAATCATATAAACTCTAATTATCATATGCAAAACCCTTTTCCCCCAAGTCACAATTCAAAGCAAACCCTAAAAGATTAACCAATGGAACTAATGAAATTAAGGACTTACCAACACCGACGATAAAATGAAAGATGAAATAACTTGTTAACAATCCACGCACTTGAGAGAGATTTGCAGAGGATTAGAGTTACGTTGAAATGTTTAGGTTTTGAGAAAATAATTAGAAACTGTTAATTCACGATTATATAACTCAAATCCTTTCTAAATCAAACCACGTAAATAACACCCATCAGACCGGATACTCGGTCGAGTATAGAGTATACTCGGCCGAGTATCCTCTAATCGGTCGAGTATTCCCAAACTCGGCCGAGTATTCCTGGGCAGTGAACTGTCCAGAAACACACGACACCCTTACTCAGCCGAGTAAGCCATATTCGACCGAGTACAGACTTAGGAAAACCGTAGTATTACAGGGACCACAGTCGTACCCACCTAAGCCCCGCTCATCAACGAGCGATAACCCTGTTCATTAATGTGCACATTCCCTCTTGTGGTGGGTTCCACAGAGGGCGAAACTAGGGCGTGAAGCCACTCCCGCAAGTGACTCCACTCAGTCGAGGACGCACCTCGCGAACATCATCACCAACCATCACAACACCAACTCCAATCCAACAACAGCAGATAATCACAATATCAATCGTACAACAATTACAACACAATCTTAAATCAATTAACAGTAAACCGAGTAGGGAAACCCTACCTTAGCACAAACTGAAATGAGACAATCAAGCAGGCTAAAATGGCTCCTCTACGAAGTCTCCACCTAACAACAATCACATAATACCAATTACAATATGCCAAAATCCCCTTTCCCCCAAATCATAAACTAGGGCAAAACCCCAAAAGACAAACTGATGAAATCCATATAATCATAGGCTTATCGACACAATCGATACAAGGAAGGATGAACAAGACTCACGGAGATCCACGCACTTGAGAGAGATTTGGAGATGATTATAGTTTTGTTGGGAGTTTAGGTTTTGTTAAAAGTGATTAAGAAACTGAAATCCACGTTTATATTACTCTAATCCTCTCTAAATCAAACAGCGGGAATAAACATCGTCAGACCGGATACTCGGTTGAGTATACAGTATACTCGGCCGAGTATCCTCTACTCGGTCGAGTATTCCCATACTCGGCCGAGTATTCTTGGGCAATAATCTGTCCAGAAACACACGACACCCTTACTCGGCCGAGTAAGCCATATTCGGTCGAGACTTAGAAAGTCGTGGTATTACACCTAAAACCCAAATCTAATTCAAATCCACATTTTTTAAGGGAAATTTCAAACGTAGTTGCTCTTTTATGTACAACTTTTACTTTTGCATGTACAATTTTTCATTTTGTTTCCAAATATTTTCCCTCCCTTCCTTAATTTTCTTTGTTATTTTCTCATAAAACGCAAGTATATTTCTCTCAGATTCTTCAATTATACAACGGAATATATTTTAATTTCTCATATCGAACAAGTAATTACTTCGTTTTATCAACAAAATAAATCAAAATCTCGAGGGACTAATTTGTTTTAATTACTTTGTCATTAATTAAGGTTTTAAAATTTGTAATTAGGGTTGTCATTGGAAAGGGCGGTGGTGGTGAAGAGGGAAATACTTTTGGACTTTTGCATGAAATGATCTTAATATTAAAATTCAAAGTACGAGTAATGACGTTAAATTGTCCATGCATTAATTAATTCAATACTAAATTAACCAATTCACTGTTACAGAAAGTGCTTCGAAAGGCGTCGGCTCCCTTCTTGTTGACAGCGGACGCGCCTTTAGCTGAAGCTACTTTTGCTTTCGACTCGGATTTGACAAGAATCTCATTTTTTGAGTGACTTTTGCAGTCTTCCGCACTTAATCGACTTGAAGTTTGGGTAATAGTAATTTAAAGTACACATCTTGCGAATGATTTCCTCTTGATTTTATGGATTATGCTCACTAACCTCATGCTTCCAATTTACTCCTCTATTAACTCATGTAAAAGTTTATCAGAGTATGATTTTAGTAGCTCGACTAGTGTAACACCCGTGAAAATTCACGAGGTTGTTTATATATTTCAAAAATTAAATTTATTTATTAAATTTGTGAAATGAATGTAGTGAGTGTAGTTAATTATTAAAAATATATATTTAATACGTTAATATATACTCATATATATACTTTGAGTGTAATTTTTTAAAAAAAAAATTAAAAGGGAGTAAGTTTTAAAAGGTGTATTTTAAAAGAGAGTTATTGATAACTTACTCTTAAAATTATGATTAAGTTAAAATTTAAAACATAATTATAAAACAATTAGTCTTACTTAAGACCATGAGTATCCGTCTTATTAATAAGACGGGTCATTTTGATACCAAATTGTAAATATGGGCTAAGCAATAGGCAAATGGTTTGGCAGTTGACATTAAATGTTAATATAGGTGTGGGGCTTCTTATAGTAGGCATGCAAACCTATGAAGAGACACACTATTTATTTTTTCAAACTTTAACTTGCCACACTCAACATTTCACATCATTTCTCACTCTTTCATTTCTCTCTCCCTCTTTCACTTCTCCCTCTTCACTCTGGAAAATTAAAAAATTATCTACCAAACAATTCATTCATAAGATCATACACAAAACTCTAATATTCTACAAAATCATCTACCAAAACCGTCTAAAAAATCATCTACATTTTTCTAATAATAGCAAAAAAACACCATCCAAGAAGAAGATGAAGATCTCACATGTAAATATTGAAGATAAAAAGGTAATCTTGTTATTTGAAAATAATTTAATTAATGTTATATGCTACCATTTACAAGTAAAAATTTAATTTGGAAGTTTTTAATTAAAGATTAGTTATTTTGTGGTGAACTATGTTACCATTTTTGTTTAATATAGCAACAGGATTACTTATGGTAACAATTTTTTGTGCATGATATAAGTTACCATTAAAATGCTAATATATAATTTATCATTTATGTGATCATTTATGCTGGTTATGAAACCATTTTTGTAATGTCTTTGTAGATTTTATTGAATTGATTGATATGTTATCATTGTCATGACGATTTAACCATTATCATGATGATGTTACCATTTATGTTCAATATGTCTTCACCTTGTTGATATTTATTGATATACTTTTGGATTATAAATGTTGGTAACATATTGTATAATTAGGTGAACATATTGCTTAAATCTAATATTGAAACTGATAACTGACAACATATTGATTAACTAAATGGCAACATATTTATATTGTTTAAGGTTAATCTTTAGTGATTGAAATATGTTAACATATGCTACTGAAATGCGACACTTGTGACGGTGACAATGGTAACATGTTTATAGAAGACTACAATGGAAACATAAATGATAACATGATATATTGAAGTGTTAACATAATGTGCTTTAAATGGTAACATATGCAATAAGTAGATTTTTATTTTCTTATTTAACGAATTTTTTTCATTAATCAAGTTTTTTAAAGTGGTTAATTATTAAAACGTAAATAGTGACATGTTATACCGTAATGGAGACATACTCTATACTGAATATGTATTTTGATGTGTTTTCTGGGGTTTGGGTAAATCCGTGTTTATTGTTTGATTTTCAAGGTTTTATTTTTCGGGTTTGTTGTTTGATTTTCTTGGTTTATTTTATTTTTTTAGGTTTGTTGATTTCTTTGTTTTTTGTAGAGGGTGGACGAGAACCAAATGTGGTTCAAACAAAGGCGAAGATGATGCCGACGAACAGTTTGAAGATGAAGATGATGTCGATGAACACCAATTTAAAGGTTGTAAATAATCAGATGAAAGCGGATTTGATTTAAAGTGTGAAAATTTTTACATATTTAACAATTATGTCAAACAAGTATAAAAGTGTAATATGTCACCATTTTAATGGTTGTAAAATTTATACCAATGTTGTTTAAATGACGACATATATATTGGACAACTATACAGACATTGTAATGATTTTATATATGTAACCATTTGTGGATTACATGTTACTTGAATGGATTTTTATCATTATATTGCTTAAATGGTTACATATTGAACAATTCTTTCAACAAGTTTAAAAATGTAATTTCCTACCATTTTAATAAGTGTAAAATTGATAGAAATGTTATTTAAATGGTAACATATTGGACAATTATACATACATTTAATGAATGTATATATGTAACTATTTGTGGAATACATGTTACTTAACTGGTGTTATTGATTATATTGCTTAAATGGTTACATAGTGAACAATTCTGTCAACAAGTACAAAAAAAAGTAATATGTTACAAATTTATAACTATACAAATTTACAAGTAAAAATCTTATAAACACAACAACTAGGACTACATAAAATGAGTTTTTTGGGTTTTGATGAATATGTATAGAAGATGTTGACAGAAAAAAGGATATAATGTTACCAATAACATAAAAAGACAAATATTTCTTAATGTAGTTACAAATAGTCTAAATAAGACTACATAAATGGAAGAATTATTTTGGTGTAATAATATGTGTCCATTAAAAACATATATGACACTATTTTTAATTTCTGAACTTGCATTTTGAACAATTAGTTATATTTATAGCAAACATGTTCCCACAGAAACATAATATGTGACCAATTATGTAATAAGTCGGATTAATAGTAATGTGGTTACAAATAGTGCAAATGAGACTACATAAATAGAAGATTAATTTGAGCTAATATGTACACACTAAGAACATATATGAGATTATTTTAAATTTTTGAACTTGCATTCTGAACAAGTAGTTATGACATATATGTTGATACAAAAGCATAGAATGGTACTATATATATATATATATATATATATATATATATATATATATATATATATATATATAGAGAGAAAGGATCATGTAAGTCCACCTTTTTTGGTTGAGTCCATAAGTCCTAATATAGGCCTTTGGATCTAATAGATGAGTGGTGGAGATTAAATTTAAATGGATGGTCAAGATTAAAACCAACCAAACCCTAATTGTCTCTCCCATTTCTCTCATTTCTCCTTCTCTCACATCTCACTCACTTCTCTCTCTCACCTTTCTCTCCTAAATTCGGCCGCCCACCAGGCCACCACCGGCCACCTGCGCCGTCCTCGCCACCACCATATCGACACCACCACCACGCCATATTCCTTTTCTCCCTCTTCTTCGCCGCAGCCCTCCCCTCCCGCCACCATATCATTTTGTCCTCTTTTTTTTTTTCGATTTGAGGCTTGGTCACGCAGTCCTCCACCGCCATCTCCGTCTTCTCCCTCTCCTCCCTCATACCCACCACGTCCGCGCCTCCTTCCCTTCTTATTTTTTTTTTTTTTTTTTTTCAGATCTAAGATTAAAAGCTTTTGGTGTTGTTGTTGGTTGTTGCGTTTTTAATGGCGGTGGGGGCGTTTTTGCGGCTGGTGGTGCGTAGGGGTAGGCCGGCTCCCTCTTCTTCTCTCTTTTTTTTTTTTTTTTACTATATGGTGGTGTTATTGGTTGTTGCGGTTTGGAGGTGGAGGTGGTGGTGGGAGTGAGTTGGTGGTGCGTGGTGGGTCTGCCGCCTTCTCGTTCTCTTTTTTTTTTTTTTTTTTTTTTTCAGGTCCGAGATAATAAGAGGTTGATGTTGTTGTTGGTTGTTGCGGTTTGGAGGTGGTGGTGCTGTGGTGGTTGGGGTATGAGGTGGTTGGATGGTGGTTATGGTGAAAAAAGATTTATTAGTATAAAGTTACAATTCTGATGAGTAAAGTTACAATTTTACGGACTAGAGTTACACTCGTAAGTCAATCTATATAGACTAAATTTACAACTTCAGACTAAAGTTACAGTCTTGAAGGACTAAAGTTACAACTTCAACGACTAAAGTTACGACTTCAAAGACTAAAGTTACACTCGGAAAAGTATATAAATTCAAATTTATACATAAAAATCACCACATGACTAAAGTTACATTTTTCACGGCTAAAATTACACCTCAAATGACTAAAATTACACTCATAAAAGTATATAAACTCAAAGTTTTACATACAAACCACCATATTACAAAAGTTATAACTCCGACGACTAAAATTACACTCCCAATGACTAAAGTTACATTCGTAAGACACTAAAGTTACATAGATTTTTGTTAAAATTACATAAATTTTAATTTACAAATTCAAATTTGTGTATATAAGTTGGCCTTAAAAGATAAGATACACTTACAAATCATTAAATGGCTAAAGTTACACTCATAAATCAGTAAAGTTACACTCAAAAATGATTGGCTAAGAATGGGACTTAGGGACTCAACCAAATTTGTGGACTTACCTGAACCTATCTCTATATATATATATATATATATATATATATATATATATATATATATATATATATATATATATATATATATATGGGGGGAGAGAGAGAGAGCAGTTCTAGTAAGTCCACCTAAAGAATTGAGTCCATAAGTCCTTATTTATGCCATTGGATCTTGGAGATGCATGGTTGAGATTGAAACACAAAAATCACACTTAACACTAATTAATTGCATTTTCTCTCTCTAGACTTAATTAAACATGCACTAATCTATTATCCCACTCACTTAAAACTAATCTTTGTTCTTCTTATGTTTTTAACTTTTTACAAAGTTTATGACACTTTTACAAGTATAACTTCTGTGTTATACGAGTATAACTTTAATCCAAAATAGTATAACTTTACACTAAAATGTGATTTTGACGAATAATTTTTACTTTTTGTAATTTTAAGACAAATTTACGACATTTCAGTATTTTTTTGAGTATAACTTCCGTGTTATACGAGTATAACTTTAATCCAAAATAGTATAAGTTTACACTAAAATGTGATTTTGACGAATATTTTTTACTTTTTGTAATTTTAAGACAAATTTACGACATTTCATTATTTTTTTGAGTATAACTTCTGTGTTATACGAGTATAACTTTAATCCAAAATAGTATAACTTTATACTAAAATGTGATTTTGACGAATATTTTTTTACTTTTTGTAATTTTAAGATAAATTTACGACATTTCAGTATTTTTTTGAGTATAACTTCTGTGTTATACGAGTATAACTTTAATCTAAAATAGTATAACTTTATACTAAAATGTGATTTTGACGAATATTTTTTACTTTTTGTAATTTTAAGACAAATTTACGACATTTCAATATTTTTTTGAGTATAACTTCAGTGTTTTACAAGTATAACTTTAATCCAAAATAGTGTAACTTTATACTAAAAAGGGATTTTGATGGATTTTTTTTTGACTTTTTGTATTTTTACGACAAGTTTACAACATTTCAGTATTTTTAGAGTGTAACTTTTGTGTTTTACGAGTATAACTTTAGCCAAATTTATGCAACTTTAGTTCTTTTTGATAAATTAATGGAATTTATTTAATTTCAAGTCAAGTTTATATAATTTAGTCCTATTGTATCTTTAGTCAATTTTGTATAACCTTTGTCCAAAATTGTATAACTTTAGTCCAAAATTGTATAACTTTAGTCCAAAATTGTGTAACTTTAGTCCAAAATTGTAACTTTAGTTCAGCTTTAAATTCATATTTGAAACCAACACAATAAGAAGACGAGATTGAAGTTGCACATATTGCCATTGAAGTTGCACATAATGTCACTGAAGTTGCGCATAATGGGCATTGAAGTTGCACATAATACCACTGAAATTGTGCATAATAGACATTTTTTTAATACTTCATATTTAATAAATTTTAAAATTAAATCAACAAATTATATATATATATATATATATATATATATATATATATATATATATATATATATATATATATATATATATATATATATATATATATATATATAAATAAACTAAGATATGAAAAGAAAATAACAAAAAGATCTTAAAATGTCATGATTCGCCAAAAAAAAATAACAATGAAAAAAAAAATTGTTACTAAAATTTCAAAAGTAGATCTGAAAAATTCAAAATGATAGTATAACTTTTATAGTATAACAAATTGAGTAGTATAAAATAGATCTGTAACTTTTATATTTTATGAGTATAACTTTAGCTCATAATGATATAACTTTTGTGCTAAATAGTATAACTTTAATATTTGAAGGGTATAACTTTAGTAAATATGAAAAAACAATAGGAGATAAAAGTGTGTTTTTAACCAATAAAACCAACTTGATCTCTAGATAATGAATCTAAACTATACGAGATTAAAAAATTTAACTAAAAAACAAATCTGAAAAATCAAAAAACCTTTTTTAAGGGTGTAACTTTCGTCATAAATAGTATAACTTTAGTTGTAAAAAGTATAACTTTAGTCGTAAATAATGTAACTTTAGTCGTAAATAGTATAACTTTAGTAGTAAAGAGTATAACTTTAGTCAACAACACCACACAACATTCATCCTCATCATCATTTTAAAAGGAATTTAACAAAAAAGACATGGATCTGAAAATTTAACAAAAAACAAGTAAATAACAAAAAAAAAGAGAAAATAGCAAAAAAAGCCACCTTTTAAAATAAAACAAATAAACTGATGAGTCATGCATTAAGTTCAATACTAGCATTCATCATCATCATTTTAATGTTTTAATGGTATAACTTTAGTCGGAAATAGTATAACTGTAATGTTTCAAGGGTATCACTTTAGCAGTAAATAGTGGGACTTTAATGTTTCGATGGTATAACTTTAGTCAAAGATAGTATAACTTTAATGTGTCAAGGGTATAACTTCAGTAGAAAAAATTGTATAACTTTAATGAAATACAAAACAAAGATAATCTAAAAAAAAATTAACAAAAAGATCTGGAAAAATGTAACTTATAAAAATGAAATCTGAAAAATATAAATTTAAAAAGAAAATCAGACCAAAACACCACCACCGCAAACACCTCACTGCCGCCATCTCAGCCCCGATAACAACAACACAGTCATTTTTTTTAAAGATAGATCTGGTGGCGGCAGCCAGGAACCCCACCACAAACCAAACCCGACACACCCACCTCACCAAACCCGACACACCCACCTCACCAACCTCACACAACAACCCGACACACTCTTAACCTCGACACACCCCTAACCTACCAAACCCGACACACCTCTATCCACGACAACCTCACGCAACAACCCCGGCCTCGACAACCTCCCCAAACACCTCACCACCACCAGATCTCATGTCCTCCTTCCCTGACAATCGCACGCAACCCAACACGCAACAACCACGACACCAGAACAATCCCGACACACGCCGCCAACACCAGCCTTCTACCAGTCGTCGACTACCATACCTAGTTTTCGTTTTTTTAGTTTTTTTTTTTTTTTAATATTTTAGATCTCCCTTTGTTTGTTGTGGTGTTTTTTATGGTTGTTGTTGATGAAGGTGTTAGTCGGGGTTATCTTTTGTTTTTCGGATTTGGTGGTTATTTTTTATTGGTGGTGGTAGGTTTTTTTTCATATCTGGAATTGTTTTGTAGTGGTGATGTCATGGTGAAAGGAGAGTGGTGGTGGTCGTGGTAGGGATGGTAGGACGGTGGTGTTGGTCGTGGTAGGGATGATAGGGAGGTTGGGAGTGAAGAAAGAGAGAGAAAGGAAAAGGGAACTAATGAGATGTGAGGATGGAGAGAGAAGTGAAATATAGAGTGTGTGAGGGATTCTGAGTAATGAGGGAAGGGAGTGATTATTTAAGGGGGATTTAGTGATTAATTAGGGTGGGTAGAGAGAGAGTGTAATTAAACACCATTTTTTTGCTTTGATCTCATCCATTCAATTTCTATATCTAAGGGTCTCTAAGAGGACTTATGGACTCACTACTAAAGGGTGGACTTACTTGATCCTCTCTCTCTCTCTCTCTCTCTCTCTCTCTCTCTCTCTCTCTCTATATATATATATATATATATATATATATATATATATATATATATAGGGTCAGGATCCGGTGAGAAACACTAATATAATGAGAACCGTGAAAACCCTTACTAAATCATCATCAAATCTTGTTCCGAAAGTTTTGATGGATCATTTACCTTTAGTTTAATTTATTCCAACACATTTTTAGTATAGATAAACAAAAAATTTTGATTTTATTAACAAAATATAAACTTAATGTACAAAAATACAATTTGGTATACTAAAATGGCTATAGATGGACTGAAACGAATACTAGGTGCATGAAAATTGTTACGTCATTAAAATGATTACTAGGTGCATGAAAATATCAAGCTCTAGGTGCACAAAAATGAGTTCTAGGTGCGTGAAAATTGTTAAATACATGAAAAATGACTAGTAGGCGCATGAAAATTAATAAAATGTTTCTCGTATCGATTCCGGTCAATAATTTATACTTTTTGGACCAAGAGATATGTTATCTAGGCATAAAATTCTATGCCAAATCCAAATATGTCGTTATTTTTAAGAAAAAAAATCCTTACGGTGGAGTTCTCACGGTTCTCATTATGTTGGTGGTTCTCATAGGATCCCAATTCTATATATATATATATATATATATATATATATATATATATAAAATTAAAAGTCATGGAAAAGATGTTGTCACAAAAGCATAGAATGTTACCATTTTTTTTTCGCAGTACACATTTTACTCAATACAGTACTTTTTGTCCATTAATTTCCATTTGTTACCCCTTAATAAAAAAACGTACTACAACCAACAAAAAGGAAAAGAAAGCTAATGACAAGAAACTGCCAATCACCGTCCAAACAACCACCACGCACCGTCACCACTAGGCCGCACAACCGCATTACCGTCGGCCGACCGCCACTCTACTATCCCTCTTTTCCCGCCGTACCATTCAACGCCCTTCTCCACGCCGTTTAAACCGCCACCAACCCTAATTCGTTAAACAACAAAAATGTCGTGCTTTGTTTAATTTGATTCTGTTGATATTTCTCTTTTGATCGACTTTGTTTTGCAATTCCTCCAAATTAGGTATCAGTTTATTGTTTGTATGTATGCATATATGTCCATGGGTGATTGGAGATTGGTCGGATTTTCATTTTGAGAAATTGTTTTGATTTGTTATGATTGGTGTGTTAGTGGTGGCATATAGCGGTGGTACGGCGGTAACTTAAGGCGATGATTAACTGCGGTAACATGTGGCTGTGGTTGACAATGGTGGTGGGTGGCAAAGGAAACGAGGGAGAGAACAAATGAGAGAGAAATGAGGAGGAGGATATGAGAGGGGTACTATGGTCAAAACGTACTATAACGAGTAAAATACGTACTGCGAAAATCAACGCCCTTCTTAATATGGTTACAAATAAACCATATGACAGTACATAAATAGAAGATTGCTCATAACACACATATAGGTAAGTCAATATTTGGTACACTATCCATATTCACTACAACAACATCGTCAACGGAATTCTCTATATTGATGATTTCAACATTATTTTCGAGTGTTGTTGTTAGGAGCCATGGAACCATAAGTCGCCCACCAATGCTTTGCTTCCATTAGAGACATGTCTTCTACACATTCCAAGTCCTTAAAGATATCATGATCTCTTCTCGAAAAGATGGCATACTCGGTGTTGGCTTTTCTTCTATCATCCACACATGGGAAAAGTCTCCTAAAACAAGACAATCTTGAAGAAGAGACTTCATTATCAACATGTGGAGCAACTCGACCGGGAATTTCATCAAGCCACTTTTGAGTATAAAACCTAAGAGAAAAAAAACACAAGTAATATGGATGAGATTTAACATAAACATGCTAAGCTATTTTTAAATGAGATTTAAGACAAACAACATTATTTAAATACAATCAACAATTTATAAAAAAAAAAAAAAAACAAGCAGCCAGTTTATCACATACGAACTACATACGGACTGACTTAAATTTTAATAGTTGTGCACAAGCAGCCATTTGGACTCCACCTCACAGAAGCAGCCATTTGGACACGCAACCATTTGGACACAAACAAGCAGCCATTCTCTAGTTCTCTTCTACTTAAATTTCTACTTAAATTTCCTATAATTGAGGGAAGAATGGTAAGAAAAAAAAAACATAAGTTAGTAATAGTTACCTTGGAACTAAAGAATGTGCCAAGCTATGTAGAGGAGTGCTAGTTTTACTCCAACGACTTGTAAGAATGCTTTCCATCCTTTTGAAAAAAGTGGACTCTTCACTTGCACACTTATGCTCATGCTTGTATATAGCCTCTTTGACCTTGCAAGTCATAACCTCCCACCTCTCATATACCAAATGAAGTGAAGACCTATCGGTGTCACAATCTCTTATCATGTTATAGATAGGACGTGTAAACTCAAGGATATAATCAACTTTGTCCCACCAACAATCATCTAAGATCTTTTCCCTCACAAGTACAGCTTGCCCACGATGATCTTCTCGATAGGTAGTCCACGCATCACTAACTACCATTGATTGCAAGTAGGTTTTGAGAAGTTTTATTCTCTTAAGCATCACAACAATAGAAGCAAATCTTGTGTCGGCAACGAAAAACAATTTCAAAGGAGAAAACTTATTGAAAATTGCTAGCCTCATCGAATGGGTCATTATATAGTTCTTTATAAATAAAACATCTACATGAATCTCCGTTATCCAATGACACTCATTATAAGTTTCTTCATTATTATAAGTGTTCTTAGCCGCACAAATGTTTTTCAAAGCAAGATTAAGAGTGTGGACAACACATGGCGTCCAATATATATGTGAATATCTTCCCTCAATTAGTTCCCCGACACCTTTACAATTACTTGCATTATCCGTTAACACTTGTACAACATTTTGATCACCAACCTCATCTATTACCTCACTTAGCAAAGCGGCTATATACTCTTTGTCTTTCACCTCACCCGAGCAATCAACCGCTTTCATGAACATAGGACCACTTTCACAAGCAACCATGACATTGATCAAAGGTCTCCTTTGTGAGTCACTTCATCCATCACTTACCACACTAACCCCTTTCTCTTTCCAGGTACTCTTAATAGGCTCTAACAACCTCTCAACATTTTGCTTTTCTTGTTGGAGCAAGGTGGTTCTCAACTTATTATATCCCGGAGGAACATAGCCCGGAATCGAGTTAGAAGCGGCAAAGGAGTAAGACCTCACATAATAAGGATTCCTTGCTAGATTAAAAGGCAACCCTCCCGTATAAAACATTCTAGCAATTTCCGCATCCAAATGGTTACGACTTTGTATATTAAAAGTCATAGGAATGGTATTGGTGGATTTTCTTTTCTTACTAGTTTGGATATGTGGTTGTTTAGAACTGATGGGGCATATTCTGCACCCGCTGACCAAGTCAACATATTGAGCAAGGTCAAAGATATCCACAGCAAGTCAACGACTTAGACGACCCTAACAACACACACGACACAATCGGCTTTGTCTCTTGTGCCTCGGCTAGGACAACTAGCCAGTAGGGCATATCCGCGTACTCATATCCAAGACCCCTCGGCGGCGAGTCAACAGGGCCCGCCGGCCTGCCATGGGTGCCTCGGCCGAGGGTAGATCAGTCTTTCCACCTGCTAGCCACTTGGCCACTACGTGACAAAAGGTGAAAGTCTATAAATACTCCTCAACTCTTATTGAGGAAAGGATCCACAATTTAACCTAAACACCTCATAATCTGGTAATATCTTCCTTATCTCTCTACAACATATACTTCGCCAAGTAACACATAACTTATCTCTTTAAGTTCACTGACTTGAGCGTCAGAGTGAGTACGCTCGGCCAAAGCCGAGCCCTCAGTTTGTTCATTGTTTCAGGAGAGGCCGAAAGAAGGATTCAATCAAAGACGTCATTCTACAAGCCACGAGTGGTAACAAATAAGCGCCGAATTACACCCGGAACAATTGGCGCCGTCAGTGGGGAATCGATATACTAGAAGCTAGTCAAGTCCCTTACAAAAAAAAAAAACACAAAAACAAAACCCGCCAACAAGCTAAGAAGATGTCAAAACAGCAAAGCAATTGTGATCGACGAAACCGAATTCTGCCAAGATGATACCGTCCACAATTATGGGGTTGTGCAGCCCTCCACCGGCCGAGTAATTCAACCGTCGTGGATGCCAATAATACGGATACACCGCGCCCACCGACCAAGTCACCATCATGGGACATGTGGTTGATGCAACAAAATCGAAACTACTCCTGGACCTAATGGGTGGCACGCCGACTCACACCGTCACAACGACAAGAGCGGCGGCACCCGCACAGAGACCAGGGACCCAAAATGTGACTCAGAAACTTGAACGAAGCATTGGAGGAAGCCGACCTGTCAAGACGCCGGGAGCCCGAGTGCTAGTGGTAGACCCGAGTCCTTCCCGCACTCGCGGGAGGACAGCGTCGCGCCGCAAGACCGACGAGGCCCGCCCCGGAGGAGTGAAAGAAGTCCGACTCACCAGAGTCGGAGAAGAAGCCCGACTCACCAGAGTCGGAGAAGAAGCCCTTCCCGCCACGGGGAGAGGAGCCGGACTAAGGATGCGAGGAGCCGATCGCCGCGTGTCGTTCGACACGTGGTCGACAACCCCTCGGTGACTATGTCTTAGAAGTCCCGGTGCCGACTAAGCTAAAGTTGCCGCCCATATCATACAAGGGAGAGAGCGACCCAACCCATGCCGAGGCTTTCGGTCTTACATGTCGGTGTGGAGCAACTGATGAGGTTTGGTGTCGAGTCTTCCCAACGACCCTGCATGGGATGGCACAAAGTTGGTACAAGGGGCTACCCGATGGGTCGATATCTTGTTATTCCGACCTAAGGGACACATTTTTGGCCCAGATATTCTGCGATAAGAGGAGGGCCGTCGAGACATCGGATCTCGACTATCGAGACGGGAGGGGGCGAGTCTCTCCGGGTTATGTAAAGAGGTTCGACGCCAAGGTTCGCAGATTCGTGAGTGAGAGCAGTGAGCTGGCGGCCTTCGCGCTGATGAAAGGCCTCCCAAGAGGAGACTTAAAAAACGAGCTCATCAAGTGCGGAGGCCTGAACCTAGACTCCGCCAGGAAGATGGCCGACCAAGCCATAAAGGTGGAGGACTACCACAAAACCTGGGTAGGCCCCAGCGAGGCCGGGTACTCAGAGAGAAAGAGCCGTTGGGAGGACAACCCGGATGAAGGACGCCATGACAATAATAGGTCACGGTCTGACAAATCTGCCAGGAAAAAGAACTCGGCGGGCGCCGGGGGGAGTTCAGGACCGTACTACCAAAAGCGGTTCAATGGCCACACCCCCTTGGTCGTATCTGCTGCCGAGGTTTTCGCCCTGAGCAAGAACGAGGGTCAGAAGTGGGAAAGGCCTCCCAAGGCGAGGGGGACGGTGACACGAGCCGATCTTGTGAGTACCACGGCCACACCGGTCACTTAATCGACAACTAGGCATCGAAGAATGCCATTGAAGAGCGATCCGGAAGGGAAGCCTCAGCAAGTATGTTGCCGGAGGCCAAAAGAAGGATACCGGCGGCTCAAATAAAAAGTCCGTCTTTGAACGGATAGGAGTAATCCATGTTGTCATCGGAGGCAACGAGAACGGTGGGTCTGCTCATGGGCACAAACGGCACCTGAACGAACTATATCAGGCCATCAACTTTGTGCCCAAAACAGCGATCCCCGCATCCAACATCCCCGACATAACTATTGGTAAGAAGGACTACGAAGGAGTCATCGCCCCGCACAAAATGACCCACTAGTAGTCCACTTGGACATATCCAACCACCAGTCAAGAGGTGCACGATTGACACAGCGCCTACACGAACATTATGTTCGGGGAGTGCTTTCTCAACCTCGGTCCGAAGGTTGAGGACTTGAGCCCCGCACCAATCCGTTTGACAGTTTTTCCAGGCCCTACTGTACCCCCGGGTCGGTCAGTGCCGCTGATGTTCGGTGAGGGGAATGCGGCTAAGAACGTCATGTCTGAGTTCGTGTTCATTGACGGCTCGTCCGCCTACAACGTTCTCATAGGCCAAGTCACTCTGAGCGAGGCCGATGCAGTAATGTCCATCCGGGCCCTGACCCTGATGTATGTCTCGACCGGGGAAGTGCATAAACTCGTCTCAAAGGATGAGAAAGACGAAGTGGTCAACGTCCAGATATCCGCCAGAGGGTGCAACATGCAATCCCTCAAAGTGGCGAAGAAGTCAGAGAAGGGGAAGAGCCCATCCTTACAACAGGAGGGCGACCTCATGGATGCCACTGTCGGCATGGTCGAAGGAGCGGAGACCGAAGAAATGGAGATTGACCCGGGCGCACCGTGAATCGCTTGTCGGTGTCAACCTGGAGCCAAAATCGGGCCGCTCTCCTAGACCTGCCGAGGAAGAACAAAGACGTCTTCGCTTACTCGGCGGTAGAGATGCCAGGGTGAGCCGGAGGTAATTGTTCACAAGTGAACGTGCTCTCCACCGCCGCCCCTGTCAAGCGAAGATGAGGAACTCCTCGGTAGAAAAGATGAGGCCATCAAAGCCGAGGTAGATAAATTACTAGCGGCGGGCTTTATCATGCCTTGTACTTATCCTGAGTGGTTAGCTAATGTTGTAATGGTAAAGAAATCATCGGGGGCGTGGAGGATGTGTGTAGATTTTACCAATCTTAATAAAGCGTGCCCCAAAGATTGCTATCCCTTGCCTCGAATAGATAGTTTAATCGACGCCACGGCGGGTTACACTATGCTAAGCCTCGCCGGACGCCTTCTCGGGGTATCATCAGGTATTCATGGCCGAAGAAGACATGCCTAAATGTGCATTCATCACCGTAGAATTGCACATACATGTATGAAATAATGCCGTTCGGTTTGAAGAACGCCGGCGAACTTACACAAGACTCGGTGGACAAAGTGTTCCAAAATCAAAAAGGGCGAAACATTGAGGCTTACGTCGATGATGCTATTGTAAAAGCAAGTCGACAAATGAGCACCTAGCCGATTTACACGAGACATTTTGTTCACCGAGGAAATACAAGATGAAACTTAACCCAATGAAATGCAACTTCGGTGTCCGGTCGGGTAAGTTCCTCGGCGTGCTTGTCGGCGCCAGGGGAATTGATGCCAATCCGAGAGAAAGTCCAAGCAATCCTGGACTGCGGAGCGAGGAATCGAAAAGAGGTTATGATGTTGACCGGGAGGATGGCGGCTCTAGCCCGTTTTATCTCTCGGTCGGCCGACAAGAGCACCCCATTCTTCAAAGTGTTGAAGGGAAATAAGGACTTCAGCTGGGGGGAGGAACGAGCACGACTTTCAAGCAAATCGAAAGCTCATCTTCAAACTCTCCCAACCTGTCCGGCCGATCTTTGGGGAGACGCTATATCTATACATAGCAGTTACCTCGGCCACGGTCAGTGCCGTGATCATCAAAGAAGTCAGGACCAGAACAACTGGCAAATTTATGGGTCCAAGCACGGTCAGGGCCGATCTTACAGGCGTCGCCGTGATCTAGGACGTACGACTTCTCGTCATCAAAATGACCCCTTTCCTCGTCATCACCGTCATCATCAAAGTCATCAGCATCATCGTCCCTCTCATCATCATCATCCTCCCAATCCTCCAAAGCTTTTGGTTCAACTTCGGGAGAAGGAGACCTAGGGCCCCCAGACCTTATCGGGATGGCGTCTAGTATCTCCTCCTCATCAAGACGCGACGGGGAACCCCCCGGCGCACGGTTACTAGGATGCATCAGAGAAGACATGTTCACAACAAAAAACTTAACAATTAAAAGTTGAAAATTTGTTTGTTTACCTTGAAGAAAAAAGTGCTACGCCGAGTAACGCTCAAGACTAGAGAGAAGTTTCGTCAAAGAAAGTTAAGCAAGAAGAAGAAAATTTTTTGAGAAAATGAATTTGGAAGGCCAAATTCGGGGCTAACTCTCCTATTTATAGGGCAAAGCCCACTCAATCCGACCAATCAGGGCAAAGCCCATGAAGCGTCAACCAATCAACAACGAGACACATGTCAAGCATGCGACCATGGAATGTCAATCGACAAACGATTCAAAGCTTCTTCAACACGCTCCTTGACAGAATGCCAATCGACGTATCTTCTTCAACACACCCCTTGGTATCTACTTGCCAAGCGGCCCGCTGATTCAACCAAGCTTGGCAGCACCGGCTGGGGGCAATCAAAAATACACGGCACTCACAACCTCGGTCTCGGCCAGCGTCACTTTCTTTTCCACATCTGATGTCCATTACACATCCATGTGGAGGGGGGGATATGGTACGGCCTAAGCAGAACCAAGCCGAGGTAGAAGAAGCCGGGGCAGAAAATTTTTACTTGCGCATAATACACTCAACACTCATCGAAGGTCCATACCACGGCATAGACTACGCTGGGGGCAAATTGATGGGGCATATTCTGCACCCGCTGACCAAGTCAACATATTGAGCAAGGTCAATGATATCCACAGCAAGTCAACGACTTAGACAAACCCTAACCGAGCGGGCACTGTCGGCTGTCTCTTGTGCCTCGGCTAGACAACTAGCCGCCAGGGCACATATCCGCGTACTCATATCCAAGACCCCTCGGCGGCGAGTCAACAGGGCCCGCCGGCCTGCCATGGGTCCCTCGGCCGAGGGTAGATCAGTCTTTCCACCTGCTAGCCACTTTGCCACTTGGCCACTACGTGACAAAAGGTGAAAGTCTATAAATACTCCTCAACCCTTATTGAGGAAAGGATCCACAATTTAACCTAAACACCTCATAATCTGGTAATATCTTCCTTATCTCTCTACAACATATACTTCGCCAAGTAACACATAACTTATCTCTTTAAGTTCACTGACTTGAGCGTCGGAGTGAGTACGCTCGGCCAAAGCCGAGCCCTCAGTTTGTTCATTGTTTCAGGAGAGGCCGAAAGAAGGATTCAATCAAAGACGTCATTCTACAAGCCACGAGTGGTAACAAATAACTGCTTCGGAATTACACCCGGAACAAGAACTAACACCGGAGGAACAAGATTCATTAGGAAAAAGAGGAACTTTTGGTTGTGAAGCCTTTTTTTTAGCCTCTGCGGCGGCATCTAGTTTGTGCAATGTAAGTAGATCATCGTCAGACACTTTCTCACAACCACTAACTCCCTTCCCCGAAATTTTCAACAAGTGAGCCCTCACTCTAGTATAAGTGTCACCCCTAACCTCCTTAAAAAAGTGACATTTAAAACTGGTATTGCCTCCATCTTGTGCTATTTTACCCCCCTTATCAACAAATCTCCACAAAGGATTATCCTCAATGTCCTCACTTTGAGCACTAACACTACCACCACTAGAATCCATTACCGAATATCGTCTGCAAAATATGAATCCAAGCAACAAAAACAGAGATCATACATAATACTATAATAGTAACAATTAAACTATTCCAAACATAAATCAACAACATTATTTACCAAGTTTCTGGCCATTTACTAAGATATTATCAGCCTAACATAAGAAACATCCATAAGCCATTATTTACAACTTAATTTGATGCCTTGTTCTTAGCCGCACAAACAAACATTACACCAATTTGATGCAACAAAACTTGTATTAATAACATCAAAAGTAAAACACAATACAATTTAATTGATAAAAGATAATAAATTAGATGATGAAAGGCAACAAAATCGGTATGCAGTGGAGGTGAGGCGTTGGAGTGTATATGAAATTAGATGATGAAAATCGTACTTAAATTAACCAAGAACACTTCAAATCTTTACTTTATAACAACAACATCCACTATAATTTATCAACATATTAAATCAGAGAAATCAAAATACAACTCTAACCCTAAATTGATAAATTGGGGAAAAGTGTAAATCTGGAAAGAAACTCAAACCTGGTGAGCAATTAGCAGTGGCCGGCGGTGAGAAGAGGTTGCGGCGAAGAGAGGGCGGTGGACGGCGGAGAAGAGGCTGTTGGCGGCGATGAGAGAACAAGTGATTAGGTTTGGGATTATGTTTATGTCGTGATACTGATATGTAATGTCATTGAATTTGGGTGTGTGGCTTATTTGGCGTGTCCCAATAAAACGGACCGTGTCCAAGACAATTGGACCGTGTCCGACACTTCCAGAATTAAAATAAAACCGAAGACACGGTTCACGGAGTGTCAGACACGTTTTTTGCCGTGTCCAAGGCGTGTCCGTGTCGGACACGGTGTCCGACACGTTTGGGTCGAAATTTTGCCGTGTCCGTGCAACCTAGGTTACAGGAAGATAATTATATAAAATTAGGGTATTAAAAAGACAGAGAAAAACATGAAGATCTGGATATGGTATGAATGTTGTAGTTGGGGTATGAGTATTGAAAAGATGAAGGACTGAAGATGAAGTTGTAATTGGGGTATGAGTATTGAAAATATGAAGATCTGTATATGATATGCATGTGTGGAAAATAAAAATGAAGAATGAAATAATGAAGAATTTCAAGAATGAAAAATTAGAGCTCATAGGTAGGAAATGATATGTGGAAAAGCATTTAATGCAAAGTACTAGGTAGTATTATAATAATAAACAAAATGACTGGTAGGGACGGCTAATTAATGCAATTGTCTACCCCAGTTGTGAAACCCACTGATTTGTTTGTTGTAATACAGGCTAGTTTGACCCGTCTTATTGTTTCAGACGGATAGTGCGGTCTGAAACAGGAATTTGTGATTATAAAAACGGCTCCCGTTGTCACTATTGTTACTTCCAATGCTCCTACAATCAGTATTGTTAATTCATTCACAAAATCTCATTGAACCCGTCACGTATCCGTCACTTTGGAGTGACGGATACCATTTCCTCTCACAAATGACCCAGATAGAGGACAGAGGAAGCACATGGGGGTGCCCCCACCTTGTCCCCCCCTATCCGTTTTGTGAGTGACATTACCCATCCCTTGCTCTGACCCGTCTTGAGCAAGACTAACTGAATTTCATTATACATTTATACCTAGTGATACCAATATTAATTTCAGTACTACCGTTGTTAATACAATTATTTTTACTACGCCTTCAATTCCATTACTAATATCCATTTTTACTTTTATATTTTAAAAATATATAAGGGTTAAAACCAAGTTTTAAAAAAAAAAATTATATACGTCTTTTTTTCAAATTTGAAAGAGATGTTTAATGTCATACTTTTTTTAACTACTTTGTCATATAGATTTAGGACACACATTTGAAACCGTAAAAATAAACATAATTGTTAGCAAAAAAATCCTAAAACCTAACTACGATTTGAAAGTTTGACAGGTCTATATAGGAATTTACAATAACTTTAGTGTATGACCGGTCTATATAGGAATTCGTGAATTTCAAATTGTAAAAAAAAATTTGAGATTGAAATAGAGCGTAATTGTGTTAGTATTTTATTTGCTATTGTGTTATATGATCTAAGTATTTAACCATGAAGAAAAGAAATCAACGAAAGTATATTTACTCATATAAAGCGAAAACATATTATAGATACTCGTGTCTATACCTTATGGAAGTCATCTGTTGATGATCAGACATGTTCAATTTTTTGTAGCGATTTGGAAATATTTCACGAATCGATTTTAAAATGTTAGGCAAAAATATAAGTCAGTACCTTAGATGTCATGTTTGGAAGAAATATTCATGAAATATTCCCAAAACTTATGTTTGGAAGAAAGATTAATAATACTCTTCTTTTTACTAAAATTTTCGGATATCAACTTTAAAAGGTGGAATATTCGATCCGAAGCAAATATGAAGCCGAACGCCAAAATGATGTAATGGGTTGTGTTTCAATAACCCAAAGAGACAAACTACCAATTAAAAAAAGTCACACTCATCTAGTCGACATACATACACATGTCTATAGCCCTTCCCTCTCTTTATTATCTTTTGGTAAACCTAAAAATCAAAAATCATCATAATCATCATTTTCTTGTTTATTCACTCTTGTTTGAGGCTTTGACCTAACCTTCATCATCATCTTTCATATTAATCACTCTTTTACTTTACCTTTTCGATTTTCTTACCTAAATACCAGTGCCAAGTTGGTTGAAGAAGACGATAAACCGAGATGTGAAGCGCCGCGGTGTGATAAAGATGGAGGAGATCGTCTCATATGATAAATATGGAGAATTGAAGAGTTGAGGGTTCTTATGTTGATCGATTAGGCATCAAATCCTGCAAAAAATTAGTTGATGCGTATTCTGTTTCAGATTTGATGCCTAATTTTTTGATGCCTAATCTGTTTCAGATTTGATCGTCGCATATGATACTTTTGAAACAGATTTAATAGCCTATTGGAATTTAATATGGTGCATTGGGATGATAATAGGGTATGGCCAAAATGGGTAGGCAGCTGGTATGATTATTTGTATTTCTTAATTGCTCATTGGAATACTGCCATTTTTTGGAAAATTGAAGTTAGTTTTGTACTCAGACCTAGAATACGGTGCTGAAAATACATTGACTATTTTACTCTTGGGAATATGTAATTCGGTTAATTGCATCAGACTAATTGTTCATTGTCATTCTCAAGTAGCATAGAGAATGACAAAGGGTTAGGTTAAATTAACGTCAGATTTAATTGGACTTTTTTTTTTGTGCTGATGTGGCCATATTGCAAAACCGTGATTGGCTCAAACAAAACTGATTTTGTGAGGTTGAATGTGAGGGCTGCATTACCTTAATTCTCAAAGGAGATTGTGCCACCTCAGCGATTTTACATTATTCTTTTATATATATAATGATGATCTAGAAATAGTTTCACAAATGATCATTGTTGAATGTTTGAAGGGAAATGTAAGAAGCTCTCGAGTCTTAAGGTTTGGGTGAGCAGTAGCAAAAGAAGAGAAGATTGAATAAAAGGGTTAAAACTAAAAAATGCGTATATAAAAGAGCATTACCCAATTCAAATCGGCATTTAATCAACACTCTAGTCTCTATTAAGCACATATTTTTACATTCTATTAAGCTCATTAGATTCACAATAAGTCTTGCTTCAGACGGTCTTATTTTCATACCAGAAAATGTCACCATTTTTTAATAGAATGTAATCATTTAATGACAAAACTAATTTAGATCCCGCGCAATGAATGCGCGGTATTTATAGAGTTACTAATATACACCCCGTGTAATATATGCACGGTATTTATAGAGTTTTACTTTTGAGTGTATTATTTATAGAATTTAAATTGACAATTCACTTATTTTTCATGTTTCACCTTAATGTATTTTAATTGGAGAAATAAATAAAAATCGTAAGAAGTAATAAAATGAGTATTTTGTTTTCTGGGTTTTTACTGAGAAATTAATGATGTTAATTTACAAATATTTACTAATAACATATTTTTTAGCTGCAAATTTTTATCATAAAAAGTCAATGAATTTTTAACAAATATTTACTAATACCATATTTTTTAACCACAACTTCTTACTAAAAAGTCAATAAATTTTATCATTAAGTTCTTTAAAAAATAATTTCCTTATTTTAAAAAGATTGGAGATAAATTTGTGCAGAATGTGAAATATTAAATGTTATAAATATTTAAATACAAAGAATTATGTCCATTTATAACTTATCATGTCCACATCTATAATATATGTTAAAGAATTATGTCTATTTATAACTTATCATGTCCATTCAACAATTATCACCCCATTTCTCCAATTTATGTGAGGGGTATTATATTGAAGTGAAGTGATAAAAGTTGAATGGAGGGAGTATGTTTTTGGCGGGAAAAGTTGAAGTTTTGCATATTAATTTAGTAAGTAGAGGATGTTATAATTAAAGTTGTCACTTTTTATCCTAAAATGGTGATAACATTTTATCAGAAAATAATAACATTTGATCCGTCTTATTTGAAACGAAAAATAGCCCGAAATAAGAATTTGGGAAAACTCAAATTCTACTTTTCCCAAACTCCCAAGGAAAATAAAAGGTCGCTACCGGGTGACACCCAATTTGGCAGTAAGTGGATTATACATCTGATGTACTACCTCCAATTCTATAGTTTCTGAGTATTATAATAAAGTTTTTGAGTTTTGTGTTAAAGTTTCTGAGTTTTACTATAAAGTTTTTGAGTTTATTCACTTCAACATTAAACTCAAAAACATTACATATAAATTTACTTAAATTTGAGTTTTTACGGGAAAAATATTAAAATCTAACTTAAAAACTTTAATATGCTCAAAAAAATATACATATGCTCAAAAACAAATAAAGTCTGAAGTAATAAACTCAACAAAAATACATATATGCTCAAAAAACAAAAAAGATTGGAGGTACTACATCCGATGTATGTTCCTTTATCTCCCAATTTAGGCGCCACCCTCTCACATGGAGTGAGTGGGGGAGCCCATCAATTAAGAATGCATGTGATAGCCGGGTGACGCCCTAGGACTCTCCAACTCCAAAAGACCAAAGCCTCTGTCTACTGTCTGGTGTATCTACGGAGTACTTCGTATTACTCTATTAGTAGCCTTTTGAAAAGAACCACCGGGAAAACAGTAAAAATGGCGCCAAAGAAGAAACTCTCTCCACCGTCCACCAATCTCTCCTCTATTCCCATTGGTATTCTCACCTCTTCATCCTTGAAACCCTAACTTTTCTCCAATTCTTGCATTTCATCATTTTCATTTTTCATTTTACTTTGTGTTTATTTAATTCAATTCTGTTTCAGGAAATTGTGAGGTATCAGTCCAAGGCAAAGCGAATAGCGTCAAATGCGAATCAATTAACAATTCGCTGCAAATTTCCGCTTCCACGGGCACTAAAATCAAAATCTCAGGTTCGAATTCGACACAATTGATTAACATTATGCTAGCATCACTTAGAAATCGCTGTTGTTCAAGTTCACTTTTTAATTATTGATGTTCTTGATTGATGTAGTGATGGAAAAAATGAATGAAAGTAGATTTCATGGTCTCGATAGCGTGAAATTGGGAGAAACTGGTAATTTTTCTTGCTAGGGTTTTGAAAGTTCTGTTCAATTTACGAGTGTTTAATTAATTTTCACTCCGTCCCAATCATTTGTTGCCTTTGATTAAAATACTAAATACCCGTCACAAAGAATAGAAACGTAAACAGTTGACTGGGACAGAGTGAGTACGATTGATTGTGTTGTGCTCATGTATTGTAGTAATTGATTGTGTAGAAGACGGCGGTAGTGCTCATGTTGATTGTCAGTTCCTGCTTATCAACCCTAACGACCCTGATAGTGTCACCAAGCCTTGGCTTCAGGTACATCTCGTTCATTTACTCCATGTTTACATTCATGTCCACTGTTTCCGTATTTGATAGAGCTAAGTTATGAATATTGTTAAAACTTACATTTGTTCTGCTAAGATTGACTTTTAGTGGGCCTGAGAGATCAGTGTTTGGCCTTAACTTTTTAAAGGAAATGAGATTGGTCGATTTTGTAGAGCTAAACTTCTACGATGTGTTCCTTGATTGCGATTGTTTTGTTGCTTATTCATTAAATTCTAGCTTATTTTAGCAAAGCAAGCATACAACTTGAGTCTGATGTTGATAACTTTTACTTGGTATTGTAAAGGCCCTAGTTTGATCACAAATGGAAATGAATGTACAAAAAGAAAATAAGTTGACGCCTTTGGATGTTAATGGTGGAAGCCTCATATCCTGATTATAGAACTTATCATGGCAGCTTTCAATTAACATTTGTAGTATACCCGTTCTTTTCATTGACAATACCATGTTGAGTCTTGTGACCCATCTTGGAACTGTGTGAAGCTTAAGTGCTGAATCATTGAAGTATCTGGATGAGTTTAACAATCCCTTGTTACGTACATTTCAATATGTCATGTTATATTTATTCCTCCCGTGTGTCATCATGCTCCTATTGTTTATTTTGCAGTGCTACATGCACATTAACTCATTAACTAGTAAATATAATATCTAGGTACTTTTTGTACTCAACTTTAAACAGTTGCTTTGAATAACCTCATTAATTTACAGGAAATCATGAACTTATACATGAAAGAGCTGCCTGGCATGAACTATGCTGCGAATACCGGAAAACAATCATCATTTCTTCAAAGATGTGTTTCAAGTGGGTACGATCTCATTCTTATCTCCTGCACCAGTACCTTTCTTTTCATGTGTTAATACTACTACCTCTTCTCGTCTTCCACCTATTTTCTGTCATTAAAATTTATTTCTGTCTGAACTGCACACACATTTGCATTTCCTTTCTAACATACCTGACTGTTAATGACTTCAAGTTTCGTCCACTTTAAGAAATTGCTGGTAAAAATTGCTACAAGCTCTCATGTTTCACTCTGTGTAATTTGGTCTTATGCAGGAAGTTTTGCACTTTGCTTCTGAGTGAGAAGTCTGTGGAAACGTCCCATAAGGTAAACTTGGTCCGAACATTATCTTACATTTTTAAAGTCCGATGAGCTTTCCGTAGTGTATCACAAATTCTCATTATAGATAGGAGATATCCGTCTATAGTTATAGACGGGCCAAATATCCACCCATGTTAAGCATAAAACAAGCAACAAGTTGCATGGTGGGACCCAAAAATGTCACCACTTTAAGCATATTTGACCCGTCTTTCACTTTAGACCGATATATCTGTCTATAGTGAGACTAATTGATACTGTATTTTCTTCACTTAATTCAACTGAGTGGCCCCAACCATATCTGCTATTTTGTTTGTAATCTCTTTATTCCTTTTTTAGTCTTCTAAATGAAGCTGATAATAATAAGCCATCGACCATTAATCTACTTTGCTCAGACTTTCACCTCTTTTTCATTTCCAAATGGAGCCAAAGAGTATTTTTTTGCTCTAAATTATGATGGAATAAAGCAAAATGGCCCACTTAAATTTGTGTTTTTATTGTTAAATAGAAGTCACTAAATGCAATTATCAACCAATTTTCGTGACGGGTCATCCTTAAACAGTCACCTCGTGTTGTTAACACATGGATTAGGCTGCTGTTGTACTATCACGATTCTTCTATCGCTTATGATAGTTCCTGATGCTCTAGTTAATTTTAGAGGTTACTCCTTGTTTATTGAAACTTTGCAAGGGATTGTGGTATCAACTGTCACGTTTATTCCTTTTGATGATCTAGCTAAGTACTGCTCTTTTGAGAAGCTGCACCGCACCTTGTAGATGTTATGAAAATAGAGCTGTGTATCTATCATGTTTTGTACCTGTCCCTGCAGGTTATTGCAGCTATTACATACCAAATAATTCCAGCTGATACACAGCATGCTGAAATTCCACTCGCTGCCGTTTGCTCAACATACCAGCAAAAGGTTTCTATTTTACTTTTGTATTATTGCAGTTGTGCTTTTTCTCTCTTGATGTAGCTATCGGTCTTTGCAAATCGCGATGCAATTTTCATTATGGGTAATCCGAAAACAGCTTCTATGCACTCTCGACACAAGTACGGCTGCGTAACATGTAACTGGGGTATGAGGAACTGGGGTTATGGCTATATTTTAGGACGTTTAAGCTTAAAATCTATCCCATTGTGCATTTTTAAAGCAGTAAACACTAAACAGCGTCATTGTCATGAGAGTTGGTTTGGTTTTCAGTGCACCTATTCATGCCTTTTTAACTTACATTTTGTAAAATGAAAGGATTGGGAGAAAAAAACTGTAATTTTTAGTAATTTGGCAATCATATTTTTGGGAAATAATTAGGAACAATTTTTTAATTCACTTCTTTAAATTCCATATGATATTCCAAGGTTGAATTTTAATGCTTTTATTGATTGTGTGCTCTTGATCATTCTTTTTGCTCCCATTCTGATTCTATTCTGCCAATCATTGTTGATTATATATCATTATATCCTATTTTATTATTTCCCATGTAGATACTCCAGCTTACCACTTAAAGGGTGTATGCAGGGAGTAGGTCGCCTCTTGTACATGGAATTGAGAAACAGACTTCAGGATGTTGGCATAGGAACAATTTTGTGCTGGGGAGACAAGGAATCTGAAGGCTTTTGGCAGAAGCAGGTAATAGATCACTACTTCTTGGGTGAATAAATTCAATGTGAGTGATGTAAAACTTTTGCCTCACATGATCTTGGTTTACATCTTGAAAGATTTTGCTTATCTTGTACATTGCTGATTTAATGATATAGTTCCATTAGTTTACATTGATTAGTTTTGTAGCTCTACCAAGAGAAGGAAATTGGGAGTTGGTTTTTAAGTTAAGTAGGTTTACAAGGATTCGTTTGTCTGCCATGTTCATTCTGGTGTCTCTTATGCAGGGATTTGTTTCAATTGCTGAAGTGGGTACTAAAGGTAGAGCTCGCAGACTTCCTATCAAGGCCGATATACGTCGAGCTCTATGTTTCCCTGGGGGTTCTACCCTCATGATTTCTTATCTAAATAAAAACCTCCATGGCGTTGAGCCTCGTTTGATAAAGCTGAGATTGGAGTCAGCTGAAAAGACGTCCTCATCAGATATGTTTTACAGCTTTGCTGGTATCAGAGATGCTTCGGCTTTACAAATAGCTGAGAGATCTCCTGGCCAACAGAATTTGCAGCTTGAGTTAAATGGTGGGTAGAGAGATAAATAGCTTTGCAGCCTAAAATTTTATGGCACTTCTTATACAGTAACTCTTGCTTATAACCGTTGCAACTTACAAAGGAAGGGTGATATGCACCATGACCCTAAAAAAAGTATTGTTTTAAATAGATTTACAATCCCGCTGTAAGTTACAACTGTTGTAAATGAGAATTTGTGCTTCGTATAGTGGTTACTTTTCTTGTAATGGCATATTTATGCTGGCTCCTTGATTGAAGTCCTTGATCAACAATTAAACTAAGCCTATCTTGATTATAGGTGCTTCTTGATGCAGTGTTTTTTTATATTTCGTTTTTGTTTGGTTGCAGCTGTTTTAGAGAGCAATTCTATGCAGAAAGCGCATAGGATTATTACCCTTGATAGCATAGATGCTGATATTGCCGGTGATGTAACGGTCAGTGTGCCGGTGAAACAGATTTCTCCAACTAATAAAGGAGAAGCAAAGCGAAGGATTTGGGAAACTTCTTCATGTTCCTTCAACTCCAAAAGAGTAAAAGCTACTCATACTAGTGATTACCAATCACATCCAGACACTGTTCTGGCATTAAACAATGACCAGAAACATGTTTCTGTTTCCAACCAAAGCCTTCTAGGCGTAGAAGAAAATATAATTATGATGAAAAACAAGCACGTGGATGCTCTTATGGCTTGTGCTGAATCTCAGGCTAAAAGGAAGAACATCCAGATCATGCTAATGGATATTGCTGATGGACCTAAAAAGGCATATCTTGTTAAGGTTGGTCTTCATTTGTGCCTCAATCTTTTCTTTTTTCATGTGGTGACATATTGGTTGGGATTTGTGGAAACAGCGTACATTTTTGGACATCCTAGATCTTCCTCGAAGTGGCCTTCGTACTGGGGGTTGTTACATATTTGTCGTGACTCGTGGTAGAATTAATGTAAATTTGATACTGAATCCCTAAAGCTGATGGCCTCAAAAATCATGCTATAAGCAATTTAACGTTTGTTAAAACCAAATGATAATACTCTTAACATGATTGTCGGCACTTGCATTTGTTTCATGATTGCTATAAACTGATACTTTGAGTAGATCAATCTTTCCTATGCGTCTCTCCGCTTTAGTATCATAAACTGGTAGTCTAAGTAATTTGCATTGCTCTTATGGCTACAGACGATAGTGGACCTTGGTGGATCTGTTGCTTCTGATGGGAGTGTTTGTACACATGTCCTCACAGGAAAAGCTAGAAGAACTTTGAACTTCTGTACAGCTTTGTGCGCAGGGTTAGTTTAAGTAACTGCTGCTTCTGTTGTTCATAATGTTGATTCTAATGAGCATGAATATTTTTTCATGGTATTTGAGTAAAAGATATCATTAACCCATAGATGAGTGCCATTATCATCATTTAAGTGGTTTTCCCATTGGTAGGGCCTGGATACTCTCACCTCATTGGCTAAAAGAAAGTTCCAGAGAAGGCAGATTTGTTGGTGAGTCATCTATGGAAATTCATCTAAATGTCTTTCCAGCAAGTCTTGGGTAAGATGGTCGTCTTACAGTAGGTTAGGGCGAGCTTGTAAGGTTCCAAACTTACTAGTTGAAAATGCGTCTCTATCCTACTGTTGGGATCGTCTAATCCAAATTATTGCCTTGTGCGGAGTTGTACCCTATTGTTTGTTGCTTGTAGTCAGGCTTGCTTTCATTCAAATGAGAGTTTGTATACTGTATGTAGTCTTTGGTTTGTACTTCCCTTAATTTCTAACATGTTGAATCCTCAAATTTTCAGATGAAGTACCCTTTATTTTAAAGGATGAGGAGTACCTAACGAAATTCAGGGCTGATTTAAAAGATGCTGTTTTTAGAGCCAGAGAAAATCCCCGTGGTTTGCTTGATGGTTATAGAATCTGCCTCACAACTCAGGTCCATCCCCCAATTAAAATGCTATCGGCCATCATCAGATCTGCTGGTGGCACTGTAAGTATATTCCTGATTTGAGATAATTGATGGTTGGTTATTTACTCGGTTTTTGTTCGAGCCTTTTGAATGTTGATAGAAAATGCCGCCCCCCCTCCCCACCCCACCCACTACCTCACTATAAGATCTAGAGTAATAACATAAAAACCTTAAAAACCAACAGATATGACTAAATTTTAAATTAAAGGCTATTTCGCAATGTTCAGTCAGATATTAATATATCACAGCTTTGGAACTTGGCATATGGATCTCCTGCTTTATGTGTTTGATCAACCTGACGAGCTGATGATTATATCTTTGAAAGCTTTTGTAAATAATTATGCTAATCATCATTACATAAGGGCTAGTTTTAATGCATCCCAAATCTTCAATGCTTTATCCACTTCATATCGATTCCCCTATCTGAATTCAGGTAAATGTTGGTTTGGGGGAAGTAGTTGAACAATCGAGAACAATTTTTATAGCAAATGAAGAAGATATGGAGGAAGCATTGGTAGCTGTGAAGAGCGGGATTCGGACATTTAGTAGTGACTGGTTTATGAACTGTATAATGAAGCAAGAACTTGACTTGGATGCCCCCCAGTTTGTAGAATCCCTTTGAGATCTGCAATAATCTACTCTATACTCTACTTGCTCATTCCCTTTGGAATCGATCTTAAGGGTACAATTGTAATTATAATTTTGCTTCAGAATCCCTCGATAGCACCTCCTTTTATTTTGGAGTAGCCGCATACAAATGTATATTTTTCCCGCTCCTGTTTTACCAAAATTATTGGCATATTATTATTTTGTGGGGATGATATTTTCTTCTTGAAAATCCACATTTCTCAAAATATACGAGGATTTTGAAGAATATAGTTGATCAAAACATCAATCAATCAATATCAATGCCTAAATTATCTTTGGATTTTTCCCATCTGTGCCCTTGAAATTTTCACTTTTTTCAATTGTACCCCTGCGTATGGCATAATACTAATTGTGCCCTTGAACTTTATTAGTTATTCCCATCCGTGATTAAAGTAGCCAAAACCGTCACTTTTGCCGTTAACTGTCCACATTGTCATAACATCTCTCCCTTCCTTCTCCTCTCCTCCCTCTTCTTCTCTCTTTCTAACTCCTCACCCCTCTTTCTCCCACTAACAACACACCCTTAGTCTAACCAACACTTGACTCGTATTTCTGCTCCGTCAGTTTTGTTATCTGGATTGGCTTATTCTGCTAGAGGAGTACTCGGATTATGGAGGAATCGGGTTGGTGTTGTTGAACAACTTTCTCATACTTTTGGGTTTTCTAAGAAATTCTCTATTTGTTGTCTTCTTCAAATAATGGTATTGTTTTATTTGGAGAAAATTGACAATTGAGGTTTCTGAATCCATGATTTATACCCCAATTTTAATGGGTAATAATAATAATAATTGGAATTCTTACCACATCAAACTCAAATAAGTCAAGGTGCAAATTAAGAAGGTTCCTCTTCAAGAGCTAACCTCTATCCAAATCAGTACAATTTCTCCATACACATTAGTGAAGAGCAAGATTTACAAGGCGATTGTTAAAGCTTTCGTGATGGAAGCCGAGATGATGAAGATGAGTAGAGTAAACCCAGTTGGGCAATTCGAGTTATGCTATGGGATGATGGAGAGTAAGAAGGTACCAGTGATTGATCTGGTGTTGCAAAGTGAGATGGTCAAATGGAGGATATACAGGCATAATTCAATGGTCAAATTAAATGATAAGGTTATGTGTTTGGGAATTTTGGATGGAGGTGATGAATTAAAAGCTTCAATTATGTTGGGTACTCATCAATTAAAGGATCATTTGATTGATTTTGATTTGGGAACTTTAATGATTGGTTTTAACGACAAAAGTGACGGTTTGCTACTTTAGTCACTGATAACTAATAAAATTCAAGGGCACAGTTGGTATTATATCATATGCAGGGATACAGTTTGGAAAAGTAAAAACTTCAGAGGTACAAATGAAAAAAAAAAACCATTATCTTTTTTATAGACAATCTCATAATACATATACACTTGATTAATGCCTTGAGCACAAAACATACATTATACTCCGTATGTTATACGAGTTACATTACGGAATTAGGGAAAAAAAATCACATTGTTATGGTAAGTAATGTCAAAATGCCGAGAAAAAGGATTGTACAAACACATGTACTACCTCATACTCTCATACTTAATGACTTTTTGAGTTTTTATGTATTTTTTTTAGTTCTATAGAATTTATGAATTTCATTTTAATTTTGTGATGTCAAAAATCAAATTTTTCTCGAACATATACGTAATTTTTTGAGTTATAATGTAACTTTTTGAGATTAATGTTCAAGTAAATGAATTCAAAAACTTTATAATAAAACTCAAATTTTTTAAATTAAAACTCAAAAACTAACGCTTCAAAAACTATACCATCTCGATGTCTTAATCAAACGTATAATCCTTCATCGCAAAATGCCGGAAATAACAAGGCCGTAAGTCAAAGGCCGCAAATAACTAGGGTTTACATTAAGCAATAATGCCATCGAATATTATTAGCAAAACCATTGATTACATTTACTTGCTCTTTTGGTAATGTTTTAGGTCAAATGTGTAAAATTTGGTTCGAACTTAAGCTTATTTGGTAAACTAATCGAAAAAGGTAGTTGAAACTCGAAAAGGTACTTAAACCGAAAAGCTAATCAAACACGAAAATGTAGCTCATAAGAAATCGAAAATTATGAGTTGATAAGATGATGATTATATAAAAAATTGTTTGGCAAACTAATCAAAATGTAGCTTATTTTGGTAAAATGACGTAAAATGATATAATAATTATTTAACACTACAAAAAGAAATAAAACAAAGTGATCGATTTTGGCGATCAAGTCGATCGTTAAACTCAATTTAGCGGTGACTTGATCATAAACACACACGCAGCAGACCTTGGTCGTTTTTTTTCGATTTTAGCGACCAAAGTCGATCGCTAAATTTAGCGATCGCAATTTCGATCGCTAAATGAGAAAATAGCGATCAAATGGCAATCGCCAATTTGGCGACCGACAGGGGGTAGTCGCCAAATTAGCGACTGCCTTTCGGTCGATAATTGGCTTTTCAGTCGCTAATTTGGGTGACCCAGCCAAAATCAGGGATGCTCTTTAGCGACTGATTTGTTGTCGCAAAACTGCAAATCAGTCGCTAAAGCTATTGACTATTTTCGTGGCTTTTTTCGTTTTCACTGCTAGCCAAATATTTACAACCTGCATACAAACCGAAGTTCAACAACGCCACACATCCCAAACTTCAACACACACAACACCATACATTTCAAATTTCAACCCAACACCACACATTTGAAACATACATTTTCCCAAACTTCATTTCATATATTGAAAATGAAAGGTTTACAAGCTAACATATTCTAAAGTTCAAGTCTTACATGCTAAATTAAACTTACTTAACTATTGGGAAGCCAACACCGGCTCCACTCCCTCATGTGGACCATGCGGATCCATAGGATCATAGTCGGGTCTAGGTCCGGGGTTACAACTTTAATTTGCTACCAAGTCTCAAACATTGCTATTTTTTCCTTCATTTGGCGGAGTTCTTCATCACGTTTTTTGTCACGTTCATCACGCTCTCTTAGTTGAGTTTGAAATTGACTAATAACTCCCGGTTGATATGTGTTGCTGGGAATTGTTGAAGACGATCTCCTACGCGTGTTGTCATAGAAAGTCGGTGTTGAACTTCCGGTACCATACACGTTTCCTTTCTTGAAGCTTTTCACCAACTAGAATAGGTGGTGGTGTCGTCGTTCTTGTCGATCGCTTTTCCTTTTTTTTTTGTGTTCGAAAGAGTAAAGCAGGAGAGAGGGAAAGAATGCTGCGGGATTTCTATAAAGCAATTTAGCGACCGACTTCAGTCGCTAAATCTGAAAGTCGGGTCGCTAAATAAGATTCCTTTTTTAAAAAAAGCAGTCGCCAAATTAGCGACTGATTTCAGTCGCTAATTGTGATATAAGTCGCCAATTTGGCGACTACTCGGGTCAGTCGCTAAAAATATGTCGCCTGTTTTAGTTTTTCTTATAGTGTAATATATTATAAATTGAAATGTAAAAAGGTAATATTACCAAGAATTAAGTACCTGAAATGTGAAATGCTACTCTAAGTAACATTTTATTTCAGGTAGCTTATTTGGGCAAATAAGCTACTTGCCAAACACTTCCGGAAAAATAAGCTACAAAATTTCTATCAAAAAAGCTACTTGGTCAAAATAGGTCGCAAATGTCTTGCCAAACGGAGCCTTAATGATCTTATGTTAAAGAAGACCCATGGCCCTCAATTTATTACTCCCTTCGTTTTTTAATATATGACGTTTTGTTTTTCGAGGTGATCATTTGACTTTATTTTTTGCAAAAAAAATATAATAGTCTAAGAATTATAAAAATACCCTTAATTCTTATGAAAAGAGCTTTTATTTATAAAAAAACATAGGGAGTATTATAGTATATACGATTATATTGTTTAGATTCTTAAGGTCAGAATTTTCTTTCCGGGAGCAATTATGTATATTACTATTATCATTCACAGTAATTTATATTTAAAAAATAAGCAGTTTGTAAAAGATAGGGCTCTTATATCGCTCGAGAGCCTATTGAAAAAGTTGGACTTTCTGTAATTGATCGAAAAAACTCCCTTTATAAAAATAACGGATAAGTCACACGGTACCCTTGAACTTTGCCACTTTGCACGAAATACCCAAATTTTTGATGCGGAAAACTTAAAAATGCCATAACTCGTGTTTACGAACTTAGAACGTGAAAATTTTTTTTTTTCAAATCGAACATCTTTCCGAGAACTACGATTTGAAAAAAAATTGACGAGTTTGGAACTCGTAACCAAGAGATATGATCACTCAAAGTTTGTTCGGTCGAAAAAACTTTGAGGATCAAAATGCGACAATTTTTTTTTCAAATAGTAGTTCTCGGAAAGATGAGCAATTTAGAAAAAAAAAATCGTCATTTTTTAAACTCGTAAATACTCCCTTCTATTTCCTTATATCTTCCCCTTTCTTTTGGGCACAAAAATTAAGAAAGGGGAAGAAAGAAGGAATAAAGTATTGTAAGTTGTGAAATTTATAGGTGAGAGAAAATAATAAAGAATGGATGATGAATAAAGAATAGATAAAGTAATGGGAGTTGTTGATTTTTTAGGAGGGAGAAATTAATAAAAAATAAATGAAACTTACAAAAAAGGAAAGAGGGGAGATAATCAAACTTGTGTGAAAAAGGAAAGAAGGAAGATAATAGAAAATTGGAGGGAGTACTAGTTATGGCCTCTTTAAATTTTCCGGATCAAAAATTTGGGTATTTCGTGCAAAGTTGCAAAACTCAAAGGTACCGCGTGAATTATCCGTAAAAATAAAAATAGTATTAAATTCCATTACTATAATTTAGTTTTTTTTAATGGATACAATTTAGATCGTCGACTCAAATTCAATCAAATGGAGAAACAAGGCTGGAGAAGCGATATTCCACAAAATACATTGCTTTCAAATGACGAAACGAACCGCAATGGATAGGGGCATAAATCACATACTATAAAATTCACTCCGAGTAATCATTGGACTCCACGCCAAGTACAAGTCGTCCTAGCTTAAGGTTGGTGTCAAATTTTCGGTAACCCGACACCACATTCTCGGAAAACAACACACATCCTATTTTCAACGATTACGATAACTTCACGTAACCTCGATACTTGTAACCGGGACGACACCGCATAACGACAACAGAGTAACTTTTTAATATTATGCTTTAAAATATACTTTTTAAAATTAACTCTTTTTTTTTCATTCCTTTTTTGAGGAGAAAAGCCAGAAGGCAAGACTATAGCATAGAAATATCAAACAATATAGTCAACAACATTCGCAGAAGATGGCAAACCATCCTCCCAAATAACTCGACAAATAGATCTAGGGACAACATGAGCTAACGCATGAGCAACCCAATTATTTATACGACTCGTATGCGACCAAATAATAGACTGAAAATAATCATGACTCAACAAAATGATATCCTCCACTATTTGCGAGAAAATGCTTCTCCCATGCTTCGTCCCACTAAGCGCTTCAATAACCTGCAAACAATCACTCTCTATCTGCACTTTTTGGTGACCCTGTCTCGCTGCTTCTTCCAGATTGTCCTTCGCATCCACTACATTCCTAAGGATAGACTTGAAAGGATTCCATAACCTGATCATCGAGTCGATTGCCCCATTAACGTTTATAGCCCTAACTTTCAACAACTTTCCTACCAAAATACATTTACTCTTTGTATCAGTATCTTCGGTCTCCTACATACTCCCATTCGAACGCCAACTGCCAACGACCATCCTCCCTTTCCATCGGCTCTTTCCTGTTTCAAATAAGCCCCCGTGTGAATGAAAGGATTCAATAACCCTTTAATTAAACTCATTTAATTGATGATCTAAATTACACTTTGATTTAGTCATTAGATCTAGTGTATGCAAAACAAAAATAACAAGATTAAGAGAAAACGATTTTCTTACAAACATTTGTGACGGATTTATGGACACTAAATTTGGACTCCTTCCAAACCTAGATCTTGAGCTAAATAAGATTAGGATGATCCTCCAAAATCTTCAAGTATTCATTGTAGAATACCCCCTCTTAGTTGCACCAAGACTATCCTTCAATACTAATCCCCCCTACTACTAAGAGAATAAAAATTCTCTTAGTTTTCCCGCCTAAAGAGACTTCTTCTTAGTTGGGCCTATTTTTATGGATACTACTAACACAACAAGATTTGATGGATTGTAAATTGTGGACCTTATACGTAGCCCACTTTTTCTATCTCATCTATCAAAGTAAAAGTTATTAATAGCCCATAATTTTGGACTCTACATGTGATATTATATGCTAGAGGAGTGAACTTGATTTCATATGAATTTAAATTATATTATATTATATTATATGTTACCTCTTTTGTAAGAAATCATAAGTTATTTATTATGTAAATTTTTGTCTTAGTAATATGGACTATTTTTTGAAGGATGTAAAAACACTTATGTATTTTCTACTAGAATTAAAAAGGTGAAAACATTATTTTGATAATTCGTAAATCGTCTTTTTCGACGCGAGGAATAGTTGTTGCCGCTTTTCGTTTTAAGGTCAATACGCGTTTTAATAAAATTATACAACTTACTTAATAATTGTACAATTAATGTCATAAATTAGTTGCATGTAATGGTATAAAATTATTGTTTTATTTTTAATAGTAAAAAAAATAATTTAACTTAAAATGTCTTCTTATGGTAGTAAACTTTTTTTTCAACCTCTTATTAATATTATATTTAGTAGATTATAACATTAAATTAAAAGTAAACTTCATTTATGCAAATAATTTAATTGATAATGTCTCTTTATAAAATAAACCTAAAAAGTACCGTGCTATGGCACGGGTACTACACTAGTATTATTACTAACTAGATAACAATATTAGTTACCTTAAATATAGATTCTAATATTAGTCTAATTACTACCATAGTAATCTTGTGATTTTATTAGAATATTATGAACTAATTTTTATGCATAAACAATTTATGTTAAGTATTAGAGAGAGGAAGAGATTTTTGAGCATGGAAAAATCATCAAAACAAAAATGAGAACCATTCTCCTATTATTCTAGTGAGGCAACCGGTTTTAGGCTCATAGGGTAGTCTAATTTTTCTTCCCAATTTTGCCTTTTGTTCTTCACGAGAAAAGGTAGAATAGGTGTAGGAATCTTTCATGCAATAGGGTCACCATTATGTTCCAATTAGCATAAAATAATTACCCACTAACCCCTTCATAAAACGGTTTATCCACTTAAAATGGACTCCATTTTATTTTTGTCATTTGTAATATGTTGTGACATGTGACATGTGACATGTAATATGTCATTAGTAATATAAATGCATATTTAACTAATTAAATATCATTATATATCAAATAAATTACAATTAACAAATTAACAAGTAATTCACAATTACATGTGAATAAAATGGATCACATTAAGTCTAGTTACTATAATCTACAACATTTTCCAATTATGATTAACTAATTACTCTTATCTCAGATGTTTCATAAACATTAATCAATTTTAGTAATATAACATATTAATTACTAAATTGAATCTTATTTAATCAAATTACAATAAGATATAAAACTCTCTCTTATAAATAAAATTTGTTTAATTTAAGGAATTAATTAATCTGTATCGATATACAATTAATTAACTTTACTATTGATGGAATCGTCCTTTAGGTGTGACCTTAAGGGATCAACTGATCACCACCGTCAAACGACAGTAACGTCAAACTCTAGTCAGCCAATCATTACCGATTAATGTTGATCAGTTGACATATATATAAATGAATCATCCCTTACGTATTCTTATCATGAGTTTCAATAATGTGAACGCACCATTGTTGAGGACACATACTCCAACAGTGAAAACTCGACTGCTGAACCTGCATAGAGAAAACGAAAACACACAAGAACACAAACAAAAAAACCTCTCTCACGATCAAAATCGTGAGAAAAAACCAGGAGGAAAACCCTATGAAAAATAGACAGAAACCCTAGACTTTTTTTTACAATGTCATATTCGTGAGTACAATTTTGCTTAATAATACTCTTGATTTATAATAGGGTTGTGCTTTTTCACATCCGGATTTTACTCTTTCATATACGCCTTTTACAATTGTACCCTTACCATTTTTTCCTCGCTCACTCAATTGATTTTTTTCAACTCCTTTCCTCTCACCCCCCTTCACCTCACCTCCATCCGACAACTCACTCCGTCCAACCATACTCCGGTCGACCCGTGTTCCAGCCGACCAGGCTCCGGCATAAGGGTAAGAGTGTAAGGGTTGACCACCCATTTACCGCCTTACCTATCCATTATTCGATTTTGTGGTGTACAATTAGTCTTGCTGAAGACGGGTCGGAGCAAGTGACGGGTAATGCCACTCACAAAACGAATAGGGGGACAAGGTGGGGCACCTCCAAGTGCTTCCCTTTCTCCTCTATTTGGGTCATTTATGAGAGAAAATGGTATCCGTCACTTCAAAGTGACGGATACGTATATGTCCAAGAAATTAGAGCTTCCTGCATTAATACCCCACTAAATCAATCCTTACTGCGTTATTTGGCCATTGAAATTTTGTCAAACAAATTGGCAATTGCCATGGTTGCATGTTCTAACAGCACTAATATGAAATTCGATAATTTTTAGTTCTTGTTTTCTACCAACCATAAACCCTAATTGATAAATTACATATATTAATTTTATCAATTGATAAACTAATAATTTCACCAAAGTAATTTAATAATTACTAAACAAGTAGATTATTTCACTAATTGAAGAATTATAATCCATTGTTCAAGTTTTTAGGGCAATTAAATTCGATTTTAGGAAAAATGTGCATATAAAACTTAATTTGTTTAGGTTAGGAAAGAGGGTATGGTATGGAAAGTTAATGGAAAAATGTATGTGAAAGAGTAACGAGTCATTTCAGTTTGGGGGTGACCATTAAAAAACCGGGTCGGGTCAGTTTCAAGAGGTGCAGCACTGTAGCAACTAGCCTAGGTAGGACCGACACGGACACGGACACGGACACAGACACTGACACGACACGGACACGCGATACGGCATCTCATGAAATTTAGGACACGGGACACGTCATTTAAATTTAATAAAATATATATTTTATATTTATTTATGTGTGATTTTATTTTTGAAAAAGTATTTGAATATTAAATTTAAATAAGCGAAGGTAAAACTTGACGTTAGTTATAACTGATTCTCATTTCCAAAACCAAAAACTAACTTATAATCAACTATTTCGACGTCTCATTACTAGTCTAAAGAACATCATTTACCGCTAATTCAATTTATTTTCCCACCAAATTCAACCATATAACAATTTACGCCATTTACCTTAAATTCAACTTGATTCCGTTTGAAGGTGTGTCTAAATACCATGGACACGGCTCAAAATACCATGGACACGTGCCCAAATAAAAGATGAAAGTTAGACACAGCTTTACAAGTGTCCGACACGTTTTAACGTGTGTCCAACGAGTGTCGTGTCCAACACGGGTGTCCGACACGGGAACTCCCATTAGGAGGAGTGTTCGTGCAACCTAGCTAGTAGCAACAGGCGACTGCCTCGTTCGTCAACCTTATTAAAGTTTAGAACTAATTCTGTATAAGAAGAATAACTAGTTTTGTGACCCGTGAAATTCACGGGTTGTTCTGTTTCTAGTGTAATACTTTAGTGATTTAATACAATAACATATTACGATCAATTCAATTTACGGTTTTCATGTTTTAAGGGTTGTATAAATTTAATTACTCTTTTATACAACATTTTATCAGAAATTAAAATTTCATACATTAGATATACTAAGATACCCCTATCAAAACTAAAGTAACTCAATGCAAGCTAAAATGAATTAATAATATAAGTATTCATATAATCAAATTAAACAAAACTATATTATCAAACAAAGATCCTCAAAGATAGAGCACCCTCACAAATTAGATATCAAAATTTCATCAACAATTCTGAAAATAACATAGAACACACAATAAGAAATGTTATGACAAAACTAACATTTCATACCCCCGTAAAATTGAAGCTAATACAATAATAAATTGCGGACCTAAAAATTTTAAAGCAGCAACAACTTGAACAATAATTGGATCATTATTGCCGAATACTTCACCTACTAAACAATATTATACAAAAAATGCTATGTCATCCCTTCAAATTTTTCACCTTTTAGCCATATATTTCAACAGTAGGTCTCATGAGAGACCGTCTCCCACTAATTTAGTGGAAGACATAATAGGGAAAAAAAGAAATTCAGTGGGTCCCTCACCCCATCATGTGGGAGATATCTCAATAACGCTATTAAGAGACCGTCTCTCCGGAGTTTTTGTGATATTTCAAAATATATATAATAAATGCTCAAAAAATTATTAATCATCCACGATGTCACCAATCTTTAGTTAGTATGTAAAATATAGTTGTTTAAGCAATCTTAGTATTTCACTTAAAAGACTACCCTAACATGACAAATAAACGCCACCTAGACAAAGCCATGTAGGATCCAAAAAGCCACCTAGATTAACATTTAATGTGACGTGGCATATTTAATGTGATGTTGCATATTTTTAATGTGACATGGCGAAATAATGTGACATGGATTATCAATTTTTATTACATGACATTAATTTAAATCACTTATCTATAAATTAATTTAATGCACTTATATCTATAAATCTATAATATTAAAGGATATTATCATTATTCTTAAATTAATTTTGTATATTAAATATATTGTCTTCCAAATTTATATAACCCTTACAAATTTACATCAAATTTCATAATTTATAATTAATACTGACATTTTAATTGAAATTTTTGTAATAAAACATGTTAATAAATTTCATAATTTATAATTAAATTTGAAATTTTTGTAATAAACATGTTAAAATCATACCTATTAAAAAAAAGTAACACAATAATAGTGGAATTTGTTTTATGCAATATTATCGTTATTAACTTAGTTTCTCCTTAAGTAATGAAAAAAAAGAGGGAATGATAATCAAATCGTAGAGATGAAAGTATATTTACATTGGAAGAGCTTAACACAATAAATAATCTTGATAGCACCTAAATGAGAACACAACAAACACATACGCGAAATTGAAAATGTGATGAACACTTCATAACCTAATGAAACTTCCAATAAAAAAATAAAAAAAATAGTTAATAATATCGGTGACACATACCATTCTATTAATGATAGAGATAAGAAATGTTTTGCTTACAAATTTTGCCTTCCATAAAAAATATATAAACAATTGAGGATGTGTTTTATAGCTATTAAAAATTATTTTTTTCATTATTATCAAATTTAATATAGATATAAATAAAGATCAAGTTCATGACTTTTGAGCATCCATTTTTCATTATTATGAAGTTTAATATAAACATAAATATGGGAAAATGAGAAATGGTATGTAAAAGGTTTGCATTATTATTATTATTATTATTATTATTATTATTATTATTATTATTATTATTATTATTATTATTATTATTTTTTTTTTTTTTTTTTTTTGCAAGAAGATATACCTCATTTTATTAAATTATTATTATTATTATTATTATTATTATTATTATTATTATTATTATTATTATTATTATTATTATTATTATTATTATTATTATTATTATTATTATTATTATTATTATTATTATTATTATTATTATTATTATTATTATTATTACTACTACTACTACTACTATTATTAATTTTGTTTCTTACAAACTCCACTTTGCATGAAAGTCGTTTAAAAAGTTATCTTGTATATGTAATTAAAATATGACATATTGATGATGATAGATATTTTGGTTTTCCTTTTAATTATATTTATAAATTTGTAGATATTACTAGCTTTATAATCCAAATTATTAAATTTTTTATTTACTACATATCAGACCTTTTAGCTACTATCTTTATGGTTAAGGAGGAGTTAGATGAACAAATTGAATGATTTAAATGATGAGAGTAAATTCTTAATTTATTTTTATAATTTAAATCATGATCTTATGGTTTTCACACAAAAATAAATATTACTAAACCTTATAATGAGTTTTAATAAATTTATTAAAGTAGCCTTAATATTAACAATATAAATTAATAGAATTTAATTATGATAATCCTACATGGCAAAAAATTAAATGTATTAAGTTGCCTTTTAACTCTATAGTTAAAATATGACATATTGATGATGATAGATATTTTGGTTTTCCTTTTAATTATATTTATAAATTTGTAGATATTAGTAGCTTTATAATCCAAATTATTAGATTTTTTATTTACTATATAAGACCTTTTAGCTACTATATTTATGGTTAAGGAGGAGTTAGATGACAAATTGAATGATTTAAATGATGAGACTAAATTCTTAATTTATTTTTATAATTTAAATCATGATCTTATGGTTTCCACGCAAAAAAATATTACAAAACCTTATAATGAATTTTGATAAATTTATTAAAGTAGCCTAAATATTAACAATATAAATTAATAGAATTTAATTATGATAATCCTACATGGCAAAAAATTAAATGTATTAAGTTGCCTTTTAACTATATAGTATAGATAGATTATATAGATTTATAGATGTGGCATTTGTAATGCACGTGTGGCTTTTTCTTCGCCAATGTGGCTTTCTCTACGTGGCCTTTAAGGTTACCCTTTTAATATAGTTTTATAGATATATACTTATATTTTGGTCAATTTGTGTGATAATTTCTACCCTACAAAGAACAACATGGTGTTGATCGTTCTTTTGGGTAGACCATTTTGCATAATGTTTGGCGTTGGATATGTGAAAGATGATTTGACATTAAAAACTTTTGTTGATACTCATTTAACATTATTTTGATTGATTTTAATCGACCCGTCCTAAAACCGCATGATACGTGCATTTTGTATAGCCTTTTAGCCTATTTTATGCACGTATTTCTATGCTATTTTAGTAGTTATTTGCTACGAATATACCCCGAATTGCATACTTTGGAAGTTTTTGTATTATTTGCAGGAATGAGCTTAGAGATGCGGAATCAAGCCTAAAACATGTCCCTACGCATGCATTTAGGAGATGAGTTGAGTCGGAGCTTGGAAAGCACCATTTTGAGATGCGCATTGGAGTAAGGAAGTTAGGCGAGCCAAGAGAGTGCTTCAATTCGCTAGTTCCTGCTTGTAAGAGCCATATCTCGAGTTATACAATAGATATTCAGGTGATTCCAATTGGAGATAAAATTTTGTCCTCTTAGCTTTCCAACGCCACCGGAATCACCCTGTTTGACCAAGTAACGAAGAAATGGCAGCCGTTTGAAGTTCAATGCGCGAAGCAGGAATTACGCGCTGAGAAGTGCTCGATCGAGAACTATTTCTGTTCGATCGAGAGCCCATTTGCTCGATCGAGAGCTACTTCTTCTCGATCGAGTGATTAAAGGGGAAGAAGTTCTCGATCGAGAGGAATGCTAAGGAATATCACTCGATCGAGAGCCTTAAGTGCTCGATCGAGCAACAATCCTTGACGGGCTGGGCTTTTAAGCTTTATTTTCCGCAATTAGGTTAATAATCCTATTTTCTTATAAATAGGAGTTAGGTCGACATAATTACGGGCTCCTCCTCTCTAATTACTCTTAATACTCTGTCACTTTTACACTGTTACTTTGCTCTTTCTTTTCCGGATCACTTAATTCAGTAATTTCTTCCCTTATTCTCTTTTAATGCTTATTTCTTCTTTAATTATTGTCATTGCTTATTTTATTATGAGTAGCTAATTCCCCGTAGTATGTTAGGATTAGGGAAGCCGTGGTAGCAATGTTTTAACTGACTTATATAGATTAGTCTTGCGATAGGAATTGTATTAGGCAATTTAATTGTTATCCGGTCGAATGAATGCATGCAGGAGACCATAAATTTAGTTAACCCCGACCTAGATCGAAAGATTGGAAGGGAAGGCTTGCTTAATTACAATAGGGTATTGCAGTGAGGGCGAAAGTTAAGCTGTTTACGCTCTAGGGCGGTTTAAGGACCGAAAGGTGACGACCATAGCTCTTCTTATCAATAGTCTAATCGCCTTAGTATTCCCGATAGTATAAGATCTGATAGCTGCCACGGTAGACCGACTCCTAGCATACTTCCTTTCTCTTATTTTTAATTTCCTTTATTCCCTTCTCTTGCCTTTAGTTTCAGTAGTTTAGTTAGTTCGCAATCAATTCAAAACCCCCATTTCTGTGACACCCTGACAGACCGAATTAGACAGATAGATAGCAACTTAGCCTCCCTGTGGAGATCGACCCTACTTACTACTAGCTATTAGTTAGTTGTACTTAGGTATTTATTTTTGGTACGAAACGACAGTATCACCGCACGTTACGAATAAAAATAGTTTAAAATCGCAAGTAACAACTTATGACGCGTAAATTTTATTATTAACTTTACTACGAATAAGATAAAGGAGCAATTGTCAAAGACGTTTTAGAGGAGAAACAGTGAGATGTAAATTTCAATATTAACTTCACTAATCCCAATCCCTCTTAACCGTTATTCGATAAATGACCTTGTCCTAAATGATTCTTTACCAATTTAATTCTTTTAACCAGACATAAATAGAGAATAAGTCGAGTATAATTATTTTCAAATAAGTCTTATACCAATCCGACTCTATATACCGTCTTGTACCAATTTCGTCCATATTACTCATGTACAGTATCCCCAATTCCCCATTGTATCAGGTCTAGCGAGCGAGTTGCATAATTTGTTTTTAACAAGAAATTGAAATATAGCATGCTAATACACCAAGTCTTTGAAAACAATTAAGGAATTTGAGTTTAAATCTTACCTTAAACTGATTTAGGGCAATTAAGAACAAGTGTGACACCAAGATTTTACTCAAGAGCTTGAGAAAGGATGAGTATGGAGTTTTAGAGAGAAGGAAAGGTGAAGATGGGAGGCGGAAATAAGAAAGAAAGACACGAAATTAGGGTTTTTGTATAACCCGCAAATGGCCTGCTACAGCAATACTCGGTCGAGTGTTGGGAATACTCGGCCGAGTGTTTACTACTCGGTCGAGTACTCAGTATACTCGGCCGAGTGCACACTACTCGGTCGAGTACCTTTCTTACTCGATCGAGTTTTGAAGAACAGAAGCGATTATTACTTTCACATTACAGACACACGGGTATTGTAACTTGATACTCGGCCGAGTATAATCCACTCGGTCGAGTTTTCCGAAAACGAACAAGGGGTAGTGACTTTTTGTTATTCCTGCAAGATTAAACAATATCGTTCGGAGTTCCGGACATCCGGCTCGTCACTATTAACGCTGATTTCTACCACATTAACACACATCACATAACATCCATCATCGGAACAATCATCATTCCTACCCTTTTTTCCTCCCTTTCCCCACAACTATCTTATTCTATCTTTATAACATACTAACAAACTAACTACAGTACCTGCAAAGTCTAATTCTTATGTCACACCATCGTTAGTTCCGCTAAACACCAGACATATTCCATAATCATATTTGTAACATAGTAATTCAACACATAACACATTCATCGTGAAACAAATTGATTAATTTGTCACTGATCACACCTTGCAATAATTCCATATTCACTTCCACTTTTCTACACATATATCTAACTCATACCACTCTAATAATAGATACACACATAATAGATGCACACAACATACATCACCTAGCAATCCACGACTTACACTAGCTACCCTTTTTCCCCGTGTCTGGCTTAAGTCCGATGGGGCCATGATTTTGAAATGAGGGCGCCTACTCACCCAAAATCTAGCATCGGCTGGGGCTCCCAACGTACATACACCAGGTTCATTTTACTTGACACCCTATGTTCATTAATTTCGTTAGTTCAGGTTCCAAAATCGTCGGCTCTGATACCACTTTGTAACACCCCCTCATACCAAGGTGCCTTACCAGGACCACCCTACCATGAAAGTGCGTTACCATCTCGGTTTCCCAAGGTTAGTATATACCAAAGCGTCTGAATTGAGCATCATTATTAAAGTAATGTAAAATGCAAAGTTTACAATATCCAAAACCAAATACTGTCTAACGAAAATACAACCTCAAAGTCTTAACATTAAAAGAAACTCGCTAAAACTCAGACGGTGATGCTATGACTCGTGGTGGCAAATCTCCCAAGATAATCCCCAAGCTCTCACTAGCAAAACCTATCAAGCCTGCTCACCATCCCCGAATGGATCACCGCAGATTCCACAAACAACAACGGGGTCAGTATTATGCAACTAACAAGACAAACAAATGCAATACTCGTCTGATCATCACCAACCCCCAATCACCCAAGCTCACATAGTAACCGACTACACACCAAAGTGTGTAGCCCCGCGCGATTACCCATCGCAATGTAATCCTCGCCGCTGGGTGACCGCAGCCGATCCCACCTAATCCAGGCTCCTCAACGAGCGACAACGATCCCCTGTCCCTTAATGTGCACATCCCTCCCGTGGCGGGTTCCACGGAGGGCGAACTAGGGTGTGAAGCCACTCCCGCAAGTGACTCCACCACAATCACAATCACATGACATTACAGTCATCTCAATCCCCTCACACCAACACTGTCACAAAAACCTTCATTCTACGATGATCAATAGACGACGATAATTACAACAACAAGTCATGTAAAGCACGATGGCCGAGAGTAGGAAACCCTACCTTAGCAATAACAAAGCAGATGCAACACGAACAATTAAAAAGGCTCCTCTACGAAGTCTTCTCCTATACAATGATCATGCAACACGATTACACTTTGTACAATTCTCAAAATATTCTTCTCATATAAATGTACAGCAACTCACAACAATACAAATAATCATGAAGATAGAACTTACCAACAGTGCAACGAGAACTTAAACGCAAGAACCACGACGATTATCCACACAATGACGCTACGAAAAACTCGAGAGGAGGATTATGGAATGATCTGGGTGTGATTAGGTTAACGTAGAAATGATAACGCTTATGAAATGATATTAGAAACTGACGCGGTTGTATAAAATACCCTAAACATTCCCTAATCAAACCGTCGAAATAACACTCCGCCAAACCGGACACTCGGTCGAGTAAGTGCATACTCGGCCGAGTGTCCAATACTCGGTCGAGTATTCACTATACTCGGCCGAGTATTCCTCGCAGAACCAAAATAACACGCACCCGCAGCACTACTCGGCCGAGTAGGCTCTACTCGGTCGAGTAGGCTCCAAAGAGAATCCGTAGTGTTACAATCTTTCCCCCTAAAAAGAACTTCGTCCCGAAGTTCACGCTCTACTACACAAGCAAGCACGACACCACGTCACAAGACTATAACAATCACATGAGACAACTCCAAGGAACTATACAAGCATCACAACAAGTTACCCCAAACGCATCTCCCGACTCGAACCAAATAAAGAAAAAGAAACAACAAAACACCATCGCGACCATCTCCTACCCCCCTAAAAAGACAACGGTTACGTCCCCGTAACCAAACATACCTGATCAAAAAGGTTAGGAAAACGTTCTCGCATAGCTTCCTCAGGTTCCCATGTGGCTTCCTCCACATTATGATTAGACCAAAGGACCTTGAGTAAGACCGTCTCACCATTCCGGGTCTTACGAACCTTGCGATCAAGAATCTCCTTAGGAATCTCGGCATAGGATAAGGATTCATCAAGTTCGATGTTCTCCATCTCGAGGATGTGCGACGGATCGCTCACATATTTCCGGAGTTGAGACACATGAAAAACATTGTGCACTCTATCCAAAGCTGGTGGTAAAGCTAACCTGTAGGCTACCTCGCCAACACGGTCCAGAATTTCATAAGGACCTATAAACTTTTGGCTTAGCTTACCCTTTTTCCCAAACCTCATAACACCTCGCACACCAGAACGCCTTACCAAGGACCATTCCAGTATATGACGGTGTCACCATCTCGGTTTCCCGAGGAGGTAGATCAAATTAGACAATACAAGAACTATATTATATCATTAGAATATCTGTTACACTATCATTCTATTCAAGGTCCCTAATATAAAGTTCAAATACAACACTTGTGATTCTACAACTCTAGACCAGTAGCGTGATGACTCGATCCCTCCAGTCCCAGCAGCAGTAATCAACCATACCTGCTAAACCAACTGCTCACCATCCCCGAATGGATCACCGCAGATACCACAAAAAACAACACGGGTCGATGATCGACTAATCAAGTATAAGATAAGACAATAAAGTAAACAACTGATCATCCACCATCTCAACCTTACCGCATCGTACCATAATCGACTACACCGCGAAGGGTGTAGCCCCCGCCAGAGCTACCCATCGCAACAGGTAGCCCTCGCGCGATGGGTGACCGCAGTCCATTCCCACCTAGTCCAGCTCATCATCGAGCGACTAACATTCCCTGTCCCCTAATGTGCACATCCCCTCCCGTGGCGGGTTCCACGGAGGGCGAACTAGGGTGTGAAGCCACTCCCGCAAGTGACTCCACCACAATCACAATCACATGACACAGCTGTCACATCACAACGACGTCATCACCCCAACACCCATACTCCGATGATCAGCAGATAGACACAAATTACAATACAATCATAATCTCAAATCAATTAACAAAGATGGGCGAGTAGGAGACCCTACCTCATCGCAAAGCATGAAAGACTTCCATCTACGACCACGCACGACTCCAATAAGCACCCTAACAATGATAACCATATCCTATTACACGACTATACTCAAAGAATCATTCAAAAGGGCACAAGGCAGCAACTTACCTAACCTTGCACATCGGTGACGACATAGACAACCACCACCCACGTCCTCCTTGCTCCGCGAATCCCGACATTCCCATGGTAAGGGTTTAGACTAATCCCTTTAAGGTATGAGGCTATGGAGTGATAGGGTAGGGAGATGGTCTAGGGTTAGAGAAAGAGAAACTGTCGAGGAAATGAGAAAATAGAAATGAATCTCGCGAACTCGCATTTATAATAACGCGTCGACAAAGACCATACTCTCGGTCGAGTATAGGAATACTCGGCCGAGTAGACTCCACTCGGTCGAGTATTGGTGATACTCGGCCGAGTGGCCTCAGCTAGGTCGAGTAACTAACCTATACGTCTCCTATTACCAGTCTGATCCCTCACCTAATCATTCCTAAGGTCTGTTTGGTCAACAAGATCGGTCAACAACGCTCCTACAAATCCTGGATGTTACATATGTAGTCATGACTAGACCTAGAGTTGACGAACGGGTTAACCGGTTGGGCGTTAATCAGGTTAATCAGGCCCAGGTCAATTTCAGGTTTTTACGAATTTGGGTCAGGTGGGTTCGAGTCGGATCATTCTGGGTTTAGTTGTGTCTATTATTATTAGTTATTTAGGGATAAAGAGAGAGCGCAACAATAAACATTTGGCTGCTAACCATCATCTGACATATAACGTGACAATGATATACTTGAAAATGACTCGAAACCGAAATCACCCAATCCGATCGTACCTGAATTCTTGCGAACTCGAAATGACACGCCCCAAATGGATCCCTTTACCAAGTCCAAATTCGACTCCACCTACCCAATTGTCAGTTGTTCATACCCTATTCAAACTCGTACTTTGTCATCTTTGAATAAATTCAAAATATCGACTCATACCAATCTCGAACGTGAAGCCTGGCTAAAGTGCTATAGGTAAACCTGTCAAACGGGCAGACAAGTCTAGGGCTGTTCACTCAGTGGTCCGGACCAAAGACCTGACCGGATCGGACCATTTGGTCCGGACCAGACCGGACCGAATTTTGTTTGGTCCGGTCCACTGTCCACTTATTTACTCTACTTTGGTCTTCGGTCCGGTCCTGGACCAACCCGAATAGACCGCGGACCGGATCATGAACCGAAGTTATGTAATAAAAGAATTTTTAAATTTGTAATATTATTGATTTTATTTTCTACTTTGTTTACACGTATTATAAGATGTATAATTATGTAGTTAAATCTAGTAAGAAAATAATGTTGTTTATTTTGATCATTACGAACTTCTCGAGTTCTAGTTTTATATGCTAAAACATGTCAATGACAATAATATTTGATCCACTTTGGTCCATTTGGTCCGGTCCGGTCCACGTGTTTTTATGGTCCAGGCCGGACCGGACCAATATTAATATGGTCCGGTCCTCGGTCCACCTCTTAACCCTTATTTGGTCTTCGGTCCAGAGAGTTTGGTCTGGTCCGGTCCGGTTCCGGACCAATAAACACCCCTAGACAAGTCAGGTTCCCGGTCAAGTCAAACGGGTTGAGTTGGAATATAGATCGTTCTAGGGTCAGAATACAGGTCAAAACAAAGTTGATGTCGCCTTTTATTTACTATTTTCCAATTGAAAAAATATACTCTTAGTTTTTAAAATTAAATCTTAATGTTATCGTCCTCATATTAAGACATTTATTAAAATAAAATTCTTTTCATAAATTATTTAATTATTAAATGATATAAAAGTCAAATGAAATTGATTTTTAATATAATTTTTGATTTAAAACTTAAATAATTAATTTTCTATTTATTAGTAGTATTTCAAATATAATATGATTTTTTTATTATTTTAATAAAACTCTTGAATAATCTTTAACTTACCGGGTAGAATGGGTCGGGTTTCAACCATAAAATAACCGATCATTTCAAAATTTGGCTCATCTCGAATCTGGTGTTGAAATTTACAGTCAGACCATAATAAATCGGATCGGATTTACGGGTCGAGTCAAGTTTTAATCTATAGGCGATTGCCTCGTTCGGCAATAGAACATCAGAAGTTTTTAGAATAGCATTTCCTTTCAACATCGAATTAATTCTCAATCAGAAGTTCCCATCATTCCCCAGGTAACACCATTTACAATTGCTTTTTACTTTGAACTTTTCTTTGTAACTCTGCAAAGATCACAACTTTATCAAATTAGCAAATGACCCATTTACAGAAATTAAGATTGTATCCTGTTCTCAGATGGGTTTCCTATAATTTCTCATGTTATAATGTACATTGTTGTTTTAGATTATTTGGTAGTGTAGCTCGTAATGAAAATAATGGTAAACGTAGGAGAAGGATTCCACCACCTGTGAAAAAAATGGTTGAAGCTGCTTTATTCGAATACTTGCGCTGTACTAGAAACTTTATTTTTTCGGATGCCGAACATATGAGTAAAAACTCACCACATTTTCTGAGAAAGCTTGTTGAGAAGGTTCGTTACGAGTCTGATGTTAGACGGTCTATGGCGCGTTTCTTGAATTACCATCCCATCAATGAGTTTGAGCCTTTCTTTGAGAGTATAGGGTTGGAACCTTCGGTGTTTGGTGCTTTTCTTCCGCGTAATTTGATGTTTTTGAGTGATGTGGATGGTTTGCTTGATAACTATCATGTTTTGTGTGAATATGGTATTGATCGGGCTCACATAGGGAAGATATATAGAGAAGCAACAGAAGTGTTTCGGTATGATCAGGGGGTTTTGCAGTCCAAGCTACAAGCTTTTGAAGAAGTTGGGATAAGTAAGGATGTTGTTTCGAAAGCTGTCAGCTTTAATCCTAGTCTTTTGATTAGCGAAGAGTTCTTTGAGTTGGTTAGAAAGTTGAAGTGTTTGGGCAGTGAAAATAGTTGGGTTGAGCAAAAGTTTGTTGAAACGACTACTTATAATTGGAGACAAATCAGTCACTTGTTACAGTTGTTACAGTATTTGGGTTGTAATGATGAGGATATCTCAAAGTTGGTTGGTCAACGTCCCGGGATTCTCTTTGATCATTCAGGTAGACCGACATTATTATTGATAGGATTCCTGTTAAAATTCGGGTCCAGTAGATCTGATATATGTTCAATTTTGTTGCGGTTCCCACAAGTTAAAGTTGAGAAATTTGTTTGGAATTTGAGGCGTGCTTTTGAGCTGCTTTTTGATATAGAGATGGATGCTGTGAATATTGGTAGGATTATTCGTGAACATTTCACATGGATTGGTTGTTTCCATATTTCCAATGGAGCCAAAGATTCATTACTCTTTGGTTCTGGATTATGATGGAATAAAGCAAAATGGCTCACTAAAGTGGCTGCGCTTCTTTCTCTTGTGAAGTAGTGGTCGTTTGATGCAGTTCTCGACGCAATTTTCATCTTGGGTCACTCGGAAACAGCCTCTTTGTGTTGCTAACACAAGGGTAAGGCTGCGTACATCCGACCCCCCCTTACCCCGCAATTTGCGGGAGCCATTTTGGCACTGGGGTAATGTTGTTGTTGTTGTTGTTGTATTTCACATGGATTGGTACATGCTCACTAAAGAAAGCAAGTAGCGTTCTTTATCATTTGAGCACTGGAAAGATACACATGTGTCAAATCATCGTGGCAGATCCTCTGGAACTTAAGAAGTGGACCTTCGGAAAAAAGATTGAACGTTTGCCGGAGACAAGGGAAATGCGTTCGCGGAGGGATAAAATAAAGTTCTTAACAAGCATTGGCTTCGAAGAAAATTCAAAAGAAATGGAAAAGGCTCTTATGGTATTCCTTGCTAAAGGCGATGAACTCCCCGGGAGATTTGGTTGTCTTGTCAAAGCTGGTCTCAGTGAGAGTGATGTTACCAAAATGATCAAAACGGCTCCTCGAATTCTCAACCAGTCAATAGAACTTCTTGAGGCCAAGATTAGTGTGTTTGTTAATGATTTAGGGTATCCATTGTCAAGACTAAGGTCTTACCCATATTTTATGTCATATTCAATGGATCGGGTGAAGCTTAGATGCGCAATGTACAGGTGGCTTATTGATCAAAATGTTGTTAGCTCCACATTGTCTTTGCGCACTATCATTGGATGCACAGAATCTTATTTCATTACCACGTATGTAAATAGACATCCTTTAGGCCCTCAAGTATGGCAAGAATATAAGCAAACCTTTATTACATTATTGTGACTTGAGCCGATTTTGTACCCTGGTCATGACAATCCAGAGCTGGCCAGGTAATCACCAGACCTTCTGAGTTTCTATTTTGATATTTTGCTTGGTTTTTAAACTTAGGATTGCTTATTTTCATTTTTAATGGAGCCAAATACCCGCCTTTCTTCTGTTCTACATTATGTACGGAGTAATAAAGAAAATTGTGTTTTTGTCGTTGCAACAAGACCACCATATTACTTTTAGGCTTTTTGCTTTACTTTTTCTTGGCCGCCTTTTCGGTGTCCCATAATTTTGATTGAATGATTTGGCAGTTCTTGATTATCTTTAAATTAGAGTATTTTCTAGGTCAATGTCAACTGTAATAGTCTCGAGAACAATTACTTCATTTCACCAACTTATCCCCTTTTGAATTCTTTTGTGGTAGAGAAAAAGTGAAATGGTGTCTGTAAACCATTAAATTTCATACCTGCAATAATAAAGAGAGAGGAACAAAATAATATGGAAACAAGAGTTTATTTTATTACTGAAATATTGTGGGTTACAATTTCTTGTAAATCTCTCGATTCCATCCTAAAGGCTAGGGTTTTGATAGTGACTACGACTCTACGAGGGTCTTATCGACTTAATCCCGTAAGAAGATAATGGTTCCTTTTTGTGACTTATTTCATTCTACCTACAATTTGGTAGTGGGAGATGGGGTCGTTTGACATAATCCCTATGCTCCCTCCAAACTCTAGAGACAAAATTTGCATATTGATTTGTCCCCCAATTTTAATAATTTCAACAATAATTTCATATAATAAACACTCCTATAATTCCTTAGAACATTTCCGTCGTCGTGGTTATTATGTAGAAAAATATAGTCTTACAGTTGTTGATGTTATGAAAATAGAGCCTGTGTATCTATCATGTTTTGTACTTGTCACTGCAGGTTATTGCAGCTATTACCTACCAAATAATTCCAGCTGATACAAAGCATGCTGAAATTCCACTCGCTGCCGTTTGCTCAACATACCAGCACAAGGTTTCAGTTTCTAGTTTACTTTTGTATTATTGCTGCTGTGCTTTTTCTCTTTTGATGTAGCAATCGGTCGTTGCAATTTGCGATGCAACTTTCATTATGGGTGATCCGGAAACAGCTTCTATGCCCTCCCGACACAAGTACAGCTGCTTTATGTGTAGCTGGGGTTTGAGGATCTGGGGCTTGAGGAACTGGGGTTATGTTGTATTTTAGTAATGTATAGGCATAAAATCTATCTTATTGTGCACTTTTAAAGCAAGCATGATTGTCGGGAGAGTTGATTTTGTTTTCAGTGCACCTATTCATGTCTTTTTAACTTAGATTTTGTAAAATTAAAGGATTGGGAGAAAATAAGAGAACAAATTGTTTAGTTCTATTCTTTGAATTCCATATGATGTATCAAGATTAAATTTTATATGCTTTTATGGATTTTGTGCTCTTGAATCTTGATCATTCTTTTTTCTCGCATTCTGATTCTATTCTGCCAAACTGTTGATTATGCATCTTATATTATTTTTTCCCTTGTAGATACCACAGCTGATCACTTAAAGGGTGTATGCAGGGAGTAGGTCGCCTCTTGTACATGGAATTGAGAAAGAGACTGCAGGATGTTGGCATAGGAACAATTTTGTGCTGGGGAGACAAGGAATCTGAAGGCTTTTGGTAGAAGCAGGTAATAGATCAATACGTCATGGTTGAATAAATTCAATGTGAGTGATGCAAACTTTTGCCTCAAATGATCTTGGTTTACATCTTGAAAGATTTTGCTTATCTTGTATATTGGTGATTTAATGATTTAGTTCCATTAGATACATTGATTAGTTTTGGTAGCTTTTACCAAGAGAAGGAAATTGGGAGTTGGTTTTCTCAGTTAACTAGGTTTACATGGATTCGTTTGTTTGCCATGGTCATTCTGGTGTCTCTGATGCAGGATTTTTTTATTAATTGCTGAAGTGGGTACTAAAGTTAGAGCTCACAGACTTCCTATCAAGGCCGATATACGTCGAGCTCTATGTTTCCGTGGGGGTTCTACCCTCATGATTTCTTATCTAAATAAAAACCTCATCAGATAAGTTTTCCGGCCTTGATGGTACCAAAGAGGCTTCTGCTTTACAAATCAGTAGCTGAGAGATCTCCTGGCCAACAGAATTTGCAGCTCGAGTTAAATGGTGGGTAGAAAGATAAATAACCTTGCAGCTTAAATTTCTATGGCACTTCGTATAGTGGTTACTTTTCTTGTACTGCCATACTTATGCTGGCTCCGTGATTGAGGTCCTTGATCAACAATTAAACATGCTGGGGTTTCTGCCTCTAGGTTATTTGAGAATCTATATTTCGGACAAGTTTTAATCGTGCTCAACAAAATTTATGCTGAGTTATTATGAGAATGGAGTTAAAAGAAACATACAGATAGTTACTCACTATAAGATTATATTATAGGGATATGTATTACAATACTATTTTTTTTTATGATTACGAGATGGGTTCTCGGCTTCCTGCTTGATTATAGGCGCTTCTTGATGCAGTGTTTCTTATCTTTCGTTTTGATAATTGGTTGCAGTTTTTCTAGAGAGCAATTCGATGCAGAACTCACATAGGATTGTTACCCTTGATAACATAGATGCTGATATGGCTGGTGATATAGTATCGGTCAGAGTGCCTGTGAAACAGATTTCTCCAACTAACAGAGGAGAAGCAAAGCGAAGGAATTGAGAAACTTCTTCGTGTTCCTTCAACTCCAAAAGAGTAAAAGCTGCTCATACCGGTGATTACCAATCACATCCAGACACTGTTCTGGCTTTAAACAACGACCAGAAATATGATTCTGTTTCCAACCAAAGCCTTCTGGGAGTAGAAGAAAATAACAGATGGAAGAACAAGCATGTGGATGCTCTTATGGCTTGTGCTGAATCTCAGGCTAAAAGGAAGAACGTCCAGATAATTCTAATGGATATTGCTGATGGACCTAAAAAGGCATATCGTGTAAAGGTTGGTCTTCATTTGTGCCTCAAATCTTTTTTTCATGTAGTGACATAGTGGTTGGGATTTATGGATACAGCGCACTACTAACTGGTTTGTTAGTAGAGGTGAGACTGCTTACATTTTTGGACATCCTAGATCTTCCTCGAAGCGGACTTCGTACTGGGGCGATTCTGAAATTGTCGTGGTAGAATTAACGTAAATATGATACTGAATCTCTATTAGCCAATGACCTCAAAAATCATGCTGTAAGAAATTTAAAGTTTGCTAAAACCAAATGATAACTCTTAAATGATTGTCGGCACATACAATTATTTCATGATCGTTATACAGTAATACTTAGAGTAGATCAATCATTCCTATGTGTCTCTCCGCTTAAGTATTTTAAAGTTTAAACTGGTAGTCTAAGTAATTTGCATTGCACTTATGGCTACAGACCTTGGTGGATCTGTTGCTGCTGATGGGAGTGTATGTACACATGTCCTCACAGAAAAATCTAGAAGAACTTTGAACTTCTGTACAGCTTTGTGCGCAGGGTTAGTTTACGTAACTGCTGCCTCTGTTGTTCATAATGTTGATTCTAATGAGCATGAATATTTTTCATGGTAATTGGGTAAAGATATCATTAACACATAGATGAGTACCATTAACATCATTTAAGCGGTTTTCCCATTGGTAGAGCCTGGATACTCTCACCTCATTGGCTAAAAGAAAGTTCCTGAGAAGGCAGATTTATTGGTGAGTCTTCTATGGAAGGCAAATTCATCTAAATGTGTTTCCAGGAAGTCTTGGGTAGACGGTCTCGTCTTACAGTAGGTTAGGTTGAGCTTGTAAGGTTTCAAACTTACCAGTTGAAAACTTGCCCGAAGACCTTAACACGTCCTTATTCTACCGTTGGGATCGTCTAATGCAAATTATTACCTTGTGTGGAGTTGTGCCCTATTGTTTGTTGCTTTTAATCAGGCTTGCTTTCACCCAAATAGGGGGTTCGTATACAGTATAGTCTTTGGTTAATTTCTAACATGTTGAATCCTTCAATTTTCAGATGAAGTACCCTTTATTTTAAAGGATGAGGAGTACCTAACGAAATTCAGGGTTGATTTAAAAGACGCTGTTTTTAGAGCCAGAGAAAATCCTCGAGGTTTGCTTGATGGTTACAGTATCTGCCTCACAACTCAGGCCCATCCCCCAATTAAAATGCTATCTGCCATCGTCAGATCTGCTGGTGGCGTTGTAAGTATATTCCTTATTTGAGATAATTGATAGTTATTTACTCGGTTTTTGTGCGAGCGTTTTGAAAGAAATGTCCCCATTTACTAACTCACTATAAGATCTCGAGTCATAACATAAAAAACTTAAAAACCAACAGATATGACCAACATTGAATTTAAAGGCTATTTGCAATTTTCAGTCAGATGTCAATATATCACAGCTTTGGAACTTGGCATATGGGATCTCTTGCTTTATGTGTTTCATCAACCTGACGATTATAATAGGCTAATTTTAATTGATAATTCTCCTGCATCCCAAGTTCCCATTTCCCGACACTGTTAACAAAAGGATTTTGCCCGTGTTGTTAAGAAATCTGCTATGCTTTATCCATTTCAGATGCATGCCTGTTTATGAATTCAGGTAAATGTTGGTTTTGGGGGAAAGTAATTGAACAGTCGAGAACAATTTGTATAGCTAGTGAAGAAGATATGGAGGAAGCATTGGTAGCTGTGAAGAGCGGGATTCGGACATTTAATAGTGACTGGTTTATGAACTGTATAATGAAGCAAGAACTTGACTGCGATGCCCCTCAGTTTGTAGAATCCCTTTGAGATCTGCAATGATTCTACTCTATACTCTACTTGCTCCTTCTCTTTATTAGGCGATCTTAAAGTACAACTGTAATTATAATTTGCTGTAGTATCCGTCGATAGCTACTCCACCGAGTTAAGGGTAAGATAAGGACCCAAACTTTTGTTTGTTATTTAAGTGTAATTACCGATTTATTTAGCGTGAATCTGGTTTGGTTCATGGATGGGTACATTCGATATAATATAATGTAAGTTCGGGAAGCACGGAGTGTACGCTTGCATAAATTTTAAGAATTTACGATATAGTTTTTCGTTTCGAATGACTGACGGATTAAATCTAATTGAAATACAACCTCGGCTGTTTCCCTCTTTCACTTTTATATAAATAGAAGTGAGATTAGAAGGTTGAATATACAGGATAAATCATTGAGGTCGGTTGTTTTCCTCTTGAAATTAACAAACTACATATAAAAATTTCTAAGTTATATCTCTCTCTTTGTGCCAAATTCAGTGGATATCATCTTATCTCAATAGAAAATTCGGAACAACCCAAACACTGATAGTCTGATATACAGGTCTAATTGTTCTATTAGGAAAGCAAAGTCGATTCAATCTGGTTTTTATTATTGTCAATTCAATTCATGCATATTTAATTCCTGACAATCTAATAGAACAATTATGAAATCTTTCAAGAAGATGAATGGTAAGGAAATGACAATGAGGGACACATGCTTATAGAGTACTCCCTCCATTCAACTCCACTCTACCACTTTCCTTTTTCACGTTTGTCAACGCGTGTTTCTGCGAAATATCGCGAGCTACGTATTTGCAAACATTATGAAACAACAACAACAACATCAGAGCCTTACTCCCAAAATGATTTGGGGTCGGCTGACATGAATCATCCTTTAGAACCGTCCATGGGTAAACGCACACCTCAAAAAGCGAATAGAAAAGGGAAAATGAAAAACAAAAGGGAGAGTGAAAATGTAATGGAAAGTCAAGGTAAACTTAGAGGTTTTAAAATCGAATTCCGGATTTCTTTTATAAAAACTTAAAATTTAAATCGAGAGAAAAGATTAAAACGATTTTGAAAACCGAAATAGAATTAAGGATTCGGAATGCCTTAAAAGTAAACCAAGTAAAATATATAAGAAAGTGGTTCGTAAAAAAGGTAATAAAGGAGAGAAGAACAAATAATTTAATTTTTTTAAATTAAATAAAAACACTAAATATGTCAAAAGAAAAACATCAAATACTAAAAATCCACATGTATCATTTCCCTCCATTGCGCCCTCTCCGTCACCATACTCTCCTCAAGCCCCAGAAATCTCATATCGTGCTCTATCACTCTAAACCATGTCTGCCTCGGTCTTCCTCTATCTCTAGGGACCTTTTCTGTTCTCCAAGTCTCCAGCCTCCTAACTGGTGCGTCCATAGGTCTCCTTCTCACATGGTCAAACCATCTTAGTCGGTTTTCCATCATCTTGTCCTCTATTGGCGCCACTTTTACCGTTTCCCTAATCACCTCATTCCTTAATCGATCTTTCCTTGTATGTCCGCACATCCACCTCAACATACGCATCTCCGCCACACTCATCTTTTGAATGTGACAATGTTTCACGGCCCAACACTCAGAACCGTAAAATAAGGCAGGCCTAATTGTCGTGCAATAAAATTTTCCCTTTAATCTTTGAGGCATATCTTTATCGCATAAAAACCCTGAAGCACTCTTTCATTTCAACCATTCCGCTTTAATTCTGTGAGCCACATCTCCGTCTAACTCCCCATCTTTTTTAATAATAGATTCTAGATATCTGAAGAAATCTGACCCCTCAACAACATTCCCATCGAAAATAATACTCCATGCCTCTGTCGATCTCAACCCTGCCACTTTAGTGAACTGACACCTCAAATACTCAGTCTTACTCCTGCTCAGCCTAAACCCACGAGTCTCTAAAGTATGCCTCCACAATTCCAACTTTCTCTCCACCCCCTCTTTCGTCTCATCAATCAACACAATATCATCAGCAAACATCACACACCAAGGCAAAAATTATGAAAGTTAGATATTTTTAATGTACTCGTAAAGACGAATCAAACAAGATCCCACATGAATATATTTTCACTTATGTATTGAGCGAAAATTGAAATTGAATGTTTACTTGTGAATAGTGTACAAAATAAAAAGTGCTAGAGTGGAGTTGAATGGAAGAAGTATTTTTCCATTTGCGACAACGATGGAATCAATATACGGGTCGATAATGTAATCATTTGATGAATACGGGATTGGATTGCAATGGCATCAATAGGACGCTCAATATATATGTTTACGACGAATGATATACAACATCTTGACGATAAGTGAAATTTATTGTGGAAAGACGAACAAAGATAAGTTAAGTGAAATTTATTGTGGAAAGATGAACAATAAGTGAATCGTTGCTTTTATATGTGATGTTTGATGATAATTTTGTAGTGGTGATTATTTCAGTCAAATGATATAAATTATTTTAATAAATTATTTTATTATTAAATGATAAAAAAAGTCAATTGTAATTGATTTTTAAATTATTTTTTGGGTTTTTTTTGTCAAAAATTACCTAAGATTTGTCTCACTTACAAACACACTACCTATCATTTTAATTTTTGTAAGACGGTACCTTTAATTTTTTAAGTTTTGTTGAAAACTACCAAAACCTATTTTTCGGCCAAATTTTGGTCAAACTCCGACATTGACCTTATTTACTCTAATTCTCACGTGGGAACTCTCTTATTTTCTCATTTTTTTGCCCTCATTCCTCTTTTACCATAGCCCCCATGCCTATTTCATTTTCTCCTCTTTTACCTTACCTGATTTACTTTCCTAGTTACTCATTCATCCTTCACCTATTTAGGATTGGTGAATTCCATTGTAATCTCCCATCCACTATTTTGTAATGACAAAATGTAAGCAATGCAATTAAAAAGAACCAGTATTTGAGTACATTACATTGCATTTCATGTCCAAATAACCTAATATAACATCTATTTGAAGTCTACATTAGCCAACATTAAAAATTTAAAATACATAGCAAACAATATTGAAAACACCAATCTTATGAATATCTTAGCTTTCTTCTTCTATGACCTCAACATCTCCAAAGCAAATTTTCATCTCATTATATTTCACTTCAAGCTCCTTCAAATGCATCTTCTCCTTAATTTTTTGTTTAAGTTGATTAACTTTTCTCATCGCACGAAACTTCAAGATGTTTTAAGTGCAACATGAATGCCACAGTTGCATACATTTCTTCTAGTTCAGGTTTTTATGAATCTTATTGAGGTACTTGACATTGGGCAAAATCAGAAATGAAGATGAAGGAGATAAGAAGAAAGATAAGGGGGTAGGAGAAAAAAATGGTTGTGAATGAGACGAGAGAGAAAGAGAGTTAAATCAGGACAAGACAGAGGAGGGAAGAGAGGGTGTCGAATGTTTTCAAGGGAAAATAAAATGGAAGGGTAAAAAAGATAGTTCCCACGTGATAAAAGGATTAAATAAAGTCAATATCGGAGAGTGACCAATATCGTAAAGACGAATCAAACAAGATCCCACATGAATATATTTTCACTTATGTATTGAGCGAAAATTGAAATTGAATGTTTACTTGTGAATAGTGTACAAAATAAAAAGTGCTAGAGTGGAGTTGAATGGAAGAAGTATTTTTCCATTTGCGACAACGATGGAATCAATATACGGGTCGATAATGTAATCATTTGATGAATACGGGATTGGATTGCAATGGCATCAATAGGACGCTCAATATATATGTTTCTGACGGAATGATATACAACATACTGACGATAAGTGAAATTTATTGTGGAAAGACGAACAGTAAGTTAAGTGAAATTTATTGTGGAAAGATGAACAATAAGTGAATCGTTGCTTTTATATGTGATGTTTGATGATAATTTTGTAGTGGTGATTATTTCAGTCAAATGATATAAATTATTTTAATAAATTATTTTATTATTAAATGATAAAAAAAGTCAATTGTAATTGATTTTAAATTATTTTTTGGGTTTTTTTTGTCAAAAATTACCTAAGATTTGTCTCACTTACAAACACACTACCTATCATTTTAATTTTTGTAAGACGGTACCTTTAATTTTTTAAGTTTTGTTGAAAACTACCAAAACCTATTTTTCGGCCAAATTTTGGTCAAACTCCGACATTGACCTTATTTACTCTAATTCTCACGTGGGAACTCTCTTATTTTCTCATTTTTTTGCCCTCATTCCTCTTTTACCATAGCCCCCATGCCTATTTCATTTTCTCCTCTTTTACCTTACCTGATTTACTTTCCTAGTTACTCATTCATCCTTCACCTATTTAGGATTGGTGAATTCCATTGTAATCTCCCATCCACTATTTTGTAATGACAAAATGTAAGCAATGCAATTAAAAAGAACCAGTATTTGAGTACATTACATTGCATTTCATGTCCAAATAACCTAATATAACATCTATTTGAAGTCTACATTAGCCAACATTAAAAATTTAAAATACATAGCAAACAATATTGAAAACACCAATCTTATGAATATCTTAGCTTTCTTCTTCTATGACCTCAACATCTCCAAAGCAAATTTTCATCTCATTATATTTCACTTCAAGCTCCTTCAAATGCATCTTCTCCTTAATTTTTTGTTTAAGTTGATTAACTTTTCTCATCGCACGAAACTTCAAGATGTTTTAAGTGCAACATGAATGCCACAGTTGCATACATTTCTTCTAGTTCAGGTTTTTATGAATCTTATTGAGGTACTTGACATTGGGCAAAATCAGAAATGAAGATGAAGGAGATAAGAAGAAAGATAAGGGGGTAGGAGAAAAAAATGGTTGTGAATGAGACGAGAGAGAAAGAGAGTTAAATCAGGACAAGACAGAGGAGGGAAGAGAGGGTGTCGAATGTTTTCAAGGGAAAATAAAATGGAAGGGTAAAAAAGATAGTTCCCACGTGATAAAAGGATTAAATAAAGTCAATATCGGAGAGTGACCAAAATTTGGCCGAAAAATGGATTTTGGTAGTTTTCAACAAAATTTAAAAAATTAAAGGTAGTGTCTTGCAAAAAATAAAAGGGTTATTTGATAGTAATAATCCAAACTATTAGTCGTCCTCTCATATTAATCAGAACTTTATTTTAACTCAAAATACACCGTACTATTACCTATGTCCTCTTATATTGAACTCGGTAACCGACTACCTATTAACCAAGTCACCTTCCCTTATTCTCACCTTAAACCCACACAATTCCTCAGTCCTCCCTCCTCGCCATATCACCAACAGCACAACTTCTATCATTCACTCACTATCACCACCAACACAACCATATACATCAACCATAAACACCACCAATACCACAACCATATGACGAGGTAAAGGCGACGTATTCAACCACGATAGGGGCGACAGAGCTAATATTGATTGATGACATCAACGACAACAAAAATGAATTAATTTCAGCTATTGTAAATTACAATTAATTTCAACGACTCACATCCTTAGCTTTATCTTTTTCTTTCATGAGATCCCCATCTTCAATTTCAATTTCAATACCTAATTCTGCATTTTTTTCTTCTTAGCTTCCTTTCTTTTTCTTCTTCATCTTCAATACCCGTTTCTGCAATTTTTTCATCAATCTCACTTTTTTGGGGTTTTTTTTTCCTTTGGGTATATCTCATTGTTACTCAACATCATAAAGATCGCACAATAACTCAATACCTTGGATTTTAATCAATCAAAATGTCATATAATAATAATCTCGCTCGGACCTGAATCAGGTATGCTAGGCCCTCTCGATCCCAATACCACCACCACAACCGTCTACATCCACCCCTTCAGCAGTTGTAGATACCCAGTATCTGTTGAGACTCCAACAAACACCTGATGATTATCGGACTACAACATGCTTAGAAATCGCAGCGTTTGATCGACAGTTTGTGTACAACTTTACGTCGGAAAACTTAAAACGATTTCGAAAATAAAATATTTCAAAATTTTTCAAAAGTACCTGGAATGTTTAATGCATGACGACGGGGTCGCAATGACACTAACTAGAGTCAAAACCGACACCGGACCAAAAACCGACTCAAAAACTCAAATCCCGACTCCAACAACGTGTCAAACCGAGTCAAACACAAAAAAACAAACCATTCAAATGCTTCTATGTTAAGATTTCCCGGAATCTTACATAGTCAAGTACCAAATATGTTCATCCAAATCCTAGGATAGAACAAATCATGATTGCATTCGTGTGATAGTGACAAGACACCTCGAAGACGTGCGACATGGCTCGCGCCTCTTTGATCATCCTAGGTGGCCACGTCGCTCAAAACTCACACAACCACTCATTTTCCTATAAATACCCCTCAAATGCCACCATTTGAGAGTTACGCGAGTGTCCGCCCACTCTTTTCTCCCTAAAAATTCTAGACTCGACTTCCTAAGTCACAATCCGACACGTGTTTACGACCTACCGATCGTAAACACAAGCCTTACACATTGTTTGGTACCGTCATCGTGCATTAAATCACTTGACCGACCATCTCGACCACTACACCATCACTAAACTTAACAAAACACTCTTTTTACTTATCAAAACGGTTTTAAACCGAGTTTTCCGACCAAACGAGTTGATACACTTACGTCGATTTCTCGCCATAAGCCTAGCATGTAAGTATGAGGATGTAAAAAATCTTCTTTTATCATGTTTTCATTTGTTTCATGACTATAACATGGTAAATCATGCATAACATGATCCAAAACATGGGAAGAATGAGCCAAAACCGGATTTTTGGTTAAGGCGGAGGCTACTTACGTAGCACACGAGGCTCGCGCCTAAAGCGATCTGCCTCATCCTTAAATCCAAACCGTGTTTGGTCTCTTCATCTCCTTTATTTTTATTTCATATTTGTAATCGGTTTTTACCATTTCAAGTATTTTCAAACCATTTTTACAAGTTTTTAGCCATAAAACATTTTTCACCCTTGGTTCTTAATACCATGACGGTTTAATCCGTGTTTCGGTGATAATATTTAATTTGGTTAATTACATTTTAAAAGGTATTTTAAAGCCTTTTATTTCATTTCTTTACATTTTAAAATAAATGTATTAGTCACCAATACAAAGTCATCCTTGGTTCACATACCATGTCGGATTTTAACCCGAGTACGATGATGAATATTGACTAATTATATTCAAATGAACTTAAAACAATTAGTTCATAATCATTTTCAAAACTATTCATGTCAAGCTTGCAAAATCGAACCCGAAATCGAATATCGCCAAAACAATGACGATTGTTCAAGTCTCATTCTTCAAATCAACACAAAAGCGGCCTAAACGGCCTTTTCAAAACAAAATGGGTTTAAATACCCATTTTTCAACACTTTTTATAAACGTTTTTCAATGGTCAGAACACGTCTTCCATCGTTGACTGACCCGCGCCTAAACAGGCCACTCCTTTTTATATTTTCAAACCAGGGGCGACCCTTTTGCATCGCCAATAGGCTCGCGCCTCTTCTGGCTGCCTGATGCAGGGTCTGTTCCCTTTCCAGCACTAGTCTAGGACGATCCCAACTTCGGTTAACCCGAATACAGGACGGATCAGATGACTAATTCGCTCATTCAAACACCACGTTTGCAAAACGCCTTACTAAGAATGGATCACGTTATGCACCATAAACCTAATTCGGTAAATGGATGTTTAATTTCCGTCTTGCATGCAAATCAACCATAAATCCAACTCGACATCTTATACTTGATATTTGGATTAAATCAAACCGACGTAGGAAGCTCACATGTTAGGTTTAAACAAGTGGACGCGCATTCATGCATTTAAACCGTTTTATCAATTTTTCCATTAAACCAACCAAGATCGATCAGTAAAGGCCGTTATCGCAGGCGGGATTGGGTGTTTGATTAAAGGGCTTCCCCATACGTACCTTCACCTCTTACTCAGAAACTTTGGATAGTGGACGACCTTATCTAGGGCGTATGTACGAGAGTTATTCTAGAGATATGATGCTAAAGAGGGACGATTCCTTATCTTTAGTACCTATGTCAAACCCTGCTTTGTGCTTCGTTTGACCGAGGTATAAAGTGGATTCGAACGGGTTCCAAGCATCCCACAAATGCTTGGTGCGACTCCGAACATCTCTAATCGTTTCGAGACCCTTGACGAGATAAAACCGACCGATCTAAAACGATCCGGTCGAAAGCATTTTTACGCCGCCGAGCGTGGCTTTCAAAAGACCTCTATGCGTCAAAAAGATCGGCTTGGCGTGTAGGTGGCTATGTCCACAGATTGGCGACTCCGCTGGGGAAAATTAGGACACTTATGTCTTTGTGATCCCTAGATGGTGAGACTTGAACGAGGTCTTTGTTGAAATGCATTAATTGATATTACGGTCATGGTCGGGTTCCTTGTCCGGGCCCATAACCTAACCCTTTTCGACCAATTGGCTCGTCTCGTCGGCATGAGTTTTCTCATCCCCGCGTTTCGAATCCCGATTGAGTCAAGCATACCGTTGACGTTACACATTTCTGTTTCGTCAAAGAGCTTTCATCACCTTTGAGCACGAGGCTAGGGCACCCTCTTTACACATTTTGTTTGGATTGGTATCCCTCTCGCAACTCGGGGTTTGATTGCTTGGTGTGTAACCCACCCTTTTAAGCCAAAACCCGTGTCAGCATTATGCATAATATAATAAAACTGTGAGTGCTTATGTGCTATGTGATCATAAGTCCTTCCGTGTCATTTTTCAAACTTTCAAAAACACCTTTTTGCGTCGTTATAATGGCCATTTAAAACCTCGGTCGTTCGCCGACCGTTGCTTTTCAATACGCCTTTCTAGGCCGTCGTAATGACGATTTTCAAACCCGGTTTCCTACAACCATTTCAACACGCCTTTCTAGGCCGTCGTAATGACGATTTTCAAACCCTGTTTCTCATAACCATTTTAACACGCCTTTCTAGGCCGTCGTAATGACGATTTTCAAACTCGGTTTTCTACAACCATTTCAAAACACCCTTTTATGCCGTTATAATCGCCGCGTCAAGACACGGATTTTAACCCGTCTCGCGCCGACAATGGCTCTTTCAAAACCCGAGAAAAGCACACACCCTTTTCTCTAGACACTTTCGAGATCCCGAGGACCATTCACCGTCCCCGAGACCTTTTCAAACATTTCAAAACTCGATTTTCAAAACATACAATTTTGAATTTCAAAAACCGCCTTGGGAAACAATACATTGTTTTCCGAGCTGACTCAAACTCAAACCGTCTTTTGCAAACAAACTTAAGACAACCCTTTCAACTGACCGACTTGCGGAGATCCCTATCTTCGGAAGCCGTCCATAAAGTGACAAACGAATCTTTGGAAAATCTCTATTTTCGAAAACTTCAGTCCACCATTCCAATTTCGCCTCGTGTCTATCTAGTCGAAGCAAACGTACTTAGGGGTCTTTACTTATGAGTCGTCTCACCACGAGACTCGTCCAACGGCGTCACGCCACTACGTTGGATGCGAGTCAAAGTCCGGTCAACACCGTCACATTATAAATCGAGTCAGCACCGAGGTGCCACACACGGTCACCCTCGTCTTGTTGAGTCTGATCTTTGTTCCGTCCTTTGTGTTGTCTGCGTTCAGTCTTCGAACCGTGTCATGTTGAGTTGTAATGTGAGCCGTTTTTCTGCCTCAGAACCATGGCCTCGTCTTCAACTTCGTCCAACAACAACGATAACAGAGATGTCACAACTGCTCAGCTAGCCAGCCTACTCACTGCTCTTAAGGTCACCCTAGACCGTGTCGAGACCCGTATCGACACCCTGGAAAACAAGGAAACTGTAGAACACAACACTCCGCCCTTGACTGAAACTGAGAAAAGGCTCAAGCACTTGGAAGAACAACTCCTAGCCCGGGGTAACAACATCCACCTTGAGAACAATCGATGATTTGAACCCGTTGGGGATCAACTACCCGACAAATTTACCTTGACTGATGTGCTCAAATTCAAGGGAGTGTAGGACCCACTCAATCACATCCGAGCCTTCAAGGATTACATGGCCATAAAAGGGGTTAAATAGGAACTCTCCACCCGAATCTTTCCATCATCCTTGGAACCGATCCCTCGCCAATGGTACTACTCCCTTGACCTGAAGAACCTCACTACCTGGGATGAGGTCGCAGTTGAATTTGCTAAGCAATATGCCGACAATGTCGAAATCCAAGCCAATACCCGTACTCTTGAGGTCCTAACTCAAAATGATAAGGAAGGATTCACCGATTTCTTAACCCGTTGGAGGAGAGTAAGCACTCAGTTGGTCAGCAAGCCGAGTGAGTCAACTTTAGTGGAAAAGTTTGTCAACAATCTCCGCCCGGTATATGCCAACTTATTGAGATACCAAAACATCAAGACCTTCCAGGATCTGCAAATCTTTGGAACCCGCATTGAAGACGACCTCCGAAAGGGTGTCCTGGTCAAAACCACCGGTAGAGGCTACTAGGGATCCACATCAACCGGATCTCTCCCTTATGGTCAGACAAACAAAATTGATGAGGTCAACCTCCTCGAGCCAACCGCCAAGAGAGCCGAACGCACTCAAAGAGTGTTCACCAACATAGGGTCAACTTATGCAAGCGCCCTTAAAAGGCTTATAGACCAAGGGAAATTACAACCAATCGGACCCACCCCGGATCCGTCTGATGCTAAGAAATCCCGGTTCTGGAGCCCTAATGCCTACTGCCAATACCACTAAGGGAAAGGTCATGACACGGAAACCTGTTTCAAGCTCAAACACGTCATTCAGGACATGATCGAGAAAGGGGAATTGCCTTTGCCTCCACTGACTAAGCCAAACAACAAGACAAACCCTCTGGGAATCCATGCTATCTCCGATGATGAGCCGACCTTGGACTGCTTACACCTCATCTTACCAATTGATGACGAGTTGAATGCCCTGGAGAAGGATGCCTCGGACGGGGTATTTGTGTTCAGCGCCGCAACCATGCTTGTTATGTTCCAACAAGTTGAGGAGGCTATAACTAGTCTCTCCGAAAAGATTACTCGACTTCTTGATGCCTACCGGCGATTGATTTTCAATCCTCCAACACCACGCCCAAGGGAGAGTCCCCCAAACACCCGAAACTATCCTCACCAGGAAGGATTGCTCCCGCGACCATTCTGGCATGCACCCCACGATAATCACCCCCACAATAATCACCCCCATAATTATCACCCCCACAATAATCAACCTCACAAAAATTACCCTCACAAAAATTACCCTCTCAAAAATTTCCCTCACAAAAACTGCCCACCGAGGAATACCCCTCCAAGGTACCCTCGAGATCCCGAAGTCAATGGTATCTGGAGAGATGATGCTGAGGACATCTATATAGTCCCCAGAAAAGAGAAAAATGCAAAAGAGATCGGTCATCTTACCCGGTCCGGATGCCCCTATCAAAACCCGAACAATTCGACAGTCGTTCGAACAACGAATGACTAGGTTGTCCCTGCCATGGACACTCAACCAAAGGCTTCCGAGAATTCGATCCTCAAACAACTGCAGAAAGCAAAAGCTGAAATTTCAATTTGGCAACTGATTGCTACATCCTTCGAACATCGACAAGCTTTACTACAAGCCTTGGGAAAAATAACTGTGCCCTCTACCTCCTCCCCTGAAGAAGTAGTAGCACACATGACAAGGGATGTCCCCGACCTGAACAACCCGGTCATCTTCTCTGATGAGGATATCCCTCCCTTCGGAGCCAACCATAACCTGGCCCTATACATCATCGTGCAGTGCCTAAAAAAGAATGTACCTATGGTTCTTGTGGATGACGGATCCGCGGTTAATGTCATCCCCCTCAAAACAGCTCATAAACTGGGAATCAAGGAAGCTGATTTGGTCCCAACCAATCAAGGAGTACGCGCTTATGACGGCACTCGTCGTAAGGTCGTAGGACTAATCACTCTAACCGACGCAACCAGACCACTGGAAAGGCAAACCAGTTTTCAGGTAGTCGACATCGACGCCTCCTTCAACATGCTTCTGGGACGTCCCTGGATTCACGCCGTCAAGGCGATTACCTCAACCCTTCACCAGAAAATCAGGATCCCTTTCAACGGGAAGACGATCACAATTCCCGCTTCCCCGATCAAAGCCGTCATGAAAAAGGGAATAGCCTCCCAAGTCATTGAGGAGGACGACAATGAGATGTGGGGATTCCAAGCTATGAATGCCCTAACTAAAGAATCAACACCCTTTGATTGTGACCCATTTGCCAACCTCACAGTCAACCGCATTCGGATGCGCCAGGGTTATTTCTCTGGTCTACTCCTCAATCCGCTGAAGAGCACTTTACCTCCCTTGAAACAGGCTAAGGTCCCCAAAATCCCCTTCGGGCTGGGCTATGAACCTACCAATGAAGATATCCAGCAGATGAACCTCCTAATTCGGAAGCGCAAGAAGCACGGAGTTATCCTCCGTCCCTATCATTTGACCCTCAATGGATACTTTGTCCCCGAGGGAGAGTCCGAGCTCTACCACGACTTTCCTGAGCCGATCTATGACTCTGTGGCCAAGGTCAGGCACCCGGGTGTAGAAGTCTTCCAAGACTGATACTTCATTCCCAACAACACCGAAGCTGCATCAACCGAGTCTAAGTTGTCCCCATGCCTCGACGGACAAGCTGTCACTCTCCTCTTTAGAGAGGATAACATCAAGAACCTTGACTATGAGGACATCATCAACATTGCTCTGAAGGACAACTAGTTTGACCCCACCGCCTTAATCTCTGATACTGACCCAGAGAAAGCTACACAAGGCTGGAGGAAAACCGTCAAGTGGACCGATCGTCAAGGCCGCGTTCTCAAGATTACAACTTGAGAAGGCCCTATGTTCAAAGAGGGAAGTGAAGAAGAATCTGAGTCTGAGTCAAAGTCAGAGTCTGTCTTAGCTCCTAGCACTCCTGATGTCCCAGTCAAGGTCCCATTCCCACTGTTTTATTACAAACTTGTGGCTGCTTCAGAGGCTGAGTCAACTAGGGTCGTCCCCACTCCCATGGAAGATGACAACCTGGAGCCTGTTTCAGGGGCCACCTCCTCTGCTGTGTCGCCTCTGACCGACCATGAGATATCTGTCCTCTCCGAGCTTTTCGCTCGAGTCAACTTAATGAACGCTAACTTTGCTTATGACTCGTCTCAATTTAACTGCAATGCAATTCTGAATGACTATGAGGAATTTGGCTTGAGTGACTACCCACCTCACCTAGCTAAAGAACTTGACAAGCGGGAAACCAGGACCCCCATCATTGAGGAGACCGAACCTATTAACGTAGGAACCGACAACACACCCCAAGAACTTAGGATATGGACAACCCTTGACCCCTCGGAAAGACAACAGTTCATTGACCTCGTACACGAATACAAGGACGTATTTGCCTGGTCCTACAAAGATATGCCTGCGATCGACAGGGAAATTGCAGAGCACAAGATACCCATTAAGCCCGGAGCTAAACCCGTGAAGCAAAAACTGCGCCGAATGCGCCCTGAAAATCAAGGAAGAAGTGGATAAACAGTTCAAGGTCGGGTTCATCAAAGTGTCTGAATACTCTGACTGGGTGTCCAACATCATTCCTGTACCAAATAAAGACGGGAGAATTCGGGTTTGCGTCAACTTTAGGGATCTGAACAAGACAAGTCCGAAGGACGACTTTCCTTTGCCACATGATGACATCCTGGTGGACAATACCGCTAAGCATGCTCTCCTATCATTCATAGACGGGTATGCCGGATACAACCAGATCAAAATGGTCGAGGAAGACATGCGCAAGACTGCATTCACTACACAGTGGGGTATATATTGCTACACGGTCATGCCCTTCGGCCTCATCAATGCCGGAGCAACCTATCAAAGAACCGCTACCACTCTCCTACATGATATGATGTATAAGGAGGTAGAGGTATATGTCAATGACATGATCGTCAAATCAAAAGAATGGGACGGCCACATCAATGCCCTCCGAAAATTTTTCGCTCGTCTGCGGAAATATAACAGACTAAATCATCAGAAATTTGCATTCGGGGTCACCTCCGGAAAACTCTTGGGACATGCCGTCAGTAAAAGAGGCATTGAGATTGATCCAGCCAAAATCAAAGCCCTTTAACAAATGCCTCGGCCAAAGAACGAGAAGGAGATTCGTGGATTCCTCGGTCAGGTTCAATACATCAGCCGCTTCATAGCCAAGCTCACCATGATTTGTGAACCAATCTTCAAGAAAATTCGCGCCTCCGATCACACCGATTGGGACGACGACTGTCAAAAGGCCTTCGACAGGATAAAGGAAATCCTATCCAAACCTCATGTCCTCATGCCACCTCAACGAGGGATTCCCTTATCTCTATACCTGACTGTCACCGACACAGCCATGGGAGCTATGCTAGCACAAACAGTCGACGGCAAAAAACGAGCCATCTACTACATCAACAAAAAGTTCATTGAGTATTAGACAAGGTGCACCCAACTGGAAAAGACATGCCTTGCCCTAATATGGTCAACAAAGAAGCTGCGGCATTACATGCTCAGCTACACGGTCCACATCTACTCCAAGATGGACCCGGTCAAGTACATCTTCGAAAAACCCGTACTAAACGGAAGGCTGTCTAGATGGACACTCATGCTATCCGAGTTTGATCTCAAATTCGTACCCCTCAAGGTTATCAAGGGAAGGGCAGTTGCCGACTTCCTAGCAGAAAATCTCGTCAATGAGGATCCAACGACCGACACATGGTCCCTTCCTGACGAAGACATCCTTTGTGCCGACACCGATGCATGGGACCTATACTTCGATGGTGCATCTAATCTGAGAGGCTTCGGGGTAGGAATCCTCCTAATATCACCAGAGGGAAAACATGTTCCGATATCGGTCAAGCTAGACTTCGCCGTCACCAACAATGCCGCCGAATATGAAGCATGCCTCATCGGCCTACAAGCAGCCATCACACTTGGCATCAAGAGACTGAGGGTCCACGATGATTCCTCGCTCATCATCAATCAGGTGTCTGAATCATGGAAAATCCGAAGTGACAGCTTAGCTCCCTACCGAGCGAGAATCAATCAAGAGGCCGAGTTCTTCGATCAAGTCGACTACTTCCACTTGCCACGAGAGAAAAATCAATTTGCTGATGCCCTGGCAAAACTTGTCGCACTCGTCAACATACTTGACGACATGACATCAATGCCCCTATGTGTCGAGAGAAGGAGCGAGCCAGCTCACATCTGTGCCATCAACAATGACGAGGAAAACCATGATGAACCCTGGTACCAAGCCATCCTCAACTACAAAACCAAAAATGAATTCCCTCCTAACTCTGATCCAAGAGGACAAAGAGCCATCCGTTTACTTGCATCACAATTCGTGATAAACCAAGACCAATTATACAAAAGTGTTGGAAATCTATATCTCATTATACTCAACATATTCATATATGTTTTAATTAATTTAGTCATAAAATTAATTTAGATCTTATGCATGCAAACATAAATAAAGATAAAGAAGAAATCGTTTTCCTTACATTGAGAAATCGGATATATGGGCACAAATGAGTTCTCCTACTCACTTGTTCTTGAGCTTCCTAATATTGGATGAACAAAGGATTCAAGTTTAGAATCCCTCCCAAGGAATAATACCCAAGATAACCCCTTAAAAGATTAATATTATTAATACTAGAACAATATTAATCTAAATAAAATTGACCCAAAATATTGAATTTGGTCTCCTATTTTCCGGTTAAGAGAAGGGAGAAGATGGAGTAAAAATCTCTCTAAAAACTCTATATTTTTAGATGTGTTGGAATGAATTCTCCACACTAGTTTTCATGTAGTGTATATTAGGTAATTTTTAAGAGAAAAACACTTTGGCTTTTCACTAGGAAAACCGGGTAGGGGGGTGGATATGGCCAATACATGAGCTTCAATTCTTCCCAAGAATTATAGGCATGTAAGGCTATGTATTAGGTCTTATGATTATGCCTTCCACTTAAACATAATCAACACAAATAGGCCTAATACTCCCTCCTTATTTTCGGCACATATAGTGTAAAATGGAAAATCCATTTTACACATTATTTTGTCAATTTGTCACATGTAACATGTTTCATGACATTAGGTATATAAAATGTATTTTTAACAATTAAAAATCAACATATTAATAAAATATGTCACTTATAAAGTTAACCTAGTAATTCATAATTACTTGTACCGTAATGGGTTCCCGAGTCATAAATTACAACATTCTGAATTTATAATAATCAATTCATTCCGTTTCAATTGTTTCCGTAAACAATAATTTCTTCTAAGTAATAAAACAATTCGATTACTTAGACCGTATCTTATTTAATCAAATTATAATGAGATACGTACATATTACTTCCAAAATCATCCGTCAATTTTAAGTAATTTAATTAACACGTATCGTCATACGATCAATTAAATAATCAATTAAGAGTGTTACCCTTTAGGTATGACCTAAGGGGATCAATCGATCACCACCGTCGCACGACGTAATGTCAAACTCTAGTCACCAATCATTAACGATATGTGTGGACCAAATGACAATAAATATTACTTCCCACATATATTCTTAAAATGAGATTTAAACATGTGATCATCATGATCGACGATTGTGATCGCATTATTGTCGGAGGACACATATTCCAACAATCTCCCACTTGTCCTCGACAAGTGTGCGTCACCAATTCTCTTGTCCTATTACTATCTCCCACTCAATGCAAGGTGTCTTTCAGGTCGTACTTGCAAGTGATCATATCGAGAGTGGTTTCCTCGATCTGGAGAATAACTGATTGACCGGATTCATCTACCATAGATATCATCCGAGCGTGGCCACGCATTTCCAGTTCATTACTCCTCGAGTGGCCCTGAGATATTGTTATAACCCTGACAAGGGGTGGACAATTCCTATCGCACTTATTCCCTTCGACTAGCCACAGCCATCATAACCCAAAATATGCCCATTTGACCCCATTTACGAAGGTCGTAGTAACACAAATCAAAGTTAATCAAATCCGTGCCATCTTAGGCGAACAGTCTTTAGTCAAAAGAATCGACTCATTAGAATACTATAGTAGCTCTCGCCACGACCAGGCTGTATAAATTTGCCAGAACTCTATAAGCGGTCATAAGGCCCGACAAGGTGTTCCTAACAGTCTGCCTATGTGATCGACTAGTCATCACACATGACTCCATGGCACTTGAACTTGCCATCAATCGCATCACATTCTAGTTACTTTGAGACGTCACCTCATATAAGTAACTATGGGCGAATACAATACTAATCCGTGTTCACTTTAACGGGGTTCAATTGTCTCTACAACCCGTTTGGATGTAACAAGGTATAAGGTGAGTTAATAATAACTCAAACGACGAATGTTGACATCACATTCGGGTAGTCAATACCATATTACCACCTTGTGATGTATATCGTAAGTGTGTAAACACTAGTCGATTGCAATAGAAGTTTAACATACCATGTGTCCATGTGTTCAAACTTCTTGTATTGCATTTTCCTTTATATTCATGTTATCTCTCATAGCATGAACCTTACCAAGTAAACATATAGGTTCCCAACCTTGGTTTGGGTTCTTTATCTTGAAAGAACTTTCTTGTTGCTTATCACATAACCAACGAATTTGTGGTGGGTGATATAACTTGCACTGGTCAAGTGTTCTACCAACTCACAATGCACTAGGTATACGTTTTTTAGGGTCTTGCAACAATTGTCAAGATGATTAGCCTAGTACTTCTCATAAGTCCTAACATATTAGAAAATATTAGTTTTGAGTAACTTCTTACTTTAACTAAGTATCTTTCCAAACTTCTTATTTCTCCTTTTAACTGAATAGCTTAGGAATTTCATAAATCCTTACGTGTGTTCGAACTTCAATATGTGCAACCTCTTGTCACATAACAGAGTGTTCTGTCCAACACTGGAATCGCTCATTATTTCTCCTCGAGAATTCATGACGATTCTTCTATGGCTTGCCAATGATTCATCATGCTCTTATGCATATGATTCATTATTGGACATGTGCATGATTATTCTAATGGCGGAAATATTAGTAATTTATAATCATGTGATCAACCATTCTTAGGTTCAATGAATGACCATGACTGTTAATGGCAATTCCATTTTCATTGACATGAATGACCTACGTTTCTCGTTGATTCGATGTGTATGTCTCAATACCTATCCAACATCTCATGATGTGATTGGATTCATCATAGTCCATTTTCATCCAGAATTGAAAACTCAAATACTTCTTTGTGAAAGATAGTATTAGCTCGTCATTCTCAATGAGTAATGAGTTATAAATTTTACAAGATGATTGCTCCCACTAAATTCCATGTCTTCACATGATAATTTCAAACTCCCACTGAATTCCACATGTTTCGCAATTGACTACTCAATCGAAACATTTCAAGAATTGAAATATATTTTGCTTTGTCAAGTTTATTAAGATAAAACCAAATGTTTCCAACATATCTTTTCAAAAGACCTAATTAGAAAAGGTTTCAATCTTAAACTTATGGAAAGAGATTTTTAATCTCTAACTCATTCATTTTATAATTATGCGTAGCAATGTCATTATTTAAATGTGAATTTCATTTAATATACGTCCTTCTCAAAATACCCTTTTCCGGAAGGAGGTTTAACCATTTCATTTTCATAATGAGGTTAACTAATGGCACTAGCGTGGTTAACAATTAACTTAGCTCTTTTAGATATCAGCATATCTTTCTTTGCAACTTTTAGTCATAAATCTCATTTATATTCAAGGATGCAACTTTGTTTCATTTAGGCTCTTAAGTAAATATCAATATTGAAACCTCTTGGTCATATGTTGTTCATAAACTAGTGTGGACATGGCCCACCTGCGTATGCCCAGCCGATCTGTGGACAATGGCAGCGGTCTTTTTGAAATCCACGCTCGGCGGCGTAAAATGCTTTCGACCGGATCGCTTTAGATCGGTCGGTTTCGTCTCGGTCAAGGGTCTCGAAACGATTAAAGATGTTCGGAGTCGCCACCAAGCATTTGTGGGATGCCTGGAACCCGTTCGAATTCCACTTTATACCTCGGTCAAATCGAAGCACAAAGCAGCGTTTGACATAGGCACTAAAGATAAGGAAATCGTCCCTCTTTAGCATCCTATCTCTAGAATGACTCTCGTACGCCCTGGATAAGGTCGTCCACTATCCAAAGTTTCTGAGTAAGAGGTGAAGGTACGTATTGAGAAGCCCTTTAATCTGACACCCAATCCCGCCCGCGTTTAGCGGCCTCTACTGATCGATCTTGGTTGGTTGAATGCAAAAGTTGATAAAACGGTTTAAATGCATGAATGCGCATCCAATAATTTAAACCTAACATGTGAGAGCTTTCTAAGTCGGTTGATTTAATCCAAGTATCAAGTATAAGATGTCGAGTTGGATTAATGATTGATTTGCATGCAAGACGGAAATTAAACATCCATTTACCGTATTAGGTTTAGGGTGCATAACATGATCCATTTGTCTTAGTAAGGCATTTTGCAAATATGGTTTTGAATAATCGAATAGTCATCTGATCCGTCCTGTATCCAGGTTAATTCGGAGTCGGGATCATCCTACACTAGTGCTGGAAGGGAACAGGCCCTGTACCAGACGGCTACATGAGGCGCGAGCCAGCCGGCGGTGTAAGGGGCCTCCCTCTAGTTTTGAAAATGAGAAATGGAGGGCCTGTTTAGGCGCGGGTTAGCTCACGGTTTATGTGCCGTGTTCTGACCTTTTAGAAAACGTTATAAAACGTGTTAGAAATGGGTATTTGAACCCGGTTTGATTTGAAGGGGTCGTTTAGACCGCATTTGTTGATTTGAAGAGCTCGACTCGAATAATCATCATTATTTTGATAATATTCGGTGTCGGGTTCGATTTGACAAACTTGACATGAATAGTTTTGAAAATAATTATGGACAAATTATTTTAAGTCCATTTGAATGTTATTAGTCGATACTCATCATCGTACCCGGGTTAAAATCCGGCATGGTATGTAGAACCAAGGATGACTTTGTGTTGGTGACTAATGTGTTTGTTTGAAAATGTGAAGAAATGATGAAAGGCTTTAAAATGCCTTCCAAAATGTAAAGAAATGAAATAAAAGGTTTTAAAATACCTTTTAAATGTCATTAACCAAATATTATCACCGAAACACGGATTTAACCGTCATGGTATGAGGAACCGAGGGTGAAAAATGCTTTATGGTTAAAACATGTGAAATAAAATAAAAAATGGTTCGAAAATATTTGAAATGGTGAAAACCGATTACAAATATGAAAAATGGATTAAGAGAAATGACGAGAACAAACACGGTTGATCTCTGGTCTGAGTACCCCATCTAGGCGCGGGCCAGTTGGCGACCTAAGGGGCTTCTGCCTCAGACCAAAAATCGGTTTTGGCTCGTTTTTTCCATGTTTTGGTTCATGTTATGCATGTTTTAGCATGTTGTAGTCATGAAAAAAATGAAAACATAATGAAAGAGGATTTTTACACCCTCATACTTACATGTTTGGTTATGGCGAGTGACCGACGTAAGTGTAACAACTCGTTTGATCGGAAAAAACTCGGTTTAAAACCGTTTTTGGTAAGTAAAAAAGAGTGTTTTAATGTTTAATGATGGTGTAGTGGTCGAAGTGGTCGGTCAAGTGATTTAATGCACGATGACGGTACCAAAAAATGTGTAAGGCTTGTATTTACGATCGGTAGGTCGTAAATACGCGTCGGATTGTGACTTAAGAAGTCGAGTCGAGAATTTTAAGGGAGAAAAGAGGGGGTGGACACTCGCGTAACTCTCAAATGGGGGGCATTTATGGGGTATTTATAGGAGAATGAGTGGTTGTGTGAGTTTTGAGCGACGTGGCCACCTGGGCTGCTCAAAGAGGCGCGAGCCACGTCGCGGTTCTTCGAGTTGTGTTGTCGCTTTCACAACAAACGCAATCATGATTTATTCTATCCTAGGATTTGTAGTCACATGTTTGGTACTTGACCATTCATGAATCCGGGAAATCTTAGTATAGAAGGTTTGAAATGTTTGTTTTTTGGTGGTTGACTCGGTTTGACTCGTTGTTGGAGTTGGGATTTGAATTTTGAGTCGGTTTTTAGTCCGGTGTCGGTTTTGACTCTAGTTAGTGTCATTGCGACCCCGTTGCCGTGTATTAAACACTCCAGGTATTTTTGAAATGTTTTGAAATGTTTTATTTTCAAAATCGTTTTAAGTTTTCCAACGTAAAGTTGTACACAAACTGTCGATCAAACGCCGCGATTCCAAAACATGTTGTAGTCTGATAATCATCGGGTGTTTGTTGGAGTCTCAGCAGATACTGGGTATCTACAGAGCCCCCACTTTGACTGAGGCTTGGATAGGGCAAAAGTCAAAGTAGAGCCCCCAGGTCAATCGAAGATTACAACCTGGAGACCCAAGCGACGTCGAGGCGGCTCGAAAGGATTCGGGCCAAGGACCTGCCGTCGGGAAGGGAAGGGTGACGCCAAGCGACTCGAGGGTACGAGTCATGGACCCGTCGTCGGGAACAGTTTAGAGTCCTCGACTATCCATGCTTTGGTCGTTTAAAGTCCGTTAGACTACGTACAAAGGCTCGCTTGACCATAGGAATGAGTCATACCCGAGGCATCTTCGGATACATACTTGCGCGTTTACGGACACAAAGGCTCGCCACCGTGGGAAGGAAATGTGCCCGAGGCATCTTCGGGATCTGTCCGATTGTTTGCGGACAAAGGCTTGCCCCGTGGTGCGTTGTAAGGCTCGCCCGGCCGTGGTGCGTTGTAAGGCTCGCCCGGCCATGGTGCGTTGTAAGGCTCGCCCGACCCGGGTAAGAAATGTACCCGAGGCATCTTCGGGATGTGTCCTTGAAAGGGTTGCGGACAAAGGCTCGCCACCAAAGGTAAGAAATGTACCGAGACATCTTGGGATGTGTCCTTGAAAAGGCGGACAAACGCTACGACCAAAGGTAAGGAAATGTACCCGAGGCATCTTCGGGATGTGTCCTTGAAAAGGTTGCGGACAAAGGCTCGCCAGCCAAAGGTATGGTCGGTTTACGGACCATGGGAACAGCCGTGTCAAATGAGCTTGTTTTGAAAGTAGCGAACTCGTGATGCCGCTGTGGGAATAGTGAGTATGGATTTTCACTATCACTATTTTTGGGAATGAGCGGGTTCCGCGAGGAAGCCCCTCGCGGTATTTGAAGGAATAGTCAAATTGGAATCTTCACTATTGATCAAGTGACGGTTTATGTCTTGTCGTTGACATTTGTAAGAAATAGTGAATTTGGAATCTTCACTATTAATTGAAGTGACGGTTTATGTGCCGCCGTTGACATATGTGGTGAAAATAGTGGAATTCAATTTCCAACTATTATTTTGAAAATAACGGTTTTAATTGCCGTTGTTTAAAATTTTGGAGAAATAGCGGTTTTTGAATTTTCGCCATTATTTTTGAAATTGACGGTTTTAATTGCCGTCGTTCGGATTTTGAGGAAATAGCGATTTTGAATTTTCGCTATTATTTTGAAATTGAAGGAAAATAGCGAATTTGATCTCACTATTATTTATGAAAATTGGCGGTTTTGATCGCCGTTTGTTTTGAAATTTTTCGAAAATAGCGAATTTAAATCTTCACTATTTGGTTTTGTTTGTCTTTCGAGGAAATGACGATATTCAATATCGCCAATGAAAATCCGAATTTGTTATGTGGAAATTGGGCCGAAGCCCAAATTTCGCTGAAAAAAAGCAAGGGACGCCTGATTGAGGCGCGAGCCACCTGGCGAACCAAAGGGGCTTCCCTTTTTTCTGTTAAAAAGACGCGAGGTTGAGCTGCGGATGATTCATTATTCATCTTCAACCTCAAAACCCGCAAAATCGTCATTGAAGGACCTTCTAGCTTGATTGAATTAGGGCGAATTTTACCCTAGAAAATCGAATTGGACGTTTTTGATTGAGCCCATTTCGAGTGAAATTGATGTTTGCATTAGGTTAGAAACCTGTTTAGGAGTATAGGGGTGCTTTTAGTTTGCATTTTGGTCCCCGTTCCCGCTCCCTATGCTCGAAAAATGTGAGTGAGGCGAGAAACCGTCTCATTTTGCAATGCCAAGTTTATTTGCTTGGGTAGTGGGTCCCACTAGGTTGCATTGTAGTTGGGAAAGCCCGTATTCGCCATTCTATGGACCTTCATTGAATATCGTGGGCAAAATTGGATTTTTGCCTTTTGTGACGGTCTTACGTCTGACAAAATAAGCGCCTTTGTGAGCTTGAATTGAGTCAGTTTGCCTTGGAATGGACCTTATTGGTAATTTAGGTCGCTTTGAGGCGTGATAAAATCACGTTTGCCTTTTTGCGGTCGTTTTTGAATTTTTGACCGGCTTGAGCTCAAATTAGCGTAGGAATTGCCTTTTTGAGCCGTAGGAAAACATCCCATTGTGTCGGGAATGTATTTTGGTTTGTTGGCGAACCTTGTATGGGTCTTGAAATGCCGTGTTTTTTTGTGATGGTTTTGACTCGTCTTTTGCTTGAAAAGATGGGCGAGACGTTTTTGTGTTTTTGTTGTGAATTGTTTTGTTTGGTTGGATTTTGGGCGGGATTGCCCTTGTTTTGCATTGCAGGTTGTTTTTGTTTTTTTGGATGGATTTATCCATTTCATGCCGTCGTAATGCCGAAATTTCGGCTGACGTTTTTGTTTGTTGTTTTTTGATTGTAGGGCACCATTTGGGACCTATGAGGTCCGTCGTGGAGGCTTTGGAGGAGGAAGTCGATCCTGGAGGGGCCGTAGCGGCCGAGGAGGCTGCCGTATTCGAGGCGGTGGTGGAGGATGCTTCCGTAGAGAAGGAGAGGCGCCTGATACGGCCGGCTTGTCCTTTTCGTTGTGGCTCATAGACAGGGTGGCTGATGAGTGAGGTTCAGCACCGGGGTGGTGCGTCGCATCATGGTTCTTGGCCTCCTCATCATCCGAAGTCTGTAAGACACTGTCTTCATTTTTGTCGTGGAGCAGGAACGAGGTATTACCGTCATGGTAACCACCTCTGCTTCCGTTGTTGCTCCTCTGTCTCTTGTGTTGCTCTCTTTCTTTTCCGTTTGAGAGGATAGAGAGTGCTTAGTTCGCTAGGTGGCGGATAACCCCCAGTTCGTTGTCTTAGGCCGGTGTCTGTATGATAGACGTTTGTTTTAGGCCAGTGTCTGTATGATAGACGGTTGTTTTAGGTCAGTGTCTGTATGATAGACGGTTGTTTTAGGCCAGTGTCTGTAGGATAGACGGTTGTTTTAGGCCAGTGTTTGTATGATAAACGGTTGTCGATGTATTTTGCGTAAGGCGGTTTGTATATACGTGTTTTTGGATTGTGGTTCATTTTGTGATTTTTGGCTTTTTTGTGTTGTGTTTCGGAGGAGCGCTGTTGGTTGTCGATTCTCCTTTTGCTTTGCACCAGTTCCTGCATCGTTAGTGTAGAAAACAGGCAACAGACAACATACATACATAAATGCAAACACGTAGAAGCATTTGATTGAAAATTCCTTGACAAGTCGTCGTGTTTGGAATTCAAAGGAAATGATTTGAAAATTTGAGCAATTAACTTGTGTCGTGAATTAAATTGCGTTGAAATTGTTGAAATTGACTCGAAAAAATTCAAACTCAAACCGTCAGGAAAGAATTTTAGAGAAGGATTTTTGCGAGTATATTTGCTTTTTGATTTTTGAGGTCAAGACTCGAATTTGTGAGTGCTTGAATTTTTGAGGAAAATTGACGTCGTATTATCAATTTTCGATTTTGATTTTTGCCGGAAAATTGCGAAAAAAATTTCGAAATTTCGACTGACATGGAAACGATCCATCGCGGGTCGGGGCGACTAGCCCTTCCCTCCTTAAAAAAAGAAAGAAAAATCCGTATGTTTAAAGCTGTGTCATGAAAACCGTGTCGGATTTCGTAAAACGCGAAAACTAGGAAATGTGAGTGTGAGAAAACACAAAATATCCTGGATCATTCCGAAGAGGCGCGAGCTTCCTGGCGGGAGGTTTGAGGTGTCAGGAGAAAACACATGTTGAAAGAGACAAGTCAACAGCGGGAATCCTGGGGAAACCTCAAAGAGGCGCGAGCAGCCTGGCGATGGAAGCCGGCTCTCCCCTTTTTCTGAAAAATGCGCTGAACATTTTGTATAAATAGGGACGTTTGCGCTTCAATGTTTCATCATCCGAAACACAATATCATCTCTACAAAACCTCTTCTTCTTCCACAAAAATATTTCATGGATGCTTTGGAGAACGCATTGCGACAATGGTGCCGGGATTTGTCGCCTCCCGAAAAGTATCAACTCGTTTGCATGGGAGTTGGTCAATTGTTGGTGCTTCGTCAAGTCAAGGTGCAATCCTCATTTCTTGAAGCATGTTCTCGGTTTTGGGATTCGAAACATCATGTTTTCGTTTTCCCGAAAGGTGAAATTTGTCCCCTTGCCGAAGAGGTTGGAGCCATTGGTGGGTGGCCGGGTTGTGTTCCGGTGCTTCCTCCGACTCGGTTGTGCTACAAGGAGAAATTCCGTTCCATGTTGGGCTTGTCGACAAGCCAAGACAACTTTGTTCTTGCTCCACATGGTGTGGACATGTTGGCTCTTATCAACATCTTTTCAAATCGATTAGATGCTAATGTCTCGAAGGTGGCTAGAAGGAGAGCTCTTGTATTTTGCCTCGTTCATGTGTACCTCTTTGTTGACGTCTTGAAGAAGGAGGGGCCAAGATGCCATGGTAGCATGACCCTCATTCATGTGATTGAGCAAATGGAGCATGGTAGAGATCCATCATGGTTGGTGCTTGGAGAGATCATCCAAGCTTTGGACTAGGAAGGCTCTTGTGGAGAAGCTCCCTCTTTCGGATCCCCAAGGATCCTCCAAGTGTGGCTATTGGAGAGGCTAAGGTATGTAGAGCCTCCGGTTAATCCTTCTTCTTACTCCTTCCGTCACCTTACCATGAGAAAGAAGTTGTACCCGGATAGTTTTGCTTCCACCGAGGCCTATTGGGCCGCAAGATTGGCGGAGGAGGGTGGTCCTCATATCCGTTGGGTGGTGCCATGGTGGCACTTGAGGTCCTTCACGGGGTTGCCCGCTTCGGGTGCTTGTCCTCGTTCTTTGATGATGGTGGGTTTGAAGGTTGTTTCCTTCATTTATCCCGAAAGGCTCATGAGGCAAATCGGGCGTCAACAAAAGGTGCCCGCTCACGATACTCTTATCTAGACCTGGCAAAATGAGTCAGACCCGAATGACCCGACCCGAAAAGGCTGACCCGAGACCCGAAAATGACCCGAACTTGCTTAACCCAAATATGACCCGAAACCGAATTGACCCGACCCGACCCAGACCCGACCCGAACATTGTCTTACCCAATGTTGACCCGACCCGAGGTGACCCAATCCGAAAAGACCCGACTCATAACTGACCTGATCCCAAATGACTTGAAGTGACCCGAAACGACTAGTACTAACTCATATTAATATTATATATATCAAAATAAAGTTGCATTGGTTACAATAACCCCTAATAAATGGTTAAATTTGCAAAATAGCATTTCTTAATCAAAATAGTATTAACTTAAGTGCTTAGCCATTAACTCAAAAGCAACCCGAAAATGACCTGACCCGAAATGACCCGACAATAGGTCACCCGAAATTGACCCGAAACCCGAAAGTGACCCGACCCGACCCAACCCGACCCAAAATATGTGGTAGACCCGAAATGACCCGACCCAAACTGACCCGACCCAAGTGACCCGTTTTGCCAGGTCTACTCTTATCCAAGAGAATGTTTTCCGGAACTCCGAGTTTGTGGAGATCTTCGAAAGATGGTGGGCCACTCGGCCGCTTTGGGAGGTGCCAAACCCCGTTGCCACGACATGGGTGACTCCCGCTTATGTCAAGTGGTCACGTCCTCCGTCCTTGGAAGAGAGATCCAAATTTCGTAAGGACGAGGTCGTCGATTTGAAGTACCGAGAGGTTGGCAAGGCCAACCGTGCCTTCTTTGAAGAGTATGTTGATGGAGCTACTCCCAATGTGATGAGACCACCGAAGAGGAGGAGTTTCGGTCCCAAGAATATGGTGGGCCGTGCATTGGCTCGTCTTGGGTCGAACATGGGGTCTTGTGCTAGACCGGAGGCCGTCGCCGTTTTAGATCCGTTGAGGATCCGTTCTGAGGAGGAAATCCATGCTAGGCAGGCCAACAAGAAGAACAAGGGGAAGATGTACCCGGAGGGAAAGGCAAGGGTAGAATGGAAGAGTGAAGACCTCCATTATCCACTTTATTATTATTATGTCGTATTATTGTCGTGAGTTTGTATTATGTTGTACTAGCTAGTCATTGTGTGTTTTGTGCTAGTATTATTATGTGAGGTGTTTTAGTTGACACCTTATCTTTGACAAGTTGTAGACTCTTCGAGCTTTATTTGTTGTTGAAATTATAATTCCTCCCATTATTAATTAAATAAGAGGATTACCCGTATCGAAAATCGTGAACGCTTGTTTCTTCCATCCGTTTTGTAAAGGCAATTCTATTTGAATTGTCCTAAACATTTGCACTTGGGAAAGTGGTTTTTGTGGAAAGGGAGAAAAGCTTATTTTGTATTTTGGTGGGAAAGGGAATGGTTTTCCCTTTCTCTTTTTTGATGTTTTTTTTTGTATTTGGGGTTTTCGTTTTTGATTGTGGGGATGGTTGTATCCTCCTTGTGTAAGGAAGGACTGCCTACGTATTCACCTGAAGAGGTGAAATCAAACCATGATCGTAGTTCGAAATGTTTTGTAAATTTTTGATTGGGTTTTGTGGTTGTATCCCTCATGTATAAGAAGGACTGCCTACGTATCCACATGAAGAGGTGAAATCAAACCATGCTCGTAATTCAGGGGTTTGTTTTTGTAGTGCAAATGGACGTTGCCTTTGACGGATCAAAGGACATTTGAAACGGGCAAGGTGCCGCAGCTTAGACTCGATAAAACATGCAATTTCAAATCAGAACACGTTGAGGAACTTGACTTGAAAAAGGTTGAAGGTGGTTGCTAGTTGGAAAACTAGGCTAAGTTGTTGGATGCTATGGTTCAAGGGTAATATTTCTTGAGTTGGTCTAGGTTGGTCGGGTTTGTAAAATTCTCCCCGTCTAGGTCACTCAGTCTCACTGCGCCCCCCGAAAGTATCTTCCTGACCAGGTATGGCCCGGCCCAGTTAGGTTTGAATTTTCCCCTCGGATCGACGGGTAATGGTGCTCGAACTGATTTGAGGACCAAGTCACCCTCCTGGATGTTTCTGGGATTGACCTTCTTGTTGAATGCCCGTTGTATACGTCGTTGGTATAGCTGGACGTTGTGCAAGGCGTTGAGTCGCCGTTCGTCTAGAAGAGTGAGTTGCTCGTACCTTCGACGGGTCCATTCCGCCTCAGGGACTTGACTCTCCAGTAGGATGCGTAGAGATGGGACCTCTAACTCTACCGGTTGGACCGCCTCCATACCGTATGCTAGGTAGAAGGGTGTGGCGCCTGTCGGCGTTCGAATGGAGGTTCGGTATCCCCAGAGTGCGAATGGGAGTTTGCTCGGCCAATCGCGGTAATTGTCTTGCATTTTCTTGATAATGGTGACAAGAGTTTTGTTCGCTGCCTCCACCGCTCCGTTAGTTTGGGGACGGTAGGGGGATGATCGATGTCGTTTGATCTTATATTTGTCCGGCAAAGCTTGAGTTTCCGCCCGGAAGTGAGAGCCTTGATCGCTGATGATTTCATGGGGTACCCCATATCGGCAGATGATGTTGTTTTGAATGAACTTGGCCACTTGTTTGGCGGTCAAGACTGCATATGACTGTGCTTCTACCCATTTGGTGAAGTAGTCGATGGCGATGAGGGCAAAGCAGTGCCCCTTGGTGCCGATCGGGTTGACTTTCCCGATGATGTCGATGCCCCAGGTTGAGAAAGGCCAGGGTGATGTCATGGTGTATAAAAGGGATGGTGGTATGTGTTGTATGTTGGCGAAAATTTGGTAATTGCAGCAATGTTTGACGTAGCTACGACAATCGGCTTCCATGGTTGTCCAGTAGTAACCTAGCCGCGTGATTTTCCGTGTAAGCATCGTTGCACTCATGTGAGGGCCACATTCTCCGTCGTGAACCTCTCCCATGACTTTTTTGGCTTTGTGATGGTCAATGCAAAGGAGGAGAATTCCTTGGGGTGTTCTTTTGTAGAGTTGATTTTGGTTTATCACGAATTGTGATGCAAGTAAACGGATGGCTCTTTTTCCTCTTTGATCAGAGTTGGGAGGGAATTCGTTTTTGGTTTTGTAATTGAGGATGGCTTGGTACCAAGGTTCATCATGGCTTTCCTCGTCGTCGATGATGGCACGGATGTGGGCTGGTTCGCTCCTTCTCTCGACACATAGGGGCATCGATGTCATGTCGTCAGGTATGTTGACGAGCGCGGCAAGTTTTGCCAGGGCATCAACAAATTGATTTTCCTCTCGTGGCAAGTGGAAGTAGTCGACTTGGTCGAAGAACTCGGCCTCTTGATTGATCTTTGCTCGGTAGGGAGCTAAGCTGTCAGATCGGATTTTCCATGATCCGGACACCTGATTGATGATGAGTGAAGAATCGCCGTGGACTCTCAGTCTCTTGATGCCAAGTGTGATGGCTGCTTGTAGGCCGATGTGGCATGCTTCATATTCAGCGGCATTGTTGGTGACGGCGAAATCTAGCTTGACAGAGATCGGAACATGTTCTTCCTCTGGTGATATTAGAAGGATTCCTACCCCGAAGCCTCTCAGATTAGATGCACCATCGAAGTATAGGTCCCATGCGTCGGAGTCGGCACAAAGGATGTCTTCGTCAGGAAGTGACCATGTGTCGGTCGTTGGATCTTCGTTGACGGGATTTTCTGCCAGGAAATCAGCGACTACCCTTCCCTTGATAACCTTGAGGGGTACAAACTTGAGATCAAACTCGGACAGCATGAGTGTCCACCTAGACAGCCTTCCGTTTAGTACGGGTTTTTCGAAGATGTATTTGACCGGGTCCATCTTGGAGTAGATGTGGACCGAGTAGCTAAGCATGTAATGCCGCAGCTTTTTTGTTGACCATACTAGGGCAAGGCATGTCTTTTCCAGTTGGGTATACCTCGTCTCGTACTCAATGAACTTTTTGCTGATGTAGTAGATGGCTCGCTCTTCGTTGCCAACTGTTTGTGCTAGCATTGCTCCCATGGCTGTGTTGGTAATAGTCAGGTACAGGGATAGAGGAATCCCCGGTTGAGGTGGCATGAGGACAGGAGGTTTGGATAGGATTTCCTTTATCCTGTCGAAGGCTTTCTGTCAGTCGTCGTCCCAATCGGTGTGATCGGAGGCGCGAAGCTTCTTGAATATTGGTTCACAAATCATAGTGAGCTTGGCAATGAATCGGCTGATGTATTGAACCTGACCGAAAAATCCCCGAATCTCCTTCTCGTTCCTAGGCCGAGGCATTTGTTGAAGGGCTTTGATTTTGGTTGGATCAATCTCAATGCCTCTCTTGCTGACGACATGTCCCAAGAGTTTTCCAGAGGTGACCCCGAATGCACACTTTTGAGGATTCAGTCTCATGTTATATTTCCGCAGACGAGCGAAGAATTTCCGGAGGGCACTGATGTGGCCGTCCCGTTCTTTTGACTTGACAATCATGTCATCGACATACACCTCTACCTCCTTGTGCATCATATCATGTATGAGAGTGGCAGCGGTTCTCTGATAGGTTGCTCCGGCGTTGATGAGACCGAAGGGCATGACCGTGTTGCAATATGTACCCCACTGTGTAGTGAACGCCGTCTTGTGCATATCTTCCTCAGCCATTTTAATCTGGTTGTACCCGGCATACCCATCCATGAATGATAGGAGAGCGTGCTCGGCAGTGTTGTCCACCAGAATGTCAACATGTGGCAAAGGGAAGTCGTCCTTAGGACTCGCCTTATTCAGATCCCTGAAGTCGACGCAAACCCGAATTCTTCCGTCTTTCTTCGGTACGGGTACAATGTTGGTCACCCAGTCAGAGTATTCAGACACTTTGATGAAACCAGCCTTGAACTGTTTGTCCACTTCTTCCTTGATTTTTAGGGCCCACTCAGGACGTATCCGGCGTAGCTTCTGTTTCACAGGCTTAGCTCCGGGTTTAATGGGTATCCGGTGCTCTGCGATTTCTCTGTCAATCCCAAGCATATCTCTGTAAGACCAGGCGAACACATCCTTGTATTCGTGGAGGAGGTCAATGAACTGTTGTCTTTCCGAGGGGTCCAGGTTTGCCCCTATCCTAAGTTCTTGAGGTGTGTTGTCGGTTCCTACGTTAATAGGCTCGGTTTCCTCAATGATGGGGGTTCTGGTTTCCCATTTGTCAAGTTCTTTGGCTAGGTGAGGTGGGTAGTCACTCAAGTCAAATTCCTCATAGTCATTCAGAATTGCATTGCAGTTAAATTGAGACGAGTCATAAGCAAACTTAGCGTTCATTAAGTTGACACGAGCGAAAAGCCCGGAAAGGACATACATTTCGTGGTCAGTCAGAGGCGACACAACAGAGGAAGTGGCCCCTGGAACAGGCTCCAGGTCGCCACCTTTCATGGGAGTGGGGGTGACCCTAGTAGATTCAGCCTCTGAATCAGCCACGACTTTGCGATAAAAAAGTGGGAAGGGGACCTTAACTGGGACATCAGGAGTGTTATGAGCCATGACAGACTCTGACTCAGACTCAGACTCAAACTCAGATCCTTCTTCACTTCCTTTCTTGAACATAGGGCCTTCCCAGTGGTGATCATGAGAATGCGGCCTTGACGATCGGTCCACTTGACGATTTTCCTCCAGCCCTGGTTAGCTTTCTCCGGGTTAGTATCAGAGATCAAGGCGGTGGGGTCAAATTGATTGTCTTTCAGGGCGATGTTGATGATGTCCTCATAGTCGAGGCGCTTGACGTTATCTTCCCCAAAGAGGAGTGTGACAGCTTGTCCGTCGAGGCATGGTGACGGCTTAGACTCAGTTGAAGCAGCTTCGGTGTTGTCGGGGATAAAGTAGCAGTCTTGGAAGACTTCCACTCCCGGGTACCTAGTCTTTACCACAGAGTCATAGATCGGCTCCGGAAAGCCATGGTAGAGTTCTGATTCTCCCTCGGGGACAAAGTATCCATTGAGAGTCAGATGGTAGGGACGGAGGATAACCCCGTGCTTCTTGCGTTTCCGAACTAGGAGGTTCATCTCTTGGATATCCTCATTGGTAGGTTCGTACCCCAGTCCGAAGGGAATGTTGGGGACCTTAGCCTGTTTCAAGGGAGGTAAGGTGCTCTTCAGTGGATTGAGGGACAAACCCGGGAAATAACCCTGGCGCATCATGATACGGTTGACTGTGAGGTTAGAAAACGGGTCACAGTCGAAGGGTGTTGATTCGTTAGTTATGGCGTTCACAGCTTGGAAACCCCACATTTCATTGTCGTCCTCCTCAATGGCTTGGGAGGCTATTCCCTTTCTCATGACAACTTTGATCGGGGAAGCAGGAATCGTTATCGTTTTCCCGTTGAAGGGGACCCTGATTTTCTGGTGGAGAGTCGAGGTGACTGCCTTGACAGCGTGAATCCAGGGACGTCCCAGGAGCATATTGAAAGAGGCGTCGATGTCGACTACCTAGAAAATGGTTTGTCTTTCCAGTGGCCCGGTCGGGACAGCCAGAGTGATAAGCCCTGCGACCTTGCGACGAGGACCATGGGTACATTTTTCTTGAGGCATTGTACGGTGATATACCGGGCCAGGTTATGATTGGCTCCGAAAGGAGGGATATCCTCGTCGGAGAAGACGACCGGGTTGTTTAGATCGGGGGCGTCCCTCGTCATATGCGCCACTATTTCTTCAGGGGAAGAGGTGGAGGGCACTGTTAATTTCCCCAAGGCTTGCAGCAAAGCCTGTCGATGCTCAAAAGACGTTGCGATCAGTTGCCAGATTGAGATTTCGGCTTTTGCCTTCTGAAGCTGTTTGAGGATTGAATTCTCAGGAGCCCTTGGTTGAGTGTCCACCTCCGGGACGACTAGGTCATTCGTTGTTGGAACGACCGTTGGATTGTTCGGATTCTGATAGGGGCGTCCGGACCGGGTGAGATGTCCGATTTCTTTCGCCCGCTTCTCCTTCCCTGGGAGGACATAGACATCCTCAACATCATCTCTCCATATGCCGTTAATTTCGGAGTCTCGAGGATACCTTGGAGGGGTATTCCTCAGTGGGTAGTTCTTGTGGGGAATATTTTTGTGAGGGCGATTTTTGTGAGGGTAGTTATTTTGAGGGTAATTATTTTGAGGGTAATTATTTTGAGGATGATTTTCGTGAAGCCTATGCCAGAATGGTCGCGGGAGCAATCCATCCTGGGGTGGGTAGTTTTGAATGCTTGGGGAATTCTCCCTCGGGCGCGGTGCCGGGGTATTGAAGATGAGTCGACGGTAGGCGTCGTCGAGTCGGGTGATTCTTTTAAGGAGGCTAGCTATGGCCTCCTCAACTTGCTGAAACATAGCGAGCATAGTGGCAGCACTGAACACAAACACTCCGTCTGAAGGATCTTTCTCCAAAGCATTCACCTCGTCATCAACTGGCAGGATAAGGTGAGAGCAGTCTAGGGTCGGCTCATCATCAGAAATGGCGTGAATTCCCAGGGGATTCGTTTTGTTGTTCGGCTTAGTTGGTGGGGGTAAAGGCAAATCTCCCTTCTCAATCATGTCTTGAATGAGGTGCTTGAGTTTGAAACAATTTTCGGTATCATGCCCTTTCCCTCGAGGATACTGACAGTAAGCATTGGGGTTCCAGAACCGGGATTTCTTGGCGTCGGTCGGATCCGGGGTGGGTCCGATCGATTGTAACTTCCCTTGGTCCATGAGCCTTTTCAAGGCACTTGCATAAGTCGACCCTATGTTGGTGAACACTCTCTGGGGGCGCTCAATTTTCTTAGCAGATGGTTCAACGAGGTTAACCTCATCAATATTGTTCGTCTGGCCGTAAGGGCGAGATCCGGTTGAGGTGGATCCCTGATAACCTCTGCCAGTGGTCTTCGCTAAGACACCCTTTCGGAGGTCGTCCTCAATGCGCGTCCCAAGAATCTGTAGATCTTGGAAGGTCTTGATATTATGATACCTCAGTAGGTTGGCATAAACTGGGCGAAGATTGTTGACAAACTTTTCCACCAAAGTTGATTCACTCGGCTTACTGACCAGTTGAGTACTCACCCTCCTCCAACGGGTTAAGAACTCAGTGAACCCTTCCTTGTCGTTTTGGGTTAGCACTTCGAGAGTATGGGTGTTGGCCTGGATCTCGACGTTGTCGGCATACTGTTTGGCAAACTCGACCGCGATCTCATCCCAAGTAGTAAGGTTTTTCGGATCCAGGGAGTAGTACCATTGGCGAGGAATCGGCTCCAAAGAGGATGGGAAGATCCGGGTAAAGAGCTCCTGTTTGACCCCTTTAATGGCCATGTAGTCCTTGAAAGCACGGATATGGTTAGGTTGAAGTTGTCAGGTAACTGGTCCCCAACAGGTTCGAACCTTCGGTTGTTCTCAAGATGGATATTGTTGCCCCGTGCTAGGAGTTATTCTTCCAAGAGTTTCAACCTCTTCTCAGTTTCGGTTAGAGGTGGGTTATTATGTTCCCCAGTTTCCTTGTTCTCCAGGGCGTCGATACGGGTCTCGACGCGATCCAGGGTGACCTTAAGAGCGGTAAGTAGGCTGGCTAGCTGATCAGTTGTGACGTCTCTATTGTTATCATTGTTGTTGTTGGACGAAGCTGAAGAAGGGGCCATGGCTCTGAGGCAGAAAAACGGCTCACATTACAACTCAATCCGACACGGTTCCAAGACTGAACGCAGACAACGCCAAGGACGAGACAAAAGACCAGACTCAACAAGACGGGGTGACCGTGTGGTGGTCCCTCGGTGCTGACTCGATTTATGACGTGACGGTGTTTGACCGAACCTTTTGACACGAGTCCAATATATTGGCGCGGCGCCATTGGACGGGTCTCGTGGTGAGACGACTCATAAGTAAAGACCCATAAGTACGTTTGCTTTGACTCGATAGACACGAGGCGAAATTGGAATGGTGGATCAAGTTTTGAAAATAGAAATTTTCAAAAAGATTCATTTTTCGCTTTAATGGACGGCTTCCGAAGATAGAAATCTCCGCAAGTCGATCAGTTGAAAGGGTTGTCTTAAGTTTATTTGCAAAAGACGGTTTGAGTTTGAGTCGGCTCGGAAAACAGCGCATTGTTTCCCAAGACGGTTTTTGAAATTCAAAATTGTATGTTTTGAAAATCGGGTTTGAAATGTTTGAAGAGGTCTCGGGGACGGTGTATGGTCCTCGGGATCCCGAAAGTGTCTCGAGAAAAGGGCGTGTGCTTTTCTCGGGTTTTGAAAGAGCCATTGTCGACGCGAAACGGGTTAAAATCCGTGTCTAGACGCGGCGATTATAACGGCGTAAAAAGGTGATTTGAAATGGTTATAGAAAACCGGGGTTGAAAATCGTCATTACGACGGCCTAGAAAGGCGTGTTGAAATGGTTATACAAAACCGGGTTTGAAAATCGTCATTACGACGGCCTAGAAAGGCGTTTTGAAATGGTTATACAAAACCGGGTTTGAAAATCGTCATTACGACGGCCTACAAAGACCGAGGTTTGAAATGGCCATTATAACGGCGCAAAAAGGGTGATTTGAAAGTTTGAAAATGACACGGAAGGACTTATGATCAAGTAGCACATAAGCATTCGCAGTTCATTATATTATGCATTATGCTGACACGGGTTTTGGTTTAAAAGGGTGGGTTACACACCAAGCAATCAAACCCCGATTTGCGAGAGGGATACCAATCCAAACAAAATGTGTAAGGAGGGTGCCCTAGCCTCGTGCTCGAAAGTGATGAAAGCTCTTTGACGAAACAGAAATGTGTAACGTCAACGGTATGCTTGACTCAATCGGGATGAGAAACGCGGGGATGAGAAAAACTCACGCCGACGAGACGAGCCAATTGGTCGATAAAGGTTAGGTTGTGGGCCCGGACAAGGAACCCGACCGTGACTGTAATATCAATTAATGCATTCCAACCAAGACCTCGTTCGAGTCTCACCATCTAGGGATCACAAAGACGTAAGCGTCCTAGTTTTCCCCAGCGGAGTCGCCAATATGTGGACATGGCCCACGTGCGTATGCCCAGCCGATCTGTGGACAATGGCAGCGGTCTTTTTGAAAGCCACGCTCGGCGGTGTAAAATGCTTTCGACCGGATCGCTTTAGATCGGTCGGTTTCGTCTCGGTCAAGGGTCTCGAAACGATTAGAGATGTTCGGAGTCGCCACCAAGCATTTGTGGGATGCCTGGAACCCGTTCGAATTCCACTTTATACCTTGGTCAAATCAAAGCACAAAGCAGCGTTTGACATAGGCACTAAAGATAAGGAAATCGTCCCTCTTTAGCATCCTATCTCTAGAATGACTCTCGTACGCCCTGGATAAGGTCATCCACTATCCAAAGTTTCTGAGTAAGAGGTGAAGGTACGTATTGGGAAGCCCATTAATCAGACACCCAATCCCGCCCGCGTTTAGCGGCCTCTACTGATCGATCTTGGTTGGTTGAATGCAAAAGTTGATAAAACGGTTTAAATGCATGAATGCGCATCCAATCATTTAAACCTAACATGTGAGAGCTTTCTAAGTCGGTTGATTTAATCCAAGTATCAAGTATAAGATGTCGAGTTGGATTAATGATTGATTTGCATGCAAGACGGAAATTAAACATCCATTTACCGTATTAGGTTTAGGGTGCATAACATGATCCATTTGTCTTAGTAAGGCATTTTGCAAATATAGTTTTGAATAATCGAATAGTCATCTGATCCGTCCCCGTATCCGGGTTAATCCGAGTCGGATCGCCCTGACTAGTCTTTGGAAGGAACAGGCCCCGCACTGCACGGCTACATGAGGCGCGAGCCGACCGGCGGTGTAAGGGTCTCCCTCTGGTTTTGAAAATGAGAAATGGAGGGCCTGTTTAGGTGCGGGTTAGCTCACGGTTTATGTGCCGTGTTCTGACCTTTTATAAAACGTTATAAAACGTGTTAGAAATGGGTATTTGAACCCGGTTTGATTTGAAGGGGTCGTTTAGACCGCATTTGTTGATTTGAAGAACTCGACTCGAATAATCATCATTATTTTGATAATATTCGGTGTCGGGTTCGATTTGACAAACTTGACATGAATAGTTTTGAAAATAATTATGGAATAATTGTTTTAAGTCCATTTGAATGTTATTAGTCGATACTCATCATCGTACCTGGGTTAAAATCCGACATGGTATGTAGAACCAAGGATGACTTTGTGTTGGTGACTAATGTGTTTATTTGAAAATGTGAAGAAATGATGAAAGGCTTTAAAATGCCTTCCAAAATGTAAAGAAATGAAATAAAAGGTTTTAAAATACCTTTTAAATGTCATTAACCAAATATTATCACCGAAACACGGATTTAACCGTCATGGTATGAGGAACCAAGGGTGAAAAATGCTTTATGGTTAAAACATGTGAAATAAAATAAAAAATGGTTCGAAAATATTTGAAATGGTGAAAACCGATTACAAATATGAAAAATGGATTAAGGGAAATGACGGGAACAAACCTAAGGGGCTTCTGCCTCAGACCAAAAATTGGTTTTGGCTCGTTTATTCCATGTTTTGGTTCATGTTATGCATGTTTTAGCATGTTGTAGTCATGAAACAAATGAAAACATAATGAAAGAGGATTTTTACACCCTCATACTTACATGTTTGGTTATGGCGAGTGACCGACGTAAGTGTAACCACTCGTTTGATCGGAAAAAACTCGGTTTAAAACCGTTTTTGGCAAGTAAAAAAGAGTGTTTTAATGTTTAGTGATGGTGTAGTGGTCGAAGTGGTCGGTCAAGTGATTTAATGCACGATGACGGTACCAAACAATGTGTAAGGCTTGTATTTACGATCGGTAGGTCGTAAATACGCGTCGGATTGTGACTTAAGAAGTCGAGTCGAGAATTTTAAGGGAGAAAAGACGGGGCGGACACTCGCGTAACTCTCAAATAGGGGGCATTTGAGGGGTATTTATAGGAGAATGAGTGGTTGTGTGAGTTTTGAGCGACGTGGCCACCTGGGCTGCTCAAAGAGGCGCGAGCCACGTCGCGGTTCTTCGAGTTGTGTTGTCGCTTTCACAACAAACGCAATCATGATTTGTTCTATCCTAGGATTTGTAGTCACATGTTTGGTACTTGACCATTCATTAATCCGGGAAATCTTAGTATAGAAGGTTTGAAATGTTTGTTTTTTGGTGGTTGACTCGGTTTGACTCGTTGTTGGAGTCGGGATTTGAATTTTGAGTCGGTTTTTGGTCCGGTGTCGGTTTTGACTCTAGTTAGTGTCATTGCGACCCCGTCGCCGTGCATTAAACACTCCAGGTATTTTTTAAATGTTTTATTTTTGAAATCGTTTTAAGTTTTCCGACGTAAAGTTGTACACAAACTGTCGATCAAACGCCGCGATTCCAAAACATGTTGTAGTCCGATAATCATCGGGTGTTTGTTGGAGTCTCAGCAGATACTGGGTATCTACAACTAGCCAAATCTCTTGTTGACACTTTTCATTAGTCATTTTCTTCCAAAACTTTCTTTTGGTGTCCTCATGTAGTTATCTTAAGAACGTGTTCTTTCGATTACTTCACTTGGTCTCTTTTGTCATGTAGATTTCATCTATTCGAGACCATAGATCTCATCTATTCGTGTACTCTATCTATATAGGTATACAAATCATTCTTTCTTTCGTAGATCTCATTTACTTAAGTACACAAATTTGCTTTGTGTTCTTTGTGTCTTCATTTTTCTCCCACTCTATCTTTAGAATAAATACACTAGAGATTCAAAGATAGCTTATGAGACACAAATAATGATTTTGAAGTATAAGGAGGACTATCTCATAGGTTGACTAATTGTTTTAGATTTGGTGAGTGTACTTGGTAATTGACATTCCTTTAGGAGAGTTCATCAACTCATTATCACTTTATAATTGATCATACACAAGCCTTAAGCTTGTGGACATATAATGAATCCCATCATTATAGTTGTCTATTAGATCTCTTTAAGTAGATGATCATATGTTTCTATGTGCAAGCATATAAAGACGAATTTTTAGAACAAGGAAAAATACGATAAAAGGGGTGACTTGGGTTGCAAACCAAGCCACCATAATCCAAAATACAACAATTGTTTAGAGAGGATTAAACATTTCCATGTCGAACACGGAAATCAAAATAGTTCTAAAAATCCGAAACATAACTTAAAATAAGACAATAATAAAAAGCCAAGCTTCATGGAAGTTACTCCTAGCTCCTTGATGATATTTCAAGCTTGATTTTCCTTTCCCTTGTCTTTGCTTGGAGGAGGCCCTATTTACAATAAAAAGGGGATACATTATCACAACTTTGTATCACAATACCATAGTTGAATTAGAAACATAAAAGAAAGGATAGTCAATTACCTACTGGAGTGATCTTTCCAGCTTTGATGTCACCAAGATACTTGGAACAATTCCTCTTCCAATGTCCTACACCATTACAATAATGGCATTTGTCAAGAGGACCCTTCTTGGTCTTGGAAGTGCTAGCTTCAAAAGTCTTAGCCTTGGTGAAAGTGGGAGCTTGCTTCTTACCCTTCTTCCCATTCTTTTTGAACTTCCCCTTACTCTTGGTACTTATGTTAAGCACATCCTTAGGTGGGTTAACATTTAACCCCATGTCTCTTTCGGCTTGCACAAGTAACTTGTGCAACTCTTCAAGAGACACGTCCTTGTCTTGCATGTTAAAATTCACCCGGAATTGAACATATGCCTTGACTTTGGATAAGGAGTGTAGAATCCTATCTACAATGAGTTCTTTGGGGATTTCAACCTTTTGAATCTTCAAAGTCTCGACTAGCTCCATCAATTTGAGCACGTAAGGGCTAACCTTTTGGCACTCCTTAAAGTCGAGATCAAAGAATGCCGCGGCTGCCTCATATTGGACGATCCTCGGAGTTTGTGAAAAAATTGTCACAAGCTTGGAATAGATTTCATTAGCGGTGCCCATTTTAAAGGCTCTCCTTTGGAGATCCGCCTCCATCGTAAAAATCAACACATTTTTCATTGCGACGGACTCCTTGTGGTAAGCCTCATATGCTTCCCTAGTGGAGGCGGTCGACCTAGTATTAGGTTCGGGTGGAGAGGCCTCGGTGAGGTAACGAAGCTTGTCGTCACCTTGGGCGGCTAGTTTGAGTTGGGCATCCCAATCGGAGAAATTTGACCCATTCTTTTCAAGTTTACAACAATCCATAAAGGATCGGAGCCATGAGGCATTAGTGAGAGGTGTGGCGTTGGTGTTTGGTGCGGCCATTTGTTATGAGAAATAAAAGTGGTCTACAAAACGAAAATTGAAGGAATAAAACATATGTCGTTTTCAAAGTAATAATAACACTCCTAAAAATTTAATTTAAACAAGTTTTAATGCATTTATCTAGTGACCTCTACCCAACCTGATAAATGATTCCAAGATCCAAATTCATATTAACTTGGGCACGGTGTGGCCGATACATTCCTTATCAATATAACTCGGTGGATTAACTCTTTAATCGATTCTACTTTTAGAACTCTTGGTCGACAAAATTACATTAACATTTATCTTTAGCCCAAAACACATCCGACAAGGGCACGATGTAGCCGATTCATCCCTTATCAATACTTTTGTTGAGTTCAACCCAAATTTCGAATAAATGTGTCCATGATCCAAATCCACATTAACTTGGTCACGGTGTAGCCGATTCATCCCTTATCAACATGAATTCGGTGGATAGACATTTATCACCCACTTCCCCTACGTAACAAGGTTTGTACCCCGGTGTGGCCGAGCGCACTCCCTCACGAAATAGGTTTTCATGGTTTCTACTTTTTGGTAAGGCTAAGTCTCAATTGTTTATTTTAGCGAGAGGTCATGTCAATTTATTATCTATTACGTTTTAAGTGAACTAAAGCGGTGAACTACGATAATTGTAATTGACACGGTCGATAAACTCGATTAAAAAGATAATGCATGTTTTAGTTATGGCGATTTAGCGATGCATGCAACATATAAAGAAAATGCAAAGCATAATAAAAATCCTAGTATGGCCTTCCTAAAATAGTAAATCTTATAAACTATTACAAATTTGGAAACCAACTCCATTGGTCCCTTGAACTTCGGTCTTGGCACACATCTCGTGGTAACACCGTCTTTAATGGATCGCCTTCTCGAGTGGCACCGTCTTCAAGGATCTCCGGAATAAATAAAATTACATAACAAATTACATAATTTCCTATTATACATTTGTAATTAAAATAAAATAAATCTATTAAATTACAAAACGATGATACGAGATCACAATAAATTACAACCGAATCGATATTCCCATACATTTCGGGTAATATCAATTAAAAACTAAGGCCATACTAAGTAACAATTACATAATTCAAAAATTACATAAAATAAAATTATGACAATTATAAATAAAATGCAGCATTATAATATGTATGAACATGCCCAATTTTATGCTAAATCGCCTTTAAAGAGCCAATATCGTATATTAATCGGTTTTTACGTATTTGCGTGATTCAACATTTTAAAATCACAATAATTACATAAAGTCATATTTATGTACTAGTTAATTATCCTAACCATCTTAGGACTCAAAATTAGTCTCCACTAACTTATTGACAATAATAACTTATATTTCTTAAAATTGTTCATAAATGGACTCAAAATTACAATATTGATGGGGCATATTCTGCACCCGCTGACCGAGTCAACATCTTGAGCAAGGTCAAAGATCAAGAGACAGCAAGTCAACATGTTAGACCGCCTAACCGACGCAGCCTGTCGGCCGGTCACTTTGGGTCTCGGCTGGGCAACCGCCCGGCCAAGAGACATATCCGCGTACTCATATCCAAGACCCCTCGGCATGGAGTCAACAGGGCCCGCCGGTCTGCCATGGGTCCCTCGGCCGAGGGTAGAACAGACTTTCCACCTGCTATGCCACTTGGCCCACTTGGCCACTACGTGACAAAAGGTGAAAGTCTATAAATACTCCACTTCTCTCAACGAGAAAAGGATCCACAATCTAACCTAAAACTCACTATTCATCTGGTAAAAACTCCCTTATCTCTCTACAATACACTTTGTCAAGTAACATACAACTTAATCCCTTTAATTTCACTGACTTGAGCGTCGGAGTGAGTACGCTCGGTGCAAAGCCGAGCCCTCAGTTTGTTCATCGTTTCAGGAGAGACCGAGAGGAAGAGTCAAGGCAAGGAAGGACATCCATTCACCAAGCTTGCGTGGTAAACAACACTGCTCTGGAATTACACCCGGAACAATTGGCACCGTCTGTGGGGAAAAGATATTAGAAGCTAGTTAAATCCCTTACAAAAAAAACACAAAACCCACCCAACAAGCTAAGAAGATGTCGAAACAACCAGAGATGGTGCTTGTGGAAACTGAATTCTACCAAGATGACACATTCCACAACTCTGAAATCGAGTAGTCCCACCTACGTATCACCGATACGACGAACGGGATGCCAAAGGAACAAGATACACCGCCGCCCGACCAAGTCACTATCATGGGACATGTGGTTGATGCAGCTAAACTGAAGCTACTCCTGGAACTAATGGGTAGCACGCCGACTCACACTGTCACAACGACAAGAGCGGCGGCACCCCCACAAGAGACCAGGGCCCAAAAAGTGACTCCGAGAAACTTGAACGGAGCATTGGAGGAAGTCGACCATGTCAAGACGCCGGGGGCCCAGAGTGCCGTGGTAGACTGAGTCCTTCCCGCACTCGCGGAGGACATGTCGCCGCAAAGACCGACGAGGCCTGCCCCAGAGGAGTGAAAGAAGTCCGACTCACCAGAGTCGGAGAAGAAGTCCGACTCACCAGAGTCGGAGAAGAAGCCCGACTCACCAGAGTCGGAGAAGAAGCCCTTCCCACCACGGGGAGAGGAGCCGGACCAAGGATGCGAGGAGCCGATCGCTGCGTGTCATTCGACACGTGGTCAGACAGCCCCTCAACCCCTATGTCCTAGAGGTCCCGATGCCGACTAAGCTAAAATTGCCGCCCATATCATACAAAGGAGAAAGCGACCCAACCGACCACGCCGAGGCTTTCGAGTCTTACATGTCGGTATGGGAGCAACCTGATGAGGTTTGGTGCCGAGTTTTCCCAACGACCCTGCATGGGATGGCACAAAGTTGGTACAAGGGGCTACCCAATGGGTCGATATCTTTTATTACGGCGACCTAAGGGACATATTTTTGGCCCCAAGATATTCTTGCAATAAGAGAAGGGCCGTCGAGACATCGGATCTCGACTATCAAACAGGAGGGAGGCGAGTCTCTCCGAGGTTATGTGAAGAGGTTCGACGCCAAGGTTCAGCAAATTCGTGAGTGAGCAATGAACTGGCGGCCTTCGATCGATGAAAAGCCTCCCGAGAGAAGACTTAAAAACGAGCTCATCAAGTGCGAGAGGCTGAACCTAGACTCCGCCAGGAAGATGGCCGACCAAGACATAAAGGTGGAGGACTATCACAAAACCTGGGTAGGCCCCGCGAGGCCGGGCACTCGAGAGAGAAAGACCACGCCGGAGGACAACCCGGATGAAGGACGCCGTGACAATAATAGGTCACGGTCCGACAAGTCCGCCAGGAAACAGAACTCGGCGGGCGCCGGGGGGAGTTCGGGACCGTACTACCAAAAGCGGTTCAATGGTCACACCCCTTGGTCGTATCTGCTGCCGAGGTCTTTGCCCTGAGCAAGAACGAGGGTCAGAAGTGGGAAAGGCCTCCCAAGGCGAGGGGGACGGTGACACGAGCGATCTTGAGTACCACGCCACACCGCCACTTAATCGACAAATCTGCCGGTATCAAGAATGCCATTGAAGAGCGATCCGGAAGGGGAGCCTCGGAAATATGTTACCGGAGGCCAAAAGACTAATACCGGCGGCTCAAATAAAAAATCCGTCTTTGAACGGATAGGAGTAATCCATGTTGTCATCGGGGGCAACGAGAACGGTGGAGTCCGCTCATGGGCACAAACGACACCGAACGAGCTATATCAGGCCATCAACTTTGTGCCCAAAACAGCGATCCCCGCTTCCAACATCCCCGATATGACTATTGGGAAGAAGGACTACGAGGAGTCATCGCCTCGCACAAATGACCCACTTGTAGTCCACTTGGACATAGCCAACCACCTGGTCAAGAGGTGCCCGATTGACACAGGCGCCTACACGAACATTATGTTCGGGAGTGCTTTCTCAATCTCGGTCTCAAGATTGAGGACTTGAGCCCCCGCACCAATCCATTGTACAGATTTTTCCGGGCACTGTACCCCAGGTCAATCAGACTGCCGGTGATGTTCGGCGAGAGGAATGCGGCTAAGAACGTCCTATCTGAGTTCGTGGTCATTGACGGCTCGTCCGCCTACAATGTCCTCATAGGCCGAGTCACTCGAGCGAGGCCGATGCGATAATGTCCATCCGGGCCACGACAACGATGTACGTCTCGGACCGGGGGGAAGCGCATAAGCTCGTCTCAAAGGACGAAAAAGACGAAGTAGTCAACGTCCGATATCCGCGAGGGTGCAACATGCAATCCCTCAAAGTGGCGAAGAAGTCAGAGAAGGGGAAAAGCCCATCCTTACAACCGGAGGGCGACCTCATGGATGCCACTGTCGGCATGGTCGAAGGAGCCGAGACCGAAGAAGTGGAAATTGACCCGGGCGCACCGTGAATCGGTGTCAACCTGGAGCCAAAATTCGGGGCCGCTCTCCTGAGACCTGCTGAGGAAGAACAAAGACGTCTTCGCTTACTCAAGAACGAGATGCCAGGCGTGAGCCGGGAGGTAATTGTTCACAAGCTGAACGTACTCTCCACCGCTCGCCCTGTCAAGCATAAGATGAGGAACTCCTCAGCCGAGAAGGATGAGGCCATCAAAGCCGAGGTACATAAATTACTAGCGGCGGGCTTTATTATGCCTTGTACTTATCCTGAGTGGTTAGCTAATGTTGTAATGGTGAAGAAATCATCGGGGGCGTGGAGGATGTGTGTAGATTTTACCAATCTTAATAAAGCGTGCCCCAAAGATTGCTATCCCTTGCCTCGAATAGATAGTTTAATCGACGCCACGGCAGCTACACTATGCGAGCCTGCTGGACGCCTTCTCGGGTATCATCGGTATTCATGGCAAAGAAGACATGCCTAAATGCGCATTCATCACCGTTAACGGCACATACATGTATAAAATGATGCCGTTCGGTTTGAAGAACGCCGGCGCAACTTACACAAGACTTGTGGACAAAGTGTTCCAAAATCAAAAAGGGCGAAACATTGAGGCTTACGTCGACGATGCTATTGTAAAAAGCAAGTCGACAATGAAAGCACTTAGCCGATTTACACGAGACATTTTGTTCACCGAGGAAATACAAGATGAAACTTAACCCAATGAAATGCAACTTCGGTGTCCTGGTCGGGTAAGTTCCTCGGCGTGCTTGTCGGCGCCCGGGGGAATTGATGCCAACCCGAGAAAAGTCCAAGCAATCCTGGACTGTCGGGCCGAGGAATCGAAAAGAGGTTATGATGTTGACCGGGAGGATGGAGGCTCTAGCCCGTTTTATCTCTCGGTCACCGACAAGAGCACCCCATTCTTCAAAATGTTGAAGGAAATAAGGACTTCAGTGGGGGAAGAACGAGCACGGCTTTCAGCAATCGAAAGCTCATCTTCAAACTCTCCCAACCCCGTCCCAGCCGATCTTTGGGAGACGCTATATCTATACATAGCGATTACCTCGGCCACGGTTAGTGCCGTGATCATCGAGAAGAAGACAAACAAGAACACCCAATCTACTTTGTCACCATACATTGTTGCCCGCCGAAAGAAATTACCCACGATTGAAAAAGCGCCTTTGTCATTGCGTCGTTACCGCAAGGAAACTGAAGCCTTACTTCGACGTACATCCCGTGACGGTCTTAACCGACCAACCATTGGAGAAAGCATTGGAAAAATTTGAGCAATCCGGCAGGCTCATCAAATGGGCAGGAGAGCTATCCGGCTTCGGCATTCAATACAAGCCGAGGCCCTCGATAAAGGGACAGCACTTGCAGATTTCTGGCCGAGTGCACATATCAAGAAGAGCAAAACCCGGAGTATGGGAAGTATACACCGACGGGTCCTCCACGGCGAACACTCAAGAGCCGGCATACTTATATCACCCCAAACGGGACGAGTTTGAGTATGCCTTGAAATTTACCTTCTCGGCCTCAAACAACGAATCCGAATACGAGGCGGTGATAACCGGAGTCGAGCTAGCTAGAGCTGCCGGGCGGAACACATCATTTTGAAAACAGATTCACTTTTAGTGGCTAATCAAATAGAGGAGAGTACGAGACTCGAGACGACGGGATGGTAAGATACCTGGAAAGGGTAAAAGACGACACTTCAAAATTGAAATCTTTCCAGATACAATGCATTCCCAGGTCCGAGAACAACCGAGCCGACGCTCTCTCAAAGCTTGCCGTTCAACCATCAAGAATGTCGAATCAGAACCGTCTTGGTGGACATCGGAATGCCAAAAGCATTACTGAGACCGTCGGCATGGTAGGCGACATAGAGGCCGAGACAATGTGGATGACTCACGATAATGAAGTACAAACGATGAACGAATTCGGAGGACCGCAGTCTCTCACAAAAGATAAAGAGGATCGCAAGAAGGTACTTGGTGTTTGAAGGAGAATTATACAGGAGGTCCGTGATAAGGCCACTCTTGAAATGTATCGGCCCAGTACGCGAGCTAATACCGACGAAATTCACGAAGGCATCTGTGGTCATCACATGGGGGCAAGAACACTAGCCCACAAAGCTCTCCGAGCCGGCTACTTCTGGCCCACCATGCTTGAGGATTCCAGAGCCAAAACCAAAAAGTGCAACAATCACAAATGCATGCTCCGGTGATACATGCACCTTCCCGAGACTCGCAGTAGGTACTTAGTCCCCTTCCTTTTGCACAGTGGGGGATGGATCTACTAGGGCCATTTCCAACGGCATCCGGAGGAAGAAAGTACTTGATTGTCGCCGTTGACTACTTCACCAAATGGGTTGAAGTCAGAGCGGTACTGCCAAGACCACACGGCGTAAGAAAGGTAATCAGGGAAAATGTCATAACTCGTTTTGGGTTACCCCAAGTCATGGTATTTGACCACGGCCGAGAGTTTTGGAGTGACACAATAATGAACCGGTTGGAGGAACTTGGTATCAAATTTGCATACTCCTCCGTCCCGCCACCCACGAGCAACGGACAAAGGAGGCGACCAATAAAACAATCCTCAACGGTTTGAAGAAGAAAGTTGAAGACCTAAAGGGAAGATGGGCCGATGAACTACCGGCGTCCCGTGGTCCCTCCGGACCACGGAGAAAGAAGCAACGGCATCCATTCCACTTAGTCTACGGGTCCGCGATCCTGCCAATTAAAGCGGCCAGTGCCGACATTGAACGCCACCTTTAACCGGTTGAAAATGAGGAAGGTCTTAGAACCTCCTAGACCTGGTCGAAGAAAGCCGAGATACAAAGACGCCTCAACTTGGCGTATACCAAAACCGAATGAGAAGAGCCTACAAATCAAGAGTCCACAAAAGGGACTTAAAAGTAGGGGATCTAGTCCTAAGAAAGTCGGCCGCCACCAACAAAGGGAACATTCATGGTAAATTGACGGCCAACTGGGAGGGTCCTTACAAAGTGGTTGAAGAAATGAGGCCGGGTACATACCGGCTGACAGATGTGGAGGGTGCGCCTTTGATGAGCCATTGGAACACTGACAACCTCAGGAAATACTTTGTATAGCGGCGGAGGTGTCCAAAAACTGTTGTTGGCACCCCAACGCGTGTTTATATCTATTGAACAATCATCCAAGTTTTCCATCAAAGTGTTTATCCCCTCCGTAGTCATATCGAGGTAGACGCCACGGCCCAAGCCAGGCAGTCACCCCAAGAAGTAGACGCTACGGCAGTCACTACCAGCGCAGTTGATACTCGCGAAAGCGACCAACATGCCTTAGGAACGTATAAGTACAGTTGAGACGCAATTCTAGCCGCCTCGGCTAACCGAAGGCCTGGCAGAGGAAGCGATCAATATGTCTACAGATACGAACGCTGTCGAGCCGTAACCTCTAGCCGCCTCAGCCAACCGAAGGCCTGGCAGGGGACACAACGGTCGTTACGCTAACTTGTTCACAGCGGCGGTTGGAAAACGCAAATCGGATGCCTCGGCCAGACCGAGAGTGAAAGAGGAAGCGACCAACATGCCAACATGTTTAAAAAACGTTAAACACAGTTGAGATACGCATTCTAACTGCCTCGGCCAGGCCAAAGGTAAAAACGAAAAAGCGCTCAATTAATAACGTAAGAAGACAAGTGAAGGATTGTGATCAAAGCCCCGGCCAAGCCGAGAGCCAATAAACAAGCTTTATTGAAAATGATTACAAGTAAGGAGAATACAGACGACGGCCGTCCCCATAGGGATAAGCCAAAACACAACCTACCAAAGTTTTACAAAAAACAAGGAAAAGAAGAACAAAAGGTTACAGACATATCATTTGAAGCGCCAAAAGATGGCAGGGAGGAAAGGCTTAATAATTGGCCCCCGAACAGCTGAAGCTATCCGAGATGCCGGGTGAACCTGGTGACGACCGCCCGTCTCCCTATGCCTGTTGCTGCTTGCCATCGGCGACGTCAGCAGCATCATCTTTGGTAGGCGACCCAGAAACTGTCTTGGCAGCTTCAGCCTTAGCAGCCTCAGCTGCCCTCATTCTCTTAGCCTCCTCCTTGGCCGCCTTCGCCTTCTCAGCATGGGCCGCCTTCTCCGCGGCCTCCTCTTCCTCCTTCTTCACCCTTGCCTCCTCAGCGGCCTTCGCCTCCGCGGCCTTCTCCTTAGCTTCAAGCTTGTCATCAAGCAGCTCGTCAAATTTTTGCCACAGAAAGAAGCCATCAAGAAAGAGCTCCCCTATCACTTCCCTGGCGGCTTCTTCGGCCAGGTCCCGGTATTGGGCGCACATGTTAGGAAGAATCTTGCTTTGGAGCGTCTCAATGTCCAACTCCCTCTGAGCGATGATAACCTTCTTATTCTGAAGCGCCTTCCCCTGGGCCTTAAACATGGACCTCCATTCCTCCCTCTTCTTAGCATTAAAGTCGGCGACGGCCTGAAGCTTGTCACGCTCCTCCAGCAGCTTAGCGGCTTCAGCCCCTGCAGCCTCAGCCTTGGCTCTCTCAGCAAGGACTGCCTTTTCAGCGTCCTCCCTAAGTTTTCGCTCAGCATGGACCGCCTTTTCAGCCTCAGCCTTGGCCCTCTCAGCTTCCTTCTGCACAGCGGCGAGCTCAAGCCTGAGCCGATCAAGCTGTGGGGCAACTTCAGCCATGACCTTTTCTTGCTCCATAATATGAGCACCGGCCACCTCAGCCCACTTCGACAGCATCCTGGACAAACTCAGGCCCTCCGACCTAATCTGGGCGGGGGTAGGCTTCGGGAAGGAGGAGACGACGGTGGCATCTTTACCACCTGCCTGCGCAGTTCGCTTCTCAGCACGCCGTTCAACAGTGTGTCCGGTAGACGGCGGAGGTTGATCTACAAAAAATTCAATCAAAGCATCCATGTCAACATTCATGGACATACCAGAGAGTCTGTCATCAGGAACGCCTAATGAACCGGCTAAATCGAGCCACGGGATAGATCCGTACCGGCTTGGCCTTCTTGGCCGGAGGACCCATTTCTTTCCCTTCTCGGTAGCGATAGTAACGATGAGCAAAGCGGCAAAAGCAGGCGGCGGTGGTAGTCTCTTTTCTCTTGCGGAAGAGAGGAGACTCCACCGCCAGGTGACCTCCTCCTCAGTAATATCGACGATCTCCACCGTCTCCTTTTGGACCGAAGGGAGTGGAGGTGGAATCGATGTCGCCGTCGCCGCCGAAGATTTTGTTTTCCGCGTTCGGCGCGGTATGTTACTAGCAACCTTCGCACGGGCCGCCGTCGTATCTAGGCCCTTCAATCGCCGGTCCATAAGGTCGTTTGGCGCCGGTCTGCGATCACGCGTATCGGCCTTCGGATGCCTCTCAACAACGTTCTTGTCTTTGTCAAGTCCCATCTTCAAGAGGATTTCCTCGGATGATTCGGACCAAAACGATGTAAAAAGAAACGAAGCAAGGGTTAAACAAAAGAAATAAATCAAAGTTAAAAAAACAAAACATTAAAAGCGGGGATGGGCCTCACACCGACCCCACTCACCCCCGTGCTAGGGCCGGTATGAGGCCGACGTGGCGAGCGGATCGTCTTGAAGAATGATCCGAGTCGGGGCATCCATCCCTTCGGCAACCCATCCTTCTTAGTCTCAAACAACTTCATCTCCCGCCGTTAAATGCTGGATTAAGAGGGACCTTCAAGGCGTCCATCTTAAGCTTGCCCCCTGGAGACATATTTCTCACGCTCCCCTTTGCTCTCGCACCGCAAATGGACTTTGTCTTTGAAGGACCGAGGCGATGGATAATCCCCGGAACCTCAACATATACCCACCGTTTCTTCCAGTCCTTGCAAGAAGTGAGCTTGGGGACGGTGAGATAACCGGCTCGATCATGACGCTATACCACCCCACCACCTAACGTTCGATCGAAGGTGATGAAGCCGGCGGAATAGGTTCACCGTTGGAATCTCCCCCTTGAACTGGCATAGCCACACAAAACCAATGATCGTCCTAACGGCCAACGGATGCAGCTGTGCCACAGCGACGTTCATTGCTTTAATAATGTTAGCAACGTATACATTGAGAGGAAACCAGAGCCCGTACTCCAGGTGTCTCATGTACACGCCGATACAACCCGGAGGAGGGCAATGTACGACCTGGCCCCCTCTCTAGGAATAACAATCTTATACTCCTGCCGAAGGAGAAATGATGTTCGAAGAAGTCGGACCCGAACAATCGGCAAATTTGTGGGTCCAAGCACGGTCAGGGCCGATCTTACAGGCGTCGCCGTGATCCAGGACGTATGGCCTCTCGTCATCAGGATGAGCCCTTTCCTCATCATCACCGTCATCATCAACATCATCATCATCCTCCCAATCCTCCAGAACTTTTGGATCAACTTCAGGAGAAGGAGACCTAGGGCCCCCGGACCTTATCGGAATGGCGGCTAGTGCCTCCTCTTCATCAAGACGCGACGGGGAACCCCCCGGCGCAGGATTACTAGGTCCGACATCAGCAGAAGACATATTCACAACAAAAACTTAAAAAATTAAAAGTTAAAAAATTTGTTTGTTTACCTTGGGAAGAGTGTTACGCCGAGTAACGCTTCGAAGACTAGAGAGAAGTTTCGTCAAAGAAAACTAAGCAAGAAGAAGAAAATTTTTTGAGAGAATGAATTTGGAAGGCCAAATTCAGGGGCTAACTCTCCTATTTATAAGGCAAAGCCCACTCAATCCGACCAATCAGGGCAAAGGCCATGAAGCGTCAACCAATCAACAACGAGACACATGTCAAGCATGCAGCCACGAAATGTCAATCGTCACAATAGTTACCAATCTTCTTTGACACACTACTTGGCAGAATACCAATCGACGTATCTTCTTCAACACGCTTCTTATCCACTTGCCAAACGGCCAGCTGATCCACAAAGCTTGGCAGCACCGACCGGGGGCAATCAAAGCATCCGGCACTCTCAACCTTGGACCCGCCGGCCAGCGACATCTTCTTTCCCACATTTGATGTCCATTGCACATCCATGCGGAGGGGGGATATGTTACGGTACGGCCAGGAACAAGCCGAGGAAGATGAAGCCGGGGAAGAAATCTCAACTTGCGCAGAATACGCTCAACACTCATCGAAGGTCCATACCACGGCATAAACTACGTTGGGGGCAAATTGATGGGGCATATTCTGCACCCGCTGACCAAGTCAACATCTTGAGCAAGGTCAAAGATCAAGAGACAGCAAGTCAACATGTTAGACCGCCTAACACGCGCGACTGTCCGGCCGGTCACTTTGGTCTCGGTGACCGGCAACCGCCAGCCGGGAGACATATCCGCGTACTCATATCCAAGACCCCTCGGCATGGAGTCAACAGGGCCCGCCGGTCTGCCATGGGTCCCTCGGCCGAGCGTAGAACAGACTTTCCACCTGCTACGCCACTTGGCCCACTTGGCCACTACATGACAAAAGATGAAAGTCTATAAATACTCCACTTCTCTCAACGAGAAAAGGATCCACAATCTAACCTAAAACTCACTATTCATCTGGTAAAAACTCCCTTATCTCTCTACAATACACTTTGTCAAGTAACATACAACTTAATCCCTTTAAGTTCACTGACTTGAGCGTCGGAGTGAGTACGCTCGGTGCAAAGCCGAGCCCTCAGTTTGTTCATCGTTTCAGGAGAGACCGAGAGGAAGAGTCAAGGCAAGGAAGGACATCCATTCACCAAGCTTGCGTGGTAAACAACACTGCTCTGGAATTACACCCGGAACAAATATGATGCCATAAACTTCAAATAAATCATAAAAATTTCAAATAAATTCAAAATTTGAAATTTTAAACTCATGAACATTCTGGAAAAATACCATGACACTCATAATGCTCAAAAACATAGGTTAAAAATTTCGAAAATTATCGAGAAAAACAATGTTGCGGTTTATCGGATTTATCAATTATAACCATAAAATATAAGAAAAATTATTTTTATCAACTTTTCAATTTTAGATCTGATATAAGAGATAAAATGCAATATGTGACGTTTTTCTTTAGTCATGAAGTATGTTTTAGCAATTTACACTAATTAAAGTCATTATTTATGTGATTTTTCATCAAAAATTCATAAATCATGCATAAAGACTTCATTATAGACAATTATTTTACACACATCTTGTAAAATTGCATATGACAACATACTAAATTTCTATGACCAGATTCGAAATATAACTCATATAAACCTATTTATTATTTAAATTCGATTTTATCATGAAAAATCCATATTTCGGGCATAAGAACTCATAAAATTATGAAACTTTACAGGTCATCAAAAGATAATATATGTGAAAACATATCCAAAAACCACTGGAAAAAACGAAGTTTAGCTAGTTTTAGTCCAAAAATGACATTTTTATCATAAAATCACATTTTAATGTCATTATTATATAAAATGAACAATAAAAAATCCATAAATTAACCAAAATATCCTAAATACATTTTAGGACCAGAAACTTTAATATGCATAATAATTTTGGTGATATATCATAATAAACACAAATTTATAAGTTTTGTTTGTTAATCGTATAACTCGGAAAAACTATAACCGATTTGCATGCAAACAACCTAAGGCTCATGATAACGCTTGTTGAAAATCTATATCTCATTATACTCAATATATTCATATATGTTTTAATTAATTTAGTCATAAAATTAATTTAGATCTTATGCATGCAAACATAAATAAAGATAAAGAAGAAATCGTTTTCCTTACATTGAGAAATCGGATATATGCACTACTACAGATACAGGCTATAACAACGGTTAAAAACTGTTGTTATATAAAAAAGCGGACGTTGTTAATGCGTCCGTTGTAAAAGGTTTTAACAACGGTTGGTTTTCTTAAGGAACCCGTTGTTAAAATTATTAACAACGGTTTTAAGTATAAAAACCCGTTGTGGAAAGTGTGACTCAATTTTGGGGGGAAAGTTATAACAACGGGTTGTAATATACAAAACCGTTGTTATAACTAAAGACAACGGGTTGTTTATAAATAACCGTTGTTGTTTGTTTTTAAAAAATAAAAAAATAAAAAATAAATATTACTAGATGCATGCATAATTACGGCCCGTTATAATTCCGATGCATGCATTATTACTGCCATCTCTGTGCATATGAATGGACAATATGGAATGAGAAGGGTTAGTAATAAGATTTGAAGCAACATTGAGAGATATGATGATCATTATGGCACAACTTCCTAACATATATATTAATTAAAAAAGAACTCAAACCACACATTGCTTAGTATAAATACATACATTATCTCAACTAACATTCCATTATCTCACTATACATCTCCAAACCCTAAATGCTAAAACAAACTCCAAATAAACCCTAATTAATCTTTCAAACAAACTCCAAACTCCATCAACAAAATGAATGATATCATCCTTAAGACTCTTACTATGATCGAGAACAACAACAGTTTCATCCGCCGGTTGCTCCACATTGAGGAAAGTTTCAGAGCTACCTTGTGGATGCTCGATCCGTCTTGAAGGACGCCAAAAATATGGCTTGACAGAAGCGGCAAATTGCGGCTATATGACGATATAGCAATCTGGCGAACGGAACCTCCAAATAGCCAAGGAGGAGAGAACGGATATCATAGAAGAGAATAAGACTCTCTATGAAAATATAAGAATTGCATTTTTATTAATGTAATTTATTTTTTTAATTTATGTATTTATATATATATATATATATATATATATATATATATATATATATATATATATATATATATATATATATATATAGAGAGAGAGAGAGAGAGAGAGAGAGAGAGAGGCGGGATCTCGTGAGTTTGGTTCTTACGGTGAGTTGTGAGTTTGGAAAATCTCAGCCACTAGATCAAAAGAAACCAAGGGCTGAGATTGAATCTAATATTAATAAAAATAAGAAAGTTGGCAGCTTGAATGTCAAAACTAAGCTCCTCTTTACAAACCCAAAAAAACCTCCCAAAATCTCTGGAAATTCACGCAAAAACAGTGCTGTCTTCTCAATTTAACCAATTTTCCGGTTAATTTCAACAATTATGCATTAGATCTATTAAAAATGTTTATTTTCGATCAATTTAACCTCTATGTATCATCTCAATTTTACCAATTCGGTGCCTGAAATTGCGTCGGATATCGACTTGAATTAAGGGCTTCATGTTTTTCTCAAATGAAATTCATAATCTTCAATCGGAATATCGGATTCATCGTCATCATCAGATTCATCATCATAATTATTACCATCATCATCGTCGTCCTTAACTGTCCGATGTCAATCGTCAATATTCCGGCTCGTGGTATACTGGTTGTTCGTCGGAGATCGAAGAGGCTGCTCGTCGGAGATCGAATAGGCTGCTCCTCTAGTCCTCTTGTCTTGTGGTGCTGATGATGGTCGGGTGAGACAGACAAACGGTTGATGTTGTTGGTGTCGAGAAGACAGAGGCATGAAAGTTTGAGGGGTACATCTAGAACGAGGAAATTGCGCAAATTTAATACCTTCGCGGGTTAGATAAGTGCTTGAGGTCGATTCAAACATTCTTGTTATGTATACATACTCAAAGTTATGCGGTATGTTATTTTTTTTCGGTGTGAATGGAGTCACAAGGCAGTTTTGATGCTTAAGGGTTTGAACCCAGATCCCGAGTTACAACCAGAAGGTCCCAATATGTTACTACAGTTCATTCGATTATATTTTGTTTGAGGGCCAGATTGCTGCCTTGCTGAGATTTATTTGAACACCCTTTTTTTGTGGTTTCTCGGTCTTTCCCATTCAGGTTACTTCATATGGATCAAACATATCACAGCTGGGAAGGCTTGTACAAATTGAACTACTATTTGTTTTTCCCTGGAAAAGCCATCATGTTGATGATTATTTTTCTACGTATGTATGTAACAAGCAAACCTTATAGATCTCTTGAATACAAATCCAAGCCCACATCCACTGGCATTGTTCCCTCACTTAATTCTGAGACATGATGTTGCTGATGTTGAACAAATGTCATATGAGGTAATAATAACGGCTTACTCATTATCAAATTATAAATTAGGCCAACTTGCGTTCTCATGTACCCGTAACTGACAGCCGTCTCACTACTAGAATCATTAGTAGTATTCCAGAGACGAGTTCCTTGAGGATCACTGAGAATTAGTCCCTCATCCCTGTGGAACAGGGTTACCATCATTTGCATGCCACACCATTCGCACCTTTGTCTCAGGGATCTTGGCATACCAAATGGATAGTAAGAAGAGTCTAACATTGTGGACAGCGGGCCGCCCACGGGGGCGCTTGGTGAAGGGGATCTTGGCATACCAAATGGATAGTAAGAAGAGTCTAACATTGTGGACAGCGGGCCGCCCACGGGGGCGCTTGGTGAAGGGGCTCGAAAACAAGCGTTTGCATTTTATATGGAGTCGCCACCAATTTTTATGGGAAATTGGAACCGTTCGAATACCTCGTGTCATGTCAAGACACAAAGTAGTGACATGAACACTAAGCAATCGTTACCCTTAGCATTCTATGTCTAGAATGACTCTCGCGGATGCCAATGAACACGGGTGCTCAGGGAGATCTGGAGTAAGGGGTGAGGGTACGTATTAGGAAGCTCTTTTGATTGAACACCTAATCCCGCCCGCCTCGATAGCGGCCTCTACTAATGATTAGGGAAGTTATTCGTACTTGATATATCGTCGGCTATATGCATGCAATGCAACATCCATAGATTAATCCTAGCATGTGAGATTAGACTAAGTCGGTTGACACGTAATTTAGCATACAATTGATGTCGAAGTTGGGATTTAAGGTTGATTTACATGTGAAGACATACAAACAATAAAAGAGATACAATAATAATATGAAATATAAACTACAATAATTACATTGGAATAGGCGATTTATGTCGAAAATACCTTAAAAACGGATAATTTGAGAAAAAGAAATAAAAGAATAAAAACAAAGAAATACGAACAAGTCCGAAGGTGATAATACGGATATTAGTTGATTAATACGTAGCTAATTAAACTAGGTCGAGGCGAAAAAGGAGTTCGGGACAGAATTCACCTGAACAGCGCAAAGAGCATCGCGCCCTTTGGAAGAGCGCGGCGATTCTTTGCGTCTGTTCCAAGGGTGAGTTCTCGGCTGTGAAGCCGAACTCGCAAAACCGTTAATGATATTTGTTAATTTTAAGGATTGATTTCGATATTAGACTCGGATGAAAGTGATTAATGAATTATTTACATATGATTGAGGTCATAAAACAGTAAAACATGGATGAGACGGAAATAAGACGGATTAATTATGTGAAGGGTCGATGTTAATGAATGATTTATTAAACTAACTAACTAAACGAATTAGACTAAACATGATGAATTGACGACGGATTAATGAACAAACAGATGAAAATATATCAACAATGAATCCCAGAAACTCAACATGAACGAATTGAATTTCTAAAACTCGAATTGAATTTAATGACGAAAACCCGCAAATATTGATTATTAGGGATTTGAGTCGGATTTATGATGAATTAAAACATGTTAATGATGATGGTTAATATACATATGAATTATTAAACTATCATGTGAACGAATTAACAGACGAACAAAACAAAAGAAGTAAATTTGACACGAATTACAGAGGACGGAGGAAGAAGAAAAGAAGCAGAATCTGCGCGGCCCTCACGAAGAGAGCGCGCAGTGCTGCGCTCCTTCGAAGAGGCGCAGCGGTTGCTGCGTCTTTTCTCGACGTCTGTCTACTGGAAATCCGCAAAAAAGGTTTTAAAGACGGTTTTAGAAATCAGTTTTAATGGTGTATTCGACATAAACCTTACAATTGTTATGCAATAATTAAAAATACAATAAATAAAAGAGAGATTATACACCCTCAGACTTACATGTTGACGGAACGAGAAGAACTAAGAAGATCGATTAGTGATGCTCGACGCGAATGCAAGGAAAGAGTGCCCTCGTAAGAGGAAAACGATTTAAACAGATTGATTAATTAGATTGATTGAGTGTAGTGGTCAAATTGGTCGGTCATGCAACGGAGAGGCTGGTACCCGGAAAGATCCGAGCTTACGTGGTCGGAAGTCCAAGCACGTAGGCGCCAATTAGTAAGAACAAAGTCTAGAATGCAAAGGGAGAAGAGAAGGGCGGACACTCGCGTGAGAAATATGAGGAACGAAAGCTCCTATTTATACTAATCACGTGAAGGAATAGGGTTTCGGAGACTCTTTGGAAGTGAATCTCGGAAAGATATAAAAAAGATACGTAAATCATGCAAAGAAGGGCCTGGGAAGAGCGCAGCGACCTGCGTCTCTTGGAAGAGGCGCAAACTGCTTGCGTCTATTCCCAGGAGGTTTCCTCCTGCTTAAGAAAGATTTCCGCGTTTGAGTTATGGTAGGACGGAAATAATTCGATTATCTTTTGAATATTACGGGATATTATTTGCCAAAAGATAAAATTTGAGAAATATGGAATAGAAATATCCGGAACATTCGAACATTCGACTCGGATTTAACAAATATCGAAAAATGGAGACGGTTTTTGACCCGGACTCCGAATGTACTCTAATTACTGCCAGAACGACCGTATCGGCACGTAGATGACAACTAAGAGGTTGACATTAATATTTGAGCAATCACTTGACGATAATCTTACGAACCGTCACTAATCGTTCCGCGAATCAAACATGCGGCCCAATCATCACCGGGTGGTTTGCGAGGGGTGCAGAAACGAGGTGTCTACAGAGCCCCCACTTTGACTGAGGCTTGGACAAGGCGAAAGTCAAAGTATAGCCATCAGGTCAATCGAAGATTACAACCTGACGACTATGGCGACGCGAGGCGGCTCAAGGGGTCTGAACCAAGGACCTATCGTCGGGAACATTTTAGAGTCCGTCGACTATCGGGAGGGTCGTTTAAAGTCCATTAGACTACGTAAGGAAGCTCGCCACCATAAGAAGCGATCATACCGAGATTTAATCGAACTTCGCGGGAACAAGAGATATTGAAAACAAAGGACGTCGGTAGAAATCTGCTGGGATCCGCTGCGTCGGTCTCAAGCGAACTCTGGCGAAATTTGGAGGTTGAATCTGCTTGCGTTGGTCTCAAGCGGACTCTTGGTTGGAGAATATATCGACGACTAGGAACATCTTGATCGTCGTAGGGGAAACCTTGAGTGAGCAGTACTGCAAAATACTACTGCGCTGGGGACAGACGACCAGGAACATCTTGATCGTCGTAGAAAGAAAGCCTTGAGTGAGCAAGATCTTTGCAAAATACTCTCACTACTGGATAAAAATTCGAACAATATCTGCGAAATATCTTTGCTGCGGGATAAAATGAATTTGGACGATACTGCAAAATATTGTCGCGCCGGATAAAACATGGGCCGGAACGAAAGAAAATCGGACCAAAATGATAAAGCATCATCGACGAAGAGGCGCACCAAAGATGGGCCCACGAATAACGAACTCATAACGGATTTTTGAAAATCCGCCAGGAGGGAACAAAAGGAAGAGGCGCAGCAAGAGCTGCGTCTCTTGGAAGAGGCGCAGCACCTGCTGCGTCTTTTCCCCAATTCAGCAATTCTGCGTAAAAACGCGAAATCAGAAGAGATTCATTTCATTATTTCGAAACACAATTTTCGCAATTTCTCTCTCAAATCTTCACCATTTCCGCCAAGGTTTGATTCAAAAAGCTTGCTTAAAATATGACTAATCGAGGTATGTGCTTTAATCTTGCATTAATCTTCCATATTTGTCGAATTTTGAGCCGCGAACATTAGGGTTTTCGACCCTTTTGATCGAAAATTTGGGGCTTTTTCCCCAAATGGATTTGTCTTGCCAAATTGATGCTAGAAATGGATAATAGGTAATGTTAGGAACATAACCATGTATTTACTTCGAATTTTCATCGAGTTTTGAGCCCTTGAGCGAATTTTGAGACGGTTTCACAGCTAGATCGTAAATTGCTTCGAAAATGGCCTTAGGATTGCCCATTTGCGATGAAACTTGATATTTGGGACCCTTGGGTGATGGGTAAACTTTCTACCATCTTGGAATTTTGGTTTGTGACAACTTTTTCAGGACACTTTTTAGGGCATAACCGCCATTATAGCGAAATGCTGCCGAATTTTCGACTCGAACCCGAGACTAGGCCTTGACTTTTTCTTGACTTGACTCAATTCATCACATGAGTGATTGAATTGGTGGGAATATGGCCAAGGATGGCCAGAAATGGGGAATTCCGGGGCCTTGAAGGCTCGAAAACTTCTTAACCAAGGCTTGTCGTCATGGGACGCGGCCTGAATTTGCTTTAACGTTGCAGGTGACGATGCTTCTACTTCTGGGAGAGATCCCATGGACATAGACGCCGCTGTTGTTGAGGAGGCTTTGGAGCAGGCCTTCACCGCTGCGGTGATGGCTGCTGCGGACGAGGTTCCCGAGGAGGAGGCTGCTGAGGAGGAGGAGATTCGAGACGGGCCCACCTCGGATGAGGGGGTCGTCACCGAGAGGTGCTCTAGTGGGCCGAGACACAGGAGAGCGGGCACCTTGTGTGGGCTGCAGAGGGTCACTTGTCCTACAGGACGGTGAAGAGCTTGGTAAATAGGAATTCCCTAACTCATTACCTATCCTTTTCTATTTTTGTTCAAATTTCTTTCAAGTTCATTCAAAACTAAAGATAGCTTTGTTTCAAATCATAATAGGAGGCCGGGAACATCCGGTCGTTCTCGGGGTATACGACAGCGATGGAGCATTACGAGCGGCTGTCGGAGGAGGAGAGGGCCATGATCGAGCGTGGAGCGTTCGGTCCCCTGGTTCAGGTCTGGAGGGATATCGTGAAGAGGAAGTTGCGGGCCAACCTTAGCCTGGTAGTGGTGAGTATCTTTTGTTTTCTTGTTGGATTTTGACTTTCGAGAATTGCGACGAAAGATCATCGATTAACGAGGGCCATTTGTCTTTGCAGGAGGTCGAGGCGGCGGGCATCGAGCCCCCAGAGTACCCCGAGACCCTTGAGTACACTGACGCTACTGGGAGGACGACGATCTCCGAGCTGCGTGACTTTGACGTGGCTGTGATGGATGCTGGCCTAGATGACTGGCAGCATCTGATTCGGAGGGTGAGTTCCCATTTTGCATAGTTTTCGTGTAAGAACACATTTGATTGAATTTGTTCAATTTTGCTGAGAATTACTTTTTGAAAATGCAGGTTGCGCCGTCCCGGTTCGTGGCATTATGGAGGGTGGCCAACCGGCTGCGAGCTACCGCCATCGAGGCACTCATCGGTGGTCGGGGTCGTCAGGTATGAACCTCATTTGTTTTTCCTTGATCTTTGGTTTTTCAGTTTTGTTTGAATTGATTGACATGAGCCAATTTCTTGTTGTCCACAGGCCGGTCGTGAGCTGGAGCGAGAGTTGACCCAGTCTCGGGAGGAGACGGCTCGTTTGTCGAGAGAGCTCGAGTTTCGGGACGCCGAGATTGCCGCTCTTATGGCGAGGGTTGCCGAGCTGGAGGATGCCCAGCAGTAGCTTTTGTGTACATTTGGACATCCGTTTTTGAAACATTTTTGGACTTGTTTTGGGGCACAAGCCCCCAGTTTACTTGGATTTGGACTTGTTTGGGGCGAAGCCCCCAGTTTACTTGCACATTTGGACCTGTTTGGGGCGAAGCCCCCAGTTTGCTTGTACATTTGCTTTTTTTGTTGTATATACGACGGCCTGAGTGCCTTTTGCTGCTGGGTTATGTTGTTTGTACCTGCAGGTTAGCTTTTGAACAGGTTTGGTAGACAACGGTTTACGCCGTCATGCTGCCGAAATTTACATAGAAAATCACGCAACACATACATTTTATATACACATAGGGCCTTTAATTAGCGCAAAATGAGACTCGAAAGGACGTGTAAATGCAAAAATGCAAAAATTTTGTCGGAAATGACCGGACGGTAGGGAGGGTTACCCCCGAAAAAAAAAAGAAAAAGAGAAATCTATAAGTTAGAAAATGGAAAAAAATAGAAATTAAGAAAATGAAATGACTAAGTAAATGTTGAAATTAAAATGAAAACTAAATATAAAAGTGTGAGAAAAATGGCGGAAAATGTCGATGTCGCCTCAAGATGCGTGTCTGCGGATTAAGGAAACCTGAAGCATGGTAAATTTCTCGGATTTACCAAAATAAAATCCCGTAGGAATAGGAAATTATTTGTTTATAGAATTAGGAAAGATCCAAACGCGAAATCACGAAGTGAGGTCAGGGAAGAGGCGCGACATGAGTGCGTCCCTTTGAAGAGGCGCAAAGGTGTCGCGCTGTTCCCAAGCGGTCGGTTCGACGGATTTTTGGAAACAAAGAATTAGTATAAATAGAAGCGTCGACGAAGCTTTAAATCATATAATTCTTCCGTCTCTTCTTCGTCGACTCACACATAAAAACTCCCAATAAATTTTCAAGAGAAAATTATCATCATGAATACTTTGGAGATTCGCTTGAAGGAATGGACTAATGAGTTTTCGAACATTGAGAAACACGATATGGGTGCTTATAACCTTGGGTCTTTATTGAGTTTGAAACTCATTAAGGTTGTAAAACCGTTCTTGGATGCTTGCCTTGATTATTGGGACCCAAATTATCATGTTTTTGCGTTCCCAGGAGGTGATATTTGTCCTTTTCCGGAGGAAATTGCTGCTATTGGCGGGTGGGACCCCGAACATTTACCTGCCATCCCTTCTACTGCTCAAGGGTATAAGAGTAAGTTTAGAGATTTGCTTGGACTTACTAGACTTGAGGTAGATCGTCTCGTTACTCAGAAGGGCGTGAGGATGCTGGATTTTGTAGACCGATTCATCAACAGGGCCGACCCTACTGTCTCGTATGTTGCTAGGAGGAGAGCATTTGGCTTCTGTTTGCTGCATGTGTATGTCTTTCAGGGACATGTTGACGAAGAACAGCGAGGTGATCCCCGTCTATTGGGTCTTATTGAGCAAATGGAGTTGCGCAGGAGCCCAGCTTGTCTATGCCTAGGGGAGATCATTTTGGGTTTGGATAATAGGAAATCCAACCGTGATCTGCTGTTCTTGGGAAGTCCCGTTATCCTACAGGTAAAAGACACCCTTCTTTTTTTTTTTTTTTTCTTTTCGTGTCTTTTTATTTCTTTTTTTTTTTTTCGTTCTTTTTTTTTTTTTTTTTTTTTTTTTTTTTTTTTTTTTTTTTTTTTTTTTGTGGGTGTCTAATACCTGTTTTTTGGTAGGTTTGGCTTATGGAACGGCTCCGATTGCTCGAGCCCCCAGTTCATGCACTTTCCTATCATGCCCGTATGATTTCGATGAGGACACGGCCAGTACATGGTGGACTTCACCCGGTCTGCGACTATTGGAAGAACAAGTCAAGAATGATGATGGCCCGCCGATCGGTGGGTCGTTCCGTGGTGGCACCTCAAGTCTGTCATCCTTTGAGTGTCTTCTTTGGATCCTACTAGGTCCGTGCGCATTCCTGGATTGGAGTTTATGATATGCATCTTCCCTGAGAGATTGATGAGGCAAGTCGGGTTGAAGCAGATGATTCCTAGGCTTGACACCGTTCCGCAAACTGCTATGGCGCTTACTACAGAGAGCCGAAGAGAGTGGGCTATGAAGTGGGCCCAAAGAAACATGTGGTTCTTGAACTTCTCCTCCAATGCCTTGTGGGTGTCGGACTCTTATCTGAGGTGGAGGAAGGCTGCAACTTCGGAAGAGCGTGAAAGACTGAGGAAGCGCGAGCCCGTTGACTACAAGGTGCGCCGAGGGAAAGAGAAGGATAAGCATCTGACTGAAGGAGAAGAAGAAGCCGGGTTTCAAGTCATTCATCCTTCGAAGAAATCGAAGACTACTCCTGTCGCAGAGATGGTGGTTGGCAAGAATGGAAGAGTCAGGCCTCGAGAAAGACCGTTGGTGATTAGGTCTGAAGTGGTGCAAGAGCGCCCGGCTCGAGGTCGTGACAAGAAATATGACAAGAACGACAAGGGCAAGGGAAAGATGGAGGAATAGCCCAAGTCTTATTTATTATTTAATTATTATTATTATTGTTGTAATAAGAAAGGAGGGATTTTTAGAATCCTAGCCTAATCTATTTTTATTATTTGTCGTATTATTATTATTAGAAATTGAATGAAATAAAAAGGTTAAGTGGTTATGAAACCGTTGTGATTTTCTTTAATTATTCTTGTCGAATTTCATATGCAATGCAAATGTCCTTCTATTTACATTTTAAATATAATGGTGGGTTGAATCCCGTGAAGGATTGCCTACGTATTCACTTAAAAAAAAGCGAAATCAAACCCTTGCGCGTAGTTCGAGTAAATGTAAAAGAATAATTGTTCGAAGCAAGAGCTTGTAATGAACATAGAAAATAAGCATGAGCTTTTGCTTACTCGGGAGGTGCGAATTTAGTTTGTTTGGTGATATGAGGATGACAAGTTTGCCAAGATGCAGGAGCATAGTGACATTCAAATGGGCCAGGGGCCGTTTATTTAGTGCCACAAGAGCGACACTTAGGTTTACGCGAGGCGCGTTTTTGTTCCTATTCTAGGCGTAGTATCGTTTCAGTTGGTCGAGATTTGTGGGGTTTGAAAACTCATTCCCATCTAGGTCTGTGATTCTAACCGCACCCCCTGGGAGTATGGATTTGACTAGATATGGTCCGGCCAAATTAGGTTTGAATTTTCCCCTCGGGTCGACAGGTAAAAGAGCTCTAACCGATTTGAGAACTAAATCTCCTTCTTTGATGTTTCTTGGCCTAACCCTTTTGTTGAAAGCTCGTTTGATACGGGCTTGATATGTTTGGACATTATGTAAGGCACGTAGCCTACGTTCATCCAGGAGGATGAGTTCTTCATATCTATCCCTTTTCCAATCGGCTTCCGGGATTTGACTTTCTAGCAGAATACGCAAGGATGGTATTTCTAGCTCGACTGGTTGTACGGCTTCCATGCCGTAAGTCAAATAGAAAGGAGTAGCCCCAGTGGGCGTCCTAACTGATGTACGATACCCCCACAAAGCGAAGGGTATTTTGCTTGGCCAATCTCTATAATTGTCAGTCATTTTCTTGAGGATTGTGACGACATTCTTGTTAGCCGCCTCTACCGCGCCGTTAGTCTGTGGTCTATAGGGCGATGAGTGGTGATGCTTAATCTTGTACTTGGCTAGCAATTGTTCGGTTTCGGCTTGGAAGTGGGACCCATTATCGCTGATGATCTCATGTAGGCAACCATATCGACAGATGATGTTATTCTGTATGAATTTGGCTACGTTTTTGGCCGTAAGAGCGGTGTAGGAAGCCGCTTCTACCCATTTGGTGAAGTAGTCAATTGCCACTAGGATGAAACAGTGACCTCCTGTTCCGGCTGGGGTTATTTTCCCAATTATGTCAATTCCCCATGCGGAGAATGGCCAAGGAGATGTCATCGTATAGAGCAACGAAGGAGGGACATGTTGTACGTTCCCGAAGATTTGACAGTTGTGGCAGTGTCTCACATATTTGATGCAATCAGATTCCATTGTGGTCCAATAGTACCCTAGACGTGTGATTTTCTTTGCCATCATAGGTCCACTCATGTGAGGACCGCATTCTCCGTCGTGGACTTCTTCCATTACTTTTCGTGCCTGTGATTGATCAAGGCAACGTAGGACTACACCAAGAGGTGTTCTTTTGTACAATTCTCCTTGCATTAGGATGTATTGGGAAGCTAGTAGGCGTATAGCGCGTTGTCCCCTTTTGTCCATATCTGGTGGATAGGTACCATTGAGCTTGAAATTCAGGATTGCTTGGAACCAGGGTTCCTGTGCGATTTCTTCTTCATCGGTAATTTGATGGACATAAGCCGGCTCCGACCGTCGTTCGATACACAAAGGCATGTCCACCATGTGATCTGGCATGTTTATCAAAGATGCAAGTTTCGCAAGAGCGTCTGCAAATTGATTTTCTTCTCGAGGTAGGTGTAAGTAGGTTACGTGATCAAAGAATTGAGCGACTTGGTCTATCCTAGCCTGATAGGGTGCTAGGCTTTCACTTCGGATTTTCCAGGATCCTGTAACTTGGTTGATGATCAGTGATGAATCTCCGTGCACTCGGAGGTTTTTGATGCCTAAACTTACTGCCACTTGTAGTCCAATTAGATAAGCCTCATACTCTGCGGCGTTGTTTGTCACCTCGAAGTCGAGTTTGACGGCGATTGGTGTATGCTCACCTTCAGGAGAAATGAGCAACACTCCTATCCCAAATCCTCTTAGGTTTGATGCTCCATCAAAGTATAGGTCCCAGGAGTCTACATCTGTTTGAAGTATATCCTCGTCGGGAAATGACCAAGTATCTATGGTTTGTGCGTCGTTGATGGGATTTTCTGCGAAGAATTCGGCGACGGCGCGACCCTTTATTACTTTCAGTGGCACATATTTGAGGTCAAATTCCGAGAGCATCATGGTCCATCTTGCCAGGCGTCCGTTGAGGACGGGTTTCTCGAAGAGGTATTTGACTGGATCCATTTTGGAGAATATCTTGACGGAGTAGCTAAGCATGTAGTGACGTAGCTTCTTTGTTGCCCACACAAGAGCGAGGCATGTCTTTTCGAGTTGTGAGTATTTGCACTCGTATTCCAAGAACTTCTTACTTAGGTAGTAAATAGCTCTTTCTTCACTTCCTACGGTTTGAGCTAACATGGCACCCATGGCGGTTTCGGTTACCGTGAGATATAAACCAAGAGGTTGATCTTGTTGTGGTGGCATGAGCACCGGTGGTTTAGCCAATATCTCCTTGATTAGGTCGAACGCCTTTTGACAATCATCGTCCCACATGGTGTGGTCTGTTTTCTTGAGTTTCTTGAAGATAGGCTCGCAAATCATCGTAAGTTTCGATATGAATCGACTTATGTATTGCACTTTTCCCAGGAATCCCCTGACTTCCTTTTCTGTTTGAGGTTGTGGCATTTCGATCAGAGCTTTGATTTTGGAAGGATCTATTTCTATGCCTCGTTGGCTAACGACGTATCCTAGGAGTTTGCCAGATGTCACCCCAAATGTGCACTTTTGAGGGTTGAGTCTCATGTTGTACTTCCGTAGCCTTGCGAAGAACTTGCGAAGGTTCGCAATATGTCCCTCTCTTTCCTTGGATTTGACGATCATGTCATCTACATATACCTCGACTTCTTTATGCATCATGTCATGTAGGAGTGTAGTCGCGGTGCGTTGGTATGTAGCTCCGGCGTTGATCAATCCGAACGGCATTACTGTATAGCAATAGGTTCCCCATTGGGTGACGAACGCAGTCTTATGCATGTCTTCCATGGCCATTTTGATTTGGTTATAACCCGCATATCCATCCATGAAGGATAGTAATGCGTGGTCTGCAGTATTGTCCACTAATATGTCGATGTGAGGTAGAGGGAAGTCATCTTTTGGGCTTGCTTTGTTCAAGTCCCTAAAGTCAACACAAACTCGGATTCTCCCATCCTTTTTGGGTACGGGCACTATGTTAGCTACCCAAATGAATACTCGGAAACTTTGATGAACCCGGCTTTGAATTGTTTGTCAACTTCTTCCTTAATCTTTAGGGCCCACTCTGTTCTCATTCGTCGAAGCTTCTGTTTCACAGGTTTGAAACCTGGCTTAATCGGAATCCTATGTTCGGCAATATCCCTGTCGATCCCTGGCATGTCTTTGTAGGACCAAGCGAAAACGTCTTTGAATTCATTTAGGAGGTCTATGAGGTCGGCCCGTTCGGTAGAGCTCAAGGTAGTCCCTATCCTAAGTTCTTTGGGTTCTAGTTCAGTTCCTACATTGATGGGTTCGGTGTCCTCAATTACAGGTCCCCCTTCCCCTTCCTGTAGTATTTCTTTGGCTACGTAGGGAGGTATTTCGGTCAAGTCTGGGTCTTGGTCATCCTCAGTATCATCATAAACAGAATTGCACTCAAGATAACGCAAAGAGTAAGCAGAACCTGATTTATTCATATTAAGATTTGAGTAAAGTTGAAACAAAGAAGCCAACTGATCCATGGTCAGTGGCGGTAAAGGGACAGTAATTGGGGCATTTCCCGAACTACTGTGGCTACTTGAAAACAAGCTAGGAGAAACGAAGGGAGTGGGGATGACGACAGGAGTAGACTCTCTAATGACTTCTCTAGACTTTGACTCTGACTCCGACTCCGACTCTGATTCTGATTCGAACTCGTCGTCTTCTGGTTCTTCTTTGAACATCTCTCCTTCTCCAGTGGTGAGCTTGAAGAGTCTTCCCTGATTGTTGGTCCATTTGATTGATTTTCTCCATCCTTTCTGCTGCTTTGTGTCGATTTCTGTGATCAATGCGGTGGGGTTGAAGCGATCGTCTTGAAGTATCGTAGTAATGATCTCATCCTGCGCGGCTTTAACAAATCGGTCCTCTCCAAACAGAGGCTAACAGGCTTGCTCGTCTAAGCAAGGTGCTTGACGGGTTTTGACGGTAGGAACCGTTTCTGGAGGGATGAAGTAGCAATCGTGAAAGATCTCGATTCCGGCTAACTTCCTCTCGAGGTAATGCCAAGGTTCGGGAAATCCATGAAAGAGTTCCGAACTTCCTTCTTGAACGAAGTATCCATTCAAGGTAGGGAGATATGGCCTCATTTGGACTCCTACATACTTGCGATTTTGGACTTGGGCAAGCATTTCGAGAACTTCTTCTGTTGTGGGTTTGTACCCTAGTCCAAGTGGTATTCTCGATGAGTTGCCTTTCTTGTATGGCGCGAAGGTGTTCTTCCGAATCGGGTTCAAAGGCATTCCAGGGAAGTATCCCTGATTTTTGAGAATGTGGTTGACCACCAAGTTAGAGTAGGGATTATAGTATAAGGGTGCTAACTCACTTTCTATGACATTTACACTTTGGAAGCCCCCAAGTTCGTATATGGGATCCGCAAGGACTTGATTGTTTGATTGCTTCTCAATTATTGCCTTGATAGGTGACGAAGTGATCGTCACAACTTTGCCATTTAGTGGGATCTTGATCTTTTGATGAAGGGTGGATGTTACTGCTTTGGAAGCATGAATCCAAGGCCTTCCCAGAAGTATGTTAAATGAAGCTTCAATGTCCACTATTTGGAAGTTGACTTTTCGTTCGATTGGTCCCGTTGCTATGGTTAGGTTAGCAAGTCCTACCACTTTTCGTCGTGTACCGTCATATGCACGTACACCTTGATTTGTAGGGGTCCAGTCCGACTCTTTCATGCCTAGTTTGTATGCCGTTTTGAGGGGTATGACGTTGACCGCGGAGCCATCATCTACCAAGGTCATTGGCACATTTTTCTTTAGACAGATGACAGTGATGTATAGAGCAAGGTTGTGACTGGCGCCGAAAGGTGGCAAGTCTTCGTCTGAGAAAGTAATAGGATTACTTAGCTTCGGTGATTCTTGGAAGACCAAGTTGACTACATCTTCGGGAGTAGAGTTATGTGCTACATTTAATTTGGCCAAAGCTTGCAGTAAAGCTTGGCGGTGCGGAAATGAGCTTGCCACTAGTTGCCAGACTGAAAGATCAGCCTTGGTTTTCTGTAATTGCTTGAGCAAATGATCGGTGGGGTCGTCTTCGTTGTCATTTGGTGTGATGACATTGGTTGGACCGTTTTGTGTAGTGCTTTGGTATGGGCGACCCGAACGAGTTAGGTGATCCACATCTTGGTCTTCACCATTTTGGACTATTTCCTTAACTAAGGAGTTTTCGATGAGATACTCGTCTTCATCATCATCGGCCCAAACCCCATTGATTGCAGCTAGTTCCTTCATCCTTATGATGTCACTTTCTAGTTGTATGATTTGATCGACTAGCTTGTCGACCGCGGCGACTACTTCTTGCATAGTGGCATTTTGAGAGAAGGTCAATGGTACGCGTTCTTTAGGCGTTGCCTTGGGATCGCGTAAGGTCGTTACCATGTTTTCTAGTTCCCACACTTGTCTATCTACACTCCTTGCCCATGCGATGAAGTCGGAGATGGTAGGGGAGATGGTAGAGTAGAGTCTTTCTTTCTCAATTGCATGAATTTCATTTTCGGTGGGAGAAATGAGATGTGAGCAATCTAAGGTAGATTCGTCACTTGTAATCACTAGAACTCCAAGAGGATTCTGAGTGTTGTTGGGCTTACCTCCTGGTGGAATTGGAAGTCGACCATCTTCAATCATATCCTGAAGCACGTGTTTCAACTTGTAGCATTTTTCTGTGTCATGCCCCTTGCCCCTATGGTATTCACAGTAGGAATTTTCATCCCAGAATTTGGACTTCCTTTCAGGTTCGGGAGTAGGCCCAATGGGTTGGAGTTTACCTTGCTTCATTAGTCTTTTTAGAGCATTGGAGTATGTATCCCCAAGGTTTGTGAACTTCCTTGGTGGGCTAGTTTTCTTGGAAGGCTCGAGAAGGTTAACTTCGTCGGTCTTGCTAGTAGAGCCGTATGAACGACTCGTGGACCCTTGATATCCTCGACCTACCGTTTTGGACAAGAGTCCTTTGCGGATATCATCTTCAATTCGTGTCCCTAACACGGTTAAGTCTTTGAAAGTCTTGATATTTTGATATCTCAAATGGTTGGCATATATGGGCTTGAGATTGTCCACGAACTTCTCCACAAGAGTGGCCTCATCCGGGCGTTCAACTAGTTGAGTACTAGTCTTCCTCCACCTACTTAGGAAGTCGGTGAATCCTTCCTTGTCATTTTGGGTAAGAACCTCTAGAGTACGCATATTGACTTGGATTTCGGCATTATCCGCGTATTGTTTCGAGAACTCGATGGCGGCGTCCTCCCAAGTAGCGACCTTTTTGTGATCTAAAGTGTAGAACCATTGCTTTGGGATGGTGTCAAGAGATGAAGAAAAGATCCTTAAGAACATCTCGGGTTTGATGCCTTTGATAGACATGTAGTCCTTGAAGGCGCGGATGTGGTTCAAAGGGTTCTCATGTCCTTTAAACTTAGGGATATCCGTCATGCTAAAGTTAGTGGGCAATTTGGAATTGACGGCTTCATACTTGCGATTGTTTTCCCTATAAATGTCATCCCCCTTAAGGTACATCAATTGCTCCTCTAGGTATTGGAGTCTTTTCTCACCAAGCGGTTGTTCCTAGGACAAGATTCTCATCTTTAGACTCGTCATCGGAAAATTGTAGCACTCCACCTTTAGGGGGAGGTAGCTTTCCCTCTACATCAAAGATACGGCCTTCGATAAGCTCAAGGCGGTCATAGGTTTGTTCTTGGGTAATTTGCATTTGGGCTATCGCGGCTAGGATTCGATCATTACTCTCTTGAATTTGCTGGAGGTTCGTATCATCACTTGACCCAGGCATCTTGGAAACTGGATAAGAGATCGGCGACGAATCAAAACACGATCGACCATTCTATCACACTTGCTAAAAGAGGAAAAGCTTTGACTCGTGAAGTGGGTGTGTGCCACTTGTGTTGAGTGAGTTTTGAAGAAAGACAAGGTCTTTGAAAATGTGTGTCCTAGTCAACTATAGTGTAGTTGTAGGAGTGGACTCGAAGTGAGGTTTGAAATGGGCTTGTGGCCCGAATTTTGACACGACAAATGGACAGAGTTTTGACCGGATTTTGTGCTAATTAAAGGCCCTATTTCGAAATTCTTGATTGAAAACGGGTTTTGATTTTTTTGAAAATTCGTCATGGTTTTGTTTAGAAATGGTGATCACATAAGGTTTACACATTTATACAAGCATTATAACGGGATGCTGAGTGCTTTTAGAAGGGTTTTGGTTTAAAGGGTGGGTTGCCATACCGAACCATCAAACCCGAAGTCTGTGGAGAGGCTCGTGCCAAACAAGAGTAAGGCCGATTCCTAGTCCATTTCCTCAAGTAGTGAAGGCCCTTGATACAAACAAGAGTAAGCATCATGGTATGGATGACGTCAATCGCTATCCATCCTTAGGCCCAAATAAGAATCAGGACCGTTTAGACGGGACGATTGGTCGAATAGTTTGGGTTGGGCCTAGGAAGGCCAATTTAAACGGTCTAGGAAGACCGAGTTATGAAAACCGACAATTGTCTTGTACAAACTTATTCCCTAACCTTGTTCAAGTTTCACCCTTAGCTACACGTAAGTGTATTTCCCAATGAGTCGCCAAACTGTGGACAGCGGGCCGCCCACGGGGGCGCTTGGTGAAGGGGCTCGAAAACAAGCGTTTGCATTTTGTATGGAGTCGCCACCAATTTTTATGGGAAATTGGAACCGTTCGAATACCTCGTGTCATGTCAAGACACAAAGTAGTGACATGAACACTAAGCAATCGTTACCCTTAGCATTCTATGTCTAGAATGACTCTCGCGGATGCCAATGAACACGGGTGCTCAGGGAGATCTGGAGTAAGGGGTGAGGGTACGTATTAGGAAGCTCTTTTGATTGAACACCTAATCCCGCCCGCCTCGATAGCGGCCTCTACTAATGATTAGGGAAGTTATTCGTACTTGATATATCGTCGGCTATATGCATGCAATGCAACATCCATAGATTAATCCTAGCATGTGAGATTAGACTAAGTCGGTTGACACGTAATTTAGCATACAATTGATGTCGAAGTTGGGATTTAAGGTTGATTTACATGTGAAGACATACAAACAATAAAAGAGATACAATAATAATATGAAATATAAACTACAATAATTACATTGGAATAGGCGATTTATGTCGAAAATACCTTAAAAACGGATAATTTGAGAAAAAGAAATAAAAGAATAAAAACAAAGAAATACGAACAAGTCAGAAGGTGATAATACAGATATTAGTTGATTAATACGTAGCTAATTAAACTAGGTCGAGGCAGAAAAGGAGTTCAGGGACAGAATTCACCTGAACAGCGCGCAAGAGAATCGCGCCCCTTTGGAAGAGGCGCAGCGATTCTTCAAATTGTCCAAGGGTGAGTTCCCAGGCCGTGAAGTTTTAACGCAAACCGTTAATGATATTTGTTAATTTTAAGGATTGATTTCGATATTAGACTCGGATGAAAGTGATTAATGAATTATTTACATATGATTGAGGTCATAAAACAGTAAAACATGGATGAGACGGAAATAAGACGGATTAATTATGTGAAGGGTCGATGTTAATGAATGATTTATTAAACTAACTAACTAAACGAATTAGACTAAACATGATGAATTGACGACGGATTAATGAACAAACAGATGAAAATATATCAACAATGAATCCCAGAAACTCAACATGAACGAATTGAATTTCTAAAACTCGAATTGAATTTAATGACGAAAACCCGCAAATATTGATTATTAGGGATTTGAGTCGGATTTATGATGAATTAAAACATGTTAATGATGATGGTTAATATACATATGAATTATTAAACTATCATGTGAACGAATTAATGATTTAACAAAAAACAAAAGAAATAAATTTGACACGAATTACGAGGACGGAGGAAGAAGAAAAGAAGCGAGAATCTGCGCGGCCCCTCACGAAGAGGCGCATCAGGTGCTGCGCTCCTTCGAAGAGGCGCAGCGGTTGCTGCGTCTTTTCTCGACGTCTGTCTACTGGAAATCCGCAAAAAAGGTTTTAAAGACGGTTTTAGAAATCAGTTTTAATGGTGTATTCGACATAAACCTTACAATTGTTATGCAATAATTAAAAATACAATAAATAAAAGAGAGATTATACACCCTCAGACTTACATGTTGACGGAACGAGAAGAACTAAGAAGATCGATTAGTGATGCTCGACGCGAATGCAAGGAAAGAGTGCCCTCGTAAGAGGAAAACGGTTTAAACAGATTGATTAATTAGATTGATTGAGTGTAGTGGTCAAATTGGTCGGTCATGCAACGGAGAGGTGGTACCGGAAAGATCCGAGCTTACGTGGTCGGAAGTCCAAGCACGTAGGCGCCAATTAGTAAGAACAAAGTCTAGAATGCAAAGGGAGAAGAGAAGGGCGGACACTCGCGTGAGAAATATGAGGAACGAAAGCTCCTATTTATACTAATCACGTGAAGGAATAGGGTTTCGGAGACTCTTTGGAAGTGAATCTCGGAAAGATATAAAAAAGATACGTAAATCATGCAAAGAAGGGCCTGGGAAGAGGCGCAGCAGCCACCGCGTCTCTTGGAAGAGGCGCAAAGACTGCTTGCGTCTATTCCCAGAGGTTTCCTCCCGCTAAGAAAGATTTCCGCGTTTGAGTTATGGTAGGACGGAAATAATTCGATTATCTTTTGAATATTACGGGATATTATTTGCCAAAAGATAAAATTTGAGAAATATGGAATAGAAATATCCGAACATTCCGAGAACATTCGACTCGGGATTTAACAACTATCGAAAAATGGAGACGGTTTTTGACCCGACTCAAATGTACTCTAATTACTGCCAAAACGACCGTATCGGCACGTAGATGACAACTAAGAGGTTGACATTAATATTTGAGCAATCACTTGACGATAATCTTACGAACTGTCACTAATCGTTCCGCGAATCAAACATGCGGCCCAATCATCACCGGGTGGTTTGCGAGGGGTGCAGAAACGAGGTGTCTACAAACATTACCATTGTTACTTTTAGGAAAGAGATGGAAGCCAAAGGCGAAATCGCCTGATGGGGACAGAATTAGAGTACCATAGGATTCGGCTAAGAGGGGTTTCCCTATCGAAAATATGCCACTATTTTGTGATGATATAAAGGAGGACTGCATGAGGTTCATGGTGAAGTATAAGACGAGAATACAAGATAGAGGCTAAGCCATTTGCTCAACTAACTGAATTTCAGATATTCCCAAATTTTCAGAGAAATCAGAAAAATGTTCCGGCTTAAATTCTCAAATGCAACAGAAAAGTCTTCATAATAAAGACTAGACTTTCCTAAGTCCATTGAAATGTCTGAAAGTCTTCAGTACAATTAAAGTCTTCAGTACAGTAACAATCTTGCTAAGATAAGCCAACGAAAGGAATTGATTATTCAAGTTTTGTACCACCATTGACAGGGAATGTGAGCTCACTGTTCTATGTTTCATGGCTTTTTGCGGAATCGTGTTTATAATGAGACAAGGGTGTGGACAGCGGGCCGCCCACGGGGGCGCTTGGTGAGAACGAAACAAGCGTTTGCATTTTTGTATGGAGTCGCCACCAATTTTTATGGGAAATTGGAACCGTTCGAATACCTCGTGTCATGTCAAGACACAAAGTAGTGACATGAACACTAAGCAATCGTTACCCTTAGCATTCTATGTCTAGAATGACTCTCGTGGATGCCAATGAACACGGGTGCTCACGGAGATCTGGAGTAAGGGGTGAGGGTATGTATTAGGAAGCTCTTTTGATTGAACACCTAATCCCGCCCGCCTCGATAGCGGCCTCTACTAATGATTAGGGAAGTCATTCGTACTCGATATATCGTCGGCTATAATGCATGCAATGCAACATCCAAGTTTTAATCCTAGCATGTGAGAACTTAACTAAGTCGGTTGACACGTAATTAGCATACAATTGGGTCGAAGTAGGATTTAATGTTGATTTCATGTGAAAACATTCAAGCAATAAATGAAATACAATAAATATGAACTACAATAACGGAAATTACAATAATTACATTGGATTAGGCGATTTATGTCGAAAATACCTTTAAAACGGATAGATTGAGAAAAAAAAGAACAAAAGAACAAAAGAAAGAATTAATGAAATAAACGAACAGAAATTAGCGATATTACGGATAATAGTTAGTTAATACGTAGACTAAATAATCTATGTCAAGGCAGAAAAGGAGTTCAGGGACAGAACTCATCTCGAACAAAGCGCAAGCAGATCGCGCCCTCTGAAGAGAGCGCGCATTCTTGCCGCGTCTGTTCCAAGGGTGAGTTCGGGCCGTAAGTTTTAACCGCAAATCGTTAATGTTCGATTGGTAAATTTAATGATTGATTAATGATATTTATTCGGATGAAAGTGATTAACAGGTTAATTACATGTGAATGGGTCATGAAAGCAGTAAAACATGAATGAGACGGAATTAAGATGAATTAATTACATGATTAAACGATTAATTAGTGACATCGGTGAATGAAACAAACTAAACATGATGAATTAATGACAAACATGTGACGAACATGTGAATGAACAGATGAGAACTATATCAATGACGAATTCCAGAAACTCAATATGAACAAATTGAATCTCTGAAATCCGGGTTTGAATTTTATGACGAAAATCCGCAAATATTGATTACTTGGGATTTAAGTCGGATTTGTGATGATTAAAACATGTTAATGATGAATGAATAATATACATGTGATTATTAAATTATCATGTGAAAGAATTAAAGAGAAACATACGGAAACAAATAAGAAAGACGAATTACAGAGGACGAAGAAGAAGAAAAGAAGCGAAGAATCGCGGCGGCCCTCACGAAGAGGCGCAGCAGAATCGCGCTCCTTCGAAGAGGCGCGAAGCTTGCTGCGTCTTTTCTCGACGTCTGTCTACTGGAAATCCGCAAAAACAGAGTTTTAAAGCACGGTTTTAGAAATCGATTTTAATGGTCTTTTCGACATAAATCTTACAACGATGATACGAAAAAGTAAAATACAATAAATAAAAGAGGATTATACACCCTCAGACTTACATGTTGACGAAACGAGATGAACTAAGATATCGGTTAGTGAATGCTCGACGCGAATGCAAAGAGAATGCCCTCGTAAGAGGAAAACGATTGATTAATTAAGGTTGATTGAGTGTAGTTGGTCAAATTGGTCGACCATGCAACGGAGAGGTCGGTACCGGAAGATCCGAGCTTACGTGGTCGGAAGTCCAAGCACGTAGGCGCCAATTAGTAAGAACAAAGTCTAGAATGCAAAGGGAGAAGAGAAGGGCGGACACTCGCGTGAGAAATATGAGGAACGAAAGCTCCTATTTATACTAATCACACGAAGGAATTATGGTAAGAGTTGGACACGGAAGGAAAGATCCGGAAACAACCGACTTAGGTTAAACGCGGAAACTTGGACAAAAAGAAAGCCCTGGGAAAAGGCGCAAAGAAAGCATCGTCCCTTGGAAGAGGCGCAGCACTTGCTGCGTCCTTTCCCGGGTAGGTTCCTCTGCGCGTAGAAAACGCGTTTGACAGCCTGTCGTATTTTAGGCATAACTTTCTCTACAAGACTCGGATTAAGATGATTTCGGTGGCGTTGGAAAGCTAAGAAAGAGATCTAGAACTTTCTGTCAAATAGGACCGACCCAAAAAAGTGGTTATCACCTCGAAAAGTGGGCCTAAAGGTCGGGTTGTCATTTTAGCTAAATGAAATGCACATTTTGTAATGTAAACTTTTAGTTTAGCCTAATGAAGTGACATGGGACTCAAAATGAGATATAATCTCAACATTTTATGACATCCTAACCTTAGGTAGACAAACACATTGCTTTTACTCGGGTTTTGACGGTTATAGGAAATGAAGACGGTTTTTGACCCGGACTCCAAATGTACTCTAATTACTGCCAAAACGACCGTATCGGCACGTAGATGACAACTAAGAGGTAGACATTAATGTTTGAGCAATCACTTGACGATAAACTTACGAATCATCACAAATCGTTCCCGCGTACCAAACATGCGGCCCAATCATCACCGGGTGGTTTGCGGGAGGTGCAGAAATGAGGTATCTACAGAGCCCCCACTTTGACTGAGGCTTGGACAAGGCGAAAGTCAAAGTATAGCCATCAGGTCAATCGAAGATTACAACCTGACGACTATGGCGACGCGAGGCGGTTCAAGGGGTCTGAACCAAGGACCTGTCGTCGGGAACATTTTAGAGTCTGTCGACTATCGGGGAGGGTCGTTTAAAGTCCATTAGACTACATAAGGAGGCTCGCCAGCCATAAGAAGAGACCATACCTGAGACTTCTTTCTCGAGATGCTTCCGGAGGTGCGTAGGAGCTAAGGTTGAGCATGGGAGCTAAGGGTAAGCGTAGGAGCTAAGGGTAAGACCTAAAAGATATATAAGGATTGTGCTAGGGTGTAGGACCCTAAAGGAAAGCATCGACGGGAAGGAGGTCAAATATAAGTTCAACCTAAGGGGTAACCAAAGTTTGGGTGTAGGAACTCTAAGGAAAGGTGATCCTAAAGGATGTGATCCTAAAGGAAAAAGGTGATCCTAAAGGGATATGATCCTAAAGGGTATAAGTATGTGAACTCTAGGGAGTTTGGGAACTTAAAAGAAGCTATGTGTGTGAACCTGGGTGTACGAACCTAAAAGAACGGCTGGTATGAGAACTTAAAGGCTTGTGAACCTAAAGGAATTGGGATCCTAGGGTTAAGTTTAGGAACTAATGGTTTACTAATTCTTGTTTTAAACACGTGCGTTTAAGCTTTCCGAGGGGTACGAGAACTCCAAAAGGATTTGTGGGTTTATGAACCTAAGGATGTTGGTGTCTAAGAATCTAGGGGGTAAGAATCCTAACTTTGGGTTTACGAACCTAAGAAAGGAGGCGCTGGTTTGGGAACTTCTGGAGAACAACACCTTTGCCGAACTCTGTGAGGAAACAATAATATTGAGGGTAGCAGGACGTCGGTAGAAACTGCTGGGGAATCTGCTTGCGTCGGTCTCAAGCGAACTCTGGCAAAAACTTGAGGTTGAATCTGCTTGCGTCGGTCTCAAGCGAACTCTGGCAAAAACTTGAGGTTGAATCTGCTTGCGTCGGTCTCAAGCGAACTCTTGTTGGGGAATATATTGACGATTAGGAACATCTTGATCGCCATGGAAGAAATCTTGAGTGAGCAATATCAGAAAATATCTTTGCTTCTTATGGGGACAAATATTTTGACGACTAGGAACATCTTGATCGTCATGGAATAAATCTTGAGTGAGCAATACTGCAAAATATTGCTTCTGATACTTACCTGCATGGATATTAGCCACACAAGAATGCAATCTAATATGCAAATAGAACATAAACACATATGCACGTAAGCAATTATCACATGGACCTCGAATGAGGAAACACATAGGTTTTGCAAAAGGCGTTTCTTTATAAAAGTTGTTTAAAACTTGTTCAAAAAAGTTTGTCGTTTGTAATGTGTTATGCATACTCAAATGGGCTTTAGACATAGGACTTAACATGACACAGACCTACTAGGACGCGACGCAAGATGTAGACTTAGGTTGGACTAACGCGACACTAACTTAGATTTGACGCGACACAAGGATGACTTTGACAGACTTCGCTTAAGCATGCGCAAACCCTAGCCAAGTGTGGGTGACAACGCGTATCAGTTCCAAAGGCAGAAGAATCGCAAGAATGATGAAGGCACATAAAGGCAAGGTATGAGCCATGGACCATCTGTCTACTAGGACAGCTTTCACCGCCGTTTGCTGTAAAAGAGACCCCTCTTGAGGCACGATGACTTGGAGAATTGATCTAAGACCTTTGTCATTGTCCGAACCGAGTACTAGCTAGACTTAAATGAGAGAGGAGTAAAGGAAGGGTGGCATCTTGGAAGAGAAGCCCCCAGGATGAGAAGATGACTCTAGACTTTGGTAAAAAGAGACTGGGCGACAATAAGGAGCTCCCAGTATAGAGGTGTTGGTTGTGGAAGGGATGTTAATTGAGATTGGAGGGTTGAAATAGAGGTTGAAAGTTAATGGTTAAGGATGGTTGATAATTGAGCTAAAAAGTTGGAAGTGGGGATGGTTGTGTCCTTGAGGACTGCCTACGTATTCACGTGAAGTGAAATCAAACCAGATCGTAGTTCTGAGGTTTGGTTAATTTTATTTGGGTGTTGTGGTTGTATCCTTCTTGTGTAAGAAAAGACTGCCTACGTATCCACCTGAAGAGGTGAAATCAAACCAGATCGTAGTTCAGGTGTGTGCCTAAGCTATGTTGTCAGGGCCTTAAAGTGCAGGGGTCACAAGGGTAATATTCCTTTGGTGACTCGAAGAATCGATTTGAGATAACTCCCTCTGATCATAGACCAAAGAGGTATAACTTATTTTGTAAAATTTCCTTGTCGCGTGAGCACACCTAAGAGTGGACCCTAAGGATGATATGGTTATGTCCCGTTCTAAGTAGCAAAGTATTGAAGACTCCGTGTATGGGTCAAGGTGAAACTGGATTGGATATTTGGAATGTGGAGCTCGGAAATAAGAGGCTTTGATGAAACAAATCTCTGGAGCTTGATTTTGTGGAGTTAAGGCTTGATGGGGTTATGGCTTGTAATGTGGCTTGGAAATGGAGTCTCTTGGCTTGATGTAGCCTGAGCACATAAAGGTAGGTTAAAATGACGTGGGTTCAAGTTTCCATGTCTTGGCTCTAAAGGATGGGTATACTTGACGAGCTTGAGAGGATTCTCAAAATTCCTAACTATCTCCCTATAACGGTCTCGAGAAGGACTTAGGGTGTGTGATGTGTGAAAGGCTAAGTGGGGTGCTAGCTGACCATCTTGATTGGTGTCTTGATTCTACCCTATAACTTGATTCTATATACACTTCAGCAGTATTTCGTTCAGCATTTGATTTTATACTCGTTCTTGATTCAGACTCGGATTCTTGGTCTAGAATATATCTCGGCTTTCTGCTCAGATTTTTGATCAGGTTTTGAAGGATTACTTTAACTTTGGATATTGACATTGGCTTGCTTGAGCCTCGTTCTTTTGACTCTTTTGTCTTGAATATTGATCTTTGGTATTTCTCTTGATTGAGCCTTTTGTCTTTCATCATGGCTCGTATCGTCTTGGATGGACTTGGGTCAGACTAGCACCTTTAGTGTGAAACGGGTTGGTCTTTTAGTAATACGGGTTGTTTATTGTGAGGAATGGGCTTGCCTTCCGTCACGGGTCGCTAACAAGGGAGATGGTCTGGATTCGTCCTAGAATCTTCTTGAGATATGCTCGTCTTAGACTAGGGTTATATTGTGGTTTCTATTGCCAGACATGGAATAGGTAAAAAAAAAAAAAGAACACGGAGTCTTAGGTCCTCTACAACTTAGAATGGAACATCATATAAGTGCACTCACATTGACTGCCATGTGTTGTTGTTGTTTTAAAAAATATCTCAAATCAATTCTTGTTGTCACAGGAAAAGGATAAGAGAAGAGATAGGATATAATATGTGGGTTGAAAATTGTACTTTTATTGAAATGGATAATGAATGTATTTAACATAGATATGAGAAGACACGTGACTCGTGGGACAGCCCCCAGATTGTCACTAGAAATGAAAAAATGACACGAAGAAAGACACTAGAACAAAATTATGGGATAGAAAGCCTAAGACTTGGACTCGGACCCAGACTTTGACTCGATTTCAGATCTAGACTCGTAGCCATCGGCCCATGTTTGAACATTTTCTCTTCCAACAATTGGCTTCGGCATCTGACTTTGAGCATTCACCCATTTGAGCACCTCATCCTCGTCATTGGGAACACTGAAAGGGTAATAGTCAAGAAAAGTTTCTTGATGAGTGGTATATCCATGAGGATTGCCTAAGCTACCTTGTGGGTTAAAGGTTGAGAGGGACAACCTCCCGCTTTCGATCATATCCTGAATGACATGTTTTAATTTGTAACATTTCTCTGTATCATGCCCTTTGCCTCTATGGTATTCACAGTACGAGTTCTCGTCCCAGAATTTGGATTTCCTTTCGGGTTCGGGAGTAGGTCCTATAGGCTTCAACATTCGTCGCTCTATGAGTCTCTGAAGGGCATCGGTGTATGTAATACCAATGTTGGTAAATTTCCTAGGAGGTGTGCCCTTATTTTCGGAAGCCTTTGTAAATGACCTTGGAGGGTTGTTAGGAATAGATCGTTCACTAGTTACTTTCTCCTTAAGACTCTCAAATTGAGGGTTTGTCTGGACACTTTTCATCTTAAGAGGTTGGGCCTCAAGCTTCTTACTCATTTCAGCGAACTGGTTCTCTATGTTGGAAAGCCGAGAGTTTAGATTATCAATAGCTCCTTCTATTTTGGAGAATTTATTGTTGAAGGCAATGGAAAGCATGAGCACTCCATTTTGGACATCGTCATCTTCGAGGACATTGATCTCTTCATCGTCATGAGGATTGAGGAGATGATAACAATCCGGGAATGATTCTTCATCATGTTTATTGATATTAGACCCAAGAGGGTCGATCTTCTTGGATTCCTTGGCGGAAGGTGGCTTAGGAAGCTTGCCCTCTTCGATCATATCTTCGAAGGTGTGTTTCAAGAGAAAACACTCTTCAATATCATGGCCTCTACCTTGGTGATATAGGCAATATTTGTTGCCCTTCCAGAGGTTCACTTGTTTCTCCAAAGGTGGATCCGGAGTCGGCCCTATTGGATGTAGCATGCCTTGGGCAGAAAGTCTCTTCAAAGCATCGGCATAAGACATGCCTAAATCGGTAAGTACCCTTTGATGCCTCCCAGGTTTCCTTTCAGCTGTTTTCGGCTTTCTAGGACGATGGTTATTGCAAGAGGTAAGATTTGGACGACCTAGACTAGAGGTTTCCCTAGTTGGCATGTTCTTTTCCACCATTCCATCCTCGAGGGTGAGGACGCGAATGCTCAAATTTTCCACTGTAGCTTGAACTCGTAGGACCATGGCATAAACGTCCTGGAGAGACATGGTGATTGTGGCTTGATCTGCTTCGTGACCTCGCTGATTGACAGAACTTGCTGGATTCCTACTCGACAGAAATGACGCGCATTACAACTCGATTCGACATGGGATCACGCATACTAAGGCAACAAACAAAGGAAGGGATGAGACATATCTAGACTTGACTCGTGAATTCGTGAAATGTCGTGAGCGACTTCTCATGTTTGAATTCACGGTGTTTGATTTAGACTCGAGTGTTGACTTTGACGGAGTGACCCATATATGATTGACCTTACTGACGGGATTGATGACACGTGTTGATTCTGGACTCGAGGTTTGCTTATAGGTGTTAAGAAGACTGCGGTAGTTTATACTCAAATATGAGGCCCATTGAGACTCGTGTATTGAGCTTCGGAACGTGTGACTCGAGTGTTTAGATCCTAACTGAATTGGGGTAGGGAGTCCAAAATGACGGCGTGACGCCTTAGGACTTGACTCGAATTTTGAAAAGACCCAAAATGTAAAGGAAGACGGGTTCATGACTCGACAGAGTTCCGACTAGGACATAGTCAGTTTGAACTTTGACTCTAACTTAGCCCAATTGAATTTACATATTTACATGGTTTGAAAATATTTTGATTAAAACATTCTTTTTGGCTTTTTTTTTTTCGGACCTTTTCTTGTTTTTTTTTTTCGTTTTTTTTTGGACTTTTTTTTTGTTTTTTTGTTGTTGTTTTGTATTTAGTTTTGAAATGGGTTTTAGGCCCGAAGTTTGACTCGACATTTGGACAGAGTTTTGACTGGTTTTGCCTTTTTCGAAAATTTACATTTTAAAAGAGGTTTTGATTTTTTTACAAAAATTCGTCATGGTTTTATTTAGAAATGGTGATCACGTAAGGTACAAGCATTATAACGGGATGCTGAGTGCATTTAGAAGGGTTTTGGTTTAAAGGGTGGGTTGCCATACCGAACCATCAAACCCGAAGTCTGTGGAGAGGCTCGTGCCAAACAAGAGTAAGGCCGATTCCTAGTCCATTTCCTCAAGTAGTGAAGGCCCTTGACACAAACAAGAGTAAGCATCATGGTATGGATGACGTCAATCGCTATCCATCCTTAGGCCCAAATAAGAATTAGGACCGTTTAGATGGGACGATTGGTCGAATGGGTTGGGTTGGGCCTAGGAAGGCCGAATAAAACGGTCTAGGAAGACCGAGTTATGAAAACCGACAATTGTCTTGTACAAACTATTCCCTAACCTTGTTCAAGTTTCACCCTTGCTACACGTAAGTGTATTATCCCCAATGAGTCGCCAAACCGTGGACAGACGGGCCGCCCACGGGGGCGCTTGGTGAGAACGAAACAAGCGTTTGCATTTTTGTATGGAGTCGCCACCAATTTTTATGGGAAATTGGAACCGTTCGAATACCTCGTGTCATGTCAAGACACAAAGTAGTGACATGAACACTAAGCAATCGTTACCCTTAGCATTCTATGTCTAGAATGACTCTCGTGGATGCCAATGAACACGGGTGCTCACGGAGATCTGGAGTAAGGGGTGAGGGTACGTATTAGGAAGCTCTTTTGATTGAACACCTAATCCCGCCCGCCTCGATAGCGGCCTCTACTAATGATTAGGGAAGTCATTCGTACTCGATATATCGTCGGCTATAATGCATGCAATGCAACATCCAAGTTTTAATCCTAGCATGTGAGAACTTAACTAAGTCGGTTGACACGTAATTAGCATACAATTGGGTCGAAGTAGGATTTAATGTTGATTTCATGTGAAAACATTCAAGCAATAAATGAAATACAATAAATATGAACTACAATAACGGAAATTACAATAATTACATTGGATTAGGCGATTTATGTCGAAAATACCTTTAAAACGGATAGATTGAGAAAAAAAAGAACAAAAGAACAAAAGAAAGAATTAATGAAATAAACGAACAGAAATTAGCGATATTACGGATAATAGTTAGTTAATACGTAGACTAAATAATCTATGTCAAGGCGAAAAGGAGTTCGTGACGAACTCATCTCGAACAGCAGTAGATCGCGCCTCTGGAAGAGGCGCAAATTCTTTGCGTCTGTTTCCAAGGGTGAGTTCGGGCCGTCAGTTTTAATCGCAAATCGTTAATGTTCGATTGGTAAATTTAATGATTGATTAATGATATTTATTCGGATGAAAGTGATTGACAGGTTAATTACATGTGAATGGGTCATGAAAGCAGTAAAACATGAATGAGACGGAATTAAGATGAATTAATTACATGATTAAACGATTAATTAGTGACATCGGTGAATGAAACAAACTAAACATGATGAATTAATGACAAACATGTGACGAACATGTGAATGAACAGATGAGAACTATATCAATGACGAATTCCAGAAACTCAATATGAACAAATTGAATCTCTGAAATCCGGGTTTGAATTTTATGACGAAAATCCGCAAATATTGATTACTTGGGATTTAAGTCGGATTTGTGATGATTAAAACATGTTAATGATGAATGAATAATATACATGTGATTATTAAATTATCATGTGAAAGAATTAAAGAGAAACATACGGAAACAAATAAGAAAGACGAATTACGAGAGATTTAAGAAGAAGAAAAGAAGCGAAGAATCGCTGCAGCGGCCCCTCACGAAGAGGCGCAGCAGGAACTGCGCTCCTTCGAAGAGGCGCAGCAGTTGCTGCGTCTTTTCTCGACGTCTGTCTACTGGAGATCCGCAAAAACAGAGTTTTAAAGCACGGTTTTAGAAATCGATTTTAATGGTCTTTTCGACATAAATCTTACAACGATGATACGAAAAAGTAAAATACAATAAATAAAAGAGGATTATACACCCTCAGACTTACATGTTGACGAAACGAGATGAACTAAGATATCGGTTAGTGAATGCTCGACGCGAATGCAAAGAGAATGCCCTCGTAAGAGGAAAACGATTGATTAATTAAGGTTGATTGAGTGTAGTTGGTCAAATTGGTCAGTCATGCAACGGAGAGGCTGGTACCCGGAAAGATCCGAGCTTACGTGGTCGGAAGTCCAAGCACGTAGGCGCCAATTAGTAAGAACAAAGTCTAGAATGCAAAGGGAGAAGAGAAGGGCGGACACTCGCGTGAGAAATATGAGGAACGAAAGCTCCTATTTATACTAATCACACGAAGGAATTATGGTAAGAGTTGGACACGGAAGGAAAGATCCGGAAACAACCGACTTAGGTTAAACGCGGAAACTTGGACAAAAAGAAAGCCCTGGGAAAAGGCGCAAAGAAAGATCACTGCGTCCCTTGGAAGAGGCGCGAAGACTTGCGCGTCCTTTCCCGGTAGGTTCCTCTCGCGTAGAAAACGCGTTTGACAGCCTGTCGTATTTTAGGCATAACTTTCTCTACAAGACTCGGATTAAGATGATTTCGGTGGCGTTGGAAAGCTAAGAAAGAGATCTAGAACTTTCTGTCAAATAGGACCGACCCAAAAAAGTGGTTATCACCTCGAAAAGTGGGCCTAAAGGTCGGGTTGTCATTTTAGCTAAATGAAATGCACATTTTGTAATGTAAACTTTTAGTTTAGCCTAATGAAGTGACATGGGACTCAAAATGAGATATAATCTCAACATTTTATGACATCCTAACCTTAGGTAGACAAACACATTGCTTTTACTCGGGTTTTGACGGTTATAGGAAATGAAGACGGTTTTTGACCCGACTCCAAATGTACTCTAATTATCGCCAAACGATCGTATCGGCACGTAGATGACAACTAAGAGGTAGACATTAATGTTTGAGCAATCACTTGACGATAAACTTACGAACTGTCACAAATCGTTCCGCGTACCAAACATGCGGCCCAATCATCACCGGGTGGTTTGCGGGAGGTGCAGAAATGAGGTGTCTACAAAGGGTCATTATCAGCCCAGCTAACCAAGAGTAATGGTCAACTTTTTTATAGGATTAAAGATGGAGGAGATTATGATACTGATTGGTGAATGCCCGAGTCTATCCTACATTTATTAAAAATTGAAGTTGCACAAGATAACAATAACACTACAATAATACTCCAATAGCACTACAATAACAGCAGAATAATAGTAGAATAACAGCACAATAACAAGTGGTAAAAAAAAAAAAAAATCAAAGTCGTAAAAAAAAATCAAAGTGGCACCGGAATAACATCACAATAACACCACAATAACACGTGGTAAAATAAAAAGGAAAAAATCAAAGTAGTAAAAAAAATCAAAATAGTAAAAAAATCAAAGTGACACCGGAATAACATCACAATAACAGCAGAATAACAATAGACTAACAGCACAATAACACGTGATAAAAAATAAAAAATAAAAAAAATCAAAGTCGTAAAAAAAATCAAAGTGACCGGAAAACATCACAATAACAATGAGAATAACAAAGAGAATAACAAAGACAATAACACGTGGTAAAAAAAAAGAAAAAAAAAATCAAAGTCGTAAAAAAATTCACAGGAATAAATGCAGAATAACATCACAATAACAACGGAATAACAATAACAGCACAATAACATATGGTAAAAAAAAAAAAAAAGAGAAAAAAAACATCAAAATCGTAAAAAAAATCAAAGTAACAGCAGAATAACATCACAATAACAGCGGAATAACAATAACAGCACAATAACATGTGGTAAAAAAAAAGAGAAAAAAATCAAAGTCGTAAAAAAAATCCAGGTAAAAAAAGCACAATAATAGCATAATAACACGAGGTAAAAAAAATAAGAGTAAAAAAAATTTCAAGTAAAAAAATCCGGTACAAAAAGAAAAAGAAAAAAGGTAACATAATGAGTAAATTAAAGAAAAAACATAAGAGAAAACAAAAATCAAAGTGGTAAAAAAAAGCATAATAACACGAGGTAAAAAAAAGAGAAAAAAATTAAAGTAAAAAAAAAAAAAAAAGTAACATTAGAAAAAAGAGAAAATAAGTAAATGACAATGGTTTTATATGACATGTAAGATTTGATCTTGGCCACTCATCTCTAATATAATCTAGTGGCTGAGATTCCCTCAACTCACAACTCACCATAAGAACCAAAATCACCAAATCCAATCTCTCTCTCTCTCTCTCTCTCTCTCTCTCTCTCTCTCTCTATATATATATATATATATATATATATATATATATATATATATATATATATTAATTATGTTTATTATGCATTCCTCTCTATCATCTTGCTTCTTCTTTGTTTTAGTTTATTTAATTTGTTTTACTAGCTAATTAAGCGAATAATATTTAAAGAAATAACATAATGGTCGATAAAAACACATACATGCAAATTAAATAATTAGAAAAAGAAAATAATGACGATGAAAGAAGATGAAACCAACAAAGTGATTTGCGAGATTTACGATAATTAGAGAAAGTAAGAGACGATGAAATCAACAGTGACGGCGAGAAGATAAAGCGATGATGAGAAAGAGAGAAAGAGACGATGAGAAAGTGTAGTATTTTGTGTTTGTGTTTGTGTTTGTCTGCTGTGTTTGTGTTTGTGTATTAAGGTTTGTGTTTTGTGGCTGTAGCTGAATTGTGTTTGTGTGGTTTATAGTATGGAAGGTATTGACAACGGTTATTAAACAAAAACCGTTGTTAAAACGTTTTAACAACGGTTGTAAAACAACAACCATTGTCAAATAAGTTTTAACAACGGGTTTCAAATGTAACCGTTGTGATTACTTTTCACTAACTTTGCGCCAATTTTGCGCCAAATTATTAACAACGGTTGTGCATGTTTGACCCGTTGTTAATACTTATAACAACGGTTGTATTACCATACCCGTTGTAATTAATTTTAGTTAAATTCGCGCCATACATTCTACAACGTCTATTGTGATTTTCGTGAATAATCGTTGTTAAAGGGGCGTTGTAGTTGCCTGGATTTGTAGTAGTGATGGGCACAAATGAGTTCTCCTACTCACTTGTTCTTGAGCTTCCTAATATTGGATGAACAAAGGATTCAAGTTTAGAATCCCTCCCAAGGAATAATACCCAAGATAACCCCTTAAAAGATTAATATTATTAATACTAGAACAATATTAATCTAAATAAAATTGACCCAAAATATTGAATTTGGTCTCCTATTTTTCGGTTAAGAGAAGGGAGAAGATGGAGTAAAAATCTCTCTAAAAACTCTATATTTTTAGATGTGTTGGAATGAATTCTCCACACTAGTTTTCATGTAGTGTATATTAGGTAATTTTTAAGAGAAAAACACTTTGGCTTTTCACTAGGAAAACCGGGTAGGAGGGGTGGATATGGCCAATGCATGAGCTTCAATTCTTCCCAAGAATTATAGGCATGTAAGGCTATGTATTAGGTCTTATGATTATGCCTTCCACTTAAACATAATCAACACAAATAAGCCTAATACTCCCTCCTTATTTTCGGCACATATAGTGTAAAATGGAAAATCCATTTTACACATTATTTTGTCAATTTGTCACATGTAACATGTTTCATGACATTAGGTATATAAAATATATTTTTAACAAATAAAAATCAACATATTAATAAATTATGTCACTTATAAAGTTAACCTAGTAATTCATAATTACTTGTACCGTAATGGGTTCCCGAGTCATAAATTACAACATTCTGAATTTATAATAATCAATTCATTCCGTTTCAATTGTTTCCGTAAACAATAATTTCATCTAAGTAATAAAACAATTCGATTACTTAGACCGTATCTTATTTAATCAAATTATAATGAGATACGTACATATTACTTCCAAAATCATCCGTCAATTTTAAGTAATTTAATTAACCCGATTAAGAGTGTTACCCTTTAGGTATGACCTAAGGGGATCAACTGATCACCACCGTCGCACGACAGTAGTGTCAAACTCTAGTCAGCCAATCATTACCGATATGTGTGGACCAGTTGACAGTAAAATATTACTTCCCACATGTATTCTTAAAATGAGACTTAAACATGTGATCATCATGATCGACAGTTGTGTTCGCATTATTGTCGGAGGACACATATTCCAACAAAAAGAACACCCCAAGGGATTCTCCTCCTTTGCATTGACCATCACAAAGCCAAAAAAGTCATGGGAGAGGTCCACGACGGAGAATGCGGCCCTCACATGAGCGCAATGATGATGACTCGAAAAATCATGCGGCTAGGCTACTATTGGACCACCATGGAAGCCGATTGCCGTAACTATGTCAAACATTGCCACAATTGCCAAATCTTCGCCAACATACAACACATACCACCGTCCCTTTGATACACCATGACATCACCCTGGCCTTTCTCGACCTGGGGCATCGACATCATCGGGAAAGTCAACCCGATAAGCGCTAAAGTGTTGGAAAATGTGTCTTCAACAATAGTGTGATCACGTGATTTAATATCATATTTAAATCTCATATTTAATTGTTGTATGATTAAATTAATATTTAATTATGTAAGATAATTAAACATAAGACTTATAAGCATTTGTGAGATAAATATTATAAGACAAAAATGGACCATAATAGCACAAGTGTACCGTCCAAATAAGAGGGATGCTTGAGTTTTATAGCTTTGTCATTTAGTTGTTGGAAAGATACTCCAACATCTTATGACACAACTTTAATCTAGCTAAAGCCTACTACCTACACAATATAGCATGTGATTTTGAGAGGACCAAAATGGCTCTAATAAGAGCATTTTGGACGGACCATTTGAGCGGGTGTGAGAACATTTTGTTGTTCATACTTTTCTTCACTTATTCTCTTAAAAGATGATTACATCTTTATCACATGCAAAACTAGAGGTGGCAATTATTGACACGACCCGAAAACACGACACGAACCCGACACGAAGTTAACGGGTTAGGGTTAAGACGTTGTGACCCATTTAAGTAATTGGGTTGACACGGACACGACACGAAACATAAGTGGGCCAGGTTAGGGTTGAGCTCTTTTGACACGAACCCGACACGAATAACCCATTTATTTAAAAGTGTTATAATATATTTGGGTTGAATCAATAACTCTACTAAAAAACTTAAAAATAAGCATTTTCATTCATCATTTTTGGGATAATAGGGATATAAAGCTTAGTTTATTTTATTAGTTTATTGGGTTAAACGGGTTAATTGGGTTAAAAATGACCTGCTAAAAGATAAATGGGTTAAACAAGTCGGGTTGGGTTATAGAAAAATTAAATGGGTTGGGTTAGGGTTGAGGCAAGTGACCCGTTTATGTAATTGGGTCGGGTTAGGGTTGAGGTAGTTGTGACCCATTTAAAGTTTACACCGACACGAACACGACACGACCCGATCTGTTTGCCAGGTCTATGCAAAACCTCCATTATTCATAGTTTTCTTTCTATCAAAACATGAGAAGTTTTGATTCAAATTGTTCAAAGAGATTACTAATATTATTAGTATAATATATGAGTATTAGTAATCAATTTTAAGGTAGACTACTAAACAAATATCTAGCAAATATTATTTAGTAGAGATAAGGGCTAATTTTGGGTGCAATCAAGAGGAGAATCTCTACATTGAGATTTTGGAGGATCATCCTAATATTTATTATAGCTCAAGAACAAGTGAAGGTAGAAGACCTTACTTGTGCCCATAAATCCGAAATTTACAATGTAAGGGACATTGTTTTTCTTATAAATCTCTTATTTTGTTATGCATGCACTAGATCTAAAGAACAAATAATTAAGAAGTTAATTAGTTCACTATTAGAGGAGTCTAATAAGAGGTAAATAAACCTAACAAGTGGTATCAGAGCATAGGATGTTGCATGCATAATCGGTTATTGTTTTTCCGAGTTAAAATGTTAACATATAAAACTAAAAATTTGTGATTTATATGAATAAGCCACGAAATAATTATGCATGTTATATATTCGGGTCCTAAAATGTTTTTAGGTCATTTTTATGATTTATGGAAATTTATTGCTCATTTTAATGATTTTTAGTGATTTTGTTACATTTTTATGATTAAAATAAAATTTTATTCGCTGAAATAAGTTAACCTTCACCACTGGCCGTGGTATTTTAGTATGACCTCATATGAATATTTTATGTATTGCATGTAAAATATCATATTAATGTGATTAATATTTCATGATTTATGAATTTTTAGTGTAAAAATGGCATAAATAGAGGTTAAAATGACTAAAAATGGTTAAACTTACTCTCTGACCTTGAAAATTTTATATGACCTCATATGCATATTTTAAAAGTTGTGTATAAAATCTCGTATTAATGGATTAATATTGCATGATTTATGATTTTTATGAGATAAAAATGGATTAAAAGAGGTAAAATGGTTAAAAATAGTTAAATTTCGAATTGGGCCATGAAACTTTAATATGTTGTCACGTGCATAATTTACAGAGTGTATGTAAATTTCGATATTAAATGATCTCATTTAGCATGATTTATGAATTTTTAGTGTAAAAATGGCATAAATAGTGACTATTTTAGCATAAATAGCTAAAATAATTTGCATGGCATGAGAAAATTATTTTAGGTTGAATAAATATCCCAATAATCATATCTAAGGTTGTAAAATTGATCGGATTAATTTTTGGATAATTTAGATGTTTTATGAGATAAAACCGATAAAATGCAACTATATTTTTTCTCAAAATTAATTCAAAAATTTTAACCATGATTTTTGATATTATGAGTGTCATGGAAATATTCCAGAATATTAAAAAAATTAAAATTCAAATTTTGAAATTATTGTAATTTAATTTGGATTTATTTCATATATATTATAATTTTAAGGTCAAATATGAGCATAAAAATTAAATCAAGTTGAATTTTTGTCAAAAATTGAGTGATGACTAATTTTTGAGTCCTAAGAGTGTTGGGATAATTAACTTGAGCTTAGATGTGATTTAAGTGTTAATTTATGATTTTAAGAAGTTATTATCACGCAATTCCATAAAACCGGGTTATATATACGACATAAGTTAAATAGGGCGATTTGGCACATCATTTGGCATGATATATATATATTATAATGCTGCATATTTCAATTGTTGAATGTCTTTTATTTATATAATTTTGAATTATGTAATTTTATCTTAGTATGGCCTTAGTTTTAATCGATATTACCCGTAATGAAAGGGAGTATTGATTCGGTTGTAATTTAATGTGATCTCGTATCACTTTTATTTTATTAGTTTTTCCATTTTAAAAATGTATAATAGGAATAGATTTGTATTTTTTATTATTATTTGTAATTATGGAGTTGCTTCAAGACGGTGTCATTCGGAAAGGTGATCCGACGAAGACAGTGTTCTTGGGAAGCATGCCACTTGAAGATTCAAGGGACCAAAGGAGTTGGTTTCCGAATATGTAATAGATTATTTGATTTTCTATTTTTAGGAAGGCCATACTAGGAATTTTTATTATTGCTTTGCATTTATTTTAATATGTTACATGCATTGCCAAATCGCCATAAACAACAACATGCATATCATATCGAGTATTCGACCGTGTCAATTACAATTATCGTAGTTCACCGCTTTAGTTCACTTAAAACGTGATAGATAATAAATTGACAAGACCTCTCACATATAATAATTGAGAATTAGCCTTACCAAATAGTAGAACCCACGAAATCCAATTTCATAAGGGAGTTAATCCGGCTTCACCGTAATACAAACCTTGTTACGTTGGGTAAGTGGGTAATAAAATGTTATTACATCGAAATTTGGATTGAGCTCAACGGAAGTATTCGTGACCGTAGTCGCATGTGTTCCGGGCTAAAGATGAAAATTAGAGTAATTTTTATCGACCGAGAGTTCTAGAAGTAGAATCGATTAAAAGGTTAATCGACCGAGTTATATTAATAAGGGATGACTCGGCTCACCGTACCCGTATTAATATGAATATGGATCTCGGAATCATTTATAATAGTTAGGTAGAGGTCACTATATAAATGCAATACTTGTAGTTAAATTTACGAGTATTATTAAAACGATAGATGTTAATTATTTCCTCCATTTTCGTTTTTGTAGTTAATTATACGCAATGAATTCATCTAATACTCCTACACCAATCACCGTTGATACATGGGTCCAATCATTTGATGAAAAATCTCCGAGTATAACAATGATACGATTAGAGAATTACGCGTTGGCATTGGTCAGGATGGAAATTTTTGCTTCTTTACCACCTCCACACCACCCACTCCAATATTATTGCCCACCACTTTGGTAAGAAAATCTTGTGAAGAAAATCTCACTAAACCCAAGGCATCCTTGTTTGAAGAAACAAGGAGTAATATTAAATTCAGTGGGAGTTCTAGTAAGAGTGTCCTTGCAACTGAAAGGAGTATTGGTATTATTAAAGGAAAGGCAAAGATGGGTGAGAAACCCAAACCTGATAATGAATTAGAAATGGATAGTGGGACTACCAAAACCAAGACCAAGAAGGGTGCCCAATTCTATGAGGAATGTCATTATTGTAATGTCATGGGCCATTGGAAGCGAAATTGCCCCAAGTATTTGGGAGATATCAAAGTTGGACTTATTACTCCAAGTGGGACTTGGAAATGTGAAAAAGCTAAACAAGAGTGATATGAATCTCCGACAAGGAAATGGAGCTAGGGTAGCCGCCACTTCAAGAGGAACTTATGTACTTGTTTTAGTTAATAGCTTTGAGTTGTAATCTACATAATTGTTATTATGTACCCACCTTGTCTAAAACATTATTTCCATTTCTATGTTAGACATGAAACGATGTATTTTGTTGAAAATAGACATGGCTGTGAGCCATGTCACTTATCTTAATGATATTCATGTTTTAGACATTTCCAACTCAAGCAAAGATATCTTCATGATACGATCCAAAAGACTCAAACAAAGTAATCCAAATGATTTGTACATTTGGCTTTTTCGAATAGGTCACATAAATGAGAAACGCATTAAAAACTAGTGTTGACTAGATTTATTGGGCCATTTGATTTTCAATCATATGGAATATGCGAATCTTGTCTCCTTCGCAAAATGATTTGTACTTCCTTTAGTGGTAAAGGGACACGAGCAAGAAATTTGTTGGAACTAATACATGCCGATGTATGTGTTCTAATGAGCATCACCGCAAGGAGAATTTATGACTACTTCATCACTTTTACCAATGATCTAAGTAGATATGGGTATATTTACTTAATCAAATATAAAGTGAAGCATTTGAGAAATTTATAAATGACGTAGAGAACCAATTGAACAAAGAACTAAAACATTACGATCCGATCGTAGTGGCAAAGATCTAAGTAACGAATTTGATCTATTAAAATATGGATTATGACCTAGTGTCACTACCCATAAAGATCAAATTAATATGAGTCGGTTTGAGTTGTTGAACTCAATTTTGGGAATTTGCAATCCAAAACGGACAAGTAATTCTAAACGGATGGTCAACCATGAGATACCTGAAATAGAGAGTCTATTTAACATATGACATGGATCAGACTGGCATATTACATGTATCAAACTGCCATGATAGGGATGGCCTTTTGTGAGCTAATGCATAGACTAGAAAAATTCCTAAATACTCCACAATATATGTTTGTTACTCACAAAGCTATCTCTTAAGAAGATAGAGGTATTTCTAAGAGATAGAGTGGGAGTAGATCGTAACAAACATGCCTTATAGTTAATGTGTTACTTTGTGAAAGTAATGGGACTATAATCTATAAAGATAGAATGCGAGTATAGTTCAGTGGGAGTTTAGCACACATGTCTTGTTGTTAAAATATTGTTTTGTGAAAGTAATGGTATTATGACCTTATTCCAAATCGATCTTGTTACAAACGAGCCATAGCATTACAATCCAAAAATTGTTACTCAAGAGTAGATTTACTTTAAAGCGAGGGTCTCTTTAAAGGTAAATAGAGCTTTAGAGTACTCAAATGCATAGATTGACATGAAGATGTTGATCAAGATTAATTATGTTAGGAATTGCCGCATTTCATTTTAATGAAGAATGGCAAATAAAAATTCGCTTTTCTAAAATGGGAATTTAGAGGAGGATGTGTTTGGAACACAAACCCTTAGATAAAGATCTAAGAATCTTAACAATCTTATGCGTAGCTTTCTTAAGTGATCCTAGAATGGTCTTAAACAAGTATCAAAGGATTATACTTTTCGTTCATGTGATAATAGTGAATTAGTTCATTCATGTGATTGAAGAATCATGATTATACATGAAGTTGAGTGGGAGCCATAATCATTTCTCCATGTCTTATATGTTGATGACATTTTATTTATTGAGAATAATGTACCAATACTCTCTTCTGTCAAGAGTGATTGGGAGACTAGGAGAAGGTGTAATATACTGTAGATTACCGTATCTATGTGAGAGTATATTGGTATAGAGTTGAGAGTCTTATGAGGATAAGATCTTTCGTATCTTTTTAACATCAACAAGGTTGAATGGGTTATTCATGTTGATGGAAGTGGAATCACTATGATGGAGTCATAGTCGTTCACTGAACCTATTAAGTTGTTGATTACATGAAATCGACTTCTAATGTTTCCGCCATTAGAATGATCATGTATGCCAACAGACGCACATGATGTGCGTTATATGCCTAGGGCATAAAGAGCATCCTTGAGATTCTTGAGAAGAATTAAGGATTCATTTATATGTTTGGATGATAAACTAAGTAATGTGTTGAAGGGTTGCACAAACCTCAGTTTCCAAACCAAAAAAAGATTTGTTGAAATCCTAGGATGTCTTATTGACTTAGGAGTAAGAGGCTAAGAAAAGTGTTTTAGTTTCGCGCATTGCAAATTCTACAAAAGGAATCTAAATTAATTGTGATAAAATGGTCAACGTAGGGATTAGGGTGAATCCCTCTACAAATGACTTTATCACAAGTTATGAGATAACAATGGGAGCATCTTTCAAGTTAAAGAGCCCAAGTAAGGGACATTGCTTTTCTTATAAATCTCTTATTTTGTTATGCATGCACTAGATCTAAAGAACAAATAATTAAGAAGTTAATTAGTTCACTATTAGAGGAGTCTAATAAGAGGTAAATAAACCTAACATAAAGGGCACTGCTTCGTCCTCGTCGCCATCAACTATTTCACTAAATGGGTGGAAGCAAAGTCATATGCAGTCTTGACCGCCAAACAAGTGGCCAAGTTCATCCAAGACAACATCATCTGCAGATATGGAGTACCCCATGAAATCATCAGCGATCAAGGCTCTCACTTCCAGGCGGAAACACAAGCCTTACTGGACAAATACAAGATCAAATGACATCGATCATCCCCCTACCATCCCCAAACCAACGGAGCGGTAGAGGCAGCGAACAAAACTCTTGTCACCATTATCAAGAAGATGCAAGATAACTACCGCGATTGGCCGAGCAAACTCCCATTCGCACTCTGGAGATACCGAACCTCCATTCAAACACCAACAGGCGCCACACCCTTCTACCTAGCATACGGTTTGGAGGTGGTTCAGCCGGTAGAGTTAGAGGTCCCATCTCTACGCATCCAACTGGAAAGTCAAGTTCCTGAGGCGGAATAGACCCATCGAAGGTTCGAGCAACTCATGCTCCTAGACGAGCGGCGAATCAACGCCTTGCACAACGTCCATCTATACCAACGACGTATACAACGGGCATTCAACAAGAAGGTTAAACCCAAAAACATCAAGGAAGGCGACTTGGTCTTCAAGTCGGTCCGAGCACCATTACCCGTCGATCCGAGGGGGGAATTCAAACCTAACTGGGTCGGACCATACTTGGTCAAGAAAATACTTTCGGGGGGCGCAATGAGACTGAGTGACCTAGACGGGGAGGATTTCACAAACCCGACCAACCTAGACCAACTCAAGAAATACTACCCTTGAACCGTAGCAACCAACAACCTCGCCCTAGTTTTACAACTAGCAACCACCTTAACCCTTTCAAGTCAAGTTCCTCAACGCAATCTGATTTGAAATTGCATGTTTTACCGAGTCTAAGTGGCGGCTCCTTGCCCGTTTCGAATACCCTTTGATCTGTCAAAGGCAACATCCATTTGCACTCAAACAAAAAACCCCCTGAACTACGAGTATGGTTTGATTTCACCTCTTCAGGCGGATACGTAGGCAGTCCTTCTTATACGAGAGGGATACAACCACAAAACCCAATCAAAATTTACAAAACATTTCGAACCTTGATCATGGTTTGATTTCACCTTTTTAGGTGGATACGTAGGCAGTCCTTTCTTACACAAGAAGGATACAACCATCCCCATAATAATAAAAACATCCCCATTAAAAAAACATTCCCTTATGTTTACCCACATACAAAAAACATCACCCATATCAACTTTCAAAAAAAGAAAGGGAAAAACATGCCCTTTCTAGCAAAAATACAAAGAAAGAAGCCTTTCTCCCTTCCTACAAAAATCCCATTTCCCAAGTGAAAATGTTTAGGATGATTCATATCGAATTGCCTTTACAAATGGATGGAAGAAACAAGCGTTCACAATTTTGACACGAGCAATCCTCTTATTTAATTAATAATGAGAAGGATTACAAATTCAACAACAAATGAAGCTCGACAAGTCTACAACTTGTCAAAACTAAGGTGTCGACTAAGATACCTCACATAGTAAAACTAGCACAAAACACAAAACACAAAACATAGCTAGTACAACATAATAAAAAAACTCACAACAATAATACAACATAATAATAAAGTGGGTAATGGAGGTCTTCATTCTTCCATTCTACCCTTGCCTTTTCCCTCGGGGTACATCTTCCCCTTATTCTTCTTGTTGGCCCGCCTAGCATGAACTTCCTCTTCGGAGCGGATCCTCAACGGATCTACAACAGCGACGGCTTCCGGTCTCTTGCAAGACCCCATGCTCGGTCCAAAATAAGGCCATACACGGCCCACTACATCTTTAGGACCCGAGCTTCTCCTCTTTGGTGGCCTCATCACATCCGGGCTAGCTCCATCGACATAGTCCTCAAAGAAGGCACGGTTAGCCTTTTCAACCTCTCGATACTTCAAGTCAACAACCTCGTCCTTACGAGACTTGGACCTTTTCTCCAAGGATTGGGCTCTTGACCACTTAACATAAGCGGGAGTCACCCATGTCGTAGCAACGGGGTTTGGTACCTCCCAAAGCGGCCGAGTGGCCCACCATCTTTCGAAGACCTCCACAAGCTCGGAGTTTCGAAAAACGTTCTTTTGGACAATAGTATCTTGAGCGGGCACCTTTTGTTGACGCCCCCATTTGCCTCAAGAGCCTTTCGGGATAGATGAAGGAAAAAACCTTCAAACCCACCACCATCAAAGAACGAGGACTAGCACCCGAAGCGGGCAACCCCGTGAAGGACCTCAAGTGCCATCATGGCACCACCCAATGGATATGAGGACCACCCTCCTCCGCCAATCTCGCGGCCCAATAGGCCTCGGTGGAAGCAAAGCTATCCGAGTACAACTTCTTCCTCATGGTAAGGTGACGGAAGGAATAAGAAGAAGAATCGGCCGGAGGCTCTACATACCTTAGCCTCTCCAATAGCCACAATTGGAGGATCCTTGGAGATCCGAACGAGGGAGCTTCTCCACAAGATCCCTTCTTTTCCAAGGCTTGGATGATCTCGCTAAACACCAACCATGATGGATCTCTACCATGCTCCATTTGCTCGACTACGTGCACAAGGGTCATGCTACCATAGCATTTTGGCCCCTCCTTCTGCAAAGCATCAACAAAGAGGTATGCATGTACAAGGCAAAAGGCAAGAGCCCTCCTCCTAGCCACCTCCGAAACATTGGCATCCAATCGGTTTGAAAAGATGTTGATAAGAGTCAAACATATCCACACCATGAGGAGCAAGGAGAAAGTTGACTTGACTTGTTGACAAACCCAACATCGAACGGAATTTCTCCTTATAACACAACTGAGTCGGGGAAACACCGGAACACAATCCGGCCACCCACCAATGGCTCCTACTTCTTCGGCAAGAGGACAAATTTCGCCTTTCGGGAAAACGAAAACATGATGTTTCGAATCCCAAAACCGAGAGCATGCTTCAAGAAATGAGGATTGCACCTTGACTTGACGAAGCACCAAAAATTGACCAACTCCCATGCAAACGAGTTGATACTTCTCGGGAGGCGACAAATCCCGACACCATTGTCGCAACACATTTTCAAAAGCATCCATGAATAATTTTTGAGGAAGAAGAAGAAAGGTTTTTTGTAGAGATGTTTTTTGTGTTTCGGATGATGAAACAATGAAGCACAAACATCCCTATTTATACAAAACAATCAACGCGTTTTTCCGAAAAAAGGGAGATCTGGCTTCTATCGCCAATTGGCTCGCGCCTCTTTGGGTTGTTTCTCAGGATTCCCACCTTGAATTGTCCCTTTCAAGTTGTGTTTCTTCCTGACACCTCAAACCTCCCGCCATAATGCTCGTGCCTCTTCGGGCCTATCCAGGATGTTTTGTGTTTTCTCACACTCACATTTCCTTATTTTTGCGTTTTACGAAATCCGACACGGTTTCCATGACGCAGCTTTAAACATACGGGGTTTTCTCTTTTTTTTTTTTAAGGGGGAAGGGCTAGTTGCCCCGATCCGCGACGGATCGTTTCCATGTCAGTCGAAATTCCGAAATTTTTTCGCTTTTTTCGCATTTTTTCCACAAAAATCGAAAATTGATAAAACGACGTTCAGTTTTCTTCAAAATTTCAAGCTCTCACAAATCCGAGTCTTGATTTCACAAAAATCAAAAACCAAATACACTCACAAAAAAAAATCTACTTTAAATTCACCCCTGACGGTTCGAGTTTGCATTCTTTTTTCGGGTCACAAATCAATTTCAACAATTTCGATACAATTTAATTCAAGACACGAGTTAATTGTTCAATTTTCAAATCATTTCTTTTTGAGAAGTCCAAACGTGGCGACTTGTTGCGGAATTTTCAAAAATGTCATTTCAAATTTCAATTTTAACTTCGAGTCATCGTGGTTAATTTTCGTTTTCAATCAAATGTTTTTTTTTACGTGTTCACGTTTATGCGTACGTGCTACCCGTTGCCCTGTTTTCTACACTAACGATGCAGGAACTAGTGCGAAGCAAGAAGGGAACTGACAGCCAACAACGCTTCTCCGAAACACAACACAAAAAGCCGAAAATCACAAATAAACCACAATCCAAAAACACATATATATATATACAAACCGCCTCACGCAAAATACATCGACACACGTTTGATACAAACGACTGACCATACAAAATGAAGCTAGTGCATGACATCTATCATTCGGACAACGGCCTAAAACAACGAATCTGGGGCTATCTCGCCACCTACCAACTAAGCACTCCCTATCCTTTCGATCGGAAAAGAAAAGGAGAAACACGGAAACAGAGGAGCAACAACGGAAGGCGGTGGTTACCATGACGGTAACACCTCGCTCCTACTCCACGACAAAAACAAATACAATTAATCCGCGGACTTTGGATGATAAGGAGGCCACGAACCATGATGCGGCGCATCACTCCGGCATTGACCTTCAATCATCAGCCATCCTTCCTATGAGTTACAATGAAAAGGACAAGTCGGACGCGTCAGCCGCCTCCCCTCCTCTACGGAAGCATCCTCTACCACCACCTCGGTTCTGGCAGCCTCCCCAGTCGCTTCTGCTCGTCCAGGATCCTCCTCCTCCTCCAAGGCCTCAACGGCAGACCCTGTAGGTCCCAGACGCTCCCCTACAACCAAAGGCAATCAAAGAACGTCAGCCGAAATTTCGGCATTACGACGGCATAAAATGGACAAATCCAAAAAAACCTGCCAAACAAAACAAGGGCAATCCCGCCCAAACCCAACCAAACAAAACAATTTACAAAAAACGCACAAAAAAAACGACTCGCCCTTCTTTCCAAGCAAAAGACGAGTCAAAACAACGACAACCAAAAACGGCACCTCAAGACCCACACAAGGTCCGCCAACAACCCAAAATACGTTCCCGATGCAATGGGGCATTTTCTACGGCTCAAAAAGGCAATTTTACGCCAATTTGAGCGCAAATAGGTCAAAATTTCAAAACATGACCACAACGAGGCAACGTGATTTTACCACGTCTCAAAGCGACCTAAACTACCAATAAGGTCCATTTTAAAACAAACTGACTCAATTTGAGCTCAAACAGACGCTTATTTTGTCAGACATAAGACCGTCACAAAAGGCAAAATTCCAATCTTGCCCACAATACCCAACAAAGGTCTAAAATGGTAGACACGGTCTTCCCCGACTACAATACAACCTACTGGGGCACACAACTCAACCAAATAAACTTGACATTGTGAAATGAGACGGTTCCCTCGTCTCATTCACGTTTTTCGAGCATGGGGAGCGGAAACGGGGACCAAAATGCAAACTAAAAGCACCCCTATACTCCTAGACAGGTTTCTAACCTAATGCAATCATCAATTCGCCCTATTTCAATCAACAAAAAGACCAACAAATTCAAATGGATTCAAGAGGAATTACATACCTTGAGATGACATATTGATAATGGCACGAACTCAAGCAAGCTAGAAGACCAACAATGGCGATTTTTTGTGGGTTTCGAGTTTGTTTGAGGAAGACGAAGTGAATGGGATCGTCCTGATCCTCGCGTATTTTTACAGAAAAAAGGGGAGCTCCCTTCCTTCGCCGAGTAGCTCGCGCCTCATTGAGGCGTCCCTATTTCATTCAGCGGAATTTTGGGCTTTGGCCCAGTTCCGCACATATTTCTTCAAATTTCAAACGACGGCAATTAAAGCAACCGTCATTTCAAAAATAATAGTGAAAATTCAAAATTCACTATTTCTTCAAAATTCAAACGACAACAATTAAAAACGTCATTTCAAAAATAATAGTGAAAATTCAAAATTCACTATTTCTTCAATATTCAAACGACGACGATTAAAACCGTCATTTCATTTCAAAAACAATAGTGAAAATTCAAAATTCACTATTTGTCCAAATTTCAAACGACGGCAATTAAAACCGTCATTTCAAAATAATAGTGAAAATTCAAAATTCACTATTTCTTCAAATTCAACAACGGTAATTAAAACCGTCTTTCAAAAATCAACAATAGTGAAAATTCAAATTCACTATTTCTTCGAATTACAAGCGACGGCAATTAAAACCGTGCTTTCACTTCAAAAACAACAATAGTGAAAATTAAAAATTCACTATTTCTTCAAATTACAAGCGACGACAATTAAAACCGTCCTCTCACTCCAAAAACAACAATAGTGAAAATCCAAAATTCACTATTTCTCCAAATTTCAAACGACGGCAATTAAAACCGTCATTTCAAAAATAATAGTGAAAATTCAAAATTCACTATTTCTTCAAATTCAACAACAGTAATTAAAACCGTCTTTCAAAAATCAACAATAGTGAAAATTCAAATTCACTATTTCTTCGAATTACAAGCGACGGCAATTAAAACCGTCATTTCACTTCAAAAACAACAATAGTGAAAATTCAAATTTCACTATTTCTTCAAATTACAAGCGACGACAAGTAAAACCGTCCTCTCACTCCAAAAACAACAATAGTGAAAATTCAAAATTCACTATTTCTTCAAATGTCAACGGCGGTAACAAAAACCGTCATTTCAAAAACAATGATAGTAAAATTCAAAATTCGCTATTTCCACGGCGGCATCAAAAGCCCCATCTGTCAAAGAACAAGCGGGTAGCAGGATTCAAACCCGCTATCCCCACAAACATTCATACAAACACCGAGATTTTCCAACAGGATGTCGGGGGCTTCCTCGCGAAGCCCGCTGTTTCAAAACAAGCCCATCCAACGCGGCTATTTCAACGGTCGATCAATCGACCCTTCATTATGGCTGGCGGGCCTTACAATCGCATATGGCTGGCGGGCCTTACAATCGCATATGGCTGGCGGGCCTTACAATCGCATATGGCTGGCAAGCCTTACAATCGCACATGGCTGGCAAGCCTTACAATCGCACATGGCCGGCGGGCCTTGCAAATGCACATTCAATGCAGCTGGCGAGCCTTTGTCCGCAAACAATATACAAATCAAGGACCTATCCCGAAGATGCCTCGGGTACGACTCCTCCACACAGCTGGCGAGCCTTTGTCCGCAAACAAGATACAACTCAAGGACATATCCCGAAGATGCCTCAGGTATGACTCCTTCTTGTGGCTGGCGAGCCTTTGTACGTAGTCTAACGTACTTTAAACGACCCGCACGGACAGTCGACAGACTCTAAACTGTTCCCGATGACAGGTCCTTGTGGGAAATATCCGTAAAATTCCCTTAAATTTTAGGACTATAACGTAAATTTAACATGCGATTTATGGTCATAAACGAAATACAATAGAGAAACGATAAGGAACAAGAATTAACCTCGGGTCCTTTGAGATGCGGCCTAAGAACAGAAATCAAAGTAGATTTCCTCCTAATCGTTGCACCCAAGACCGTCTGAGACTATGCCCCTTGTGCTAGAATGTATTCTCTAATTGTCTTGCAATATCGAGAGAATTATTGTGAGTTTTGCTAGATGAGAGATCTAGGTTTCAGAGGAAATTTTTCCAAAACCCTAGTTTTGAGACAAATGAATCAGTTCAGGCAAAAGGAGAGAATTGCTCTCCTTTTGTTAAGCTCGGCCAAACCGTGAGCCCTCATGGGGAAGTGAGCTTCCACTTCCTCTTAATTTTAACTCGTGGTCTGGCTCGAAATTGCTAAATGTATATAACGCGGTTTCATTATAAATTGTCATCGGTTATCGGTTATTAAAACATCAACTAATAACACGGATTAGTTGAAATATTAATACATGTCCGACAAAGACAATATTGTATAATTAATTCAATATACATTAATAAAATATAATCGTTAATATTTAATTTACGAATTAACTGCTTAATTCGCCTTAGCCATTAATATTTAATCCGTATTAAATAAATATCTCATCATCGCGTTTGACTAATTACTAGTCAATAACTCCGACTAACTGGTTAGTCATATTAGGCATCAACATGACTGTATTTTCATACTGTCACATCTCTCAAACGTATCCTATAGGTGTGACTTTTAGGGACCATTTGATCACCGCCATCTGTATGACAATAACGTCAAACTTATCTAGCAAGCCAACCGTTATTGATAAACGTGGACCAACTGATTATAATACAAAAGTATGCCCTTTGATCCTTTTAGAGATTTATAAGTCCTTGCACTAACTGTAAAGGACACCAGCCCCAACAAGCTCCCACTTGTCCGTACAAGTGTATGTGCAATGACGTTATCCGCACTAACTGGAGGACACAGCTCCAACAAACTCCCACTGTTCCGTACAAGTGTATGTGCGATAACCGATTCTCATATTCATTTAAAATTTCTCCCACTCAATGTAAAACAATTTGCAGATCCAGATCCGCAAAGGTCGTATTTTACAATCGATCTGTATCTAGAGTGGTTTCCCCGACTAGAGAGTAACTCAACTGATAAAACGAATTCGTATTCGAGCATGGCCATGCATTTCGATTCTGACTCCTCGAGTGGCCCTGAGAAATATCGAGTACCCGATAAAGGCTGAATATTTCCTTCAACTCGACTCCTTCCGATCTAAGCACAGCATGAAATGACCCAGAAAAAAAAAACTACTTGGCCCCCTGTTACGGATGACCGTGAGAAAGAAACCAAAGTCACCCAAAATCCGCCTTAGTCTCAAGAGACAATCGATAGTCAAAAGAATCGACTCTTAGGATCACCATGGAGGTCCTATCCACGACCGGCACCGAATGTTATAAAACATTTAGGACTCCACGTCGATGTCACAATTGTGTCCTACGAGATATCCGTATAAATCGCCTCTTGTGATTGGTCACAACCTTTTGACTTATGGCTCGTTGAACCCACCATCAACCAACGTCACAAAATAATTACCTTGAGTTATCAGCTCACGTGGGCAATTAAGGACCAAAAATATAATGTTTATTCAGTTCACTTTGTGGTGTTCAAAATTGTCGTACAAATCCACATGAAAAACAAAATATATAAATATCAAAACGATGATGTCGTATAGAGTACAAACGAGAATGAATCTAATCCATAAAAGAGTACTACAACTCAGAACACGTTTAATTCCCATGGAATTAACATGCCCTTCATGCTTATCTTGTCGTAATGGTTTAGTGAAAGGATCTGCTATGTTATCATCGTAGCAATCTTTTCTATCACTACTTCCTTTTGCTCCACGTAATCTCGGATTAGATGAGCTTTCCGTTGTACATGTCTAGACTTGTTGCTAGACTTTGGCTCCTTAGCTTGGAAGATGGCACCTCTATTGTCGCAATAGATGGTGATCGGGTCATTCGAACTAGGCACTACAGATAGTCCTTGTAAGAATTGACGCATCCATATCGCTTCCTTTGTAGCTTCGGACGCGGCATAGTACTCGGACTCGATCGTAGAATCTGTAGTAACACTTTGTTTGGAACTCTTCCACCGATCTAGCGCCATTAAGAGTAAAAACGAATCCAGACCGAGATTTCGAGTCATCTCGATCCGTTTGGAAGCTAGCATCTGCGAATCTTAGGTTGCGCATAGCTTTTGATCGCCTCCATAAGTCAATGCCCAATCTTTAGTCCTCCGTAGGTACTTAAGAATGTTCTTGACAGCCATCCAATGTGATTCACCTGGATCTTTGTTGGAATCGACTTGTCATACTCAATGCATATGCCACGTCCGGACGTGTGCATATCATGGCATACATGATTGATCCTATAGCCGAGGCATAAGGAATCCGTGTCATGCGCTCTTTCTCTTCCGGTGTCTCTGGTGCCTGAGACTTGCTCAAATGCACCCCTGGAGCCATAGGAAGAAACCCCTTCTTGGAGTTAGTCATGCTTTGAATCTCTCTAGGATTTTGTCTATGTAAGACTCTGATCGAGAGATAACATCCGTCGTGATCTATCTCGATAGATACGGATGCCTAGAATTCTTTGTGCCTCACCCAGATCTTTCATCTGGAAATGGTTTTTCAACCATACTTTCACCGAAGTTAAGAGAGGTATGTCATTTCCAATCAGGAGTATGTCATCGACATACAATATTAGGAAGACAATCTTGCTCCCACTCGACTTGATATAAAGACATGGTTCCTCGACCGATCGAGTAAATCCATTTTCTTTAATCACTTGGTCGAAGCGATGATTCCAACTCCGAGATGCTTGCTTAAGTCCATAAATGGAACACTTAAGCTTGCACACTTTCTTAGGATGTTCAGGATCGATGAAACCTTCGGGTTGTACCATATACAACTCTTCCTCCAAATAACCGTTTAAGAAGGCGGTTTTCACATCCATCTGCCAAATTTCATAGTCATGAAAAGCGGCAATCGCTAAGATAATCCGAATGGAACGCAGCATGACTACGGGTGCAAAAATTTCATCGTAGTGCAAACCTGGCACTTGGGTGAAACCTTTAGCAACTAGTCGTGCTTTATAGATATCTTGTTGACCTTCCACAGAATGCTTTATTTTGTAAAGCCATTTGCATTGAAGGGGACGAACCTTAGCAGGTAAGTCAACAAGATCCCATACGTTGTTCTCATACATGGAGTCCATCTCGGATTGCATGGCCTCAAGCCATAGCTTTGAGTCAGAACTGGTCATGGCACCTTTATAGGTTGCGGGTTCACTACTCGTTAAGAGTAGAATGTCATCTATGTCATGTTCCTCGACCATACCAATGTATCTGTCCGGAGGAATAGAGGCTCTTCCCGACCTCCTAGGTTCCTCAGGAATATTCACCGCAGTCGGGATTGAAGGAATTGGTTCCTCCAATGGTTGCTCGGTGTTTAGTTCTGGAATCTCCGACAGGTCGAAGATTCTATCACTCTTTGCATTCTCGAGAAATTCCTTCTCTAAGAATGTCGCACTAGCCGCAACAAAAACACGTTGTTCGGTTGGCGAATAGAAGTAATGACCAAGTGTTCCTTTAGGATATCCTATAAAGTATATCTTGACTGATCGCGGGCCGAGCTTATCCTCGTGTCTCCACTTGACATAAGCCTCGCAGCCCCAAACCCGTATAAAGGACAAGTTAGGGACCGTTCCCTTCCATAGTTCATATGGAGTCTTGTCAACACTTTAGACGGACTTGATTAAGTATTAGAGCAGGTGACGAGAAGAGCATAACCCCATAATGAGTCAGGCAACACGGTGTGACTCATCATGGATCGAACCATATCAAGTAGTGTTCGATTTCTCCGTTCGGACACACCATTCAACTGAGGTGTTCCAGGTGGAGTTAACTGTAGGGCAATCCCACAGTCCTTAAGGTGTTGATCAAACTCGTGAGAAAGATACTCGCCACCACGGTCTGAGCGCAGTGTTTTAATCTTTCTGCCTAGTAGGTTCTGTACCCTATTCTGGTATTCTTTGAAATTCTCAAAGGATTCACTTTTATGCTTCATTAAGTAGACATAGCCATATCTACTTAAATCGTCCGTGAAAGTGATGAAATACCTATAGCCTTCTCGTGCGGTGATTGACATAGGCCCACATACATCCGTATGTATGAGTCCTAATAGGTCAGCAGCGCGCATTCCAACACCTTTGAAGGAAATTCGAGTCATCTTACCGATGAGACATGATTCACACGTGCCAAATGATTGAAAATCAAAGGCCGAGATAGCTCCATTCTTTATGAGCTGTTTTACGCCTTTCTCATTAATGTGTCCCATACGGCAGTGCCAAAGGTATGTTTGATCTTTGTCACCGACCTTTAACTTCTTATTCATTACGTGTAACATTTCGGTGGTCTGATCTAAAACATAAATTCCGTTCATGGAGACTGCCTTGCCATAAATCATATCGTGTAATGAGAAAATGCAAGAATTATTCTCTATTACAAATGAAAAACCAAGTTTGTCAAGTGCGTAAAAATCCTAAATAATGTTTTTAGAAAGACTGGGTACATAATAGCATTTATATAAAAATAACTCAAATCCGCTAGGAAGTGGATCACATATGTTCCCCTTGAGACGGCACCACTGTGCTCCATTCCCGACACGCAGTCCACCTCACCCTTTACGAGGGGTTCGATGTTTCGGAGCCCCCGCACATGATTACACAGATGAGAACCACAACCAGTATCTAGTACCCAAGTTCCGTAACTTGCGTGGTTAATCTCAATCATATGAATAAAAGTAGAAGAAGAAGACATACCAACAGGTTTAACGCGACCTGCTTTTATGTCCTCATGGTAGACAGGACATGTACGCCTCCAATGCCCAGTCTTGTGGCAATGATGGCATTCCATGTTTTCGGTCTTGCTCTTTCGTCGCGCTGATGAGTTACTTGCCTCACCAGGCCCACTCTTACCTGACCCGACTTCTTGAACTTCGGTTTGCCTCTTTGTTAGGTCTGCTTGAGCTTTGCCCTTACCCTTGCCCTTGTTTGTCACAACGAGAACATCTTGTTTCATGCTCCCACTGAACTTCATGTCCTTCTCGGTCTGTACGAGAAGGGAGTGCAGTTCATGGGGACTTTTCTTCAAATCATTCATATAGTAATTGGCTCTAAAGAGCGCAAAACCATCGTGGAGTGAATGAAGCATGCGGTCAATCACAATGTTCTCGCTGATTTTACAATCAAGCGCCTCCAGTCTCTCAACATTCTCAATCATCTTTGAGAATGTGTGGGCTAACCGGTTGGCCCTTCTCGAGTCTCGCATCAAAGAAGCGAGTGGTATGCTCATAGGTCACGATTCTCGGTGCTTTCGAGAATTCCTTGGTGAGCGTGGTGAAAATCTTGTTTGCACCTTGGGCTATGAAGCGTTTCTGCAAATTGGATTCCATTGCAAAAATGAGTACGTTTTTAATCGCACCCGCTTCCATGACGAAGTCGCTATACGTGGAGACCTCGTTAACTCGAGCCGTGGGGCCTGGGGGCTGGCGGGAGGGGCTCGATTAGATACTTGAGCTTCCCGTCGGCGGTGGCGCATTCCGTAATGCCGCCTCCCATTCCGCGAAGTTTGATCCATCATTTTTCAGTCTAGTAGACTGATTCATCTGATTCATAAAGATCCGAAGCCAGGACTCACGGTCCAATGTGGCACTTGGCATTGGGTCATCGAGGATGCCAGCCATTATGTTATTAGCAGTTTAAAAAACGTGATCTACGCTGAAAAAGAAAGAAAAACAAAAACGAAATAAGCAACTCATTGAGGTGATTTAAGTCTATTAAAAATTCATTTTAATCGTGTAGACTCATTGCACTTGCATAATTGATCTCCCTCAAGAATAATACAAGTGATCCCAAGACTCAATTTCTGTAAATTGATAAGCCAACTGTTTAGCTAGTTCTTCCGTAAAAACTCTTGGTCGATAGATTTCCGTAAATCCTATCTATAGTCCACCATAATCACAGGATCGTACGAGTGACCATAGTGTTGAGGTAAAATAAGTCAATCAGTTCCAACTTACCCGACGTAGAAGGGGTCATATTATGCCTACCGACGAAGAAGGGATTCATTGGAGTTTGACCTATAAAGACTGTTCTCAATTTTTGTTTATACGAGGAAGATCCCATCAACTTAGTTTTAATTCATTTTAAGTGAACGAATAACTAGCATTACGTGAATGAATTAACTTAGGTGATGGCTTAAACTTGATCGTGTGACATGAGAATGTCATAGAAAACTAACGCGTGACCTCTATATGAGTCAGTTTTCATGCAATTATTAGGTGGTTTGGTTTTTAGGCGGAAAATGATGCAATCTATCGTTACGAAAAATAAATAAAAGAATGCAAAACGTAGATAAAAATTCCTAGTGTGGCCTATCCTAATAAAAAGAACATAAAACAACTTTGGAATCCACCGTTGGACCCGGGAAGCTTGTCTTGATGTCCCATCTTGATCCATGTAGCGGGAGTGAGCATCCGATTCTCCATCTTTGGTCTTCTCAAAATTACAAAATATAAACCTATTTACATTCTAAATAAAAACTGTAATTATAAAAGAAAAACCAAAACGGAGATGCGAGATCTCAAAATACAACCAAGGCCGTGTTCCATCATTACGGTAACACGTTCTACTAAGGCCACACTAAGTTACAACCGATTGTAAAAAAAATAAATAAATACGTAATTAAAGCATTCAAGGCATTCAACAATAACGATAAAAAAATGCATCAACTAAATTAAATTTATTCGTGACATAATTCCGTAATTATGTTAAATTTATCCAAACCACCTCTAATGATTAAAATTATGTGACAAAACCGCTTTAATCAACTTAATTTTAATCCGTGATAATCCGTTACTTTAAATCGTTTTAAAATAACTAAATGGTACGTGAGGGAACCGTTTCACTATCAAGCGAGTGTACAATATCCGTATAAAGTACATTTTATGGCCAAAATAAAATTTAAAACAAAAGAAATAAATTTTAACGCTGCCAAAAACGAAATCCCTCGATCCAGGGACAAAAGTTCTCGATCGAGGAACAAAAGAGCTCGATCGAATGATGCTGCCATTCGATCGAGAGGGTTGCCAAACAGGAAGTACTCGATCGACAGAACTCGTGGTCGATCGAGGACTTATATTAGCAATACTGCTCGATCGAGTACGAGGACTTCTCGATCGAGCAGTGGGGGTTTTAAAAGAGGTCGATCGAGTAAAGCATGTGCTCGATCGAACGAAAACATCACTGAAAAGCTCTCGATCGACAGGAAAGATGCTCGATCGAGAGGAAAAACAAGCTGAAACTTTAAAACCCTCGTGAAAATCGATTTGACGAAACAAAAGCATATCAATTTTGATCAAAACCGCATCAAATCAAATTTACAATGCTCAAAACTTGACATATTGCTACAATCTCCGTATAAAATAACAATATGTAAAATGAAACGAAAGCAAAAGATCTGCCGTGTGAAAACATGACACGGTTTTCAAAACAGAAAACAACCGAAATGAAAATTCTAGCCGCACGGTTTTCTAGACAAAACAAGATCGTCTCAAATCGTTTTTATGAAAAATCACAATGAAAATTTACGTGGCCTCGCTCTGATACCACTTGTGGGAAATATCCGTAAAATTCCCTTAAATTTTAGGACTATAACGTAAATTTAACATGCGATTTATGGTCATAAACGAAATACAATAGAGAAACGATAAGGAACAAGAATTAACCTCGGGTCCTTTGAGATGCGGCCTAAGAAGAGAAATCAAAGTAGATTTCCTCCTAATCGTTGCACCCAAGACCGTCTGAGACTATGCCCCTTGTGCTAGAATGTATTCTCTAATTGCCTTGCAATATCGAGAGAATTATTGTGAGTTTTGCTAGATGAGAGATCTAGGTTTCAGAGGAAATTTTTCCAAAACCCTAGTTTTGAGACAAATGAATCAGTTCAGGCAAAAGGAGAGAATTGCTCTCCTTTTGTTAAGCTCGGCCAAACCGTGAGCCCTCATGGGGAAGTGGGCTTCCACTTCCTCTTAATTTTAACTCGTGGTCTGGCTCGAAATTGCTAAATGTATATGACGCGGTTTCATTATAAATTGTCATCGGTTATCGGTTATTAAAACATCAACTAATAACACGGATTAGTTGAAATATTAATACATGTCCGACAAAGACAATATTGTATAATTAATTCAATATACATTAATCAAATATAATCGTTTATATTTAATTTACGAATTAACTGCTTAATTCGCCTTAGCCATTAATATTTAATCCGTATTAAATAAATATCTCATCATCGCGTTTGACTAATTACTAGTCAATAACTCCGACTAATTGGTTAGTCATATTAGGCATCAACATGACTGTATTTTCATACTGTCACATCTCTCAAACGTATCCTATAGGTGTGACTTTTAGGGACCAGTTGATCACCGCCATCTGTATGACAATAACGTCAAACTTATCTAGCAAGCCAACCGTTATTGATAAACGTGGACCAACTGATTATAATACAAAAGTATACCCTTTGATCCTTTTAGAAATTTATAAGTCCTTGCACTAACTGTAAAGGACACCAGCCCCAACAGTCCTTGGCTCTTACCCTCGAGTCACCTTAGCGTCGCCCTTCCCGACGGCAGGTCCTTGGCCCGAATCCTTTCGAGCCGCCTCGACGTCGCTTGGGTCTCCAGGTTATAATCTTCGATTGACCTGGGGGCTCTACTTTGACTTTCGCCCTGTCCAAGTCTCAGTCAAAGTGGGGGCTCTGTAGATACCCAGTATCTTCTGAGACTCCAAGAGTATCTGCTGAGACTCCAACAAACACCCGATAATTATCGAACTACAACATGCTTAGGAATCGCAGCGTATGATTGACAGTTTGTGTACAACTTTACGTCGGAAAACTTAAAACGATTTCGAAAATAAAACTTTTCAATACCTGGAGTGTTTAATGCATGACGACGGGGTCGCAATGACACTAACTAGAGTCAAAACCGACACCGGACCAAAAACCGACTCAAAAACTCAAATCCCGACTCCAACAACGAGTCAAACCGAGTCAAACACAAAAAAACAAACCATTCAAATGCTTCTATGTTAAGATTTCCCGGAATCTTACATAGTCAAGTACCAAACATGTTCATCCAAATCCTAGGATAGAACAAATCATGATTGCATTCGTGTGATAGTGACAAGACACCTCGAAGACGTGCGACATGGCTCGCGCCTCTTTGATCATCCTAGGTGGCCACGTCGCTCAAAACTCACACAACCACTCATTTTCCTTTAAATACTCCTCAAATGCCACCATTTGAGAGTTAGCGAGTGTTCGCCCACTCTTTTCTCTCTAAAAATTCTAGACTCGACTTCCTAAGTCACAATCCGACACGTGTTTACGACCTACCGATCGTAAACACAAGCCTAACACATTGTTTGGTACCGTCATCGTGCATTAAATCACTTGACCGACCATCTCGACCACTACACCATCACTAAACTTAACAAAACACTCTTTTTACTTACCAAAACGGTTTTAAACCGAGTTTTCCGACCAAACGAGTTGATACACTTACGTCGATTTCTCGCCATAAGCCTAGCGTGTAAGTATGAGGGTGTAAAAAATATTCTTTTATCATGTTTTCATTTGTTTCATGACTATAAGATGGTAAATCATGCATAACATGATCCAAAACATGAGAAGAATGAGCCAAAACCGGATTTTTGGTTGAGGCAGAGGCTACTTACGTAGCACACAGGCTCGCGCCTAAAGCAGCCTGTCTCATCCTTAAATCCAAACCGTGTTTGGTCTCTTTATCTCCTTTATTTTTATTTCATATTTGTAATCGGTTTTTACCATTTCAAGTATTTTCAAACCATTTTTACAAGTTTTTAGCCATAAAACATTTTTCACCCTTGGTTCTTAATACCATGACGGTTGAATCCGTGTTTCGGTGCTAATATTTGGTTAATTACATTTTAAAAGGTATTTTAAAGCCTTTTATTTCATTTCTTTACATTTCAAAACAAATGTATTAGTCACCAATACAAAGTCATCCTTGGTTCACATACCATGTCGGATTTTAACCCGAGTACGATGATGAATATTGACTAATTATATTCAAATGAACTTAAAACAATTAGTTCATAATCATTTTCAAAACTATTCATGTCAAGCTTGCAAAATCGAACCCGACATCGAATATCGCCAAAACAATGACGATTGTTCAAGTCTCGTTCTTCAAACCAACACAAAAGCGGCCTAAACGGCCTTTTCAAAACAAAACGGGTTCAAATACCCATTTTTCAACACGTTTTATAAACGTTTTCAAGGGTCGGACACGTCTTTCATCGTTGATCGACCCGCGCCTAAACAGAAGCACTCCTTTTTCTATTTTCAAACCAGGGCGACCCTTTTTGCATCGCCAATAGGCTCGCGCCTCTTCTAGTGCGATGCGATGTCTGTTCCCTTTCCAAAGACTAGTTTAGGGCGATCCATTGCGTTAACCCGAATACAGGACGGATCAGATGACTAATTCGCTCATTCAAACACCACATTTGCAAAACGCCTTACTAAGAATGGATCACGTTATGCACCATAAACCTAATTCGGTAAATGGATGTTTAATTTCCGTCTTGCATGCAAATCAACCATAAATCCAACTCGACATCTTATACTTGATATTTGGATTAAATCAAACCGACGTAGAAAGCTCACATGTTAGGTTTAAACAAGTGGACGCGCATTCATGCATTTAAACCGTTTTATCAATTTTTGCATTAAACCAACCAAGATCGATCGATGAGGCGCTCATGCGCTGGCGAGATTGATATCGATTAAAGGGCTTCCCAATACGTACCTTCACCTCTTATTCAGAAACTTTGGGTAGTGGACGACCTTATCCAGGACGTACGAGAGTCATTCTAGAGATAGGATGCTAAAGAGGCACGGTACCTATGTCAAAGCTTGTTTTGTGCTTCGTTTGACCGAGGTATAAAGTGATTCGAACGGGTTCCAAGCATCCCACAAATGCTTGGTGGCGACTCCGAACATCTCTAATCGTTTCGAGACCCTTACCGAGACGAAATTGACCGATCTAAAACGATCCGGTCGAAAGCATTCTTACGCCGCCGAGCGTGGCTTTCAAAAGACCGCTATGCGTCCAACAGATCGGCTTGGCGTGTAGGTGGCTATGTCCACAGCAGTCGGAGGAATTTTGCGTCAAAGCAATCTTGCAAGGGTTTTGTGAAAGAGAGGAAGAGAAAGAAGAGCGGGAGGATTGGTGAAGGTCGTGGTGGTGAACGTTGGTGGAGTAATAGAGGTGTAAATGGGTTATGAAGGGTGATGAAGGTGGTTGGCTTGGTTGAAGGTAGTGATGGGCTGGTGGTTGGTGATGAAATTTAGTGTTAATGGAGGAGGTAGAAGGAGGTTTATGGTTAATGGAGGAGGATGAAGGAGGTTAACAAAAAAGAAAGGATTGACCTGATGGTTTACCGGTTCTTGTAGGTGAATAATTACCAAAGTGCAATATGAGCTAATAAGGGCAATAACATGGTTTATTTTGAGTTAAATTGATGTTCGCATTACTAGGAGAAGATGAACTATAGTTTGGATTATTCTTGTTAAATAATTATTTTTCAAATGAGACAAATCTTAAGTAGGTGTTTTTTTTTTACTTAAACCTTAAAATAATTATTTTTCTTTTTATTAATAGTATTTCAAATATAATATTTTTTTTAATATTTTAATACTCCGTAATACTTTTGGGTTATCTCTAACTCATTGGGTAAATGGGTTGGGTCGGGTTGGGTTTCAACCATAAAATAACGGGTCATTTCAAATTTGGGTAATTTTGAATCGGGGGTTAAAATTTACGGTCTTTAACCATTAAAAAAATCGGACAGGATTTACGGGTCAGGTTTTAACACGGACAGCCTATAGGCGATTGCCTCGTTCGGCAATAGAACGTCAGAAGTTTCGATCTAATTCTGAATCAGAAGAATTAAACGAGCTTCAAATTTTAATCCGCAGTCATATTTCCTTTCAACATTGAAATTAATTCTCAATCAGAAGTTCCCATTATTCCCCAGGTAACACCATTTTCAATTGATTTTTTACTTTGGGATTTCATTCTTAGATTATTTTCATGTAACTCTGCAAAGATCACAACTTTATCAAATTAGCAAATGACCCATTTACACAAATTAAGATTGTATCCTGTTCTCAGATGGGTTTCCTATAATTTCTCATGTTATAGATTATTTGGTAGTGTAGCTCTTAATGAAATTAATGGTGAAAGTAGGCGTAGGACTCCACAAACTGTGAAAAAGAAGGTTGAAGCTGCTTTGTTAGAATACTTGCAGTATACTAGAACCTTTATTTTTTCAGATGCCGAACATATGAGTAAAAACTCGCCACATTTTGTGAAAAAACTAGTTGAGAAGGTTCGTTACGAGTCTGATGTTAGACGGTCTATGACGCGTTTCTTGAATTACCATCCCATCAATGAGTTTGAGCCTTTCTTTGAGAGTATAGGGTTGGAACCTTCGGAGTTTGGTGCTCTTCTTCCGCGTAAATTGATGTTTTTGAGTGATGTGGATGGTTTGCTTGATAACTATCATGTTTTGTGTGAATATGGTATTGATCGGGCTCACATAGGGAAGATATATAGAGAAGCGAGAGAAGTGTTTCGGTATGATCAGGGGGTTTTGCAGTCCAATCTACAAGCTTTTGAAGAAGTTGGGATAAGTCAGGATGTTGTTTCTAGAGCTGTCAGCTTTAATCCTAGTCTTTTGATTAATGGCATGAGTGAAGAGTTCCTTAAGTTGGTTAGAAAGTTGAAGTGTTTGGGCTGTGAAAATTGTTGGGTTGAGCAAAAGTTCGTTGAATTTACTACTTATAATTGGAGACAAATCAGTCACTTGTTACAGTTGTTACAGTATTTGGGTTGTAATGATGAGGATATCTCAAAGTTGGTTGGTCAACGTCCAGGGATTCTATTTGATCATTCAGGTAGACCGACATTATTATTGATAGGATTCCTGTTAAAATTCGGGTCCAGTAGATCTGATATATGTTCAATTTTGTTGCGGTTCCCACAAGTTAAAGTCGAGAAATTTGTTTGGAATTTGAGGCGTGCTTTTGAGCTGCTTTTTGATATAGAGATGGATGCAGTGAATATTGGTAGGATTATTCGTGAACATTTCACATGGATTGGTACATGCTCACTAAAGAAAGCAAGTAGCGTTCTTTTTTATTTGAACACTGGAAAGAAACACATGTGTCGAATCATCGTGGCAAATCCTCTGGAACTTAAGAAGTGGACCCTCGGAGCAAAAATTGAACGTTTACCCGAGACAAGGGAAATGCGTCGGAGGGCTAAAATAAAGTTCTTAACAAGCGTTGGCTTCGTAGAAAATTCAAAAGAAATAGAAAAAACTCTTATGGTATGCCATGGTAAAGGCGATGAACTCCCCGAGAGATTTGATTGTTTTGTCAAAGCTGGTCTCAGTGAGAGTGATGTTGCCAAAATGATCAGAACAGCTCCTCGAATTCTCAATCAGTCAATAGAACTTCTTGAGGCCAAAATTAGTGTGCTTGTTAATGAATTAGGGTATCCACTGTCAAGCCTAAAGTCTTACCCATTTTTTTTGTCTTGTTCAATGGACCGGGTGAAGCTCAGATGTGCAATGTACAGGTGGCTTATCGATCAAAATGTTGTTCGCTCCACGTTGTCTTTGGGCACTATCCTTGGATGCACAGAATCTCTTTTCATTAACAAGTATGTAAATAGACATCCTTTAGGCCCTCAAGTATGGCAAGAATATAAGCAGACGTGTATTACATTATTGTGACTTAAGCCGATTTTGTACTTGGGTCATGACAATCCAGAGCAGGCCAGGTAATCACCAGACCTTCTCAGTTTCTATTTTGTGATTTTGCTTGGTTTTTAAATTTAGGATTGCTTATTTTCATTTTTAATGGAGCGAAATACCCGCCTTTCTTCTGTTCTACATTATGATGTATGGAGTAATAAAGAAAATTGTTTTTTCGTCGTTGCAACAAGACCACCATGTTACTTTTAGGCCTTTTGCTTTATTTCTTCTTGGCCGCCTTTTTGGTGTCCCATAATTTTGATTGAATGATTTGGCAGTTCTTGGGTATCTTTAAATTAGAGTATTTTCCTGGTCAACGTCAACTGTAATAGTCTCTAGAACAATTACTTCATTTCAACAACTTATCCCCATTCGAATTCTTTTGTGGTGGAGGAAAAGTGAAATGGTCTTTGGAAACCATAAATTTATACCTGCAATAATAAAGAGAGAGGAACAAAATATTGAGTGGTACAATTTCTCGTAGATTTCTCGATTCCACCCTAAAGGCTAGGGTTTTGATAGTGACTACGACTCTATGAGGGTCTTATCGACTTAATCCCGTTGGGAGATGATGGTGCCTTTTTGTGACTTATTTCATCCTACCTACAATTTGGTAGTGCGAGATGGGGTTGTTTGACTTTATCCCTATGCTCCCTCCAAACCCTAGAGACAAAATTTGCATATTGATTTGTCACACAATGTTAATTTCAACAATAATTTCATATAACAAACACTACTATAGTCCTGTCCTATAATGCCTTAGTACATTATTATGTAGAAAAATATAGTCTTGCAGTTGTAGATGTTATGAAAATAGAGCCTGTGTATTTATCATGTTTTGTACTTGTCACTGCCGGTTATTGCAGCTATTACCTACCAAATAATTCCAGCTGATACACAGCATGCTGAAATTCCACTCGCTGCCTTTTGCTCAACATACCAGCACAAGGTTTCAGTTTCTAGTTTACTTTTGTATTATTGCTGCTGTGCTTTTTGATGTTGCAAATTGCGATGCAACTTTCATTATGGGTAATCTGGAAACAGCTTCTATGCCCTCCCGACAGTAGTATGGCTGCTTAACGGGTAGATGGGGTTTGAGGAACCGGGGTTATGTTGTATTTTAGTAACCTATAAGCATAAAATCTACTCCCTCCAATTCGCTATAATGTTCCCTCTTTCCCGAAACGGATTATTCAAGTAATGTTCCCCTTTCTTTTTTTGGTAACTTTTACTCTTATTTTATTCATCCATCTCTCCTATCACCAAACTCCACACAACTCTTTTACTTCTATTTTATTACTTTCCTTAATGTTTTGGCCCCACAACTCTTTATTTAACTCCTAATAATTCATTCCTCTCTCTTATCACCAACCCCACCAATGTCCTTTATTCATTTTTAATAGTATTCCTTAAGTATCGTGCCAAAGACAAAGGGGAACATATAGCGAATAAGAGGGAGTATCTTATTGTGCACTTTTAAAGCAAGCATGATTGTCCTGCGATTTGGTTTTGTTTTGAGTGCACCCTATTCATGTCTTTTTAACTTACATTTTGTAAAATTAAAGGATTGGGAGAAAAATACTTTAATTTTAGTAATTTGGCAATCATATTTTTGGGAAAGAATAAGAGAACAAATTGTTTAGTTCACTTCTTTGAATTCGATATGATATATCAAGATTAAATTTTATATGTTTTTATTGATTGTGTGCTCTTGAATCTCGATCATTCTTTTTTCTCGCATTCTAATTCTATTCTGCCAATCACTGTTGATTATGTATCCTATATTATTTTTCCCCTGTGGATACCCCAGCTGATCATTTAAAGGGTGTATGCAGGGAGTAGGTCGCCTCTTGCACATGGAATTGAGAAAGTGACTTCAGGATGTTGGCATAGGGACAATTTTGTGCTGGGGTGACACGGAATCTGAAGGCTTTTGGCAGAAGCAGGTAATAGATCAATACTTCATGGTATAGTAAATTCAATATGACTGGTGCAAACTTTGCCTCAAAAGGCTCAAATGATCTTGGTTTACATCTTGAACGATTTTGCTTATCTTGTACAGTAGTGATTTAATGATATAGTTACATTGATTAATTTTGGTAGCTTCTACCAAGAGAATGATATAGTTACAGTTGCAGAAAAATAATGTAGCTAAAATATTGGTCAAATAAGATACCCGAAATGCGTTGCCAAACATAGCCTAACATTGAAATTAAAGGCTATTTGCAATGTTCAGTCAGATGTCAGTATATCACAGCTTTTGAACTTGGCAATTGGCATATGGATCTCTTTCTTTATGTGTTTTATCAACCTGACGATTATATTTTCGAAAGCTTTTGTAATTTAATATGTTAATCATCCATATCCATACATAACTGTATAAGGGCCATCCCAAGTTCCCATTTCCCAACACTGTTAACAGAAGGATTTTGCTCGTGTTTTTTTTTTAACATGTTAGAAATCTGCAGTGCTTTATCCACTTGAGATGCATGCCTGTTTCTGAATTCAGGTAAATGTTTGTTTGGGGGAAGTAGTTGAAATCGCGAACAATTTTTGTAGCAAGTGAAGAACCATTGGTAGCTGTGAAGAGCGGGATTCGGACATTTAGTAGTGACTGGTTTATGAACCGTATAATGAAGCAAGAACCCTTCGAGATCTACAATGATCTACTCTATACTTTACTTGCTCATTCCCTTTAGAATTGATCTTAGGCTAGAACTGTAATTATAATTTTGTTTCAGAATCCCTCGATAGTTATTCGACCTCCTTGTACTTGGGAGCAGCAGCATACAATTGTAAATTTTTCCTGTTCCTGTTTAACCTAAATTGTTGAACACACGACACGACTTCTTTACTATCTCAGTCTAATTTTCCTGTCTTAAATTACTCTCGTATTTTACTACCTCTTTATTAACAGATCAAAATTTGTAAATATCATGAGAGGATGATGTGTTAGAAAATAAAAGTATTGAGACACAACATGAGATACGAAAGTGGGACAAAAGATCCATACACAGGATGATGTGTTAAAAATACCTTTGTGCCCTCTTAAATTCATTATGACCTTGTGTTCTTAATACTACGTCAATAAAGTAGCAAGAAATTCTCATTTAAGATGGCATTATCCGTCTAAAACTTAAAACGGGTCAAACACATACCAAATCACAGGGTAAGTTGCCCAGGAAATGCCAAAAGTTTTGTCTCTATTACTACCAAGTGGTAGTATTTGACCCGTTATAAGTTTAAGACGGATGAGTAAGTAGGTGATATTTACTAACCACATAAGCTTAAAATAGAAATGGAGAAAGAATTAAAGGGTAACAGCCCTAGAATTAAAGGGTAAAGTAGTTTGTGGTGATAATTAAAGGTTAGGAAAGATGGGGGGATGGATAAGGTGAGAAGTGAAGTGTTTGAAGTGCAAAACCAAAAATGGCGGCAGAGTACTGTAGTCAACCTATGTCCATGAACATGAGCTCCAACTGCCAACACCCTTTCCGAACCCGAACCCGAACCCGTTCTTATTCCTCAGTTAAAGCTTCTCAGTCCAGCGATGACAAGGATAAATTCTTCAAACAACTCGGTTTGTTCCCTTCAACTCTTTCTCTCTTCATTTTGTTTTTATTTATTTATTTAACTTGTAACGAACAAACGGTAGCTTACACTAGATTATCTGAGCTTGAATTGCTGCTTATCTTATTTTTGTCTGGTGCTCAATTCTGCAGATTATAGTTTATTAGTGAGTGTATTATGTTTAGTATCTTCATCTTAGATGGTTTTTTATAACTGGAACTGGGTTTTGTGAACCCCAGCAACAACATTCCCCCAGTGGCTCAATGGCTCCCACAAACTGCCGGATAAAGGGGGATCGGATGTACGCAACCTTACCCTTGTGATAGCAACGCGCAGAGTCTGTTTCCGGACAGTGCTTACACTTTTTTTCCTTGTTGATATGGTTCTTTGAAACTGTTATATTAGTTATGCAGATATGTTACTTTTTTTGGTGGATTTTTTCTACATTACGTAAAGGTAGCTTTGTTTCATCTAGGAATGTTTTCTCTGAGGAAGAAGATTGAAGATATTGTTCTACGTGCTGAGATGTTGGGACCACCAGCGTTACAGCTTGAAGAAGACAAGCGAATTAGGAGAGAAGAAAAGATCCGTGAATACAACCTCTGGGATGATCCTGTGAAATCTGATGAAATGCTTGGTGAATTTGCTAATAGCGCCAAAGTCGTTGATGCTCTCAAAGATCTTAGATATAAGGTGATACTCAGCTTGCTCTTTCGTATATACTCCTAACAACCTACATAATACTTCTTTCTAATTGATATGCATTTCATTTTTGTATCAAAGACCCTTTTCGCAGTATGTGGGGTTTGTGACTAATTTTTTCATAAGCTAGCTACTATACTCAGATTGAAGAAGCAAAGCTGATAAAGGAGCTGGCAGAATCAGATGCCGTAAACTATAGGCTGTTTAAGCAAGCATATATGTCATCTGTTGATGCAAGCAATTTCCTGGATTCGTATCAGATGTCCAAGCTGTTTAGAGGATCCTATGACATGCATGGTGCATCAGTTGTTATCAAAGCTGGAGATAGAGGCATATATTCTGAGGTAAATCCTTTTCTACTACTACGTACACAGTATTACCTAATCTTCCTTCTAATATGTGGTATCTGATGGATGCATGAGCATAATGGGTGCTGATTGAAAGAATTACTGCAATAGATTTAGTATTGTTATCTCCTTTTATGGCTTATTAGCCTTCTTACAAGATTCCAAATGCAGATATGGGCAGAACAACTTTTAAACATGTATATTAAATGGGCTGAAAAGAAGGGTCATAAAGGGAGAGTTGTCGACAAGTATTCTTCCAGAGGTGGAGGCATAAAGTCTGCTACCATCGAGTTTGAGTTCGAGTTTGCTTATGGTTATCTAATGGGAGAAAGAGGGGTGCATCGCATGATGGGTTCTGTTAATGGATCTACTCCCCAAGAGGTACTTGTGTTCATTATCCTGCTCATTATCTTACAATGGTTTTTAGCATGTCTTGATGGAAGTATCTTACAATTAGTGAGGAACCTTTTTGCATTGCTCGAAATTGAACTTATTATCAAACTGGTTGAGTTGAAAGTATTTGTAAAAATGGGGTGACTTAGGATTGAGTTTGTTTTAAGGGTTTGGAGAAAGTAAATGTCGAAAATATATTAGTATCATATTAGAAAATTTATTTTATTTCCGTCTTGGATCTAACTGTAACTTCATCTTTATCTGCAGGCTAGCTTAGCAGCTGTAGATGTTACTCCTCTATTTCTTGATACAGTTTCCAACTTAGCCCTAGATGATAAAGATCTTATCGTTTCTTATACGCCGTCAGTTGGAACTGGGAAACAGCCAGTTGCATCTCTTGTTCGCATTCAGCATATTCCTACTGGCATAAATGTGGAATCCTCAGGTCAGTAATAAACTTAAGTCAAATCTGTAGTTCATAATGTGAAGCCCTAGATTAATCAGGTTAGAGACCAAGTGCTAAATGTTTTATCGTAAAACTCAATGGCGTCTAAGCTGGAAAATGTAGTCTGTAATATTTGCTCTTATGAAAATAAATAATGACATTCCCTTCTGAAGAAAGATGTTTAATATTACAGGTGAGAGAAACAGATTTACGAACAAAGCAAAGGCGCTTAACCGGTTGAAGGCAAAGCTTCTTGTGATAATGTCGGAACAAGGGATATGTGATGTGAGCAGCATCGAGAGGGATGCAATTGTCGACTTATGGAAGCTCGATACTCGGATATACATGTTACAGCCATACAAGGTTGTTGAAGATCTGAAAACTGGAGTTCAGTTACCTGATATAAACTCTGTATTGGACGGAAACGTTGACCAACTTATTGGTGCCCATATCAACATAAGACACGCTGCTCACAAATTCTAGAGCCGTTGTTAGACTAAATAGTCAAGTTAGTGGGAAAGTGTTGCAAATCTTGTTCAATACGTTTTGTATGAGACCGTTCCATAGTAACTACTCCTAGTTAGTAAGTGTAGCTTAGCGCATGGCTAAGGGGAATGAAAACTAGCCTAGGTAGATGGATGACGGATTGTTGTATATTCGGAGATGAGTGTAATTTTACATGTCAAACATTCGTGCAGAAGGAATGTTTCATATACAACAACAACAACCAAAGTTGGCTGGTGTGAGTGGTAAGAAGCGCTCATCTCTTAAACAGTGGTCGGGGTTGGGAGGTCAACCTATTAAATTGCTTCATCTCGAAGGAGATTGCCCCATTTGTCGGTAGGATACTCCTCACAACACCAAAATATACAACAACATCGAGCCTTAATCCCAAAAATGATTTAGGGTCGGTACGTAATATCGTCGCTTTAGAATCGTTTATGGGTGAACCGTGAGCGCACACCTCAAATCCAAATGCCTCTCACTAATCCTCATTTACACGGCACCCATAGTCCCATGAGCTCTCCCACAATATCTATTGCCTCATCAACCTCTACAATCCCATGAGGTCTCCCACAAGCCTTACGCAATTCCTCCTGAAAAGCCTGCACACCCAACGACACTCGATTCACACCCAACCCCATCAACTCCTTCAGCTTTCCAGCATCAAAAGTACCAGGATCCATCTCTATACTTCTCTCAGCATCCGACACCACCCCGAATTTCGCTCTTTACGTCTCAAGCACCTTTGAAACGAGCCTCGGTGGGACTAAAGGAGTACCCCCGCCAAAAAACACAGTTTCAAGAGGTGGGTATTCATCAAAATCTAATCTTGTACCCTTAATCTCCCTACATATCAACTCTACATAATCGACAATGCGAGGATCACCGTCATGGGACTGGTTCATCGACGAGCCTAGAGCGACGATTCTATGTATGGAATAATTCTTTAATTAATTGAAAGAAAAATGACAAGACAATCAATTCTTGAATCACAATTTGATTAAATATAAAATTGACGAGGAATATGTAAAATGCAACTTGGTTTAATGCTGCACTACAACTTCGACGAATTCCTTTTTCATTTTGTAAAACAACACCCAAAACAATGTACTTGAAGAATCCAATTTCGTGTAATACGTAACAAATTGATGTATTTTTTTTTTTTTTTGATAATTCGAAGTAATTAATCGTTCTATACAAGAATTAAGATCTACTCCTATAAACATTTTTCAAACCTGAAACTTTCAATCTAAATTTTAATAAATAAGATAAAATATTATTTGATATATCCTAGCCCGTTCTTCATGCCATAGATGCACTTAAGTTGATTGCTCCTCAAGTGTCAAAAGTATAAAACGGTGACATCCAGGTAGCAATCACCTTCGCCTATTTGCCGAGGAGAATCTTCATTCTTCAAGAAATTTGTTTTGCCCTCTATAGGTTTATGGCCTTGGGACAAATTATCACGAACAAGTGAAACCGTCAGGTGAGCTTTGATGATTAGAAATGAGTCTATTGGTATGGATATCAGAGGTTTCAGCAGTGTCAAGGTGGAATCAGCACCATCTACTAGCACACCGTCATCTTTATCATAGAAGAGGAAATTTGTGAACAACTTGTCCTCGCAGGAACACCTTCCAGGCTCAAAACTGCCATATAGAGCATAAATTTCTCCTTTAATTATGCCCGGGAGACATTTGGCACTTAGTTTAATTTTCACTGCAGCGCATACTGCTTCTGGGAAGATTGAGTAATGGACTGCGGCAAAACCTTGGTCCCCTCTAACAAGGCTGCAAGTGCGCCTTTCGGCAACTAAATTACTTTTGAGATCCAAAGGGTCAACAGTGCCGCGGCTGATAACTGCCTCGCTGATAGCATCCCTGAAATCTACGTTTATAACCAAGGGTAAATCAAACATAGAGAAATGATCCTCCCTAGGGCCATGAACTATTATAGGCATGCCTGATTTATGACATTCTACAGGGCAGGATTTATCTATACTGAGAATGCATTCCGAGCTCAAGCCATTAGTGACATAAACAGAGCCATAGAACTTGAATGGCTTCAAACCTCTGCTACAAACCACTACAGAAAACACCTCGAAACAGGGAGAAGGAATGAGCCTGATACATTAAACCGAAAATTAGTCCACTTCATGATCCTTATACATATTACCAATTTACCATCAAGATATGGGGTCCACATACCGGTTAGTAATATAGTCTTCATCCGAAATGCTGTACATTTTAAGAAAAATTAGAACATGTCAGATTTTTGGCTACTTTTATGATACACAACATATCACTAAGAAAAAATGAGGTCTACGTACCAGTAAGACGAGGTAGATTGCCTGGACTCTACCTGTGCAAAAAGCAGACAGCAAAATTAGGAAACTAATGCAACAACATTGAAATTAAGGGAAGATGGAAAAGGCCTGATGCGGGAGCATCATGGAACGAAATGGGTGGAGCTGGAAACACAGCTGTTTCAATCGTGTAGAGAAAACAGTACTTGGCTAGTGTTCGGGTAGTGTTTAGCTGATATTTAGTTTTTATTATTTGTTATTTATCTTCCCATAATAAAGATATTCTTAGCTTATTATCTAAGATAAGCTAGAGATATAGGATTAGATCTTATTTTATTTAGATTTTATGTTATTCAGTTTTTATTTTATTAGTTTCCTATTTTCCAAGATAGCTTGGAGATGGGATTAGTATAAATAGGGCCTCTTGTAACCCTAATTTTCAGATTATGAGTTTTAATAAAAATCGTTCCCTGTGTGAGAACAATTGAGTTTAAGGCTTGCGAGTTTTGACTTCCCATCTTCCTTGCGAGGATTGGCCCGAGAGTGTAATCGAGTCCGTACCTTGCAAGGCGGAGAGTGAGATTCACATACTATCCTTTATTTTCTGTTCCGATATTCACAAAAGTTACAACACAAAAACATTAATTTCCGCTGCAAGTTTGTGACTCTTGATTCACGTTAGAAGCGTTAAATCGAGTCAATTATACATCAAGGCCTCTTCACGTACCTTATCACTTTCAACTGGATCCTCTTCACTTTCTTCATTACTTTCAGAGTTAGTTCTGTAAAGTTGTTCAGGATATACACTACTCCAAACAACTTGCACACGTATGCGCCCATTTATCCCCACAATATCATTCTTATAGTCTTCGGGTCTGAATTGAACCTTGCCCCCAGCAATTAGTCCAGCGGTATCACCATCATATAATGAGGCTTCAATTTGTAGTGATGAATAAGCGGGGACAACGACCACCGATCTTGATAGATCGATAAAACTCCCGCACTGGACCTTTACACGATTTTCAATCGGCTTACTAAAAAGGGAAGTCGTTTGAGATTTATCGCTAGAAACAGACGATGTTACAGACCCATATAAGTTAGCAAAATGGGAGCAGTTATGTTTCTTGTAGTTGGTTACATCATCCTCCTCCTCCTCCTCCTCCCGTTCATTTTGAAAAAGGTAGGCAGCGTCGTTGCTGAAGAATAAGATGCTTACAGTGGCAGTAACTGCATAGGGGAAAGTTGCATAATTCACTTTTACATAAAAGTCCTTTCTGCCACTAAGCTTAGAGCAATATTCTTCATCCCATCCATCTTTACTACGGGATATATCCAAAGTAATGCTGTCGAGTAGGCGTTGTTTGGAAGAGGCAACAAGGTTGACATGAAGATGGACATAGTCGGATGGTATAATAACAGCATTTTCCAGGTCCTTTTCAACGGTTAGCAACAAGTTGTCACCGGAAACTATAGACTGTGGGTCGGATTCAAATCGGTGGTAGATAGGAAAGGTCCGACCATGCTTATCAATGACCTCAATATCTCCGTAAACTAGACAGTCCTTAGTTAAGCAGCTGCCATGTAAGCTGACATTGAAGATTTCAACAAGTGGGGTAACATGAAGACCTTGGTAACAACATGGTTTAACATCATCATTATCCAAATCATAATCCCAATCTGTATGCCTATCCAAATCAAAGTATGTAGTTTATAAGTCACATAGAATCGATTGTAAAGGAAAAATGGCAAATAAAATGACAACTAGGTTGTCATTCAACAGAGGGACAACTACTGAAATATATGTATGTACAAATGATTTTTCGCAAATAATACGAATTCCGGGATCTAATTCCACAGTATACAAATCAAGGAAATTGTAATTTTAGGGGTTTTTATGCACAATTATACCAAGTTTCATATGATCAATTGCACATATAAAATAGTTAGCGGAATAATGGAATTACAATATACTTGTGTACGACCACCATATTAAGAGCAATAGCAATGGGAGAATTAAAAGAGGAGTTTCATACCCACAAGGAGCTCGTTAACCATTGATTTACAAAATAAGAAGCTCTTTTATGTAGGGATGATTATTAAATGGTTCGGAACGAAAATAGGTTGGACTGCCATACTTTGGTCCTGACCGGACCAGACCGAATATAAAATGGTCCGGTCCAAGGTCCAGTGTAAGGGATAATTTGGTCTTTGGTCCCAAATAGACCGTGTACCGAAATGTGGACCAAATTGGACCGTATATAAAAATTGGTTAGAAAGATTTGTTTCCATATTAACTAACTGAATATTGTACATAGCTTAGCGCCTACGTTAGGGTAAAATTTACCAACCAACTGCCTCTATTATAACACAAATATACACTCTTTTTCATGCATCTTTTATAATCTTATTTATTTAAGTTGCATGCGTAGGCAACTAGCCATCATTTGTCATTTTGTTATTAATGTTTAACAAAAATAATGGTTACATTATTACACAACTTGGTCCAATTCGGTCCCTTTGGTCCAATCCATGTATTTTTATGATCCAACCCCGACAGGGCCGAAGTAAATACGGTCCTGTCCATGGTCCATGTTTTTTATTTTTTTTTAAAGTATGGTCTTCGGTTCAACTCAAACAGCCTAGAACGACGAATAGCCCTAGTTTTATGATACTGGTTTTGGTTTTTAAAGTAAGAAACTGGTTTATGTCTAATGTCAAAAGAGAGGAGAAGAGCGAACCACCAATAGTATAAAACTTTGAGAAATAAAAAGTTTCATAACTAACAATGCATGTGTCTTATGTGTCAATGAAAAAATATGGTATAAAATCACAACCACTGCTATTTCCCTGCTAATCACTAGAAATTTAAGTACTTATTGTAATCTTAGGGCTTATACGCACAATTATACCAAGTTTCATAGGATATAGATTAAAGGACATACCTGGATTGTAATCTAGGTACTCGCGATGGGTACATCTCCATCTCCAATCTGCTTTGATTTTTCTTTTTAGAGTTCTGCTCATTAGTTTAGAAAAAATATAGAAGTGAGATGTTTCTTGTAAAGTCGATATTATAGATGGGTAAATATGACAATCATATCATATTGTTTATTAACTAATCCTAATAAACTATGTTTACTCTTTAGCTTCCTCAGATAATATATTTCTTTTAATACTAGTTCTCTAATTCTTCTTGTAAAAGGTGGAAATCATCATACTCCGTATTTGCTAAAGACTAAGATACTTACAGTGTCAGTTCCAGCATATGGGACTCGGAGATAACGTACTCCAGCATATTCTTCATCCCATCCATCTTTACCACAGGGTATAGCCAAAGTAATGTTGTCGCATAGGCGGAGTTTGGAAGAGGCGACAAGGCTGAAACGAAGATGGAGATCGCTTGATGGTATAGTAACAACATCTCCCAGGTCGTTTTCATGGGTCAACAAGTTGTCACCGGAAACTATAGACTGTGGGTTGGATTCAAGTCGGTGGTACATAAGAAAGACAAGACCACACATATCACGGACCGCAATATCTCCGTAAAGTTGACAGTCATTGGTTAAAGAGCTGCCACGTAGGCTGACATTGAAGAATTTAACAAGTGGTTGTGGGGCAACACGAACATCTTTCAAAAATAGCATAACATCAGCATTAATGGAATCCCAATCCCAATCCCAATCCGAATCCGTATCCGTAACCGTATCCCTATGCGGACTTGTGATGTTTGGGCTACAATCAAAGTATGTAGTATATAAGGCACAATTATACCAAGTTTCATAACATCTACCTGTAATTTTAGGGGTTTATAAGATATAGATCAAAGGACATACCTGTCTGGTAATTTTCTTCCTTGCGATCGGTCCATCTCCATCTCCATCTCCATCTCCATCTCCATCCCTCCCTTTGATTTTTTTTTTTTTTTTTAGGGGTTCTGCTGGTTATTTTAGGGGTTTTTATACTACTGATAATGATGAAGGGGAAGAAATTTAGACCCCGTCAAATTCTGAGTTCTGACCGGCTCGCAAACCCGATCCAACCTGATCCATTTTTAGGGTTAAAATCCGAAAATTTTGACCCGGCGAGGCGGCGACTCATTTGACACAAACCCGAAATGACCCGTTATTTTAGGATCGAGACTCGACCCATTGAATCAAAAGTAAATTAAGAATTTTATTAAAATACTAGAATAGATCCCGCGCGAATGCGCGGTTTTTTAGATAAAAATATTAGATAACTTAACAATTTTACCGTTATAATAACTCCATTTGTAATTTAATTATGATATTTACTTTTAAATATAAAATCGTATCAATGTGTTCATATAAATTGAAAAATATTGTACTCATTTTAAACGGGATAAAATTCTATTGTATAGAATAGTATGACCTAGTTATTTAGGCGGGAAAATTTTAAGAAACTCTTATTCTTTTAGTATAAGGAGGATTAAAATTTATGTATTATATTTGAAAAAATAGTTAAAAAATTATTTTTTTATTACTTAGAAATAGAAATATAATTAAAAATTCAATTTTATATAATTTTTATAACATTTAATAATAAAAACAATTATTAAAAAAAAATATTTTAATAACTATGTTAATGGTTCAATATAATTAATGTAAACATTGAATATGATTAAATATTAATTTTAAATATGTTTTATATTTAAAAAAAAAAATTGATCAAAAAATCGTTAAAAAAAGGCGTTCGAAATTATTTCTTGACCCGTGACCCATATGACCCGACCCGTATTCGACCCGGCCCGTATTTTGACTCGACCCATATGACCCAACCTGGGACCCGACCCGTTTGACAGGTCTAGGAAGAATCCACCGGCTTGACAAAATTCGGGTTCACGTTCTCGTTCGTTCTTTTTTTTTTTTACAACCAAGCTGTGTTAGACCATATTTATCAGTTGTTCCTGCAACTCTACTTAGACCTAGTTCCTATATTAAAATATTAATATATATTTTTAACCTACTTACAAGACCTAGTTCCTGATTTTGTTACTTTATCAAGCCCTACTTAGGCCTAGTTCCCCATTTTTTTTTTTTCCACAAAATCTCACTTTAGATGGATTGTAGACGTAGTTGGGATGGTTTCTCTAGTTGGGATGATTTATGTATTATAGAGTTGTTTAGCACTGCAACTACCGTCTTAGTCTCACATATACATATGTGCCTTCGCACAAACCACTTCTATACCCTTTGCCCATTTGCCTCCCTTTTGTCCTTGATACATGTACTTTTATCTTTGTTGTTAATGTGTATTAGTTGGAGAAATTTCTATCACATTAGAATGCATGCATGTTTCATAAGTTGAGTGAGTGTCTTAATTATCTCTATCTTACATATAACTCACCTTCTTTGAGTGCATGAGTGAATCAGAATCCAACTAATTAATTTGTCTTGCAAGATTGAAAGGTATTTGGCTGAATTACGGTATCATGTTACATCTTGAGTAGAGTTGCGTTCTTCTATTACTCGTGCCTCTGAAATTGTTTTATTGGCACAATTTTGGTCATTACTTTGTTATAGATATGGATAGCTTGGGACCTGCATGTGCATCGACATTAGCTCTGAGTTATTCATTTACCATTTGTATGATTGCTATTTTGTATTGTGTGTTGCTTTGCTCAGGGACAAGCAAACAGTTGGTTTGGGGGAGTTTGATGAATCACATTTATATATACTTTTATGACTCCTTTTTAGTTGGTTTTGATATGGTTTTCGTGCTAAATATGTCATTTATATGCCTTTTACACTAGAATGTCGATACTGCCGTTATTTGGTGTTTAAATGCAGGAATGACGCATTTATGAGGTAAAACGAGCGAAGTTGAGCACCACGGAATCGGCATAGTTGAATACACGAGGCATGGTACGGAAAACTAGGAGAATTGAAGATGAGAAGTGAAGATTGCATGAAGAGAAGCTGAGAAGGCGGTGTACTCGATCGAGTTAGCTTGTACTCGATCGAGTGGTGTGTACTCGATTGAGTATGTGCAGACTCGATCGAGGATCCTTATTGTTAGAGACGTTTCTGATATTTCCTAAAACACGTCTTATTTGTATTACATATTCTAAACTCGTAAGAATTATTAGGTTACGCTTTTTATTACTTTAGAACTCCTAAAAACTCTAAGTATTAGTCGGCTAGCATACTCTTGAGATCTACAATTCGTTCTTCATCCTTTGTTCACGGTACTTAATCTTTCTTCATTAATTATTCAAATTAGTTATTCAATTGTTATTGTTCTTATTGCATGTCTTTAATTATATCTTCAATTATCATTGTTGTTGTTAATCTTAATATCATGAGTAGCTAAATCCTTTATCTAGGGTAAAGGGGATCTAGGTTGATTAGAAGGGGGTTAATGATTTAATTGTTAGTAATATCGCATGAATTATCGTTTAATTATTGTTCTTATTCTAATTGTTTTATTTAGGCCTGAATTGATAACTAGTGTAGAGAATTAATACTTTCACCGACTGGGTTAGAATTAATATAGGCTACGATAATCAGATAGGTAAAGTTTAATTATAGTGATTGCATGTTAAACTGAATCTAAAGAGCATAATAGAATCAATAGATCTTGTGACCTTAGATAATTTGATTGACCTTACAATTGAGTAAAATACACCCCCGGATAATTGACCTAGTGATCCTGCTCCCTAGACTTCTTAATATTATTGTTTTACGATATTTACTTTATTGCAAGTAGTTGTTAGCAAACAAACCAACATAAATCTCCAAGAAAATCGGTTACTTTAAAACACTTTAAATATTAGCAAACTGAATATTACCGCCTCCCTGTGGATTTGATACTTGTATTACCACTAGCTATTTGTTAGTACTGAGATAGGATTATTTTGATTGAGGTGATACGATTTTGGCCTTATCAAAGTGAAAGAATATTCTCGATATAGAGTCCTTGTATGACAAGTCTGTAATTGTAATACCCAGGATATTTAAGGACTCTGTTGACCAACTCTTTGACCAAGAAAGACCTTAGGACGGAATAGGTGAGAGATTAGGCGAGACTAGGCACCTTACGGGAGTGGTTACTCGACCTAGCAGAGACTACTCGGCCGAGTATTGTCTATACTCGACCGAGTAGGGGCTACTCGGTCGAGTATGCCAGTACTCGACCGAGCATGGCTGCTGTTGACGCGTTAATATAAGAACGCAAGTTCGCGAGATTCATTTCATTTCTCATTTCTCGACAGTTCCTCTTTCCCTAACCCTAGCCTATCTCTCTCTCCTATCACCCTTACCTCCATATACTCTCATGTATGTAGCCTACACCTCAACCATGGGAAGGACGGGTCTTGCATAGGAAGGATGCGTGCGTGGTCGATATCTGTGTCATCGTCGGTCCACGTTTTTAGGTAAGTCACTGCCCTGTGGTCTCTTTCAGTGGATGGTTTGGAATAGCTGTGTAATAGGATGTGGTCGCCATTGTAGGATGCGTTTCGGAGTCTTACTTGGCTATATGTGGATGCATTTCGTGGTTGGCAATGAGGTAGGGTTTCCAGTACTCAGTTACTGTTAATTGATTTAAGATGTGTTGTATTGTAATTGTTGTTCTCTGCTGATCATCGGAGTAGTAGTGTTGTGATGACGATTGTGGATGTTGTGGTGTTGTGACGGTTGTGGTGTTGTGACAGCTGTGATGTTGTGGTATTGTGACGATTGTGGATGTTGTGACGATTGTGATGATTGTGGTGGAGTCACTTGCGGGAGTGGTTTCACACCCTAGTTCGCCCTCCGTTGAACCCGTCACGGGAGGGGATGTGCACATTAAGGGACAGGGATATCGCTCGTTGATGAGCGGGGTTAGTGGGGATTGGCTGCGGTCCCCCACTGACGGCGAGGATTATCTGTTGCGATGGGTAATCTGGCAGGGCTACACACCTCGGTGTGTAGTCGGTTATGGTGTGTGATTTTGGAGATCGGAGATGGTGGATGATCAGCTAGTTGTTTGTCTTGTTGTCTTATTGATTATACAGTACTAACCCCGTGTTATGTTTTCAAATCTGTGGTAATCCATTCGGGGATGGTGAGCAGTTGGTTTAGCAGGTACAGATGGTCTGTTGCTGCTGGGCATGGAGGGAGTCGAGTTATCACGCTTCTGGTCTAGATATGCAGAGATATGAGTTATAGTGTAGTCTTTATCATCCTTGTGATGGGTTACATATATGGTTGTAAAGAGTACTTATATATATATTATAAATGTTCTTTTATTGTCTATTTGATATACTACCTCGGGTAACCGAGATGGTAACACCTTCATATACTGGAATGGTCCTTGGTAAGGCATCCCGGTGTACGGGGGTGTTACAGTAATATTCTCGATATATTTTGTGTATTATTCGCAGGATATTTTACCTTATTTATAGAAGATTTGATTGCGTAGAGTTGTATATATGCCATGATTGTTTGTGCGATGAATAATAATATCAATTAATCTTTCCAAACTTCTTCTCTGTTTTCTCGTTTATCATGGTATCGTAAGCGAGGTTCATCATTTCACAAAAAAAAAACAAAAAAAAACACAAATATACATCACGAAGATCATTCAATCCTTAAAGATGCCAGAGGACGATGGCTTAGTCAAGGTGAACAAAATTTATGAGAAACAGACCATTCCCATGTCCTCACCACTTTATCTCTATCCCTCGGACAACCCTAATTTATGCGTTACGCAAATCATTTTTAACGATGACAATTATGATTTATGGGCTAACGCCGTTAAGAATGGCCTTGATGCGAAAAATAAATTGGGTTTTATTGAAGGAAAAGTCAAGAAGCCGGAGGAGATTGAAGGAGAGGAAAGTTTCGAAGGGGTAGATGTTGAAAGCATGGCTAAGGAATGTAATTGGTCCAAAATTATATCCGAGTATCACCTTTTCTCTGTCAATTGCAGAGGTGTGGGACGAGTTGAAGGGCCGTTATTCGGCAGGAAATGCGCCAAGGGTGCATCAATTGAAAGGCGAATTAAACGAGTGCAAACAAGGAAGACAATTCGTTGTTGAATATTACACTCGTTTGAAGACGATATGGGACGAGCTAGGAAATTACAACAAGGTCTCACAGTGTACATGTAGAGCAGCGGCAACCATAGCCAAAGAACGAGAAGAAGAAAAAGTCCACCAGTTTCTAATGGGATTGGACACAAGTTTGTATGGTCACCTTCGAACCAATCTTTTAATGGAAGACCCGATTACTTCCTTGACTCGGGCATATGGTTTAGTATTAAGGGAAGAAAGACACACGACTGTGAAAAAGATAAAGGAGGAAGAGAATGAGGCAGAGCAGGACAAGGCAAGGGAATGTCCACAAAGCAAGAAACCGATGAAGAAGAAGGACCACCTCAATGCACTCAGTACGGCAAGTATTATCATACGGAAGATAATTGCTATGATAAACATGGGTATGAAGTTGTCAAGGCTCGTGAGAGAGGCCGTGGTGGCCGTCGAGGGGGAGCAAGCGGCCGTGGGTCTTATGGACGTGGCAGAGGACGCTCAGGAGGACGCAACAACCAACAAAATACACATCAAGCTAATGCAGCAGGGAACTCGTCCAGCTCAAAGGAAAACGAGGCAGCCAACACTACAAGAAATGGGTCATTTACCAACCGAATATTACCGATCGACTTCACAAAGGGTCGCTTACATTAATTTCCGACCGGCTTCAGTCGGCAAAAATATAGCGGTTGGAAAATTACCGACCGAATTGCTTGCGGTAGGAAAAATAAACATAGCGGTCTCTATTGATATAATTACCGACCGATTTGTATTAAATTACCCACCGATATGTCAATCGGTCGGTAAATTCTCAAATCTGGAAAAAATTTATTATTGTTAGACAAACAATACTCCACAACCATTATCTCTCATCACCCACAACACTAAAACCCGACTCTCACCTACCCACCACACACTATGCCACCGATGGACCAGACATCACCATAGGACCACCCCACGATGTCGCTGCACCCCACGCTGCCACCGCCACCGACTGCTTCCTCTTCTTTGTTTTTTTATTCCTAATTTCTTTTAGGTATGTGTTTTCCTTAATTTTTTTTTGTTAGTTGTTTTAATAATGTATATAATTGTTGTATACATATAATTTTGTATAAGAATTGGTTATTTGTGTTAGTTTTGAATGTAATTTTAGATTTGTTTAAGTTAGGGTTAGGGTTTGATGAAATTGGGGATTTTTTGTTTTGATTTAATTGTGGTGATGGATATTTGATGTTGGTAATGTTTATTAAAAGTGATAGAACTTTCTTATACCTATGGCTTGAAAATGAATTCTAATGTTAATTTGTAGTATACCAATTGAATTAGTATGTACAAATTGGTTAGTTAGTGTTGATGGAATTAGATGTTGGTGAAGTATATGGTTATGTGAAATTGGTTAGCTGTTGGTGATTGAAAATGATTATGAAAATTAATCTTAATGTTAATTTGTTAATCTTATACCTCCTTATGATGTTGGGTTTTTTTTATGACTAGATTTATTTTGAAGTGATGAAACTTATTATACCTCCTTATTAAAGTGATGGAACTTTCTTATGCCTAGATTAAATTGGGGATTTTTTTTTTGTTTTCATTCATTAGTATTGATTTTGAAAATGAATACTAATGTGAATTTGTAGTATACCAATTTAATTTATATGTACAAATTGGTTAGTTGGTAATCTTATAACTTCTTATGATGTTAATATTATACCTTCTTATGATGTTGTGATGTTGAAAATTGGATGTTTTGATGTTAGTTTACTTTCTTATTTTGATAATTGTTAATCTTATACCTTCTTATGATCTTAATTTTATATCTTTTTATGATGTGATGGTTAAAACTTGATGTTTTATTGTTAGTATACTTTCTTATTGTGGTAATTATTAAACTTATACCTTCTTATGATGTTAGTATACATGCAGTTAGTAAGCTAGTTTCTTTGCTCGTCCTTCTTGTCCTTTTACGAATCATGTATTCATAAGCTTCATTACTAAATTTGTTTAAAGAGTATTATTAACTTACTTTGTCTATTGGAGCATTGAAGTTTCTATTTTGGTCTAATAGTTACCGCAGTGAAAAGCTTTAATCCCAACAATTACTCTACATATTTTGATAAGAGTGACTGATCTCATTGTTAACTCTCTTTACAGGTTGTGGTTGGAAGTGCGCAAGATGCTAGACTGATCATCGTGCTGGAAAATTTGAAGTCAAATATTAAGACAAGGTAAATCTGAGTTGTCAAACATGTTATATATTAAGCAAAACTATTAGGTTATTTTGGGTATCACAGTATAATGTATGCACGACCTGATCAGGTGAGAAGATAGTGGTGTGTTTTGGTTACAAGTAGACTTGTCGAAATCTTACCCAACCCGTTTTGAGGGTAGACTTGTACCCAAATCTTATCCAACCCACTTTCTTGATGTGTAGCTTTGCGAGTGGAGGTGAAGATGTTTTTCATCTTACGTTGTAATCGTGGTTATACTGACTTGTTCCAATTACCTCTCTTTGTAGGTACATGTTAAGTAAGAGATCAAGGAATCTACAACATGAGCTTGTGAAAAGACATTGTCAAGGCAAACAATTCTGTAGTAATAATAAGCCTTACAGCTAGTCTTGTTAAGATAACACTATCCGTTTTAAGCCAAGCTTACGACGGTTACCTTAAGACGGATCAAATATTACCTCACATGGGTATATGTGTATTAGACTATTAGAGATTATATAAGTGTATTAGACTATTAATTTAAAGTATTCTTTTTTAAAGATGTTGGATTATATTGTGTAACTCCATATTTTGGAGTATTTGAATAAAAACAATTGGTTTTAGACGACCTTTGGTATAACAACACGGTGTTTTGGATTTGATGGTCTCTATGTGTTAACATGTGTATATTTGCAGACATAAAGGTAAGGGTAGCCAGGTTGGTAGGAAGTAGTTCATAGTATCTCATTACCGATTGAGAACATGCTGTAAATAATATGCACAATAAAATTTACCTACCGAAATAGCAAATTACCTACCGCCTATTGGTAGGTAATTACCGACCGTTTCTATTTTACCAACCGATTGGTGGATTCTCGTTGACCAGTCAATGGGTTCAGTTTTCGACCGATTTTCTATTTACCTACCACCCTGTCGGTGGGTAATTCTATTAATATACCGACCACTTTCAATCGGTCGGTAATTATAATTTACCGACCGATTTTTTTCAGACGCAAATAGCAATTTGGCGGTGGGTAATGCTATTTACCGACCGATTATGAGCTTTTATGACCGCTCAAAACGGACGGTAATGAGCCTTTTTCTTGTAGTGCAAACAGAACATTCCTTTCACCAATGACGAAATCGAGCGCATACGTACTCTTTTGAATTCAAGCCCAGAAGGTAGTGATACACTTTCAGGTATGAATGTTAATAGTGTTAATAAATGGCTCATAGACAGCGGAGCCTCACATCACATGACTGGGAAACGTGGATGTCTCAAAAATATTCGGACAGAAAAACCATCCATTGTCGGGCTGCCGGATGGTAGGAGCGTTGAAGCACAGGAGCATGGGGAAATCGCCTTAAGCGATAATTTTATCCTAAAGGATGTCTTTTTTGTACCATCCTTAGACATGTGATTTAATATCGGTTCAACAACTGATATGTGAACATTTGTGTAGTAACGTTCTATCCCGACTATTGTACTATGCAGGATCAGCTTACGAGGACAGAGATTGGACGAGGTGAGCATCGGGATGGGGTATACTACTTCAAAGGAAGGCAGGCCGAGATGGTAGCGTCACTGTCAAAGGAAGATCGACTGTGGCACAAACGGCTTGGACATTCGTCAAGTAGTGTATTGCCTCATTTTTCTTCTTTAGTTGGTTGCAATTTACGTTGAAACTCTAGCCATGTTTGTGATTCGTGTTGTAGGGCAAAACAAACACGGTCTCCTTTTAAGCTCAATAATAAAAAATGTGTCGTTTTATTTGGTTTAATTCATTGCGACATTTGGAGAAAATATCATGTTGCTAGTCTATCCCGAGCTCAATATTTTTTTACCATAGTTGATGACCATAGTAGGGCAGTGTGGGTATATCTTATGAAAGAGAAAGTGAAGCGGGAGAATTATTACGATTTTTTTGTCAAATGGTTAAAACTCAGTTTGGAACATGTGTCAAAATCGTTCAAAGTGACAATGGAACGAGTTTTTATCTGGGCCCTTGAAATATTATTATGAGGAAAATGGGATAGTTTTTCAAACTAGTAACGTTGATACTCCACAGCAAAATGGGTGATATAGCTAAAGTCGTATCGCCAAATCAAAGTAAAACTATCTCAAGACTAACAAGAATAGCTAGTAGTAAGACAGGTATCGAATCCACATGGAGGCGGTAAAGGTTAAGTCTGTAAATATTTAAATTGCCTAAGGTATCCGTTTTCCGGGGGTTGTTTTGTTTTGTTATCTAACCAACTAAATTCGAGCAATTAAAAGAGATTTAAACAATGATATTAAAGGTCTAGGATTTCCGGTTCACTAGGTCAATTATATGGGGTCTATTAATCAATTGCTAGATCTACCAAGCTGTCTAAGGTCATAAGATCGGTCGACTCAATTATGCCCTTTAGATCGATTCTAACATGCGGTCGCTATAATTAGATACAATCTATTTGATTATCGCAGCCTATATTAATTCTAACCCGGTCGGTGAAAGGATTAATTCGCTACACTAATTAACAACTCAGGCCTAAGTTAATTAACTAGAAGAAGAACAATAATCAAACGACAACTTATGCGATTTCACTAGCAATTAATCAATTTCCCTTTTTAATTAACCTAGATCCCCTTCATCCTAGATGAGGAAATTAGCTACTCATAACTAAAGCAATAACAACAATAATCATGATTGAAGACATAATTGAAAGTATAAAATAAGAACAATAATCGATTAACATAAAACAATGAACGATTAATTATTGAAGAAAGATTAGTACCGTAGCAAGGAAAGATTAGGGCTAAAGAGAGTATTCAACTATATAAGAGTAAATAAAAGCGTAACCTAATGATAAATTACGAGTTTCTAATTTATAACAAAAGATAACTGTTTTAGGAAAATCCGGAAAATAGTCTGCCAGAGAGGTTCCTCGATCGAGCCTGAGGTGACTCGATCGAGGACGGCTGCTCGATCGAGCCCTCCCTGACTCGATCGAGGAACCAGCTTCACAGACGGTTTCCTCCTTTCTTTCACTTCTAGCCTTCATGCTTCCTCGTTCCTCGTGCCATGCTTCGTGTATTCTACTATGCCATCTCCGCTACGCTCATCTTAGCTCGATTATCCTCATAACGAGTCATTTCTGCATTTAAACACAAAATAGCGGCAGTATCGACAATTCATTGAAATAAGGCATGTAAATGATATAAAGGCACGAAAACGGTATATAAAATGGTATAAAGGGAGCTATAAAAGTATATATAAAAGTGATACATCAAACTCCCCCAAACCAACCCTTTGCTTGTCCTCAAGCAAAGCAATCAGACCAAACAAAGAACAACAAACATATGGTGAATGAATAACTCAGAGCAAATGTCTAGGCACATACAAATCCGAGCTGCCCACATTTATAACAAAGTAATGACCAAGAATTGTGCCAATAAAACAAATTTAAAGGCACGGGTAATAGACTAACGCAGCTCTTACTCAAGATGTGACATGATACCGAGACTCAGCCAAATGCTTTTCAACCTTGCAAGACAATTTTGTTGGATTCTCGCGGTTTCACTCATGCACTCATAAGGGGTGAGATATATGTAAGATAAAAAGAATAAAGACACTCACTCAACTTATGAAATATGCATGCAATCTAATGTGATAGAAGATTCTCCAACTAGTGCGCATTCATAAAACAGATCAAGTACATGTATCAAGGACAAAATGGTGGTAAAGTGGCATGGGTATAGAAGTGGCTTGTGCAAAAGCACGTATGGGTATGTGAGGCTAATACGGTAGTCGCAGCGTTAAACCAATAACAAAATCTAATAATAAATACAACAAACATCCAACTGGAGAAATTATCTCAACTTTGACAATATATGAGAGAATGAAAATGCTCTCCAAATGTGCATTAGACTCCAGTAATTACCACTCATGACCTCCTAACAAAACTTAATGAAGCAAGCACTTTTTTTTTTTCTTTCTTTTCTTTTCTTTTCTTTTTGTGCCTTTTTATTTTCGAATTCTTCTTTTTTTTTTCTTCTCTCTTTTTTTTCTTTTGCTTCATAATATTTCTCTTTTTTTTCAACATAGGAGGTCACACAATTGTACAAAAAGATAGCTACTACCCACATGACAATAAAAGTCCCAACCCAACCAAAGCAGCTATAACAATAAAGACTCAAGCAACTGCGACTGTCCCGAAAAAAGGTAGGCAAATTCTGGAATGTAGCTAAGAAATAGGATATAAAATGGCTACATGGTTCAAATGGGCTAACAAAAACTGGGTAATGTATGACATATTTGAACAAAAAGAACCGCCTTTCCTCATGTACTCAATCATATGAACGCGCAAAAGTTAAGAAACTAATGTCACACTTATGCAGTTTGATGTTACATATTCCACAAGGAGACCACACTCTTCAGCCTAAATAACAATGAGACCGGTTTATTAATGTTCCCGGCCTACGAAGCTCTAAAGACCTCAGAAATTTAAGTGGTTTACCAACAAAATAAAGTCAAATTTACTCGGCATAAGGCATATTGTGACGGTCAAGACTTGAGTAAAGAGCTTTGTTCATCATAGCTAACAGGTCAAAACAATGTACATGGACAACTAAATGAGACTCAAATGCAAAGACAAAGCAAATTATCATCATTGTTACACAATTCACCAAGACTCGACTCAAAATAAGGTGCTGTTTGGCCTTGCTTATGGAAAATGACTTTTTCTTTTTAAAAGGAGTTTATTTACAAGTTACTTTTCGGAAAAAAATTAGTTGTTTGGCCATACTTTTGTAAAAGTAGTTTTTCACAAAATTTATATGTTTGGCCTAACTATTTTAACCCAACTTTTGTTTGCTTATTTGGTTCTTTATGTAAAAAGTAGAAGTAGAAGTAGTAAATATCTACTTCTCCTTTTGGGGGTGAATAATCAGTTTTTGACTTCTCAAAAGCACTTTTAAAACTCTCTAATTTACCATGTTTGGCCAAGCTACTACTTTTTCAATTACAAAAGCACTTTTTAAGCTTGACCAAACAGCACCTAAATAAAACATGTTTTTGTATTTTATAAATTTTTCAATTTTTTTGGATTGTTTTTACACACACAACAATAAAATAAACACACGACAGAAATAAATACTCTCCCCCAAACCTAAATGTCACAGTGTCCTCATTGTGACGCCTACAGCATAGCAGTCACACATAAATACAGCAACCTACGGGACACAACTAACAAGGGGAAAAGGGAAAAATAAGAAATGCAATAAAACAAAAACAGGAAAGATAATACCAAAGAATAATGCAGAGCCTCCCCAAACCAAATTGAAAGAGAGGGATGTAGTGATCACCATTACCACTCTTTGGGCTCCATCATCATCATCAATGTAACACCCGCGAATTTTTCTATTTTATCATTTATAAATTTATTAACCATTCTATTGTTTCATTTATATTTTAAATTATTTAATTTAATTAGTTTCATTTTAAACATGATTTTTACAGAAAGCTATAATTTTATAAGCTTGTGTATATATATATATATATATATATATATATATACGGTCGGATAGTAATAATAGCGGTAATAATAATAATAAATTCCCGTCTTAAATTATAGTAGATTGTAAATATATTTCCGTCTAGCAAGGGTCGTCACATTTCTCTTATAAGCTATTTCAATTCGGACCAACCCGATTCCGACAACACTCACTCTTACACTCTAACTTAATGATTATTATTATTATTATTGGTGTTGTACCCTATCCCCACCCCCGTCACTTCCCCCTTCCATTTTTTCCCAATTCCTTTTCAATCCACAGCAACAACAACAATCAACATCGAATCACCATTTTCCCTCCCGAGCTTCAAACTCCGATTTCTCTTCCGTTTCTTAACCAAATTCGATAATTTTTGCACCAATGGCTTCCTCTCGTCGTCCTCCTTCTTTGTATGTAAGAAAGAGTCCAGCTTTCATCTTGTTTCATTCGGCCGTCTTTCAAAGGATGCGGATTTTGGGTTGATTTATTCCATTTTTGGGTTTAAGATCATCCTTGGGCGATTCCTTGGACGTTTAAGGAGAGCAAAAAAGGTAACGGTGATAGGTTACTCGACAAAAATGTCGAAATTCCGTCTTATGTGTCATTTTATGTGTTCTTTTTCTGATAAAGTTTGGGTTTTTACATTTTCTCATTTGTATAATAAACTTCGCTCATATTGGTGTTGGTTTGGGACTGTTTTGAGCCCCGATCAGTATCTTGAGATTCATTTACTTGAGCTCGGTTAATGGCTCAAAATGACGGGAAAATTGGTCTGCTTTCACGGTTGCCTTGGGTATCGTTGGGTTGAATTTAGGGGTTGCTGTTCATATTTTACCTGTGCTACATTTCTATTGCAGATTATGTTTGAGACAGACTGGTTTGAGGCGGCATATTACCCTGCTTCAGACCGGCTTTTGGTGGCTGGTTAGATGGTTGTTTGAGACTGTGTTGGGGCGTAGGAGTGAGTGCTTTTAGGACTGTTTTTAATCGTGACATGGTACCTTGTTGGAACCGGTTTTGGTGCTTAAAAATGCAGGTTTTGAGACGAATTTTGAGACTTACAGGTTGAGTTTTTGGGGACGAGTTGTATGTATTAATAGGACTGTTTTTGGGACGGTTTTAAGCCACTGATGTGTGGCAAAATAGGTTGGACTGCGGCCATTTAACTTACCGTACAAACAAGTATACCTTTCGGAGGAAATGAGATGCCTCTTTTTAGAGCTGATTGTCTAAAACTCGATAGCTTAGGTAGCGTAGTGCTTAATGCCGAATCCAGATTTGCTAGCACGGTTCGTTGTACCTTGGGTGAGTAATTTTTGGAGTCAATTCTTTTGCTTTTGATTTAGTTAGGACAGAAACTATCTCTTTGTTCTCTTCAAGTTTTGATCCCGTATTCTCGTCTTTTTGTGCCGTAAATAGGCTCGATGTTACCTCACCTTGCAGGTTGTTACCTTAATATGAGACCATATGGTGGTATGTTATTGGTGATTTGGGGACTGTTTGGTCACCATAACAGGTGTGTGGGGCCGTTTGCAGGCTGTTTGGCAGCCGTGGGGGAAGGGTTGAACAGGCGGGTTGTGGTGGCTAAGTTGGGAGGTAACGGTGATTGTTTGGGGCGAGGGTAGGAGGTTGATTAAGGTCTAGGCAGGGAACTTCTTCTTGTGGCCTGAGCAGGGACTGGCTGGGGGATTGTAGCCTGGCAGAGTGACCTCGGTTGATCGGTTGTGGCCTTTGGTCACGGCCGTCGTTGGGGTATCATGTATGGGGTTGTCCAATGGCTGCTTAGGGTCGTGGTTATGGTGCTTTTGACGCCAAGTTTGGTCTTTTGAAATAATTAAATATCCGTCTCGTGTTTTATATAACGTAATTCGTTAAATATCATTCATTTTTATATTCTTCTCACATGGTTTATACTTGTGGAATACATTCACTATTATCTCATGTGTATATGAAATGACATGTTCCCTTTTAATATGAACCTCATTTGATTATTCATGCTTTGTGAGTAGTAAATGGTTTATCTTACATTTGAGTTATTTATAATCAAATTCTTGTTTTGCTTACCTTAAATGGTCCGTTTCCATTTAGCTACATTTTTTTTATTATTCAAGTGACAATATTGAGGAAATGGGTTACTTATTCATATTCATGAATATAATTTGGCTTGAAATGTCTTACTTGGATTATCATCGGTTCATTACATGTAGTAGTCTCTTTCCAAGTTGATTCGTATCGCTTGGTTTAGTCGTATTCTTGTTAATGCCTTTATGCTATACCTTTTTGCTTGACTTATCTTTACGCCTCTTTCGGACTGTCCTGCCGATTGTGGGTTTAGCTCATATTTTCCGCCTCTTTCGGACTGTTCTGCCGATCGTGGGTTCTCGATTTCCGATCTGTTTTCGAGTCTTGGATGCGGACTGTTCTGCCGCATGTCGAATCGGGAACTGTACTGTCCCGAGAGTCTGGCCAGATTTAGACTAGGACTGAGTCTTGGGAGTACCATTGTCGTCCTACCAGGGGAATTATATATTTATATATGAGTAGTAAAGGTCTTGCTTGGTTATAGATATTGGTATTTGTCTTTCAAGGCAAGAGTTATGCCTTGTTTTGTTTGTCTTGGTCCTATCGGATATTAGGGGTGAGCTATAAGCCCTCTAGTTGCGATATGATCGTCGGGATTGATGTTCCCATCCGTTCTTATGGTGAGATGCAAGCCATAAGTATGAATGTGACATTAGTAGCCACGTCCCGTGCAATGTTTGCTAAGTGGTTTTCTAAATAATGGCTACGGTTTCTATTCTTGTAATTTGCATTGGTTGATCCCTTACTTAACTGCTTCACATGATTCAGATTCTAATCTCATATCTATGTTGTAATTTCTTGAAATGCGTACTTTTGCATAAATGACCGTATTCTTGTCTTTCATATTATTTAATGGTCTCAAGTGAATGTTGAATCTTTATTATGCTAATGTTGGCCTATCTTGTTCCATCTCAATTATTTGCCATATTTACATATAAATTTGATATTCTTATCTTTTGTATGTGTCTTATACGACTTACCTGTTTTAGTTTCTTGTTATGTTCGTTTTGACATTTTGTGGCTGGGAGAACCTGGAGTTACTCCCCACTGACTGTGGCGTTCATGTTTACATGAATGACAGGTATTAGTTGGTGCATTCCTGGGGTGAAGACATGTGTGAGCTAGCGAGCACTTTGGCCTTTTTGTCGGTTTATTAGGATTGTTTAGACTCGCCTTTTATTGTATTGACATTCGAGGGATATCTTTTCCCTCACCTTGACTATCACGTTTGTATAATTTAAACTTTATTTCCGCATTCTTTGTTTGTGTTTGGTATTTTAATAAAACCGCGCTTTAAATTTTAAAAGTTTCAAAAATTCCCTATTTTCCGCTTGAATTTATAAGTTATATTTTCCGCTTTATCGCGGGGTGTCACAGTTGGTATCAGAGCCTATGTTGCTCCCGACGCACACACGTGTACCCCAAAATTAAACTTGAACTTGACCTTTAATAGTGAACGAGAGATGGGTAGAATTAAGGACCTAAGTTGGTAGTCTCTTTGTGTATGCTTCGTGGTAGGTTCTAACATGTTTGTTGAATTGTCAACTGTTTTTGTGCCCTTGGATCAATGACCGTAAACCTACCAACGTAAAGATCAAGATTTGGTGCCTATTGCCAGAAATTGAAGATTTGCCCAACCTTGAAGAATGCTTTTACTTCCTCGAAGATGTTTCTCATTCTTTATTCTTTATCTCTTGGTGCTTATCCTTCTTCTAAACTTTCTTCTGTTTTGCTTCAAAGATATTCTTGTACCCCTAACTTGTCCTTTGTTCTCTGATTATCCTCTCTTAACGCCTTTTTGATAGTTCTCTTTCTTTTGTGGGATGTTAACCTTGGTTGGATAATTTGGCTTTGTGGAGTTTGTTTGTGGTTGACCTATAACCCTAGCTGTGAGGGGTTGTGATGTTAGAAAGGCTTAGCTAATGTAGTAGGAAATACCTGGATGTTTCTTAGTTGCTTGACATGAAGTGAGTGTGCTTGATTGATGGAATTGTTAGTGTTGTAAAGTGTGAGTTGCATATGTTACTAAAGTTATAGAACTTGGCCTTGTTGTTTATACTTGGAATTTGAGAATTTGGTAACTCGAGTATTGTTGCTTGAGGTTTTGACTTGGAGTAGGGTTTATGATGAGAGCTTAGAAGGAAACACCTCTAGGGAGTTGTTGGTCATTGGTGATGAAAGAGTTACTTGGAAGTCTGAGTTGAGCTTGAGGTTAGCATAGTCAGTATACTTTTGTGAGTGTTGTGATGATTACATAAGAACCATGTTAGGCAAGAGTTGTTGTTAGTTTTGGAATCTCATTTGGGTATTCACTTTGAGGTAATGAGGATTAGTAGCCAGAGTTCTTGAGAGGTGATTATAAGTTGGGATCGATAGATATTGAACTGAGATGAGTTAGGTGTTTTGGGTGGTTGTCTCGTAACTTGGAGAATGTCACCATTTATGCTTTAGGTTTCGAGAGTATAACAAGATCTCCTTGGGATGATAGAATATGCAAAAGAACTTTTGAATTTGGATTTTTGATTGAGAGTTTTACCATTTTGAGAAACTCATAGTTGACACTAGTTGGATATGAGTATAGCTTTGATAGAAGCTTTGACCTTGATCTCGTGGAGGTTGTTTGTAGATGTTGAGGATTTGAAGTGGTGAAATCACACTTATAGTGAAGTAACTTGTTTCATGGGATAGCTTAAGATGATGTAACATAAGTGTTTTGAGGAAATCCTTAGGAGTGTTGTGGTTATAAGTTTTGTTGTTAGGAAGTTTTCGGAACCGTTTAGGATGATGTTGTTGTCTGAGATTTGAGTACATGACGTTTCCTTGTTGTCTAATTTCCTTTCTTCTTTACCATAAGCCTTACCGTTCATACCTCTCTTGCTCGCTTCATCATGCTCCTCCTTTAAGTTTGACACTTGTAACCTGTGAAACTCTATCTTTGACCTCCTTGTTGACCTTACCTCGAACCTTACCCCTAGGAAGTTCATCATAGCTCTTTTGTTGGTTAGATTTGAACTCTCTTAGCGTACTTTGTATTTATGATATCTTAGTTCTTTCCTTTTCGGACAATTTCTAAATGTTTCAAGCTATCATTTTTGGTTCATTGTTAAAAATTTATATTATTTTTACAAAACCTTACCTATTTTTAAAAGTTTGAAAATGAAAATTTGATTTAGTTTCCTATTCGTTCTTCGTGTATAGACTTCTTTATCATGGTCTTGAGTTGCTAAACCCGAGATTTCTTTAAATTTTATCCAATTTCTATTAACTTTGATCTATTTATGATTTCGTTGTCAAAGTTTAATATTATATTTTCGTGAATTTAACTCCTTTTTGGGTTTAAAGGTGAAACCTCCATTTCTATTTTGGCTTTTGTAAAAGAAAATTTGAGTGGATTATCTTTTTCTTTTGATTTTGACGTTGATCGGATGATAGAACTCGTTATTGGAGACGTTTGATAACTTGTTCTACGCTTGTCGGCGAATTGATTTTGTTTTAAATTTGTCTGACTTGGAAAGTTAGCGTTCTTGTGTGCACGACAAGAGCAATTTCGTTCCATGAATAAGACTTATACTTTTGAAAGCTCTTCATTAATGTTTCTGAAAGTATTTTGATTTTCGATTTATACAAATGATTTGCCTTTTGACCTTATCATTGATTTGGAATGTGATATTCTTGAATACATAACGAGAACACTTCCGTTCCTTTGATGAGAATCTGGTTCTATCGGAAAATTTTATTTGAAACTTTTGAAAGAATTTTAATTCTTACTATTTGTAACCTTTTTAAATGCTTTGATTACCGATTCCAAAATTCCAGTTTTATTTTATATAACCTTTCATTTCTACTTTCAAGTTTCGAGGACGAAACTTTTTAAAAGGTGGGGTGATTGTAACACCCGCGAATTTTCTATTTTATCATTTATAAATTTATTAACCATTCTATTGTTTCATTTATATTTTAAATTATTTAATTTAATTAGTTTCATTTTAAACATGATTTTTACAGAAAGCTATAATTTTATAAGCTTGTGTATATATATATATATATATATATATATATATATATATATATATACGGTCGGATAGTAATAATAGCGGTAATAATAATAATAAATTCCCGTCTTAAATTATAGTAGATTGTAAATATATTTCCGTCTAGCAAGGGTCGTCACATTTCTCTTATAAGCTATTTCAATTCGGACCAACCCGATTCCGACAACACTCACTCTTACACTCTAACTTAATGATTATTATTATTATTATTATTATTATTGGTGTTGTACCCTATCCCCACCCCCGTCACTTCCCCCTTCCATTTTTTCCCAATTCCTTTTCAATCCACAGCAACAACAACAATCAACATCGAATCACCATTTTCCCTCCCGAGCTTCAAACTCCGATTTCTCTTCCGTTTCTTAACCAAATTCGATAATTTTTGCACCAATGGCTTCCTCTCGTCGTCCTCCTTCTTTGTATGTAAGAAAGAGTCCAACTTTCATCTTGTTTCATTCGGCCGTCTTTCAAAGGATGCGGATTTTGGGTTGATTTATTCCATTTTTGGGTTTAAGATCATCCTTGGGCGATTCCTTGGACGTTTAAGGAGAGCAAAAAAGGTAACGGTGATAGGTTACTCGACAAAAATGTCGAAATTCCGTCTTATGTGTCATTTTATGTGTTCTTTTTCTGATAAAGTTTGGGTTTTTACATTTTCTCATTTGTATAATAAACTTCGCTCATATTGGTGTTGGTTTGGGACTGTTTTGAGCCCCGATCAGTATCTTGAGATTCATTTACTTGAGCTCGGTTAATGGCTCAAAATGACGGGAAAATTGGTCTGCTTTCACGGTTGCCTTGGGTATCGTTGGGTTGAATTTAGGGGTTGCTGTTCATATTTTACCTGTGCTACATTTCTATTGCAGATTATGTTTGAAACAGACTGGTTTGAGGCGGCATATTACCCTGCTTCAGACCGGCTTTTGGTGGCTGGTTAGATGGTTGTTTGAGACTGTGTTGGGGCGTAGGAGTGAGTGCTTTTAGGACTGTTTTTAATCGTGAAATGGTACCTTGTTGGAACCGGTTTTGGTGCTTAAAAATGCAGGTTTTGAGACGAATTTTGAGACTTACAGGTTGAGTTTTTGGGGACGAGTTGTATGTATTAATAGGACTGTTTTTGGGACGGTTTTAAGCCACTGATGTGTGGCAAAATAGGTTGGACTGCGGCCATTTAACTTACCGTACAAACAAGTATACCTTTCGGAGGAAATGAGATGCCTCTTTTTAGAGCTGATTGTCTAAAACTCGATAGCTTAGGTAGCGTAGTGCTTAATGCCGAATCCAGCTGCTAGCACGGTTCGTTGTACCTTGGGTGAGTAATTTTTGGAGTCAATTCTTTTGCTTTTGATTTAGTTAGGACAGGAAACTATCTCTTTGTTCTCTTCAAGTTTTGATCCTGTATTCTGTCTTTGTGCCGTAAATAGGCTCGATGTTACCTCACCTTGCAGGTTGTTACCTTAATATGAGACCATATGGTGGTATGTTATTGGTGACTGTGTGGGACTGTTTGGTCAGCCATAACAGGGTGTGTGGGGCCGTTTGCAGGCTGTTTGGCAGCCGTGGGGGAAGGGTTGAACAGGCGGGTTGTGGTGGCTAAGTTGGGAGGTAACGGTGATTGTTTGGGGCGAGGGTAGGAGGTTGATTAAGGTCTAGGCAGGGAACTTCTTCTTGTGGCCTGAGCGGGGACTGGGCCGGGGGGGATTGTAGCCCGGGCGAGTGACCTCGGTTGATTTGGTTGTGGCCTTTGGTCACGGCTGGTCGTTGGGGTATCATGTATGGGGTTGTCCAATGGCTGCTTAGGGTCGTGGTTATGGTGCTTTTGACGCCAAGTTTGGTCTTTTGAAATAATTAAATATCCGTCTCGTGTTTTATATAACGTAATTCGTTAAATATCATTCATTTTTATATTCTTCTCACATGGTTTATACTTGTGGAATACATTCACTATTATCTCATGTGTATATGAAATGACATATTCCCTTTTAATATGAACCTCATTTGATTATTCATGCTTTGTGAGTAGTAAATGGTTTATCTTACATTTGAGTTATTTATAATCAAATTCTTGTTTTGCTTACCTTAAATGGTCCGTTTCCATTTAGCTACATTTTTTTTATTATTCAAGTGACAATATTGAGGAAATGGGTTACTTATTCATATTCATGAATATAATTTGGCTTGAAATGTCTTACTTGGATTATCATCGGTTCATTACATGTAGTAGTCTCTTTCCAAGTTGATTCGTATCGCTTGGTTTAGTCGTATTCTTGTTAATGCCTTTATGCTATACCTTTTTGCTTGACTTATCTTTACGCCTCTTTCGGACTGTCCTGCCGATTGTGGGTTTAGCTCATATTTTCCGCCTCTTTGACTTTCGCGATCGTGGGTTCTCGATTTCCGATCTGTTTTCGAGTCTTGGATGCGGACTGTTCTGCCGCATGTCGAATCGGGAACTGTACTGTCCCGAGAGTCTGGCCAGATTTAGACTAGGACTGAGTCTTGGGAGTACCATTGTCGTCCTACCAGGGGAATTATATATTTATATATGAGTAGTAAAGGTCTTGCTTGGTTATAGATATTGGTATTTGTCTTTCAAGGCAAGAGTTATGCCTTGTTTTGTTTGTCTTGGTCCTATCGGATATTAGGGGTGAGCTATAAGCCCTCTAGTTGCGATATGATCGTCGGGATTGATGTTCCCATCCGTTCTTATGGTGAGATGCAAGCCATAAGTATGAATGTGACATTAGTAGCCACGTCCCGTGCAATGTTTGCTAAGTGGTTTTCTAAATAATGGCTACGGTTTCTATTCTTGTAATTTGCATTGGTTGATCCCTTACTTAACTCGCTTCACATGATTGATTCTAATCTCATATCTATGTTGTAATTTCTTGAAATGCGTACTTTTGCATAAATGACCGTATTCTTGTCTTTCATATTATTTAATGGTCTGCCGTGAACAGTTGAATCTTTATTATGCTAATGTTGGCCTATCTTGTTCCATCTCAATTATTTGCCATGTTTACATATAAATTTGATATTCTTATCTTTTGTATGTGTCTTATACGACTTACCTGTTTTAGTTTCTTGTTATGTTCGTTTTGACATTTTGTGGCTGGGAGAACCTGGAGTTACTCCCCACTGACTGTGGCGTTCATGTTTACATGAATGACAGGTATTAGTTGGTGCATTCCTGGGGTGAAGACATGTGTGAGCTAGCGAGCACTTTGGCCTTTTTTGTCGGTTTATTAGGATTGTTTAGACTCGCCTTTTATTGTATTGACATTCGAGGGATATCTTTTCCCTCACCTTGACTATCACGTTTGTATAATTTAAACTTTATTTCCGCATTCTTTGTTTGTGTTTGGTATTTTAATAAAACCGCGCTTTAAATTTTAAAAGTTTCAAAAATTCCCTATTTTCCGCTTGAATTTATAAGTTATATTTTCCGCTTTATCGCGGGGTGTCACAATCAAAGTCATCAATCTCAGCATACAGAGACAGCAGCTCAGGGTCAGTAACAGGGGTACCACGGCCTTTAGAACGGCCGGCTCGTCTACTACGGCCTCTAGAACGGCCACCTCCTGGAATAACAGCAGCGGAAGTAGAAGCTCCAAACTGACCAAACTGTCCCCGCTGTGATAAAAGGACACCGACATCCTCAGGAAAAACAGAAGAAGGCTGATGGGGACGGACTGGAGTGTAGAAAGGACGACCCAAAGCACCATAATCAGTGCTAAACTGTCCAAACTCAGCAGGAGTCACTCCATAAAGGTGGAATACACGACTATCATCACCCGGAGTGGTGTAGTAGCTAGGAGAAACGCCCGTGTACTGTCCCCCCGAAGCAAGAGTCATAGCCTCCATCTGCTCCCACATACGCCGCTCAGTCAATGCGGTGTTGACACCCTCATGAATCCTCACCTCTCTCGCAAGAACTGGGTCAAAATGATAACCCTGAATAGGATAGGCTGTAGGAGGTGGAGGAGGAGGAGTAGGCTGGAAAGAGCCAGGTAAGTGGGTGGCAGGCTGACGACGTCTCCGACGCCCACCAGTGGTAGTAGTAGTAGTACTGGAACTGGAAAAAGTGACCAAGAGGTCCTGTGGGATCAGATAAGTGACAGGTGGGGGTCTCTCCCTATCTGGACTCTCCTCAAGAGGGTCCACAGCAGGCAAACGGTCACAAGGCAAAAGCATGTAAAACTGACCCTGGACCTTCCAATAATGGTCCTTCCCGTTCCTAATGTCAATGTAAGAGATATCATAACGCAAGTGGTCGTCATCAGCTAAGGGCTCATGATCATCCATAGGCTCGTAGGGGTCACCTCCCCGAAAATCACACACAGCCCGAGCAATCCTAGTGATGAGGGCACCATAATCAAGATCCCCATATCTCCCGATCATACGGTCAAAGGCTGAGCACACAAGAGCAGGGGAGAAAACTGGAATGTCCTCTCCCGATAAGGGTTCAGGTAACTAGCAAGAATCAAGACCTCAATAGTAGAGGCCTTGCTCTTATCGTGCCACCCGTAAAGTGAATAGCTCAAAAACCGTAGAAACAATCGAAGACAGACATGTTGGACATCCAACAAAGACATACTACTAACATCTGCATCCGCATAGCCAGTAAATAATGGAAAATATCGGATAGCAGACATCCCACTAGCATTGTATAAGTCTCCCTCAGTGTGCTTATCAATCCCCAAGATATCTGAAAGTCGGTCAAAGGTCAAAGACCGTTCCACGTTGAGCAAACGATACCGAATAAGGTGGTCATTGGGGAAATAGGCATATGAACTTAAAAACTCAAGGGTCAAAGCAGGGTAAGACAACTCATGAAGCAGAAAAAGACCCTGTAAACCAATCTCGACAAACATTCCTATCATAATATCGACAATCTTCAAGGTTCGTAAAATTTTCCTATCCACACATCTAGTAGCACTAATGGATTTAGTCATCAAAAATTCAAACCTGTCCCTTTGTTCCTTGTCACGGAACTCAACAAAAGGATAGTCGTCAAAAGGAGATAAGTCCTCCTCCTCGGAAGACTCCACTACCTCGGGTATCACCTCGGGTATCACCTCGGGTTGATGAATGGGAGCATTCCTTTCCCATGTCCTCTTGTTTACTTGCCTAGTAGACGACATTCTCTGCAAAATAGACAAGTATACAATCATACCCCAATCAAAAGACAAAAACAGTCCTTTTTTTGGCAAATATGGGTCGAAAAATCAATTTTTAAGACTCAAAATCACAATTAAACCATCCAAAAAGTTAGGGGATCATGATTATATATCAAATAATGAAGATTCCAAGCATAAGAACACAATTTCTAACCAATTTAATGCATAAATTCAACCCGGATTTTGAAGAACCCTAATTCCCAAATTAGCAAATTAGGCATGAAATTCAACAAATAAAGGGCTAAAAAGCAAGGAAATAGCATTTGTATATGAGCAATGGAAGATTCAAAGCAATAAACTCAAGTTTTAAGCAAGAAATTTCAGATTTTTCCGGGACAAAAGAGAGCAAATCGGCACTTACCTTAGCAAATAGAGCAATGAAATTGCAAAAATAAACACAAGAGATTGATGTAAGCACTTAATTAGCAATTAAACCCAAGTTTTAAGAGAGAATTGATGATGAATGATGAAGAATTAAGAGAGAAAGGGGAGTAGTGCGGGCGAAATAGCAAATAAGAATGGCGGAATGAAGAAAGAAATTGGAAATATTAAGAACAAATAATGCATAAAACCGGTCTTTGGAAAAACGCGGAACCGGGTTCAGCAAGGTGCCTCGATCGAGCCCGGCCTGGCTCGATCGAGGAACCAAAATCCTGACTAGCCAACTCTCGTTTTAAGGAATTTTAATTCCCTTCTTGGTGCCTAGATCGAGCCACACTTGCACTCGATCGAGCACACTGGTTCCTCGATCGAGCCCAGCCTGACTCGATCGAGGAACTACCTGCTGGCGTCCTTTTTCATTCTTTGTTATTCCTAACTTTAATTTCCGTCAATGCCTGCACAAAATACTTAGAAAACATATAAAATTCCTTCCTCTCATCTCTCAAAATTCAAGGAAAACGTAAAAGCAAATACAATACTTAAATTGAAATCCTAATTACAAATTAATAAGTTACAATTTCCGAGCTGCCTCTCGGTAGCGCTGGTTTTTTTGCGGTCCCGCACGACCGTAATTCTTCATCAGCAAGAAGAATCAATGGCAAAGAGGTCCAAAGCCTCTATTACCCCAACATACGCCCCTTCATAGTAGATTTTCAATCGTTGCCCATTCACTTTGAAGGTTTGTCCTTTGTCAGTTTGCAGCGTAACTGACCCAAATTTGTTCACTTCAGCTACAGTGAACGGTCCAGACCATCTACTCTTCAGCTTACCTGGAAACAAACGCAAACGAGAGTTAAATAAGAGAACTTTCTCACCAACATGAAATTTCCTTGGCAAAATATGCTTGTCATGCCACTTTTTCGTTCGCTCCTTGTACACTCGAGCACTATCATAGGCATGTAGTCGAAACTCATCAAGCTCATTCAACTGCATCAGTCGTTTCTCACCCGCCAGTGAGGGATCCATATTCAGCTCCTTTATGGCTCACATAGCCTTGTACTCAAGCTCCACAGGTAAATGGCAAGATTTGCCATAGACTAGACGGTTCGGCGATGCTCCAATCGGCGTCTTGAATGCAGTACGGTAAGCCCACAAAGTGTCATCTAGCTTCCGACTCCAATCCTTTCTGTTCTTGCTTACTACCTTCTCCAAGATCTGTTTCAGCTCTCTCTTGGAAATCTCTACTTGTCCACTGGTTTGAGGATGATAAGCCAATCCTATGCGGTGTGTAACGCCATATTTCTTCAAAAGGGAATTAAGATGACGCTCATTGAAATGCTTGCCTCCATCACTGATCACCGCGCGAGGCACTCCAAACCGTGGAAAGATAATCTTCTGAAACATCTTAACAACAGATTTAGCATCACAAGTGAGGGTGGCAATTGCCTCCACCCATTTAGAAACATAATCTACAGCTACTAATATATACTGATTCCCATGAGAAGTAGGGAATGGCCCTTGGTAATCAATGCCCCAAACGTCAAAAATCTCCACCTCGAAGATTCCAGTTTGAGGCATCTCATGCCTTTGCGAGATATTGCCCGTCCTTTGACATGCATTACAAGAACGGACGAAAGTAGTAGCATCCTTTAAGATAGTAGGCCAATAAAAACCCGATTGCATTACCTTAGCAAATGTCCGAGAAGGACCATGATGACCACCATAAGAAGAAGAGTGACAATGAGAAAGGATGGCACATACCTCACCCTCTGGAATACATCGTCTGTAAATACCGTCTGCGCACTCCCGGAATAGATAAGGATCGTCCCAGAAATACCGCTTCACATCATGCAAGAATCTCTTCTTCTGCTGATAGGATAGGTCAGGAGGAAGCATACCTCCTACTAAATAATTGGCATAGTATGCAAACCATGGAGTATTTGCAGCTACAGCTAGAAGTTGGTCATCTGGAAAAGAGTCATCAATGGGCAAGATCTCTCTTCCTGCAAATCTCAGCCTAGAAAAATGATCTGCAACAACATTCTCAGCACCAGACTTGTCACGGATTTCTAAATCAAACTCTTGTAACAATAAAATCCATCTAATAAGTCGTGGCTTAGCCTCCTGTTTGGTTAAAAGATATTTTAAAGCTGCATGGTCAGTGTGAACAATAACTTTAGAACCAACAAGATAAGCTCTAAATTTGTCTAAAGAATAGACAACTGCAAGAAGCTCCTTCTCCGTAGTAGCATAGTTGATCTGCGCATCATCAAGAGTCTTACTTGCATAGTAAATGGCATGTAACACCTTATCCTCTCGCTGCCCCAAAATAGCTCCAACTGCATAATCACTGGCATCGCACATAATCTCAAAAGGAAGGCTCCAATCCGGAGATCGGATTATGGGAGCTGAGATAAGAGCTTGTTTAATCCTGTCAAAGGACTTAACACACTCGTCAGTAAACACAAAAGGTGTATCTTTATGGAGTAGCCGAGTTACAGGTTGAGCAATTTTAGAGAAATCCTTAATAAAGCGGCGGTAGAACCCTGCATGACAAAGAAAACTACGCACACTTTTAACATTAACCGGGTATGGGAGTTGCTCAATTACCTTAACCTTAGCTTTGTCCACTTGAATACCCTTACCTGACACCAAGTGACCGAGTACCACCCCTTCAGTGACCATGAAGTGGCACTTCTCCCAGTTGAGAACAAGGTTGCTCTCCTCACAACTAACAAAACTTTAGTCAAGTTTCTCAAGCAAACATCAAAATCAGTACCATACACACTGAAATCATTCATAAAGACTTCCATGATAGACTCTATGTAATCAGAAAATATGGCCATCATACAACGCTGAAAAGTAGCAGGAGCGTTACATAAACCCGTGGACAATGGGCCCACGAGGGCGCTTGGGAAGAACAAGCGTTTGCATTTGTGGAGTCGCCACCAATTTATTGTGGAAAATTGGAAACTGTTCGAATACCTCGTGTCATGTCAAGACACAAAGTAGTAACATGAACACCAAGAACTCGTTACCCTTAGCATTCTATGTCTAGAATGACTCTCGTGGATGCCAATAAACACGGATGTTCACAGAGATCTGGAGTAAGGGGTGAGGGTACGTATTAGGAAGCTCTTTTGATCGAACACCTAATCCCGCCCGCCTCGATAGCGGCCTCTACTAATGATTAGGGAAATTGTCTATGCTTGATATATTGTCGATTATATGCATGCAATGCAACATCCAACGTTTTAATCCTAGCATGTGAGAATTAGACTAAGTCGGTTAACAATTAATTTAGCACACAATTGGGTCGGATTTAGAGTTTAAATTTATTACATGTGAAAGCATACAATATGATACAAGGAATGCAATAAAGAAAATAAAGAAAATTACAATAATGGAAATTTCAATAATTACATCGGGATTAAACGATTTATGTCGAAAATACTTTCAAAACGGATAATTTGAGAAAAGAATAAATAAATAAATTAACGAACAGGATAATTAGTGATAATACGAGTAATAGTAAATTAAATACGTAATTAAACTAGGTTAAGGCAAAACGGGAGTTCAGGGACAGAAATCAGCCAGGAACAGGCGCAGCAGAGCTGCGTCCCTTGGAAGAGGCGCAACAGTCGCTGCGTCTGTTCCTTGGCTCAGTTCTGGCGGTGAAGCCGGAATTGCAAGCCGTTAATGTTAATTGGTGTTTAATGATTGATTAATATTATTTACTCGGATGGAAGTGATTAATAGGTTGTTTACATATGAATGAGGTGATAAAATATGAACGAAACTAATGAAAACGAATTAAAGACAAGATTAAGAGGTTAATTAACAAATTAATAAACTAAACAAAATAATTAGGTTAAATAAGATGGATTAATGACGAATTAATGATGAATATGATGAATAAACAGGTGGGAGTATATCAAAGGTCGAATTCCAGAAACCCAATATGAATGAATCGAATTTCTACAACCCGGTTTGACTTTAATGACGAAAACCCGCAAATATTAATTACTTGGGATTTAAGTCGGGATATTAATGATAAATTATATGTTAATGACGATTAATAATTTACATGTCAAATTATTATGTTCAGATTATTAAAGAAACAAAGAACAAATGAAAACAAAAGAAAGATAAACGAATTAACGAAAGACGAAGGAAGAAGAAAGGAAGCAGGAACTGCGGCAGCCTCACGAAGAGGCGCAGCAGGAGCTGCGTCCCTTCGAAGAGGCGCAGCAGTTGCTGCGTCCTTTCTCGACGTCTGTCTTATGATAATCCGTAAAAAGGGTTTTAAACAAGGTTTTTAGAAATCGGTTTTAATTGTATTTTCGACACAAACCTTACAATATGATTACAAAAAATAAAGAACAATAAATAAAAGAAGGATTATACACCCTCAGACTTACATGTTTGACGAAACGAGATGAACTAAGTTATCGATTAGTGACGCTCGACTCGAATGTAACGAAAGTGCCCTCGTAAGAGGAAAACGAATAAGATTGATTAAAGTTGATTATGGTGGAGTTGGTCAAATTGGTAGGTCATGCAAAACGAGGCTGGAACTCAGAAAGATCCGAGCTTACGTGGTCGAAAGTTCAAGCACGTAGACGCCGAAAAGTAAGAACGTGGTCTAGAATGCAAAGGGAGAAGAGAAGGGCGGACACTCGCATGAGAAATATGTGAGACCGAAGGTCTCTATTTATACTAATCACGTGGAGGAAGTAGGGTTTTCGGAGAAACTTTGGAAGTGAATCTCGAAAAGATATGAAAAGATACGAAAAATACGTAGAAAAGGACTTGGGAAGAGGTGCAGCAGGCACTGCGTCCCTTGGAAGAGGCGCAGCACCTGCTGCGTCTATTCCCAAGTGGTTTCCTCCTGCGGAAGAAAACTTTCCGTGTTTAGTTTATGGAATAACGGAATAATTTGGTTTTCCTTAATATTTTGTGTGAATATTACGGGAAATTGTTTACCAAAGATTAAAAAGGTTTATAAAATATGGAATAGAAATATCAGGAACATTCCAGAACATTTCGACTCGGCATTTTAATGGTTGTCAGAAAATGAAGACGGTTTTAGGTCCGGACTCCAAATGCACTCTAATTACTGCCAAAACGACCGTATCGATACGTAGATGTCAATTAAGAGGTAGACATAAATGTTTGAGCGATCACTTGACGATAAACTTACGAACTGTCACAAATCGTTCCGTATACCAAACATGCGGCCCAATCATCAACGGGTGGTTTGCGGGAGGTGCAGAAATGAGGTATCTACAGAGCCCCCACTTTGACTGAGGCTTGGACAAGGCGAAAGTCAAAGTATAGCCATCAGGTCAATCGAAGATTACAACCTGACGACTATGGCGACGCGAGGCGGTTCAAGGGGTCTGAGCCAAGGACCTGTCGTAGGGAACATTTTAGAGTTTGTCGACTATCGAGGAGGGTCGTTTAAAGTCCATTAGACTACGTAAGGAGGCTCGCCAGCCATAAGAAGAGACCATACCTGAGGCTTGTTGAAACTCCAGGGAAAACAAAATGCGATATTGGGAGAGGATAGCAGGACACAGTCTGGAACTGCTAGGAGAAATCTGCTTGTGTTCAGCTTCAAACAAACTTCGGAAGTATTTGGGGTCGATGTTGATCTCCATGTCTCGAGAGAGAATGACTGTCGGTCGTGAACTCTCGCCGGGGAACTTAATCGGGAACTGATCTCCATGTCTCGATAGGGAAAGTTTATCCGTGTACTCTCGCTGGGGAAACTTAATCGGGAACTGATCTCCATGTCTCGAGAGGGAAAGTTTATCCGTGTACTCTCGCTGGGGGAACAGAATAAAGGTATGTCGAAACACCTGTCAAAGAAGGAATGCTCGTTGTGACAAGCTAGGTTTTGGGTAAAACGTAGGGCGATAATTTGTTGTTGACTTGGAAGATGTGGATCCGGGTGAAGAACATACGTCAAACGGACCAAATATGTGATGTAGCATCAAGGAAGAGGCGCACCAAAGATGGGCCCACAAAAATAACGAACTCATAACGAATTTTTGAAAACTCGTATGAAGGGAAGCTGAGGAAGAGGCGCAGCAAGAGCTGCGTCCCTTGGAAGAGGCGCAGCGCCTGCTGCGTCTATTCCTGGGCGTGTCTTTTCTGCGTAAAAACCCGATGAAACAGGGGTTTTCATTTCATTATTTCGAAACACAAAAATCTCAATTACTCTCTCAAATTCCAACCATTTCCGTCGAAATTTGAACCAAAAGCTTGCATTTTCCATGACTAATCGAGGTATGTGCATCAATCTTGCATTTATCTTCCGTATTTGATCACATGGGACCGACAAAATTAGGGTTTTCGACCCTAATTAGTCAAAAATTTGGGGCTTTTCCCCCAAATGATTTTGCCTTGTAAAATAGACTTTATAAATGGCTAATTGGTAATATAAGGATCATAACCATGTATTTATTTCGAATTTTCGTTGAGTTTTGAGCATTTGAGTGAAATTGAGACGGTTTCACAGCTAAGCCGTAAATTGCTTCGAAAATAGCCTTAGGATTGTCCATTCGCGACGAAACTTGGTATTTGGAATCCTTGTATGATGGGTAAACTTCCTACCATCTCGGAATTTTGGTTTGTGACGGCTTTTTCAGGGCACTTTTCTAGGGCATAATCGCCGTTATAACGAAATGCTGCCGAAATTCCAACTCGAACCCATGACTAGGCTTCAACTTAGGCTTGACTTGACCCAAATTACTACATGAGCGGTTGGGTTTGTGGGAAATTGTAGATACCTCATTTCTGCACCTCCTGCAAACCACCCGGTGATGATTGGGCCGCATGTTTGGTTCGCGGAACGATTTGTGACAGTTCGTAAGATTATCGTCAAGTGATTGCTCAAATATTAAATGTCTACCTCTTAGTTGTCATCTACGTCCTGATACGGTCGTTTTGGCAGTAATTAGAGTACATTCGGAGTCCGGGTCAAAAACCGTCTCCCATTTCTGATAACTGTTAAATCCCGAGTCGAATGTTCGAATGTTCCTGGATATTTCTATTCCATATTTCATAAATTTTATCTTTTGGCAAATAATATCCCGTAATATTCATAAGATAATCGAATTATTTCCGTCCTACCATAACTCAAACGCGGAAATCTTTCTTGACAGAGGAAAACCTCCACAGGAATGGACGCAAAGAAAGTCCGCGCCTCTTCCAAGAGACGATGGGCTCACGCTGCGCCTTTTTCCAGGCCCTTCTTTGCATGATTTACGTATCTTTTTCATATCTTTCCGAGATTCACTTCCAAAGAGTCTCCGAAACCCTATTCCTTCACGTGATTAGTATAAATAGGAGCCTTCGCTCCTCATATTTCTCACGCGAGTGTCCGCCCTTCTCTTCTCCCTTTGCATTCTAGACTTTGTTCTTACTAATTGGCGCCTACGTGCTTGGACTTCCGACCACGTAAGCTCGGATCTTTCCGGGTACCAGCCTCTCCGTTGCATGACCGACCAATTTGACCAACTACACTCAATCAATCTAATTAATCAATCGTTTTCCTCTTACGAGGGCACTCTTTTTGCATTCGCGTCGAGCATTCACTAGTCGATATCTTAGTTCATCTCGTTAAAAATCAACATGTAAGTCTGAGGGTGTATAATTCTCTTTATTTATTGTATTTTATTTATCGTATCATCATTGTAAGGTTTATGTCGAAAATACCGTTAAAATCGATTTCTAAAACCCTTTGTTAAAACCTGTTTTTGGGATTTCCGTAGATGCAGGCGTCGAGAAAAGACGCAAGAATCGCCGCGCCTCTTGAAGGAGCGCGCGATTCTGCTGCGCCTCTTCGTGAGGCTGCCGCAGTTCCTGCTTCTTTTCTTCCTCCTCGTCCTCTGTAATTCGTTTTGTTATTTGTTCGTCCGTTAATTCTTTGATATAATCGCCATTGATAATTCACATGTATATTGTATCATATTAATCATCATCATTAACTTGTTTTAATCATCATAAGTCCGACTTAAATCCTAAATAATCCATATTTACGGGTTTTCGTCATTAAATTCAAATCCGGATTTCAGAGATTCAATTTGTTCATATTAGGTTTCTGGGATTCGTCATTGATATAGTTTTCGTTTGTTTATTCACATGTTTGTCGTATATTCGTTGTATATTCATCATGTTTAGACTAGTTAATTGATTTCAACAGAGGACTCGTTCATTAACATCGCTTCATCATGTAGTTTTCGTTTGCATCCGTCTCATTCATGTTTATCGCTTTTATGACCATCATTCACATATAATTAATCTGTTAATCACTTTCATCCGAGTAAATATTATCAATCAATCATCCTTTAAATTTACCAATCGACATTAACGATTTGCAGTTCCGGCTTCACAGCCAGAACTCACCCTTGGAACAGACGCAGCGTCTGCTGCGCCTCTTCCAGAGGGCGCAGTCCTGCTGCGCCTGTTCCAGGATGAGTTCTGCCTCTGAACTCCTTTTCTGCCTTGACGTAATTAATTAGGCTACGTATTAATTAGCTAATATCCGTATTATCACCTTCTAATTCCTGTTTGTTAATTTATTTGATTCTTTCTTTTTATTCTTTTTTTTCTCAAATCATCCGTTTTAGCGGTATTTTCGACATAAATCGCCTAATCCAATGTAATTAATGTAAATTTCATTATTGTAATTTATTGTATTTCTTTTATCATTTGTATGTTTTCACATGTAATTGAACATTAAATCCAACTCCGACCTAATTGTGTGCTAATTAATTGTTCACCGACTTAGTTAAATCTTCACATGCTAGGATTAAAACTTGGATGTTGCATTGCATGCATATAGCCGACGATATATCAAGTACGAATAACTTCCCTAATCATTAGTAGAGGCCGCTATCGAGGCGGGCGGGATTAGGTGTTCGATCAAAAGAGCTTCCTAATACGTACCCTCACCCCTTACTCCAGATCTCCGTGAGCACCCGTGTTCATTGGCATCCACGAGAGTCATTCTAGACATAGAATGCTAAGGGTAACGATTGCTTAGTGTTCATGTCACTACTTTGTGTCTTGACATGACACGAGGTATTCGAACGGTTCCAATTTCCCATAAAAATTGGTGGCAACTCCATACAAAATGCAAACGCTTGTCTCGTTTCTCACCAAGCGCCCCGTGGGCCCGCCGTCCACGCTTTGGCGACTCATTGGGGATAATACACTTACGTGTAGCCAAGGGTGAAACTTGAACAAGGTTAGGGAATAAGTTTGTACAAGACAATTGTCGGTTTTCATAACTCGGTCTTCCTAGACCGTTTAATTCGGCCTTCCTAGGCCCAACCCAACCCATTCGACCAATCGTCCCGTCTAAACGGTCCTAATTCTTATTTGGGCCTAAGGATGGATAGCGATTGACGTCATCCATACCATGATGCTTACTCTTGTTTGTATCAAGGGCCTTCACTACTTGAGAAATGGACTAGGAATCGGCCTTACTCTTGTTTGGCACGAGCCTCTCCACCGACTTCGGGTTTGATGGTTCGGTATGGCAACCCACCCTTTAAACCAAAACCCTTCTAAATGCACTCAGCATCCCGTTATAATGCTTGTATAAATGTGTAAACCTTACGTGATCACCACTTCTAAACAAAACCATGACGAATTTTCAAAAAATCAAAATCCTTATTTTCAAACAAGAATTTCGAAATAGGCCTTTAATTAGCGCAAAATCCGGTCAAAACTCCGTCCGTTTGTCGTGTCAAAATTCGGGCCACAAGCCCATTTCAAACCTCACTTCGAGTCCACTCCTACAACTACACTACAGTTGACTAGGACACACATTTTCAAAGACCTTGTCTTTCTTCAAAACTCACTCAACACAAGTGGCACACACCCACTTCACGAGTCAAAACTTTTCCTCTTTTAGCAAGTGTGATAGAATGGTCGATCGTGTTTTGATTCGTCGCCGATCTCTTATCCAGTTTCCAAGATGCTCGGATCAAGTGATGAAACAAACCTCCAGCAAATTCAAGAGAGTAATGATCAAATCCTAGCCGCGCTAGCCCAAATGCAAATCACTCAAGAACAAACCTATGACCGCCTTGAACTTATCGAAGGCCGTATCTTTGATGTAGAGGGAAGGTTGCCTCCCCTTAAAGGTGAAGTACTACGTTTTTCCGATGACGAGTCTAAAGATGAGAATCCCATCATAGGAACAACTGCCGCCGAGAAGAGACTCCAATACCTAGAGGAGCAATTGATGTACCTTAAGGGGGATGGCATTTATAGGGAAAACAATCGCAAATATGAAGCCGTCAATTCCAAATTGCCAACTAACTTTAGCATGACGGATATCCCTAAGTTTAAAGGACATGAGAACCCTTTGAACCACATCCGCGCCTTCAAGGATTACATGTCTATCAAAGGCATCAAACCCGAGATGTTCTTAAGGATCTTTCCTTCATCTCTTGACACCATCCCGAAGCAATGGTTCTACACTTTAGATCACAAAAAGGTCGCTACTTGGGAGGACGCCGCAATCGAGTTCTCGAAACAATACGCGGATAATGCCGAGATCCAAGTCAACATGCGTACTCTAGAGGTCCTTACCCAAAATGACAAAGAAGGATTCACCGACTTCCTAAGTAGGTGGAGGAAGACTAGTACTCAACTAGTTGAACGCCCGGACGAGGCTACTCTTGTGGAAAAGTTTGTGGATAATCTCAAGCCCATATATGCCAACCATTTGAGATATCAAAACATCAAGACTTTCAAGGACTTGACTGTACTAGGGACACGAATTGAAGATGACATCCGTAAAGGACTCTTGTCCAAAACGGTAGGTAGAGGATATCAAGGGTCCACAAGTCGTTCATACGGCTCTACTAGCAAGACCGACGAAGTTAACCTTCTCGAGCCATCCAAGAAAACTACTCCACCAAGGAAATTCACAAACCTTGGGGATACGTACTCCAACGCTCTAAAAAGGCTAATGAAACAAGGCAAACTCCAACCCATTGGACCTACTCTCGAACCCGAAAGGAAGTCCAAATTCTGGGATGAAAATTCATACTGTGAATACCATAGGGGCAAAGGGCACGACACAGAAAAATGCTACAAGTTGAAACACGTACTTCAAGATATGATTGAAGATGGTCGACTTCCAATTCCACCAGGAGGTAAACCCAACAACACTCAGAATCCTCTTGGAGTTCTAGTGATTACAAGTGACGAATCTACCTTAGATTGCTCACACCTCATTTCTCCCACCGAAAATGAAATTCATGCAATTGAGAAAGAAAGGCTCTACTCCACTATCTCCCCTACCATTTCCGACTTCATCACATGGGCAAGGAATGTAGATAGACAAGTGTGGGAACTAGAAAACATGGTAACAACCTTGCGCAATCCCAACGCAATACCTAAAGAACGCGTACCATTGATCTTCTCTCAAAATGCCACTATGCAAGAAGTAGTCACCGTGGTTGATAAACTAGTCGATCAAATCATACGACTAGAAAGTGATATCATGAGAATGAAGGAACTAGCTGCAGTCAATGGGGTTTGGGCCGATGATGATGAAGACGAATATCTCATTGAAAACTCCTTAGTCAAGGAAATAGTCCAAAATGGTGAAGACCAAGATGTGGATCACCTAACTCGTTCGGGTCGCCCATATCAAAGCACTACTCAAAACGGTCCAACCAACGTCATCACACCAAATGACAACGAAGATGACCCCACTGATCATTTGCTCAAGCAATTACAGAAAACCAAGGCTGATCTTTCAGTCTGGCAACTAGTGGCAAGCTCATTTCCACACCGCCAAGCTTTACTGCAAGCTTTGGCCAAATTGAATGTAGTACATAACTCCACTCCTGAAGATGTGGTCAACTTGGTCTTCCAAGAATCACCTAAGCTAAGTAATCCTATTACTTTCTCGAATGAAGACTTGCCACCTTTTGGCGCTAGTCACAACCTTGCTCTATACATCACTGTCATTTGTCTAAAGAAAAACGTGCCAATGACCTTGGTAGACGATGGCTCCGCGGTCAACGTCATACCCCTCAAAACGGCATACAAACTAGGCATGAAAGAGTCGGATTGGACTCCTACAAATCAAGGTGTTCGTGCATATGACGGTACGCGACGAAAAGTGGTTGGACTTGCTAGCCTAACCATAGCCACGGGGCCGATTGAACGAAAGGTTAACTTCCAAATAGTGGACATCGAAGCTTCATTCAACATACTTCTGGGAAGGCCTTGGATTCATGCTTCCAAAGCGGTAACATCCACCCTTCATCAAAAGATCAAGATTCCACTAAATGGCAAAGTAGTGACGATCACTTCGTCACCCATCAAGGCAATAATCGAGAAGCAATCAAACAATCAAGTCCTTGCGGATCCCATATACGAACTTGGGGGCTTCCAAAGTGTAAACGTCATGGAAAGTGAGTTGGCACCCTTATACTATAATCCCTACTCTAACTTGGTGGTCAACCATATACTCAAATCCCAGGGATACTTCCCTGGAATGCCTTTAAACCCAATTCGGAAGAACACCTTCGCACCATACAAGGAAGGCAACTCGACATGGATACCACTTGGACTAGGGTACAAACCCACAAAAGAAGAAGTTCTCGAAATGCTTGCCCAAGTCCAAAATCGCAAGCACGTGGGAGTCCAAACGAGGCCATATCTTCCCACTCTAAATGGGTACTTTGTTCAAGAAGGAAGTTCAGAACCCTTTCATGGATTTCCCGAACCTTGGCATTATCTTGAGAGGAAGTTAGCCGGAATCGAGATCTTTCACGATTGCTACTTCATTCCTCCCGAAACGGTTCCTACCGTCAAAACCCGTCAAGCACCTTGCTTCGACGAACAAGTTGTTAGCCTATTGTTTGGAGAAGATCGATTCATTAGGGCCGCGCAGGATGAGATCATTACTATGATACTACAGGACGATCGCTTCAACCCCACCGCGTTGATCACAGAAATCGACACAAAGCAACAGAAAGGGTGGAGAAAATCTATCAAATGGACCAACAACCAAGGAAGGCTCTTCAAGCTCACCACTGGAGAAGAAGAGATGTTCAAAGGAGAACCAGAAGACGACGAGTTCGAGTCGGAGTCGGAGTCGGAGTCAGAGTCTAGAGGAGTCATTAGAGAGTCTACTCCTGTTGTCATCCCCACTCCCTTTGTTTCTCCTAGCTTAGCCTCGAGTAGTCACGGTAATTCGGGAAATGCCCCAATTACTGTCCCTTTGCCGCCACTGACCATGGATCAGTTGGCTTCTTTGTTTCAACTTTACTCAAATCTTAATATGAATAAATCAGGTTACGCTTACTCTCTCGTGTTCTTTCGAGTGCAATTCCGTTTATGATGATACTGAGGATGACCAAGACCCAGACTTGACCGAAATACCTCCCTATGTAGCCAAATAAATATTACAAGAAGGGGAAGGGGGACCTGTAATAGAGGACACCGAACCCATCAATGTAGGAACCGAACTAGAACCCAAAGAACTTAGGATAGGGACTACCTTGAGCTCAACCGAAAGGGCCGATTTCATAGACCTCCTAAATGAATTCAAAGACGTTTTCGCTTGGTCCTACAAAGACATGCCAGGGATCGACAGGGATATCGCCGAACATAGAATTCCAATTAAGCCGGGTTTCAAACCTCAGAAATGCGAAGCTTCGACGAATGAGAACAGAATGGGCTCTAAAGATTAAGGAAGAAGTGGACAAGCAATTCAAAGCCGGGTTCATCAAAGTTTCCGAGTACTCGACTTTGGGTAGCTAACATAGTACCTGTGCCCAAAAAGGATGGGAGAATCCGTGTTTGTGTTGACTTTAGGGACTTGAACAAAGCGAGTCCGAAAGATGACTTCCCTCTACCTCACATTGACATATTGGTGGACAATACTGCAGACCACGCATTACTATCCTTCATGGATGGATATGCGGGTTATAACCAAATCAAGATGGCCATGGAAGATATGCACAAGACCGCATTCGTCACCCAATGGGGAACATATTGCTATACAAAGAATGCCATTCGGATTGATTAACGCCAGAGCTACATACCAACGCACCGCAACTACACTCCTACATGACATGATGCACAAAGAAGTTGAGGTATATGTAGATGACATGATCGTCAAATCCAAGGAAAGAGAGGGACATATTGCAAACCTTCGCAAGTTCTTCGCGAGGCTACGAAAGTACAACATGAGGCTCAATCCTCAGAAATGCACATTCGGGGTAACATCCGGAAAACTCCTGGGATATGTCATTAGCCAACGCGGTATAGAAATAGATCCCTCAAAAATCAAAGCTCCGATCGAAATGCCACAACCCCAAACAGAAAAAGAAGTCAGAGGATTCCTGGGAAAAATACGGTACATAAGTCGATTCATATCGAAACTCACGATGATCTGTGAGCCTATCTTCAAGAAACTCAAGAAAACAGACCACACCATGTGGGATGATGATTGTCAAAAGGCGTTTGACCGAATCAAGGAGATATTGGCTAAACCACCAGTGCTCATGCCGCCACAACAAGATCAACCTCTTGGTTTATATCTCACAGTAACTGAAACCGCCATGGGTGCCATGCTAGCTCAAACTGTAGGAAGCGAAGAAAGAGCTATTTACTATCTAAGTAAGAAGTTTTTGGAATATGAGTGCAAATACTCGCAACTCGAAAAGACATGCCTCGCTCTTGTGTGGGCAACGAAGAAGCTACGTCACTACATGCTTAGCTACTCCGTCAAGATATACTCCAAAATGGATCCAGTCAAATACCTCTTCGATAAACCCGTCCTCAACGGACGTTTGGCAAGATGGACTCTGATGCTCTCGGAATTTGACCTCAAATATGTGCCACTGAAAGTCATAAAAGGTCGCGCCGTCGCCGAATTCTTCGCGGAAAACCCTATCAACGACACACAAACCATAGATACTTGGTCATTTCCCGACGAGGATATACTTCAAACAGGTGTAGACTCCTGGGATCTATACTTTGATGGAGCATCAAACTTAAGAGGATTTGGAATAGGAGTGTTGCTCATTTCTCCTGAAGGTGAGCATACACCAATTGCTGTCAAACTCGACTTCGAGGTGACAAACAATGCTGCAGAATACGAAGCTTGTCTCATTGGGCTACAAGCGGCAGTAAGCTTAGGCATCAAAAACCTCCGAGTACATGAGGACTCATCGCTGATCATCAACCAAGTTACAGGATCCTGGAAAATCCGAAGTGAAAGCCTCGCACCCTATCAGGCTAGGATAGACCAAGTCGCTCAATTCTTTGATCACGTAACATACCTACACCTACCTCGGGAGGAAAATCAATTTGCAGACGCTCTTGCGAAACTTGCATCTCTAATAAATATGCCAGATCACATGGTGGAAATGCCCTTGTGTATCGAACGACGGTCAGAGCCGGCTTATGTCCATCAAATCACCGATGAAGAGGAAATCGCACAGGAACCCTGGTTCCAAGAAATCCTGAATTTCAAGCTTAGTGGTACCTATCCGCCGGATATGGACAAAAGGGGACAACGCGTTATACGCCTATTAGGTTCCCAATACATCCTGATGCAAGGAGAGTTATACAAAAGAACACCTCTTGGTATAGTCCTACGATGCCTTGATCATTCACAGGCACGAAAGGTGATGGAAGAAGTCCACGACGGAGAATGCGGTCCTCACATGAGTGGGCCCATGATGGCAAAGAAAATCACACGTTTAGGGTATTATTGGACCACAATGGAATCCGATTGCATCAAATACGTGAGACATTGCCACAATTGCCAAATCTTCGGGAATGTACAACATGTCCCTCCTTCGTTGCTATACACAATGACATCTCCTTGGCCATTCTCTGCGCATGGGGAATCGACATAATCGGAAAATAACCCCAAAATGACAGAGGTCACTTTGTTTCATCCTAGTAGCAATTGACTACTTCACCAAGTGGGTAGAAGCGGCTTCCTACACTGGTCTTACGGCTAAAAATGTGGCCAAATTCATACAAAACAACATCATCTGTCGATATGGTTGCCTACATGAGATCATTAGCGATAATGGGTCACATTTCTAAGCCGAAACAGAGCAATTGCTAGCCAAATACAAGATTAAGCATCACCACTCCTCGCCCTATAGACCACAGACTAACGGCGCGGTAGAGGCGGCAAACAAGAATGTTGTCACAATTCTCAAGAAAATGACTGACATCTGTTAGAACGCCCACTGGGGCTACTCCTTTCTATTTGACCTACGGCATGGAAGCCGTACAACCAGTCGAGCTAGAAATACCATCCTTGCGTATTCTACTCGAAAGTCAAATCCCAGAAGCAGATTGGAAGAAGGACAGGTATGAAGAACTCATCCTCCTGGATGAGCGTAGGCTACGCGCCTTACATAATGTCCAAACATATCAAGCCCGTATCAAACGAGCTTTCAACAAAAGGGTTAGGCCAAGAAACATCAAAGAAGGAGACTTAGTACTCAAATCGGTTAGAGCTCTTTTACCTGTCGACCCAAGGGGAAAATTCAAACCTAATTGGGCCGGACCATATCTAGTCAAATCCATACTCCCAGGGGGTGCGGTTAGAATCACAGACCTAGATGGGAATGAGTTTTCAAACCCCACAAACCTTGACCAACTGAAACGATACTATGCCTAGAATAGGACCACACACGCACCTCGCGTAAACCCAGGTGTCGCTCTTGTGGCACTAAATAAACGGCCCCTGGCCAAGCTGAAATAAGCTAAGTGTCACCATGCTCTTGCATTTTGACAAATTTGTCGTCCTCATATCATCAAATAAACTAAATTCGCACCTTGAGAACAAGCAAAAGCTCATGCTTAGTTTCTATGTTCATTACAAGCTCTTGCTTCGAACAATTATTCTTTTACATTTACTTGAACTACGCGCAAGGGTTTGATTTCGCTTTTTTTAAAGTGAATACGTAGGCAATCCTTCACGGGATTCAACCCATTATACCTAAAATGTAAATAGAAGGACATTTGCGTTGCATTTGAAATTCGACAAGAATAATAAAAGAAAATCACAACGGTTTCATAACCATTCAACCTTTTTTATTCCATTCGCTTTCTAATAATAATAGTACGTTACATAATAAAAATAGAATAGGCTAGGATTCTAAAAATCCCTCCTTTTTTATTACAACAATAATAATAATAATCAAATAATAAATGAAGACTCGGGCTATTCCTCCATCTTCCCCTTGCCCTTGTCATTCTTGTCATATTTCCCGTCACGACCTCGAGCCGGGCGCTCTTGCACCACTTCAGACCTAATCACCAACGGTCTTTCTCGAGGCCTGACTCTTCCATTCTTGCCAACCACCATTTCCGCAATGAGTAGTCTTTGATTTCTTCAAGGATGAATGACCAAAACCCGACTTCTTCTTCTCCCTCGTCGGATGCTTCTCCTTCTCTTTCTCTCCCTCGCGCACCTTGTAATCAACCGGCTCACGTTTCCTCAGTCTCTCACGCTCTTTCGGAGTTGCAGCCTTTCTCCACCTCAGATAAGAGTCCGACACCCACAAAGCATTGGCAGAGAAGCTCAAGAACCATATGTTTCTTTGGGCCCATTTAATGGCCCACTCTCTTCGGCTCTCTGTAGTAAGCGCCACAGCAGTCTGCGGAACGGTGTCAAGCCTAGGGATCGTCTGCTTCAACCCGACTTGCCTCATCAATCTTTTCGGAAAGATGCATACCATAAACTCCAATCCCGGAATGCGCACGGACCTAGTAGGATCCAAAGAAGACACTCCAGTGACGGACTTGAGGTGCCACCATGGTACAACCCACCTAATCAACGGACCATCATCATTCTTCAGCTTGTTCTTCCAATAGTCGCAGACCCGAGTGAAGTCCACCATGTACAACCGCGTCCTCATCGCAATCATACGGGAATGATAGGAAAGTGCATGAACTGGGGGCTCGATCAATCGGAGTCGTTCCATAAGCCAAACCTACCAAAAGCAGGTATTAGACATCGAAAAAAAAAAACAAAAAAAACAAAAAAAACGAAAAAAAAAACAACAAAAAATAAAAATAAAAAAGGAAGATGTCTTTTACCTGCAAAATGACGGGGCTTCCCAAAAACGGCAGATCGCGGTTGGATTTCCTATTATCCAAACCCAAGATAATCTCCCCTAAGCATAGACAAGCTGGGCTCCTGCGCAGCTCCATTTGCTCGATAAGACCCAAAAGACGGGGATCACCTCGCAAATCTTCATCAACGTGTCCGTGGAAGACATACACGTGCAGCAAACAAAAGCCAAATGCCCTCCTCCTGGCAACATGGGAAACAGTAGGGTCGGCCCTGTTAATGAATCGGTCTACAAAGTCCAGCATTCTCACGCCTTTCGGGGTAACTAGACGATCCACCTCGAGTCTAGTCAGTCCAAGCAAGTCCCTGAATTTACTCTTATACCCTTGTGAAGTAGAAGGAATGGCAGGTAAATGCTCGGGGTCCCACCCGCCAATAGCAGCAATTTCTTCCGGAAAAGGACAAATATCACCACCTGGGAACGCGAAAACATGATAATTTGGGTCCCAATAGTCAAGGCAAGCATCCAAGAACGGTTTTACAACCTTAATGAGTTTCAAACTCAATAGAGACCCAAGGCTATGAGCACCCATGTCGTGCTTCTCAATATTCGAGAATTCATTAGTCCATTCCTTCAAACGGATCTCCAAAGTATTCATGATGACAATTTTCTCTTGAAAATTTATTTTGGGAGTTTTTTTATGCGGATTAACGGAGAAGAGACGGAAGAATTATATGATTTAAAGCTTCACGACGCTTCTATTTATACTAATTCTTTGTTTCCAAAAATCCGCCGAAACAGATCAAGCTCGGAACAGCGCGGCGCTCTTGCGCCTATTCAAAGGGACGCAGCTCATGCTGCGCCTCTTCCCCAGGCTCACTTTCTGTGATTTCCGCGTTTGGATCTTTCCTAATTCTATAACGAATAATTTCCTATTCCTACGGGATTTTATTTTGGTAAATACGAGCAGTTTACCATGTTTCAAGTTTCCTAAATTCGCGGGCACGCATTTCGAGGCGACGTCGACACCTTCGCCATTTTCATCACACTTAATTCTTCTTTTTATTATTTTAATTCATTTATTTATTCTTAGGAAATAAATTTCATTTTTTTCATTTTTAGGAAGTAAATTTCATTTTTAGGAAATAATTTTCTTTTGTTTTCATTTTTAACGAATTTCAACATTTTCATTTCTACACTTATAGATTTCCTTTTTTCTTTTTTTTTAGGGGGTAACCCTCCCTACCGTCCGGTCATTTCCGGCAAATTTTTTGCTTTTCCTTGCGCTCTTTTGAGTCTCATTTTGCGCTGATTTAAGGCCATATGTATATAAAATGTATGTTTTAGGTAATTTCCATATAAAATTTCGGTAGCATGACGGCGTAAACCGTTGTCTACCAAACCTGTTCAAGAACTAACCTGCAGGTACAAGCAACACAACCCAAGCAAAGGCACTCAGGCCATCGTATATACAAATGTACAAGCAATCGGGGGCTTGCGCCCAACAAAGTCCAAAAGTCCAAGCAAATCGGGGCTTGCGCCCAAACAAAGTCCAAAAATGTTTCAAAATCAAATGTCCAAAATGTACAAGTCTACAAAACTACAAAAAACTACTGCTGGGCGCCCTCCAACTCGGCAACTCTTGCCGCAAGAACGGCATTCTCGGCATCCCGAAACTCGAGCTCCCTCAACAAGCGAGCCGTCTCCTCCCGAGACTGGGCCAACTCTCGCTCCAGCTCGCGGTCACCCTGTAAACAACAAGAAATTGGCTCATGTCAATCAATTCAAGCAAGATCAAAAATCAAAAAACCAAAAATCAAAAGAAATCAAATGAGGTTCATACCTGACGACCTCGACCACCGACGAGTGCCTCGATGGCAGTAGCTCGCAGCCGGTTGGCCACCCTCCATAGTGCCACGAACCGGGACGGCGCAACCTGCATTTTCAAGAGGAATTCTCAGCAAACTGAACAAGTTCAATCAAATGTGTTCTTACACAAAAGTTATATAAACAAGAGGCTTACCCTCCGAATCAGATGCTGCCAGTCGTCTAGGCCAGCATCCGTCACAGCTACGTCAAAGTCACGCAACTCGGAGATCGTCGTCCTCCCAGTCGCGTCGGTGTACTCAAGGGTCTCGGGGTACTCTGGGGGCTCGATGCCCGCCGCCTCAACCTCCTGCAAAGACAAATAGCTCTCATTAACCGACGATCTTTCATCGCAAATCCGCTAAAATCAAATCAAACGAAAGTAAAAGATACTCACCACTACCGGCCAGTACGCCAACCTCCCGTAGAGGAACGCCGAGTAGTCCTCGCCAAGGAGAAGAAGGTCGTCGCCACCGGCACCAGCCCAAGTCCGCCTCCTCTCGGCCTCGAAGGCTCCCTAAACATCGTCCTGGGAGGGTCAACGGGAACCGTCAACGCGTCCCGAGAGCACTGACGAGCCAAACGCTCGCCCAGATACCACACAGGACCCATCGACGTCCACAGCAGCAGCCTACTCGGGCTCCTAGGTCGAAGGACCTCGGTGACAAAAGGAGGCGCTCTAGCGTACTCCGCCCAAGGTCTGGGCACCCACTGCGACAATATAAAGGCAAAGATCATTCCTATGATCAATTAAAAGCAAAGTATAAGAAGAATAAGTGAATACAAATGGGATACTCACGCTGCTCAGCTGAAGGGCGTTCACGTCCCGCCGGTAGACATCGTGAGAAGAACGCTTGCTCTTCGTCCGGCACATGACCCAATCCCTCACCACGGGATAGGCCCTCTCCAACGGCTCCGTCCTCTTGGGCGCGAGACTCGGGAAGTAAGAGTACACCCACGCCTGTAAAACAGAATAATCAATAACGATCTTTCGTGATTTGATAAAGAAAGGAATTTACTTTGGTCTAAAGGAAGGTTCATACCTCCGATGCTCCGAGTCCGACAACGGAGAAGTCCCCTTCTCCATCGCTCCGGCGAACCATGGCCCTCATAAAGCGGATGAGGACCGCAAAACCAAAGATGACCCGGTCCCGCCCTAGGGAACTCGGAGTCGAAAAGAAAGGGAAGAAGCTTCGTCGATAGCCTCTCGCCCTTATCTCCGAGGTAAATCGAAGACAGAACCACCAAAGCCACGGATTTGTGCCCTCTCGCTTCACCAGACAGGGGAGGAGGAGCAGTCTCCCTCCCATCGATCGTCACCGCCGGGGTCTTCCCCGCAAAGTAGTCTCGGACGTAGGTACTGGGTACCAAACCTGGCACTGCAACAGCCTTCGGCGATAAGTTCCAGCCGATCAATCTCCTCGCCTCGGCCGAATCCGCCCTCATGACAGTCTCCGGCCACACCATCTCCTCGGTCCCGCACGGCAGACCAGAAATCATGCCGTAATCCTCCAGAGTAACTCCCACCTCACCGAGAGGTAGGTGAAACGTGGAATTCGTATCCCAGAATCGATCCAAGAAAGCGCGGACCAGGCTAAGGTTAGCCCGCAACTTCCTCTTCACGATATCCCTCCAGACCTGAACCAGAGGACCGAACGCTCCATGCTCGATCATGGCCCTCTCCTCCGCCGACAGCCGCTCATAGTGCTCCATCGCTGTCGTGTAACCCGAGAACGACCTGATGTTCCCGGCCTCCTATTATGATTTGAAACAAAGCTATCTTTAGTTTTGAATGAAATTCGAAAGAAGTTTGGACAAAAAGAATGAAAGGGAATAGGTAATGAGTAGTGAATTCTTATTTACCAAGCTCTTCACCGTCCTATAGGACAGGTGACCCTCTGCAGCCCACACAAGGTGCCTACTCTCCCAGGTCTCAGCCCACGCAGGAGCTCCTCTCAGCTGTCGACCTCCTCGCCCGACGTTATCCCGTCTCGGGGCCTCCTCCTCCTTGGCAGCCTCCTCCTCGTGAGTCTCGTCTCCAGCAGCCATCACCGCAGCGGTGAAGGCCTGCTCTAAAGCCTCCTCAACCGTAACAACGTCTATCTCCATGGGAGCTCTCCCAGAAGTAGAAGCCTCATCACCTGCAACATTAAAGTAAATTCAGGCCGCGTCATACGACGACAAGCCTTTGTTAAGGGATTTTCGAGCCCTCAAGGCCCTGAAATCGCCCCTTTCTGGCCATCCTTGGCCATGTTCCCACCAACCCGATCACTCATGTGATAAATTGGGTCAAGTCAAGTCCAACTCAAAGCCTAGTTCTGGGTTCGAGTCGAAAATTCGGCAGCATTTCGTTATAACGGCGATTATGCCCTAAAAAGGTGCCCTGAAAAAGTTGTCACAAAACAAAATTCCGAGATGGTAGGAAGTTCACCCATCATCCAAGGATCCCAAATATCAAGTTTCATCGCAAATGGGCAATTCTAAGGCTATTTTCGAAGCAATTTACGGTCTAGCTGTGAAACCGTCTCAAAATTCACTCAAAAGGCTCAAAACTCGATGAAAATTCGAAGCAAACACATGGTTATGTTTCTAACATCACCTACTATCCATTTCTAGCATCAATTTGGCAAGGCAAATCCATTTGGGGGAAAAGCCCCAAATTTTCGATCAAAAGGGTCGAAAACCCTAGCTTTCGCGGCTCAAAATTCGACAAATGTAGAAGATTAATGCAAGATTAAGACACATACCTCGATTAGTCATGTTTAAAGCAAGCTTTTGAATCAAACCTTGGCGGAAATGGTGAAGATTTGAGAGAGAAATTGCAAGAATTGTGTTTCGAAATAATGAAACACAATCCCTTCTGATTTCGCGTTTTTACGCAGGAAAGCCAATTTGGGGAAAAGACGCAGCAGGCGCTGCGCCTCTTCCAAGAGACGCAGCTCTTGCTGCGCCTCTTCCTTTGGTTCCCTCCATACGGATTTTCAAAAATTCGTTATAAGTTCGTTATTTGTGGGCCCATCTTTGGTGCGCCTCTTCTTCGACGCTATTATATTCTTTTGGTCCGTTTCGATGATTTTCTTCCGTTCCGGCCCGCATTATATCCAAATACAGCAAAGATTTTTGCAAGATTGCTCAAGATCATTATATCCAAAGACAGCAGATTTTGCGAGTATTGCTCAAGATCATTATATCCAAATAGCAGAGTATTTTGCAAGATCGCTCACTCAAGATTTCTCCCACGATGATCTAGATGTTCCTAGTCGTCAAAATATTCCCCAAAGAAGAGTTTGTTTGAGACCGACGCAAGCGATTCAACCTCAAGTTTTGCCGGAAGTTCGCTTGAGACCGACGCAAGCGTATTCCCAAAGCGAGCTTTCTCCGACGTCCCGCCGCTTTCAATATTTCTTGTTTCCCCGCAGAGTTCGATCAAAGTTCCTGTGACCCCTAATGCCTTCGACACCAAGTTATCTTCGGACGTAGTTTTGCCGAAGCGTCTTCGATCCCCGCTTCACCCAGGGGTATCTCGGGTATGGTCTCTTCTTATGGTCAAGGCGAGCTTCCTTACGTAGTCTAATGGACTTTAAACGACCCTCCCCGATAGTCGACAGACTCTAAAATGTTCCCGACGACAGTCCTTGGTTCGACCCCCCTGAACCGCCTCGCGTCGCCATAGTCGTCAAGTTGTAATCTTCGATTGACCTGATGGCTATACTTTGACTTTCGCCTTGTACAAGCCTCGGTCAAAGTGGGGGCTTTGTAGATACCTCATTTCGCACCTCCCGCAAACCACCCGGTGATGATTGGGCCGCATGTTTGGTACGCGGAACGATTTGTGACAGTTCGTAAGATTATCGTCAAGTGATTGCTCAAATATTAAATGTCTACCTCTTAGTTGTCATCTACGTCCTGATACGGTCGTTTTGGCAGTAATTAGAGTACATTCGGAGTCCGGGTCAAAAACCGTCTCCCATTTCTGATAACTGTTAAATCCCGAGTCAGAATGTTCTGGAATGTTCCGGATATTTCTATTCCATATTTCATAAATTTTATCTTTTGGAAAATAATATCCCGTAATATTCATAAGATAATCGAATTATTTCCGTCCTACCATAACTCAAACGCGAAATCTTTCTTCAAAGAGAGGAAACCTTCGGGAATGGACGCAGCAGTCTTTGCGCCTCTTCCAAGAGACGCATGTTACGCGCGCGCCTTTTCCCAGACCCTTCTTTGCATGATTTACGTATCTTTTTCATATCTTTCCGAGATTCACTTCCAAAGAGTCTCCGAAACCCTATTCCTTCACGTGATTAGTATAAATAGAAGCCTTCGCTCCTCATATTTCTCACGCGAGTGTCCGCCCTTCTCTTCTCCCTTTGCATTCTAGACTTTGTTCTTACTAATTGGCGCCTACGTGCTTGGACTTCCGACCACGTAAGCTCGGATCTTTCCGGGTAACAGCCTCTCCGTTGCATGACCGACCAATTTGACCAACTACACTCAATCAATCTAATTAATCAATCGTTTTCCTCTTACGAGGGCACTCTTTTTGCATTCGCGTCGAGCATTCACTAGTCGATATCTTAGTTCATCTCGTTCTGTCAACATGTAAGTCTGAGGGTGTATAATTCTCTTTATTTATTGTATTTTATTTATCGTATCATCATTGTAAGGTTTATGTCGAAAATACCGTTAAAATCGATTTCTAAAACCCTTTGTTAAAACCTGTTTTTGCGGATTTCCGAGAGATTTATCGTCGAGAAAAGACGCAAAGAATCGCTGCGCCTCTTCGAAGGAGCACAGCTTCTGCCGCGCTCTTCGTGAGGGCCGCCGCAGCTTCTCGCTTCTTTTCTTCTTCCTCGTCCCTCTCGTAATTCGTTTTGTTATTTGTTCGTCCGTTAATTCTTTGATATAATCGCCATTGATAATTCACATGTATATTGTATCATATTAATCATCATCATTAACTTGTTTTAATCATCATAAGTCCGACTTAAATCCTAAATAATCCATATTTACGGGTTTTCGTCATTAAATTCAAACCCGGATTTCAGAGATTCAATTTGTTCATATTAGGTTTCTGGGATTCGTCATTGATATAGTTTTCGTTTGTTTATTCACATGTTTGTCGTATATTCGTTGTATATTCATCATGTTTAGACTAGTTAATTGATTTCAACAGAGGACTCGTTCATTAACATCGCTTCATCATGTAGTTTTCGTTTGCATCCGTCTCATTCATGTTTATCGCTTTTATGACCATCATTCACATATAATTAATCTGTTAATCACTTTCATCCGAGTAAATATTATCAATCAATCATCCTTTAAATTTACCAATCGACATTAACGATTTGCAGTTCCGGCTTCACAGCCAGAACTCACCCTTGGAACAGACGCAGCGTCTGCTGCGCCTCTTCCGAGGGCGCGATCTGCTGCGCTGTTCCAGATGAGTTCCGCCTCAACTCCTTTTTCGCCTTGACGTAATTAATTAGGCTACGTATTAATTAGCTAATATCCGTATTATCACCTTCTAATTCCTGTTTGTTAATTTATTTGATTCTTTCTTTTTATTCTTTTTTTTCACAAATCATCCGTTTTAGCGGTATTTTCGACATAAATCGCCTAATCCAATGTAATTAATGTAAATTTCATTATTGTAATTTATTGTATTTCTTTTATCATTTGTATGTTTTCACATGTAATTGAACATTAAATCCAACTCCGACCTAATTGTGTGCTAATTAATTGTTCACCGACTTAGTTAAATCTTCACATGCTAGGATTAAAACTTGGATGTTGCATTGCATGCATATAGCCGACGATATATCAAGTACGAATAACTTCCCTAATCATTAGTAGAGGCCGCTATCGAGGCGGGCGGGATTAGGTGTTCGATCAAAAGAGCTTCCTAATACGTACCCTCACCCCTTACTCCAGATCTCCGTGAGCACCCGTGTTCATTGGCATCCACGAGAGTCATTCTAGACATAGAATGCTAAGGGTAACGATTGCTTAGTGTTCATGTCACTACTTTGTGTCTTGACATGACACGAGGTATTCGAACGGTTCCAATTTCCCATAAAAATTGGTGGCAACTCCATACAAAATGCAAACGCTTGTCTCGTTTCTCACCAAGCGCCCCCGTGGGCGGCCCGCTGTCCACAGAAATTGCCAAAGATGGCGAGAAAAGAGCGATTTCGGAGCTCCGAAAACTCGAAAATCCCCTAATCAAGGCTTGTCGTCACTTGATGCGGCCTAATTTTACCTTAATTTTGCAGGTGACGAGGCTTCTACATCTAGGAGGGCTCCCATGGATGTGGACACTGCTGTTGACCCTTCTCAGGCGCTTGAGGAGGCGTTGGAGGAGGCTTTCACCGCTGCGGTGATGGCTGCTGAGGACGAGGTCCTAGAGGAAGAGGCTGCTGAGGAGGAGGAGGCCCCGAGACGGGCCAACGTTGGACGAGGTGGTCGCCACCGAGGGAGCACTGCGTGGCCGAGACTCAGGGACGAGGCACCGCCCCGGGTCAGCGGAGGGTCACCTGTCCTACAGGACGGTGAAGAGCTTGGTAAATAGGATTCATAACTCTTCATTCATCTTCTTTCATTTTTGTTTGTCATTCCTTTTCTTCTTCATTTGAGCTAAAGATAGCTTTTGTTTCAAATCAAACTAGGAGGCTGGGAACATCAGGTCGTTCTCAGGTTACACGACAGCGATGGGGTGCTACGAGAGGCTGTCTGCTGAGGAGCGAGCCATGATCGAGCGGGGAGCGTTCGGCGCCTTGGTGCAGGCCTGGAGGGATATTGCGAAGAGGAAGCTTCGGGCTAACCTTAGCCTGGTCCGAGCTTTCTTGGACCGGTTTTGGGACACGACCTCCACGTTTCACATGCCTTTTGGTGAGGTGGGAGTCACTTTGGAGGATTACGGCATGATTTCTGGTCTGCCGTGTGGGACTGAGGTGGTGGAGTGGCCGGAGACAGCCATGAGGGTTGACTCGGCGGAGGCCAGGAGGTTGATCAGCTGGAACTTGGCGCCGAAGGCGGCTGTGGTACCTGGCTTGGTGCCTAGTTCTTATGTTCGAGACTACTTCGCGGGGAAGACCCCGGCGTTGGTGGTGATCGAGGGAAGGGAGACGGCTCCTCCTCCCTGCACTGCCGAGCAGAGAGTCTGTCTGTGGCTCTGGTGGTTCTTGTCTTCGATTTACCTCGGAGACAAGGGAGAGAGGCTTTCGACGAAGCTTCTTCCCTTCCTTTCTGACCTGAGCTCCCTAGGCCGTTGGGACTGGGTCACTGCTGGTTTTACGGTCCTCATCCGCTTTATGAGGGCCATGGTTCGTCCGGAGTTGATGGAGAAGGGGACTTCTCCTGCTGCTGTCGGCCCTGGACTGCTGTTGGTGGTATGAACCTTCACTTTATTTCATGAAAGATCATTTCCTTTTCTTATCAAATCATGAAAGATCGTTGTTGATTATATTGATTTACAGGCGTGGGTGTACTCCTACTTTCCGGGCCTCGCGCCCAAGAGGACGGAGCCGGTGGAGAAGGCTTATCCCGTTGTGAAGGATTGGGTGATGTGTCGCACGAGGAGTCGGCGTTCCTTCCACGACGCTTGTCGGCGGGAGGTGAACGCTCTTCAGCTGGACGGCGTGAGTATTTTACCTTACATTTGTCTGTCTCACTTTCTCTTTTTTAGAACTGATCATAAGAATGACCCTTCGTTTGCTTTTCTAGTAGGTGCCTAGGCCTTGGGAGGAGTACGCTGACGCTCCTCCTTTCGTGGCTGAGGTCCTTCGACCTAGGAGCTCGAGCCGGTTGCTGCTGAGGACGTCGATGGGTCCTGTGTGGTACTTGGGTGAGCGCTTGGCTCGTCAGTGCTCTCGGGACGTCTTGACGGTTCCCATCGATCCTCATCGGACGATGTTTAGGGAGCCTTCTGAGGCTGAGAGGGAGGCTGACTTGGTTGGCGTTGGTGGTGACGCCCTCCTCTTTCCTGGTGAGGACTACTCGGCGTTCCTCTACGGGAGGTTGGCGTACTGGCCGGTTGTGGTAAGTGCTTTGCCCTCTTTCATTTTTGATTGTTTGAGCATACGATGAAGGATCATCGGTTAACGAAAGTCATCTGATTTTGCAGGAGGTCGAGGCGGCGAGCATCGAGCCCCCAGAGTACCCCGAGACCCTTGAGTACACCGACGCGACCGGGAGGACGACGATCTCCGAGCTGTGTGACTTTGACGTGGCGGTGAGAGATGCTGGCTTGGACGATTGGCAGCATCTGATCCGGAGGGTGAGCCTTCTAGCTTGTATAGTTTTCGTGTAAGAACACATTTGCTAGAGTTTGCTTAGTTGCTAAGCATTTTTCTTTCGAAATGCAGGTCGCGCCATCCCGATTCGTGGCTTTGTGGAGGGTAGCCAACCAGCTGCGGGCTACTGCCGTTGAGGCACTTGCTGGCGGCCGAGGACGTCAGGTATGAACCTTCCGTTTACTTTATTTTTGAGTTTTCTAATCTTCCTTTACGCTTGAAATGATTGACAGGAGCCAGTTTTTGTCTTTTACAGAGGGACCGCGAGCTGGAGCGAGAGCTTGCCCAGTCCCGAGAGGAGACGGCTCGCCTGCTGAGGGAGCTCGAGGTTCGCGACGCCGAGGTTGCTGCTCTCGAGGCGAGAGTTGCTGAGCTAGATGGCGACGAGCAGTAGCTTCCGTGTCGCTTCTTGTTTTTTGTTGTATTTTTGTACATTTACACATTTTAGGACATTTGGATTTTGTTTTTGGGGCTCGAGCCCCTAGTTTGGTGTACAAATCCCCTTTTTTGGGTGTATACATGACGGCCTGAGTGCCTTTGCTGCTGGGTTGCTTTGTTTGTTCCTGCAGTTTAGTTTTGAACAGGTTTGGTAGATGACGGTTTATGCCGTCATGCTGTCGAAATTTACACAGAAATCTCATAGAACATATATTTGTACATATGGCCTAAAATAGCGCAAACAATGACTCGAAAATGTAAAAGAAGTATGACCGGAAATGCAAAAATTTGGTCGGAAATGACCGGACGGTAGGGAGGGTTACCCCCTAAAAAAAGAAAAAATAAAAACATATAAGTTTGAAGTGGAGAATGAAATGATTCCCAAAAGGTAAAGAGGTAAAGTTCGAAAAAAATGACATAATGAAATTAAATACCAAAATGTAAAAAAGAATAAATGAAATTAAATTGGTGAAATGATTCCCCAAAAAAGAAAATTAAAAAGAAACGTGTAAGTGTTCTAAAATGACGAAAATGTCGATATCATCTCGAGATGCGTGCCCGCGAAATTAGGAAACACGAAATATGGTAATCTTGACGCATTTACCAAAATAATAACCCGTAAGAATAGGAAATTATTCGTTGAGGAATTTAGGAAAGATCCAACGCGGAAAATCACAGAGAAACAGCTGAGGAAGAGGCGCAGCAAGAGCTGCGTCCCTTAGAAGAGGCGCAGCACCTGCTGCGCCTGTTCCCCAGTGCGTCCGTTCTGATGTATTTTAGGAAACAACTTTTAGTATAAATAGAGACGTCGAGGGAGGTTTTATTCACATAGTTCTTCCGTCTTTCTTCGTCTTATTACACAAATTCCCAAAATAAGCCTACATCATGAATACTCTTGAAATTCGTCTAAAAGAATGGACAAATGAGTTCTATAGCATGGAGAAGTATGACACGGGTGCTTATAATTTTGGAGCACTTTTGAGCTTGAAATTGATCAAGGTAGTCAAACCATTTCTCGATGCTTGTCTTGACTATTGGGACCCTAATCAGCACGTATTTGCCTTTCCTGGAGGAGACATTTGCCCATTTCCGGAGGAGATCGCTGCGATTGGTGGTTGGGATCCGGAACATTTGCCCGCTATTCCCTCCACTTCTCAAGGGTATAAGAATAAGTTTAGAGACTTGCTTGGGTTAGCCCGCCTTGATGTTGACCGTCTTGTGACTTCTAAAGGAGTGCGAATGTTGGATTTCATCGATCGCTTCATCAACAAGGCTGATCCTACTGTTTCTTATGTTGCAAGGCGAAGGGCGTTCGGATTCTGCCTGTTACATGTATATGTCCTTCAAGGGCATGTTGATGAGGACATGAGGGGCGACCCTCGTCTTTTGAGCCTGATTGAGCAAATGGAACTGCGCAGGAGCCCAGCTTGTTTGTGTTTAAGAGAGATCCTATTGGGCTTGGATAACAGGAAAGCCAATCGCGACCTACCTTATTTGGGAAGTCCCATTATTTTGCAGGTAAAAGAATACTTTTTTTTTTTTTCCTTTTTTTTGTTTTTTTTTTTTTGGTTTTTTTTTTCGTTTTTCGTTTGTGTTTTTTTTTTCGTTTTTGACACCCGCTTTTGGTAGGTCTGGCTCATGGAGCGACTTCGATTGATCGAGCCCCCAGTTAATGTTCCTTCTTACCATGCTCGTTCGATTGCAATGAGGACCAGGCTTTACATGGTGGACTTCACTCGAGTGTGCAACTACTGGGAAAACAAGTTGAAAAGTGAAGATGGCCCTTTAATTAGATGGATTGTACCATGGTGGCACCTCAAATCTGTCACTGGAGTATCTTCCCTGGATCCTCCTACCCGAGCTGTTCGCATTCCCGGCTTGGAGTTTATGATATGCATCTTCCCGGAGAGGTTGATGAGGCAGGTTGGATTGAAGTAGATGATCCCGAAGCTTGAGATTGTCCCGCAGACTGCTGTGGCACTTACTACGGAGAGTCGAAGAGAATGGGCCATCAAATGGGCTCAGAGGAATATTTGGTTATTGAATTCTTCTGTCAGCGCTCTATGGGTGTCGGATTCCTATATGCGGTGGAGGAAAGCTACTACTCCGAAGGAGCGTGAGAGATTAAGGAAGCGTGAACCTGTTGACTACAAGGTTCGTGAGGTGGAAAAGGAGAAGGAGAAGCACCTGACCGAGGGAGAGGAAGAAGCCGGGTTTCGAGTTGTTCATCCTTTGAAGAAACCGAAGACTTCTCCTGCCGTCGAGATGGTGGTTGGCAAGAATGGCAAAGCAAGACCACGAGAGAGACCATTGGTGATTAGGTCGGAAGTGGTGCAGGAGCGTCCGGCTCGAGATCGTGACAAGAAGTATGATAAGAATGACAAAGGCAAAGGGAAAATGGAAGAGTAGCCTATGTCTTTTATTATTATTTATTATTATTATTATTATTGTAATAAGAAGGTGGAGTTTTTAGAATCCTAGCCTATTTATTATTTTTAGGATTTTATTATGTAACGTATTATTATTATGAATGAAATAAAAGAGGTGGATTGGTTATGAAACCGTTGTGGTTTTCTTTTCATTATTCTTATCGAATTTCAAATGCATTCGCAAATGTCCTTCTATTTACATTCAAAAGAATTAGATGGGTTGTATCCCGCGAAGGATTGCCTACGTATTCATTAAAAATGAAATCAAACCCTTGCGCGTAGTTCGAGTAAATATAAAAGAATAATTGTTCTAAGTAAGAGCTTGTAACGAACTTTAGAAAATAAGCATGTGCTTTACTTACTCCGAAAATGCAATTTAGTTTATTTGATGATATGAGAATGACAAATTGTCAAAATGCAAGAGCAAGATGACATTAGCTTGATTTAGCTTGGCCAGTGGCCGCTCATTTCGTGCCACAAGAGCGACACGTGAGGTTACGCGAGGCGCGTTTTTTGCTCCTATTATAGGCATAGTAACGTTTTAATTGGTCGAGATTTGTTGGGTTGGCAAATTCGTTCCCGTCTAGGTCTGTGATCCTAACCGCACCCCTGGAAGTATGGACTTGACTAGGAATGGCCCGGCCCAATTGGGTTTGAATTTTCCTCGTGTATCGACAGGTAAAAGAGCCATAATTGATTTGAGGACCAAATCTCCTTCTTTGATGTTCCTTGGCTTAACCCTTTTGTTGAAGGCTCGTTTGATGCGCGCCTGATATGTTTGCACATTATGTAATGCACGTAACCTTCGTTCATCCAGAAGGATGAGTTCTTCATATCTATCCCTCTTCCAATCGGCTTCGGGTATTTGACTTTCGAGTAAAATACGCAAGGATGGTATTTCTAGCTCGACTGGTTGTACGGCTTCCATGCCGTAGGTCAAATAGAAAGGAGTAGCCCCAGTGGGCGTCCTAAGGGATGTACGGTATCCCCATAAAGTAAAGGGTATCTTGCTTGGCCAGTCTCTATAGTTGTCAATCATTTTCTTGAGAATTGTGACAACGTTTTTGTTCGCTGCCTCTACCGCGCCATTGGTTTGTGGTCTATATGGCGAGGAGTGGTAATGCTTGATTTTGTACTTGGCTAGCAATTGTTCAGTCTCAGCTTGGAAATGTGATCCATTGTCACTGATGATCTCATGTGGGCAACCATATCGACAGATGATATTGGTTTGTATGAACTTTGCCACATTCTTGGCTGTAAGACTGGTGTAAGAAGCCGCTTCTACCCACTTGGTGAAATAATCAATTGCTACTAGGATGAAACAGTGACCTCCTATTCCGGCTGGAGTGATCTTTCCGATGATATCAATTTCCCAAGCAGAAAATGGCCATGGAGATGTCATGGTGTAAAGCAATGAGGGAGGAACATGTTGCACATTCCCGAAGATTTGGCAATTATGGCAATGTCTCACATATTTGATGCAATTAGATTCCATCGTGGTCCAATAATATCCTAAACGTGTGATTTTCTTTGCCATCATGGGTCCACTCATGTGAGAGCCACATTCTCCATCATGGACTTCTTCCATCACTTTTCGTGCCTGTGAATGATCAAGACAACGTAGGATGACACCAAGAGGTGTTCTTTTGTATAACTCTCCTTGCATGAGAACGTATTGGGAAGCTAGCAAGCGGATAGCGCGTTGTCCCCTTTTGTCCATTTCTGGTGGATAGGTGCCGTTGAGTTTGAAGTTTAGGATTGCTTGGAACCAGGGTTCCTCCGCAATTTCCTCTTCATTGGTGATTTGATGCACATAAGCTGGCTCTGATCGTCGTTCGATGCATAAAGGCATTTGTACCATACTATCCGGCATGTTAATCAAAGATGTGAGTTTTGCAAGAGCGTCTGCGAATTGATTTTCTTCTCGAGGTAGATGTAAGTAGGTTCCTTGATCGAAGAATTGGGCTACTTGGTCTATTCTGGCTTGATAAGGTGCCAAGCTTTCGCTTCGGATTTTCCAAGATCCCGTAACTTGATTGATGATCAAAGAGGAATCCCCATGTACTCGAAGATTCTTGATGCCTAAACTTAACGCCTCTTGCAATCCAATGAGACAGGCTTCGTATTCTGCAGCGTTATTTGTCACCTCGAAGTCGAATTTGACAGAGATTGGTGTATGCTTGCCTTCAAGAGAAATGAACAACACTCCTATTCCAAATCCTCTTAAGTTCGATGCTCCATCAAAATAGAGGTCCCAGGAGTCTACATCTGTTTGGAGTATATCCTCATCCGGAAATGACCAAGTGTCTATCGTTTGTGTATCATTGATGGGATTTTCTGCGAAGAATTCGGCAACGGCGCGCCCCTTTATGACTTTCAAAGGTACATATTTAAGATCGAACTCATAGAGCATCAAAGTCCATCTCGCTAAACGTCCATTGAGAATGGGTTTCTCGAAGAGGTATTTGACAGGATCCATTTTGGAGAATATTTTGACGGAGTAGCTAAGCATGTAATGGCGTAGCTTCTTCGTTGCCCACACAAGAGCGAGGTATGTCTTCTCAAGCGGTGTGTATTTGCACTCGTACTCCAAGAACTTCTTACTAAGGTAGTAGATGGCTCTTTCTTCTTTTCCTACGGTTTGAGCTAGCATGGCGCCCATGGCCGTTTCAGTTACCGTGAGATATAAACCAAGAGGTTGATCCCGCTGCGGTGGCATGAGCACTGGCGGTTTGGCTATTATTTCCTTGATTCGGTCGAAAGCCTTCTGACAGTCATCATCCCATATGGTGTGATCTGTTTTCTTTAACTTCTTGAATATGGGTTCGCAGATCATGGTGAGTTTCGATATGAATCGACTGATGTATTGTACCTTGCCTAGGAATCCCCTAACTTCTTTCTCTGTTTGAGGTTGCGGCATTTATATTAAAGCTTTGATATTTGAAGGGTCTATTTATATACCTCGTTGGCTAACCACGTATCCCAGGAGTTTGCCAGATGTCACTCCGAATGCGCATTTCTGAGGATTGAGCCTCATGTTGTACTTCCGTAGCCTCGAGAAGAATTTGCGAAGGTTCGCAATATGTCCCTCTCTTTCCTTGGACTTGACAATCATGTCATCTACGTATACCTCAACTTCTTTATGCATCATATCATGTAAGAGCGTAGTTGCGGTTCGTTGGTATGTAGCTCCGGCGTTGATTAACCCAAACGGCATGACCGTATAACAGTAGGTTCCCTATTGAGTGACGAAGGCGGTCTTATGCATGTCCTCTAAGGCCATCTTGATCTGGTTATACCCCGCGTATCCATCCATGAAGGATAGCAACGCGTGATCCGCTGTATTATCCACTAATATGTCGATATGTGGTAGAGGAAGGTCATCCTTAGGGCTTGCTTTGTTTAAGTCTCTAAAGTCAACACAAACACGGATTCTCCCATCCTTTTTGGGTACGGGTACTATGTTAGCTACCCAGTCTGAGTAATCGGAAACTTTGATGAACCCGGCTTTGAATTGTTTATCGACTTCTTTTTTGATCTTGAGAGCCCATTCTGTCCTCATTCTTCAAAGCTTCTGTTTCACGGGTTTGAACCCTGGTTTGATTGGGATTCTATGGTCTGCAATCTCCCTGTCGATCCCTGGCATATCTTTGTAGGACCAAGCAAAAATGTCTTTGAACCCGTGTAGAAGGTCTATGAAATTGGCCCTTTCGGTGGGGCTCAGGGTTGTCCCTATCCTAAGTTCTTGGGATTCTAGTTCAGTTCCTACGTTGATGGGTTCAGAGTCTTCTATCACTGGTCCCCCTTCCCCCTCTTGTAGTATTTATTTGGCTATGTAGGGAGGTATCTCGATTAAGTCAGGGTCTGGGTCATTCTCATCATTATCGTAAACAGAATTGCATTCAAGATAACACGAAGAGTAAGCAGAACCTGATTTATTCATACTAAGATTTGAGAAAAGTTGAAACAAATAAGCCATCCGATCGTGGTCACGGTAAAGGGACAGCGGTTGGGACATTTCCCGAACCACCTGTTGCTATTCGATACTAGGCCGGAGAAACGAGGGAGTGGGAATGACGACGGAGGAGACTCTCTAGAACTTCTCTAGACTTCGACTCTGACTCCGACTCTGACTCTGACTCGAATTCATCGTCTTCTGGTTCTCCTTTGAACATCTCTCCTTCTCCAGTAGTGAGCTTGAAGAGTCTTCCTTGATTGTTTGTCCACTTGATCGATTTTCTCCATCCTTTCTGCTGATTAGTGTTGATTTATGTGATTAACGCGGTAGGGTTGAAGTGATCATCTTGAAGTATCATAGTAATGATCTCGTCCTGCGCGGCTCTAACGAATCGATCTTCTCCAAATAGTAGGCTCACGGTGATAATTGGAGAAATGGTGGAGGAGTTCCCTCCATTTTCTGTTGCATGAATTTCATCTTCGACTGGGGAAATGAGATGTGAACAATCTATGGTAGATTCTTCATTTGTAATCACTAGAACTCCAAGAGGATTCTTAGTGTTGTGAGGCTTACCTCCAGGTGGTATTGGTAGACGACTGTCTTCAATCATGTCTTGAAGTACATTTTTCAATTTGTAGCATTTCTCTGTATCATGTCCCTTACCTCTATGGTATTCGCAGTACGAATTCTCGTCCCAGAACTTGGATTTCTTTTCCGGTTCGGGCGTAGGGCCTATGGGTTGAATTTCCTGAGTTTTATCAATCTTTTCAGAGCGTTGGAATATGTGTCCCCTAGATTTGTGAATTTCCTTGGAGGGGTACTCTTCTTAGATGGCTCAAGGAGGTTAACTTCATCAGTCTTGCTAGTAGAGCCGTAAGAACGACTTATTGAGCCTTGATATCCACGACCTATCGTTTTGGACAAGAGCCCTTTTCGAATGTCATCTTCGATCCTTGTCCCTAGTATGGTTAAATCTTTGAAAGTCTTGATGTTTTGATATCTCAAATGATTTGCATAGATGGGCTTTAGGTTGTCCATGAATTTTTCCACAAGGGTAGCCTCATCCAGACGTTCAACAAGTTGAGTACTAGTCTTCCTCCACCGACTTAGGAAATCGGTGAAACCTTCTTTGTCATTTTGGGTAAGAACCTCTAAGGTGTGCATGTTGACTTGGATTTCAGCATTATCCGCATATTGTTTAGCAAACTCGATCGCGGCATCGTCCCAAGTAACGATTTTCTTGTGATCTAGCGAATAGAACCATTGTTTTGGGATGGTGTCAAGAGATGAAGGAAAGATCCTTAAGAACATCTCGGGTTTAATGCCTTTGATAGACATGTAATCCTTGAAGGCACGGATATGGTTCAAAGGGTTTTCATGCCCCTTGAACTTAGGGATATCCGTCATGTTGAAGTTGGTTGGCAACTTAGAACTTACGGCCTCATACTTGCGATTATTCTCCCTATAAATGTCATCCCCTTTAAGATACATCAATTGCTCCTCTAAGTATTGGAGTCGTTTCTCAGCTGCAGTCATACCCATGGGAGGGTTTTCGTCCCCGAAGTCATTCACGAAGTCATCAGAGATCTCACTTTCTCGAGGAGGCATCCTCGTTTCCACGGCATATATTCGGCCCTCAATGGTGTCAAGGCGATCATACACTTGGTCTTGAGTAACTTGGAGACGAGCTAGCGTGGTTAGGATTTGATCATTACTATTCTGGAGTTGACTTAAGTTCACGTCGCTTGTTTCAGGCATCTTGGAAGCTGAATAAGAGATCGACGATGAATCAAAACACGATCGACCACTCTAGCATACTTACTTGAAAAGAAATGTTTTGAATCATGAAGTGGGAGTGTGCCACTTGTGTCAGTGAGCTTTGAGGAAACGACAGGGTTTGAAAAATGTTGGTCCTTGTCAACTTTAGTGCAGTTGTAGGAGTGGACTCGAAGTGAGGTTTTGAAATGGGTTTTGAAGCCTGAATTTTGACTCGATAATTGGACAGAGTTTCGGCTTGTTTTGCGCTAATATTAGGCCCAAGTTCGAAATTTTACATGTTAAAGAAAGATTTTGAATTTTACAAAAATCGTCATGGTTTTGTTTAGAAAAGGGTGATCATGTATGGTACAAACAATATACAAGCATTATAACGGGATGCTGAGTGCATTTAGAAGGGTTTTGGTTTTAAAGGGTGGGTTGCCATAACGAACAATCAAACCCGAAGTCTGTGGAGAGGCTCGTACCAAACAAGAGTAAGGCCGATTCCTAGTCCATTTCCTCAAGTAGTGAAAGTCCTTGATACAAACAAGAGTAAGTACCATGGTATGGATGACGTCAATCGTTATCCATCCTTAGGCCCAAATAAGAATTAGGACCGTTTAGACGGGACGATTGGTCGAATGGGTTGGGTTGGGCCTAGGAAGGCCGAATAAACGATCTAGGAAGACCGAGTTATGAAAAACCGACAATTGTCTTGTACAAACTATTCCCTAACCTTGTTTAAGTTTCACCCTTTTGGCTACACGTAAGTGTATTATCCCCAGCAGAGTCGCCAAATTGTGGACAATGGGCCCACGGGGGCGCTTGGGAAAAACAAGCGTTTGCATTTGTGGAGTCGCCACCAATTTATTGTGGAAAATTCGAAACCGTTCGAATACCTCGTGTCATGTCAAGACACAAAGTAGTGACATGAACACCAAGAACTCGTTACCCTTAGCATTCTATGTCTAGAATGACTCTCGTGGATGTCAATGAACACGGATGTTCACAGAGATCTGGAGTAAGGGGTGAGGGTACGTATTAGGAAGCTCTTTTGATCGAACACCTAATCCCGCCCGCCTCGATAGCGGCCTCTACTAATGATTAGGGAAATTGTCTATGCTCGATATATTGTCGATTATATGCATGCAATGCAACATCCAACGTTTTAATCCTAGCATGTGAGAATTTGACTAAGTCGGTTAACAATTAATTTAGCACACAATTGGGTCGGATTTAGAGTTTAAATTGATTACATGTGAAAGCATACAATATGATACAAGGAATGCAATAAAGAAAATAAAGAAAATTACAATAATGGAAATTACAATAATTACATCGGGATTAAACGATTTATGTCGAAAATACTTTCAAAACAGATAATTTGAGAAAAGAATAAATAAATAAATTAACGAACATGATAATTAGTGATAATACGAGTAATAGTAAATTAAATACGTAATTAAACTAGGTCAAGGCAAAACGGGAGTTCAGGGACAAAATCGGCCCAGAACAGTAGCGAGCGCCGTCCCTTGAAGAGGCGCATCGATCGCCGCGTTCCTGTTCCTTTCGGTCTGCCCGTCGTGTGAATTGGTTGCAAGCCGTTAATGTTAATTGGTGATTAATTATTGATTAATATTATTTACTCGGATGGAAGTGATTAATAGGTTGTTTACATATGAATGAGGTGATAAAATATGAACGAAACTAATGAAAACGAATTAAAGACAAGATTAAGAGGTTAATTAACAAATTAATAAACTAAACAAAATAATTAGGTTAAATAAGATGGATTAATGACGAATTAATGATGAATATGATGAATAAACAGGTGGGAGTATATCAAAGGTCGAATTCCAGAAACCCAATATGAATGAATCGAATTTCTACAACCCGGTTTGACTTTAATGACGAAAACCCGCAAATATTAATTACTTGGGATTTAAGTCGGGATATTAATGATAAATTATATGTTAATGACGATTAATTATTTACATGTCAAATTTTTATGTTCAGATTATTAAAGAAACAAAGAACAAATGAAAACAAAAGAAAGATAAACGAATTAACGAAAGACGAAGGAAGAAGAAAGGAAGCGAGAATCATGCGCCCTCACGAAGAGGCGCAACAGAGCTGCGTCCCTTCGAAGAGGCGCAGCAGCGATTCTTTGCGTCCTTTCTCGACGTCTGTCTTCTGATAATCCGTAAAAAGGGTTTTAAACAAGGTTTTTAGAAATCGGTTTTAATTGTATTTTCGACACAAACCTTACAATATGATTACAAAAAATAAAGAACAATAAATAAAAGAAGGATTATACACCCTAAGACTTACATGTTTGACGAAACGAGATGAACTAAGTTATCGATTAGTGATGCTCGACTCGAATGTAACGAAAGTGCCCTCGTAAGAGGAAATCGAATAAGATTGATTAAAGTTGATTATGGTGGAGTTGGTCAAATTTGTAGGTCATGCAAAACGAGGCTGGAACTCAGAAAGATCCGAGCTTACGTGGTCAAAAGTTCAAGCACGTAGACGCCGAAAAGTAAGAACGTGGTCTAGAATGCAAAGGGAGAAGAGAAGGGCGGACTCTCGCGTGAGAAATATGTGAGACCGAAGGTCTCTATTTATACTAATCACGTGGAGGAAGTAGGGTTTTCGGAGACACTTTGGAAGTGAATCTCGAAAAGATATGAAAAGATACGAAAAATACGCAGAAAAGGACTTGGGAAGAGGCGCAGCAGGCATTGCGTCCCTTGGAAGAGGCGCAGCACCTACTGCGTCTATTCCCAAGTGGTTTCCTCCTGCGGAAGAAAGATTTCCGTGTTTAGTTTATGGAATAACGGAATAATTTGGTTTTCCTTAATATTTTGTGTGAATATTACGGGAAATTGTTTACCAAAGATTAAAAAGGTTTATAAAATATGGAATAGAAATATCCGGAACATTCCAGAACATTTCGACTCGGCATTTTAATGGTTGTCAGAAAATGAAGACAGTTTTAGGTCCGGACTCCAAATGCACTCTAATTACTGCCAAAACGACCGTATCGGCACGTAGATATCAATTAAGAGGTAGACATAAATGTTTGAGCGATCACTTGACGATAAACTTACAAACTGTCACAAATCGTTCCGTATACCAAACATGCGGCCCAATCATCACCGGGTGGTTTGCGGGAGGTGCAGAAATGAGGTATCTACAAAACCAAAGGGCATCCTCCTATAAGCAAATACACCATATGGACATGTGAAAGTGGTCTTTTCCTGATTGTCGGGATGAATGGGTATCTAAAAGAAACCGGAGTAGCCATCTAGGTAACAGAAATAACTATGACATGCTAATCTCTCTAACATTTGGTCAATGTAAGAAAGTGGGAAATGGTCTTTCTTAGTGGCCGTGTTCAACTTCCTATAGTCTATGCACATCCTCCACCCTGTAACAAGTCTAGTAGCAATCAATTCATTCTTATCGTTTTTTACTACTGTAGTACCTCCCTTATTAGGTACAACTTGGACAGGACTGACCCATTTAGAATCAGATATAGAGAAGATAATACCAGCATCAAGTAATTTATGTACCTCTTTTCTTACCACCTCCTGCATTGGAGGATTTAGTCGTCTCTGACCCTGTGCACTAGGCGTGTGGCCTTCTTCCAAATGAATACGGTGCATAAAAAAAAATCAGGACTAATACCTTTCAGATCATCAATGCTATACCCAATGGCCATTTTATGAGTTCTCAAAACAGTCAACAAAGCAGATAGTTGACCTTCAGTGAGGCTAGCATTGACAATCACGGGATTCATTTCACAGTCATCAAGAAATTCATACTTAAGATGAGAGGGAAGAGGCTTTAGTTCAGGTTTCTTTACCTCAAATACCTTAGGTGTGGTACCCAAACTGTATGCCTTTTGATGGGGGCATTACTCTCCAGTTAGAAGCCTCTCAATCCGATGAACTTCTGGACTCCATGAACCCGTCTGATCAGCTGAATCCGAAACCAGGGCAATCTCCAGAGGATCCCTGTCCAAACAAATAGAAAAACACTCATCAATAGTAAAATCAACAAAATCTATACTATGACAAGTTTCCTCTATCATGGGATGTTTTAGCGCTTTTTCCAAATTAAAGACAATCGTATCATTCCCCATAGCTAGAGTCAATATCCCTTGCCTAACATCTATAACCGCCCCCGCAGTATGAAGGAACGGTCTGCCCAAAATGATAGGGATTTGGTTGTCCTCAGCCATATCTAAGACAACAAAATCAAGAGGGATGAAAAATTTCCCAATACGAACTGGAACATCCTCCAACACCCCCAATGGGTGTTTAACAGATCTATCGGCCATCTGTAGTGTCATATTAGTAACTGTTAACGGACCCATATTTAATTTCTTACAAATAGAATAAGGCATAACGCTGACGCTAGCTCCTAAATCACAAAGAGCTTTACTAATAACAAGATGACCAATATGACAAGGGATAGAAAAACTTCCTGGGTCCTTTAATTTAGGTGGTGAATTGATTGGCAACATGACACTGCACTTCTGAGTGTAAGCAATAGTTTCCACCGCATCAAAGGATCTCTTCCTTGTCAAAATATCCTTCATGAACTTTGCATAAGCCGGCACTTGAGTAATTAATTCAGTGAAGGGAACACTTACCTGTAGATTCTTTACGACCTCCATAAACTTACCGAACTGCTTATCCAGCTTGGATTTTTGTTGCCGATGAGGAAAAGGTAGTGCAATAGTAATGGGCTCGGCTTGCTTGACCTTAGAAATCACTTTTGAAACACCGTCGTCTGTCGAGGAGGTGCCTCGATCGAGCCTGGAGGTGACTCGATCGAGCACACTGGTTCCTCGATCGAGCCTGGGCTGACTCGATCGAGGAACCTTAGCAGGTTCAGCTTCTTCGTCCTTTTTGCTTTTATCGTCATCTCGTGTTTCAACTTTGTCAGAATCTTTTTCATCATCACTAAGCTCCAAATTTCCCAATCCTTTGGGATGCATATAAGGGACCTCATCATCAGTAATGGGCACATCATTACCAAGGCTTTGCAGGTCGGGATTTGCGTAAGAAGTACCGCTCCTCAACTGAATAACATTAGCTTGCTCGTGAGCTTGTTTACCTTGAGGAGGAAGACCCACGGCCTGTTTTGATGGGTTTTGAAGTGCCATCTGAGCCACTTGGTTATCTAGCATCTTATTGTGGGCAATCAGCTCAGAAATTTGAGCCGTCTGCTTCTGCTACATCGACAAAGTTTGTTGCAAAAGATTCCGCAACTCTGCCATCTCATTGTTGGGAGCTTGTTGAGGAGTTTGCTGAGGAGGCTGTTGATATTGGTTGTTGAACTACTGGCCTCCTTGATTTTGCCTTTGATATCCCCCTTGTGGTTGATTACCACGGTTGTTGGGGGCGATATAAGTATTCTTCTGTGGTTGCAGCTGCTGCGGATTTTGCACATTCTGACTAGACCATTGAAGGAATGGGTGCTCCTTTGTTCTTTCATTATAAAAGTTGGAGAAAGGTGTACCTTGTGCACCTTGTCTGTAAGCCTGAAAGGCATTAACTTGCTCCAATGTACTCAAGCAATCAGCTGCACCGTGACCGTCTAAACCACATCTAACACAAGACTCCTCTACTTGCTGACTCATAGCATGAACTCTCTCCTTACTACGCAATGATTGGGTAGTCTTTATCTCGACAATCTGAGCAGAAATAGTCTCTAACTGTGCCGCAAGGGCACTATCAACACCAGTACCTCGCGTGTTTCCCCTAGGATTTCCATACCTGACAGTATGGGTGGCAATCTGATCAATTAACTTCCACGCGGTATCATCATTGGTGTTGTCCTGAAACCTCCCATTTGCAGAAGAATCCAAAAGGGCACGATGATCGTCATACAACCCGTTATAAAACTGGTTGCAAAGAAACCACTTAGGGAAACCATGATGGGGAACTGATCGGACCAAACGTTTGAAGCGAATCCAAGCTTCATTCAAATCTTCAGTTGCTCCTTGCTTGAAACTAGTAATCTGACTTCTTAATGCATTAGTCTTTTGAGGTGGGAAGTACCTCTTGTAGAAAGCAAGAGCAAGGGTATTCCAGTCTGTAATTCCTTCACCCTCCATATCCAGGTCTCTTAGCCACTCAGTTGCTCCATCTTTCATAGAGAAAGGAAAAAGCACCTGCTTTATCTGATCTTGTGTCACTCCAGCTGTTAAAGGAATGGAACATCAGTAAGTGACAAATTTCTCCATATGTGTCGCAGGATCCTCAACAGCTGCCCCTCCAAACATATTTCGTTCCACCAAGTTGATGTAAGATGGCCGAATCTCAAAAGTTCCATTGTCAGTAGTGGGCAGCTTAAATCCTTGTGGGATGGAAGCTAAGGTCGGCTCGGAATGACTGGCTAGAGTAGGCATGATGGTAGTCTCGGGAATAAGAGTTTCGACTGGGATTTCGGGAATAGGAATGTCGTCCTCTTCGAAGGACTGATCGGCTGACTGTGATGAGCTCGCCGTCTCTACGTCAAGTATACTCAAGTCTTCTACTTGACCCACTTCTTGATTAAATTTCCGTCTGTAGCGAAAAGTCTTTTCTGGTTCAGGATCAAAAGGAATCACCTCAGACCTACTAGACCTGGGCATACACGGAACTAACAAGAAAAGTGTGAGAACGGTCTCAAGGAACTGGGTTCCCTGAGACAAAGAGACAAAATAAACACAAACAAACTAAACAAATGTTGCCTCCCCGGCAACGGCGCCAAATTTGATATAGCTAAAGTCGTATCGCCAAATCAAAGTAAAACTATCTCAAGACTAACAAGAATAGCTAGTAGTAGACAGGTATCTAATCCACAGGGAGGCGGTAAAGGTTAAGTCTGTAAATTTTTAAATTGCCTAAGGTAACCGTTTTCTGGGGGTTGTTTTATTTTGTTATCTAACCAACTAAATGCGAGCAATTAAAAGAGATTTAAACAATGATATTAAAGGTCTAGGATTTCCGGTTCACTAGGTCAATTATATGGGGTCTATTAATCAATTGCTAGATCTACCAAGCTGTCTAAGGTTATAAGATCGGTCGACTCAATTATGCCCTTTAGATTGATTCTAACATGCGGTCGCTATAATTAGATACAATCTATTTGATTATCGCAGCCTATATTAATTCTAACCCGGTCGGTGAAAGGATTAATTCGCTACACTAATTAACAACTCAGGCCTAAGTTAATTAACTAGAAGAAGAACAATAATCAAACGACAACTTATGCGATTTCCCTAGCAATTAATCAATTTCCCTTTTTAATTAACCTAGATCCCCTTCATCCTAGATGAGGAAATTAGCTACTCATAACTAAAGCAATAACAACAATAATCATGATTGAAGACATAATTGAAAGTATAAAATAAGAACAATAATCGATTAACATAAAACAATGAACGATTAATTATTGAAGAAAGATTAGTACCGTAGCAAGGAAAGATTAGGGCTAAAGAGAGTATTTAACTATATGAGAGTAAATAAAAGCGTAACCTAATGATAAAGTACGAGTTTCTAATTTATAACAAAAGATAACTGTTTTAGGAAAATCCGGAAAATAGTCTGCCAGAGAGGTTCCTCGATCGAGTCTGAGGTGACTCGATCAAGGACGGCTGCTCGATCGAGCCCTCCCTGACTCGATCGAGGAACCAGCTTCACAGACGGTTTCCTCCTTTCTTTCAATTCTAGCCTTCATGCTTCCTCGTTCCTCGTGCCATGCTTCGTGTATTCTACTATGCCATCTCTGCTACGCTCATCTTAGCTCGATTATCCTCATAACGAGTCATTTCTGCATTTAAACACAAAATAGCGGCAGTATCGACAATTCATTGAAATAAGGCATGTAAATGATATAAAGGCACGAAAACGGTATATAAAATGGTATAAAGGAAGCTATAAAAGTATATATAAAAGTGATACATCAATGGGCGAGTCGAGAGAAAACACCGACACATACTTGAAAAAGCAAGGGCATTACAATTCCAAGCAGACTTACCAATTCATTTTTGGGGGGAATGTATATTGACTTCAGCCTATTTGATCAATAGAACCCCAACAGGCATTTTACAAGGTCGAACCCCATTTGAGCTTCTATACAATCAAAAACCCAAATTAGACGGTCTTAAAGTATTGGGATGCCTTTGTTACGCTCATAATAAAGACAAACCACGTGAAAAATTTGGGGAAATGGGGAAGCGATGTGTTTTCTTGGAGTACCCCCATAGAAAAAAGGGATGGAAAGTATATGATTTGAAAGAAAAGCGAATGTTTGTGTCTCGAGATGTAACCTTTTACGAGCATGTTTTTCCTTTTTCGAATACTATCGACCCTAGCATTCCCCAACCTGGTAACAACAATAAAACAGAAAATAAAAATGTTGTTACTGGTTCTGAGGCATATGAGACGGAGACGGCTGATGTCAATGACACGTCCCAAGAACAAAGGGGTGATGAAGGCAGGAATGAAACATGAGAGGCTCTCGAAACATGGGAGGCTCTCGAAACAGGGGAGAGTCATGAGCAACCCAACATACCGGAGACTGACGTGCTGGATACTGTCGTGCCCAATGATAGAAATATCACGACAGGGGAAGGGAGACTTGGTCGAGGAGCAAGGGAAAAGATTGAGCCTTATTGGAAGAAAGATTATTATTGCAAATCGACAAGAATTATCAGCCCCATCCGACATGCTCATCACGCTCAATCGATGTTCTCGAAGGCAGGTACTCGCTATCCTCTAGTCAATTACGTTATTACTAATTATTTTTCTTCCTCCCACAAAGAATTCTTGGCAGCTATTGACCAGATTAAAGAGCCAACCAATTATTATGAGGCGGCAGGGAGTCAAAAATGGAGAGACGCCATGAGTAAGGAAATCGATGAGTTAGAAAGAAATGGAACATGGAAACTTGTTCAACTGCCACAAGGAAAGAAACCAATTGGCTGAAAATGGGTGTATAAAGTCAAGTACAAAGCTGATGGGATGGTTGAGCGCTACAAAGCCAGACTCGTGGCACAAGAGTTTACACAAATTGAAGGAGTGGACTACCATGAGACATATGCACCGGTGGCGAAAATGACTAGTGTTCAGTGTATGCTAGCGGTGGCAGTAGCGAAGAAGTGGTTCATTGAGCAGCTAGATGTCAATAATGCATTTTTGCACGGGGATCTCGATGAAGAAGTGTATATGAAAATCCCGCAAGGTTTTGAGAGGAAGGGCGAAAATAAAGTGTGAAAGCTCTTGAAGTCAATATACGGACTAAAGCAAGCATCCCGGAATTGGTTTACGAAAATGACGGTTTCATTGAGACGGTATGGTTTTGTTCCATTGCTAGCAGACTATTTCTTATTTACATATAATAGGGACGGGGTATTCATTGCCGTCCTTGTATATGTAGACGACATGATTGTCGTTAGCAATAACAGTGAGGCGTGCAAGAATTTTAAACAATTTCTCGACAATAGTTTTGGCATCAAGGATTTGGGTCGTCTCAAATATTTCTTGGGTATTGAGGTAGCCCATGGAACTAAGGGTCTGTTTTTAAACCAGCGGAAATATGCATTAGGCATCATCGAGGAGACAGGAATGACGGGTTCCAAACCTGTCCACACGCCCATCCAGCAGCATCATAAGCTAGCATTAGCGAACGGATATGTATTAAAGGATATAATGAAGTATCGACGACTAGTTGGGAGGTTGGTTTATCTCACCATTACATGGCCTGACTTGGTGTATGTTGTACATGTGTTGTCGCAATTCATGAATGAGCCGCGAAAAGAGCATTGGGACGCCACAATAAGAGTAGTATGGTATGTTAAAATGAATCCAAGCAAGGGAATCATTTTGAGAAAGGAATCGGATTTACAATTGCGAGGATATTGTGATTCGGATTATGCTAGATGCCCATTGACGAGGAGGTCTTTAAGTGGTTATTTTGTGGCACTCAGAAATTCGCCAGTATCATGGAGAGCTAAGAAACAAGTGACCGTTGCGAAATCCACGGCGAAAGCGCAATATCGAGCGATGGCAGGGGCACAAGTGAGTTAATTTGGCTTAAATACTTTCTTGGATCACTCGGAGTTTTTCATTTACAGCCAATGAAGTTGTTTTGCGATAATCAAGCAACGATTCATATTGCAAAAAATCCAGTCTTTCATGATCGTACAAAGCATATTGAAATCGATTGCCATTTTATAAGACAACATTTAGTCAACAAAACAATTACTATGCTTCATGTTCGTAGCAAGGAGCAAATAACAGATATGTTTACAAAAGCACTCGGAGGAGAAGCGTATGGATATTTGCAGTCTAAGTTGTGACTTGGTTTACCAAGTGCTCCAACTTGAGGGGGAGTGAAAGAATATTCTCGATATAGAGTCCTTGTATGACAAGTCTGTAATATTCTCGATATATTTTGTGTATTATTCGTAGGATAGTTTACCTTATTCATAGAAGATTTGATTACGTAGAGTTGTATATATGCCATGATTGTTTGTACGATGAATAATAAGATCAATTAATCTTTCCAAACTTCTTCTCTGTTATCTCGTTTATCACAAAGCATTTCAAGTTATTAATTCAAGCTTTTCCATTCAAGTTATTCGGGTTTCTTATTTGTGTTCTTCTTATTCAAGTTCTAGTTCCCTTGTTACGGTAATTTTATTTCTACCATTAATTCGTTTTGTTAAGTGCAATGAGTACGAGAAAAACACCTAAAACACGGAATTAGCTCACAAATATACTAATAGAAGTGTAATAACCAAATAAAATCGAGTTAAATAAGGAGTTAAGCTATATATAAAATAGACCTATCAAACTCCCCTAAGCTAAACCCTTACTTGTCCTCAAGCAAGCACACAATATAATGTATGACAAGGACAAGGGTACGAGCAACAATTGTCTCATCCAAATACAATTCCCGTCAAGTAACTTTAAAGCACAATGAATCAAATCCCGAAACAACATGGGCATAGGGAAAAATGCAATACATGGATGAGATTTACATGACGGCGTGACACAAAGGACTTCATATGGACATTTCAACTCTTGCATGATCTTATTGACATCAGACTCCTTACGGGAAACACTCACACTCATGATATGAACAAGGAAAATTATATGTGAACGTGACACTCTCCTATCTACGACTCAAGAGAATGCACCCGCAATCTAGTATGGTAATCATTCCAAATCAACAAGAAATGTTAATCATGATCATATGAATTATCATACTAATTACGGCTGGTTAAGGACATAAATTTTAAGTTAAGCCCGTTCCGATAATAAGGGAAAGGGTATCCAACCCTAAACCCTTTCCCGTCCTAAAAGAATGGCAAGATTTTTGGGTCAATAGCCTCATCAGTGCATGAAGTAGCCTTATAGATGCATGAAAAAGCAATATACGTGCATTAAACAACCTTGAATAATGCCTCGTTAATAAATGAGTGGTTTGAGAGCTGCATAGGTTAAGTCAATGCGTGTAAAATGAGTCTTGTGAATTTTGGTGCATGCTTAGTTAAACTTTAGAACTGAAGTGCTGGTAACTCACCACAAAGAAATCCACATCTTGCTAATTTAGGTTATTGAGCAACTCCACTCGATTAATTCTATTACTTGCTGAGAATTCGGACTTTTATGCTAGCTTGGTCTTTAAATTTGAAGCAGGTGCATGATCACCCTTTATTCTTACATTTCTGTATATTAGGGGATGAGGACATACCTTGTTTCAATATGTTGTATAAGAGAAATGCTTAATGCACTGGTGGTGCTGTGGTGGTTATTCAAGTATGAAATAGTCAAGACCGTCAATATAATATGTGTATGAATCCTTATGCTTTTCTTTGTTAGTATTGTTAATTCTTTGAGCGTAACCTCTTTATGGCGATTATAATAATGAAGTTTTGAATGCTATATCTTGTAAAAAAATAGCAAAGGAAAAGTGAAAAATAAAAGGGCAGTGAAACACAATACAAAAAGTCAAGCTAAACTTTATAGTTTTTAAAATCGAAGTCCGGATTTCTTTTATAAAAATTTAAGATTTAAATCGAGAATAAATATCCAAACGATTTTGAAAACCGAGAAGGAATGTTTCATATTTATGGTAAAAAACCCCAAAACTCTAGGCCTCAGGGAATGTTTCATATTTTAACATCAATGAAAACTAGCCAAGGAAGAATTCAGCCTAGAGTTTGACATCGGTGAAAACTAGCCAAGGAATGTTTCACCGATGTTTGACATTCAGTCATTGTTCCGCACTAAATAATTTTAACTAAAACTCGGGTTAATTCGGGTTTTCACATCGCCGCAAAGGAATATTTTATATTTATGGTAAAAAAAGCCCAAAACTCTAGGCCTCAAGGCCCATGCATGCCGATTCGGGCTCAACTTACTGGACACGGAAGTGCTTCGGTGGGAGGAGATAGGCCGGGCTGGCACATGCCAAAAACCAGTTCGTTGCTGAGTTGAGACTCGGGACTTGCCCAGGGGTGTAATCGAGCCGAGCCAAGCTCGAGCTTACCTATGATCGAGCTCTTGAAATCAAGGCTCGGGATTAGCTCATATAATATTTTACAAGCCCGAATCCGAGCCCGAGCTTTGTTTGCATACTTTTTTTTTCGAGCATTATTTTAATTATAACATAATTTTTGATTTAAAATTCAAATTCAAACGAGAATATTATCTTTTTGTTAGCTTATAATAACAATTATTATGTAATTTTATCTTATAAACTAATATTTTAATTTATTTATTTTAAAATTGATACAATTTAAGTAAATATATTGAAAATATTAAGTAATTTTAAAAATAACGAGCTCAAACGAGCTTCCGAGCCGAGCCCTAGTGTGCTCGAGCTCGGCTCGGTTTTGGCGCAACTTAGTTCGAGCCCGAGCTAGAGCTCAGTTTGACCGATTTCGAACCGAGTTTTGACCGAGCCGATTCCGAGGGCTTGTCGAACAGGCTCAGTTTATTTACAGCCCTAGTCACATGCCACCATTTTTTTTTTCAAATTTTGGCGGACTAGAAATGGCCGGGATGTGCAACTTGGCCCTAAACCCGGCCATGCCGTCCAAATGGTAACCTTTAGCCTTGGTAGTCTACTTGGGCAATACTCCCCCAACCCAACCCAACCCAACCCACCCCAAAAGAAAAAAAAAAATTGAAAAACAAGAGAACCACCCAAAAAAAGAACCCAGAAAAAAGCAAAACATGTCTTGATATCTGAACGCCGCCATGCCATTACAGTTAAAATTAGCCGTTTATTTACCCTTCAGTTAAAAAATGTTACTATTCCTCAACACTTGGTATTCTACTTAGCTTACACGCAGAATCATACCATTTCACCACCATTCCATTTTTCATCACAATTTTCTGGCTTCCTGGTAATCTCATCACTTCATCTTCTTGAATTTTGCGTAATTTCTGATTCTTTTTTACCCATGTATCTTTGATTTTTATTGTAACTTTACAAACTTTATTGTAAACTGATCATTTGTTTAACTTTGATTAAAATACGGCTCTAAAAGAATAAAAATGTTAAATAAATACTCCCTCCGTCCCGGTCAATTGTTGTTCTTTGGTTTTGGCACAAAGATGAAGGTAAGAGAAATGAGCCAATTATTAAATGACAAGTGGAACAAATTGGGTGTGAATGATCAAATTGCTCATCAAGTTCATTCTTAAAATAGAAAGGACAACAACTCACTGAGACACCCCAATATGGAAAAGGACAACAAATGACCGGGACAGAGGGAGTAATTGAAACGGATGGAGTAATTTTTTTGTTAATATGTGGGCTGTGCTTGGAATTTGGTCTAGATTATATCTCTGGCTGTGTTTTTATGGTGGTTGTTGCATATGTAATTGTTAGAAGTTGGCGGGAAATGTTAGTTCCAGCTTATGGGGTGATTATTGAAATCATAAATTGAATAGGGCAATTGTTAGGTTGCCAATGTTTAAATGAGTATTAATCTTGATAAGAAGGTGTTATGGTAGGTCGAAGCGAGTTTTTATTGTTTTGTGGTGACTTTTCATTCTTGTCTTATGCTTAGAGTGAGTGAATATTTGGCCCGTCTATAACTATAGACGGATATCTACCGTCTATAATGAGAATTTGTGTTTCATTGATGAATGCTTGAAATCTCACCCCATTATATTAGATACTTGGATTAGATTCTCATTTGTCGGCGGTTAGCATTGTCGTAGTCAAGATTTTGCCTTAGGCATGGAGCTGCGTGACCCCTATTAGTGAGAAAAAACAATAGCAACAACGTTACATTGTCGTAGACAAGATTTTTTAGCAGTCAAGATTTTGCCTTCAGCCCCTAAGGACTCTCAGAAATGGCCAGGAAGGTAGTATTGGCTGCATATAGACTTACTCATGTGTTGTTAACACATAAAAGTTGGCTGCATATAGACTTACTCATGCGTATGGAAATTGGCCGTCTTTCTATGTTACTTAGTGAACTACTATCCAGCTCTAGATGTTCAACTCCAGAACGCCAATAAATTCTGTAACTGGAAGTTGCTATTTTTGCAGGATTACTGGGCTATCATGCAGAGTCTATCAAATGGCTTCATCAGGCGAGAAGTTATTGGCATTTCCCGCTTTTATGATAGAGGAAGATGGTTATCTATTATTACAGCTTGCAGGAGTCCAAGTTTCCCTCCTTGCTTGAATGGATATGATCCTGCTTCCTTATGTAAGTCATCTTTTTTTACAGATTGCTTAGTAGTTAGTACTTAGACTGTTGGATGTCCAGTATTTTTGCCATCCTTATCACTTGTCTTAGCTGTGACTGTATGAGCCTGTGGCATCGGAAAACGAATGTGAACGGGAAAAATTTCATCCCATGTGCCGATGAGTGTGTACAAGACTGTAGCCGTTATATTATGTCCATAACTGATGACACTATTTTGTTGCGACTAATGTGTCAGGTATACAATCAAGAATGATGTCCTCACCGACATCCCAAGTTCTAGAAAAAATAAGAAACAATAAAATTTCTGAAGAACTCTTATCAGACTTATCTCACTCGCGCTCTTATGAGACTGCCATGGAAGCACTTTCTTCTCTCATTCGAGGCCGTAAACGTGGGGATAAGTCTACAGTTGGTGGCAAATACACTAAGCTGGAACGGATGGTGATGTATCTTAAGGTATTATCCTCAAGCCTTTTTTTAATGTTTGTAATGCCAAAAATTGAACTCATTGTTCCTGTATCCTGATTAGTAAACTCAGGTGCATGATCATTGATCATAACTTCAGGACTTATCATTCTTGGAGTGTTTTTGACTGTATCCTGATTAGTTAACTCAGGTGCATGATCATTACTTCATGGCTTGTCATTCTCAGTGTGTGCTTGACTTGATTAAGGGCTGGATTTTTCGAAATGCCTCTTATGAAGAATGTTGCATTTTATAGATCGAGGCAACCATTTAAGACTTTGGTATTAGAGTAATTAGACTTGTCTGAAAATCAGCTTGTTAAGCTTTTTTATTGCCTTTTCTAAGTGTTTGTTGGAAGTCTTGGAACTTGGAAACTAGCCCTCATGTTCAATGAATATAGGTAACCTTTCCAGGTTCTTACCCATATATTGTTGTTTTCAAGTCAGAATACGACTCTTAATTTAGTGACTGTTCTTGAATGTCTATGCTAACAGAACATTGTTGCAAATTGTTTGGGATTGTTCTTTGTTGTCAGCTTCAGTCTTGTTATATATGTCTGTGGTATAATGATTTACCCGATTCTCTAAATTGGTAACTAGTTCAATTCATGTTGGACCGGGAAATTGGACGAGGACTCACCCAGTTTCTGAATATTTGTTCGAGGGACTTGCTGGTATATATTTTTATTTATTTATTTTGCTGGAAGTCACTGAGTCTTTCTGTATTTGAGGTACTCTTTCTGTATTTGAGGTACTCTGTGCTTGATATTGAATCTCCAAAACATGTGTTGCTGTGAACTATAGACTTATAGAGCAAAGAATTCTGTTCTTGATTTGATTTTAGATTTTGAATCTGAAAAACATGCGTTTCTGAAATTTCTAGAGCAATATAACAACCATGTAAAAGTTAATCAATGGCATGTGGCAGTGCAGCACTGCTTCTAATATTCTGATGTTCAAATCTCATTTCTTTCTCTGCTAAGTTCCTCTTGAAGATGCATGGTTTCAACTATGTCTTCAGATGTTGACTGTTTCTCTTTTCATTTTTTCTCTCAAGATATTAGGCTTGGAGGAAAAAATAGCTGGACTTAAGATAATCCATGTAGCTGGAACAAAGGGAAAGGTACTCTTCTTCCTCAATTTTTACTTTGCCTTCGCTTTTTCCTGGATAACAGCCTAAGTGGTAGACAATTATTGGCTTTCTCATAAACAACAAGTGTTGGGTAAATTGCTTTCCTATCTTCTTCCAAGTTTGTGTGTGTTTTCTCGGTGTCTTTTGGCGAGGAAGGATAGAGGAAAGATTGGGACAGGCACAAATGCTCAGGCTGATAGGTGTATAAGTGTTAAACCGAGGTCTTGATGTGGAAGTCAGATGGTATTCAGATTTAGTAGAAGGTTCTCCCTTCAGTAAGGCTATAGAGCTAAAGAGAGAGAGAATATTGAATTTTGCACAATATGCTTTTGGAGCACACTGGATTCATATCGCACCATCCTTTCGAGAAGAGATATGGCTATGTGCTTACCTATGTTACTATGTCACTTCACTTTGTCGAAGTGGCTCGCGTCTGACATCCTGACACTGTCATGATAACTGATAAGACACTTCGATACCCCATTTTAGACTAAAAACATGACACTTTTTTTTTTATAAAGTAGCAGTGTCCAACACTCCGACACTATCAATCCGACACATGTAGCCGAGTCTAAATAACATAGGTGCTTACCTCCCATCATCTGGAAACTTACCTTATTGCCATAAATCTTTACCTTTTGCTTTATTGTTTCTAATATATTTTTTCTCCATTGGCAGGGGTCTACATGTGCTTTCTCCGAGGCCATATTACGCGAGTGTGGTTTCCGTACTGGCCTTTTTACATCACCCCATTTAATTGATGTGCGAGAGAGATTTAGAATTGATGGGTTAGTGTGCTCTTGTGACTTCTCTTTTTTGCTACTTTTTTATGAGATCTCTCTTAATGTATAAATTGACAATTGTTGGATAATCTGGTGCTCTTTACTGTATCGGGTTTCATTAGACTTAGCCAAGCATGAAATCTAGAATATAAAGACTTATCTTCCTGAATGTATTCATTTGAATACTCCAATGATTAAATCTTTTTCTTCCCTTGCTCTTGCATAGGCTTGATATCTCCGAGGAGGCATTTCTGCGGTATTTCTGGGACTGCTGGGATCAGCTAAGGGTAATATCTCTCGTGTATACTATTCTCTACATGTATGTAGCTGTTTCCTAGTTTAAGACTTTTAAGTTATACTCCCTCCTATTCCGAATAACTGTCCCATTTGCCATTTCCGTCTATTCACATAACTGTCCCATTTGCCATATTTGGACATGTTTTTTTGACTTTCCTACCCTTGGCTCTTTTCTTTATTTACCACCTCAACCACCCCTAAACCATCATATTCAATACTTTTCATTATTTAACACCTATATTCTTACCCCTATACAATACTTTTCATTATTTTAACTCCATTCCTTAATTTTCGTGCCATTGTCCAAATGGGACAGTTATTCGGAATAGGAGGGAGTATTCAATATCATCGATGCTCTGTTATCCTTTTCTAAATTTTAAGATAATTTGTAGGAGTAATTCTGTAAAGTCAGGGTTCCCTAATTTTTTCTTACCATAGGAACTGATAGATCAGCAAAACTTAGTGTCAGCTTGATGGTAGAGTACTTATACAATGGTCTGTCGAAATCTTATTCCCTGCGCTTTTGTCTTATCCTTAAATTCTCTTATGTGTAAAAACGTGACTCTGTGAATCATTTGCATGGCAATGATCAAAATTGTCGAATCATTTGTCTAAACAGTTTGTTGGACTAATCGGTCTAGTGAATAATTTTTACTTCTAATATCACTGAACCTGTTGTCTCATTACCGAACTTAGTGTCATATTGGTAATTATGTCAAGCTAATTAGTCGGTTCTGGCCAAGGTTACCGGATTCGCTTAATTGCCTAACGAATCACGAATTACGAATTCGAATTACATTGAATTATGGTGTTTGGTTATAATTTTATCGAATTATGCTCTATTTTGAGCGAATTGCGTATTTGTATTACAAATTGGAATCGGTCGTATTACGTATCTGGTAACCATGGTTCTCGCATTGAACTAATTTCTTGCAGTTCCAGTCGCAAGCTTCCTTTGTTATTTACTCAGTAGTTGGGAGACAGCTGAATATATTTATTTGTTCTGTCCTATTATGAAAAGAAAAATAGAATTTAGTTTCCATAAATAGGCTGGATCCATCTTGGGCCAACACAGCACGTTTAGAAGAGAGAGGGTAGAATGACTTGTTATCTAGAGATTTCTGAACTTGTGACCTGCTGGTGCAAGTCCAATTCCGTACTGCAGGACCATGTTTTTCTTGTTATCTAGAACTTCAGATGTTGTTGTGACCTGTCTAAAAACGGGCAATCTTACTGATGTAGAAAAAATGCTCTTCCAATTTCGACAGAAAGAAAACTATGGATTGATTAGTGAATCACAATGCAGGAGAAAGTATCAAAGGAGTTGCCTATGCCTCCCTTATTTCAGTTTCTCAGTCTTATGGCATTCAAAATATTTGTACATGAAAAGGTCAGATCCTTGTACTCATTGCGCTTTTATCTCTTCATTATCCTTTACTTAATTTAATTTTAAGGGATTAGCTTCTTATGTGTGATATTTAATAGATTGCGTCTTTTGGTTAATTGTTACAACAATATTATTACATTATCATCTCATTGGCTCAAGAACTCCCGCACATGGTGGGGCAAGTGACGGTTGGATATTTGCAACCTTACCATTTTATTCTGCATAGATGACCCATAATGTTAATTACATCAAGAGTTGCAATGCTAATTACGTCAAGAATCGCGTTGAATAACTACTGTATCACTATTAAAAGAAGCGAGGCCAGATCAGCAAGCCATATTGGGCCGAGTGTTCCTGTCTGAAAATTATGCCACTTTGTTACTTCTGTTTTAGTTTGAAGGGTTGTCGTGTCTGAAACATTAGTTTGAGTTGCCTACTGCCCTACTTTTACTTGCCTGGTGTCAGTATTCTTCCTTATGATGTATCAGATGACTATCATAGTATCATGTCATGTTGATGTTAATAATTTGCAAGTATAAGGAGCTAAAAAAGGAATATAAACTTTGTGATCCAACATAAAAAATTAAAGAGCACATAAAATTTTGATACTTCTACTATTCTACTAAATTCTGTGTCCCTTGTCGGATAAATCTGCTAATGGGGAATTGAGATTCTCAGTTTCTGTAATTGTTTTCCATAGGTTGATGTTGGAATTTTCGAAGTTGGTCTTGGAGGAAGAAATGATTCCACAAATGTGGTGTGTGAATTTTGGACCACTCTATTACTTTATTTTAGTCTCTCTACCTCCTTTCTCCCCGAATAAATCGAAGTTATCGGATCGCTCAATTCTCAGTGAATCTCGAATCTGCTCGAGTGTATGACTGTATTCTATCATGGCTCTCACTTAAAGTCTACAACAAACACCGTTAAGAGCAGATCGCATGTTAGATGTTATGTATTTACCTCGAATTAGGCAAATTTGTAATGAGCAAGTGTTACACTCTCCCAACAGAAAAGAACCCAGCAACAGTTCATTGACTGCACGTAATGTCCCTGTAATATTAACGGGGCACATTTTTTTTTATGTATACTAGAGGCTGTTATGCTACTGTCAAAATAATGAAATGTCGTTTCTGTTGAAATAAAACATGTGCTATCATGTCCGTCATAACTTGTAGAATATTAAATTACACATGGAGTTCCTTATGGTAAAGTACAATCCTCAGGCCTTGTTTGGATTGAGGGAATTGTAGGAATATGGAGGGAAGGGAGAGGGAGGGCTATAAAATTTCTTGTTTGTTTACCAAAAGGGGTAGGAGGGCAGTGGAAGGGTCTTTCCCTCCTGTACGCCTAATCAAAATCCCTCCCAACCTAGGAAAGATATGGAGTTTAAACTCTCAAACTCCCTTCCTTCCCCCCTTCCCTTCCCTCCCTTTCTCTCCCCCTACATCCTCCCCCCCCCCCCCCCAAATCTTCCTCCTATATTTGTATCCAAGTACACCGGGTGTGTTTGGATAGCAAAAGTGGAGGGAAAGGGAGCTAGGGGGGAGGCGAATGGAGGATGAGTGTTTGGTTACAATTTCCCTCCAAATCTTTCCTATGGTGGAGGGATTTTGTTTTGCCTTGGAGGAGGGAAAATGGATCCCTCCAAATCCCTCCCGCTCCATTTCTCTTCTACCTCTTTTGTTATCCAAACAAGGAATTTTGTATCCCTTCTTTCCCCTCCCTTCCCTTTCCCTCCAAATCCCCTCATCCAAACAAGGCCCAAGGGCTTTTTTGGATAGCAAAATAGGAGGGAAAGGGAGGGACGAGAAGGGGAAGGGGAATGGAGTATAGATGTTTCGATACACTTTCCTATGTTGGATGGATTTTAATTTGCTTGGAAGAGGGAAAATGGATCCCTCCCAATCCCAATCCCTCCCCCTCCTTATCTTTCTCCCTTCATTTCCCTCCAAATCCCCCCATTCAAGCAAGTCCTTAGTCTCCTTCCTGATTATGCAGATCAAAGAACCTGTTGTTTGTGGAATCACTTCACTTGGAATGGATCATATGGAGATACTAGGTATTCTCTTTTTCAGTTACAATGAACTATCTTAAACTAAATAGGATGCCTCTGCACCACTATTATTCTTTGTTATATTTCTGGTATATTAATGTTATGTGTTGCCTAGAAATTATTACTCCGTAGTTTATTGCATGAATCTGACTTTGCTGCAACATATATCGTGTTATTGAACTGTTACTTGGCATTGACTAATTATTGAAGATTTGAAGCTACACTTTGTAAATTTGTGTATCAACTGCGGTGATGTGTCTGTGAGAGTGCAGCCATCTGCCAATGTAGTAGATACATTCTTCTGTAGTTCATGGAGGAACTCAATAAAAATTGCTAGTAGACCCTTTGCAGTTCTTTCTTTCGTTCTTTTTATCCTTTTCTCTGTTTCACCACGTTCTAGGCTTCTAGCTACGATTTGTTGTAGCGTACTTTGGGATTCAGGCTTTGTCGTGGCTGAAACCAGCCTTCTTGTAAGTTGTATGTTACTGCATAGTCAATAGGGAAATGGTTGCGAACATGTGCCACGCCCTACACTACTTATGGGGGTAGCCTCTTTCGTGTTAATGAAGTAGTGATAATGATTGTCCGTGAATGAGTTGGGCTCAATTGCTAGTTAAAGGACATACCATAAAAACAACTGTAAAGTTTTGCTTTGAATTGATTTCTGTTTACGAACACTGTGCATAAATTTGAAAAAGGAACACAACATGCTGAACTGTTCTAATCTTTATCTTTGAAAATGATCTGGTTTAGTACCTTTTGACCCTTGTAAATCAACTAGCAGCCTGTTATAACCTTCTTGAGCGTTGAGGATTATCAGCAATTTTGTGTTTTGACAATGGTAGCTGAACAAGGTTAGCGTCCCAAGGTTTTGAATGTTTTGACTCATGATGTGTGCATGCAACCATGCTCTTTAGTTTGTGGGCTGGTGACAGTAGTCTTTGTAGTTTTATCGGCCAAGGCTGTACTTCATTCAAAAATTGTACCAAGTGAAAGAGATAGAGGATCAATGAAATAAAGAAGTTGGTGGTGTACTTGACCGAAGTTCTTGTGAAGGAACTACTTGATTGACTGAACCATTGATTTAAACATGTAGTGTATACTTTTCTTTGCAGAATGGTTCTATGCTAACCCCATAACAACTTTGATTCCCATCTGCCTCCCTCCGCCACCCAAAAAAACGGTCTTCATTGATGTTCCTCATTCTGCTTTAGTTTGGCCATCATTAAATTTTTTAAAAATGCACTTTTATGTCTTTCAATGTTTCTTCTATATGAGAATGTTGATAAATGGTAAGAAAATCACCTTAGTTACTCAATGACTCACGCATATAGCATGTACAAGGAGACTGTTTTCGGATGTCCGATACTGTTTATTTATGATAATGATGATAATTACATGCCTTAGACAGTTAGACTATATGTGTGACCTGACGGCATTAAATCAATATTTCGGTATTTCCACAGGAGATACTCTGGCGAAAATTGCCGCACACAAGGCTGGTATTTTCAAGGTACAAAATCCTTCCAATGGAACTGAATGGTATCAGAAGAGTCCTTTGATTATAACATTTTATATGCAATTTATATTAACAAATCGTGAATTGGAGGTATTGTATGCCAGCTATAATCTAAATTGTATATTGATGATGTCCTCTGCTTCTGAAGCCTAATATACCAGCATTCACAGTAATCCAGCCTCCTGAAGCAATGACTATCATCAAGGAAAGGGCTCATGAGTTGAAGGTAAGCTTCTATTTGAAATGTCCGAACTTAGCTACACTTTACCAAATTTCTTGGTCACTAATCTTCCACGACAACGCTACGATTGAAAGAAAAGTTTACAAGATCAATCGAGATATATTAGGTCGCACTCATATTCCTACCTAGTTAGATATGACTGCTACATTTGCAAGGAAAATATAATTAAATAAAGCATGAGAAAGTCACAGCATCCCGTTGCTCATGTGAGTCTCTATTACCAACACAAATTCTTTTGCAACAGGACTATTAAAGCATCATATCACTTGACTCAATCCATCTTCTACCAAAAGCTTCAGTTTTTTTTTTTTTTTTTTTTTTTTTGAGCGGCTTCACATTAATGATTCATGTTAGCTTACCCCAAATGATTTTGGGTCTGAGGCTTTTTTGTTGTTGCGAACTGCTCACACATAAGTTTGCTTAAGCCTTAAAGTGGCAAGAATAGACTGATGACTATGCCTCCGTATGACACGCATGCTCACTGTTTTTCTTGTCTAATTTGCCTTCTCTATATGCAGGTCCCGCTGGGAGTAGTGTCACCACTTAGCCGTGAAGACTTAAATGGATTACAGTTAAGTCTGGCAGGTGATCATCAATTTGCGAATGCTGGCCTCGCTGTGACCCTCTGTACATCTTGGCTTGAACTCACAGGGAATTCCAGAATTATTGCGTTCAATGTTGGTTAGCTACTTTTCTTCTTTGGTTCACTTGCATAAAAAATCAATCACCTAGATTATCTTTTTCTCCACATCGATTAGCCAATGATGCACCACAGTTAACCATTTCGGAATCTAGTAGTATTTCTATGATTTGGCCATTGGCACTTGGCAATTTGAAATTGGTGGATGTGTATTGTGTAATCCGTTTCATATAGCACAGGCAATTAACATTTATTTAAATTAGATTGGTGGCAATTGATAGCGAGATCATTATGTTGGATTTTTAATGGATTATACTTGAGAAAATCCTTGAACTTTTCTATACTTGGTGTTAGTCAGATAACCATTTGCCCGTCTGGAGTTCATTGTCTGATCATGTTTCATAATGCCCTTGCTCACTTTTTATTTGGCATATTTACTGCAAAATCGTCTTTGTTTACCTTCAGCAACTAAGCTTCAACTTATTTTACTATTTCTTGGCTGCTATGACATATTGGTTCTCAGGATGACAACAAAGGAAATCTACCAGATGCCTTTCTGAGAGGCCTTTCAGCAGCACGCCTTTCCGGCAGGGCTCAGATTGTTCACGACACCATACCCAAATCTTCTAACATATCTTCAGGAGATTTGACCTTTTATCTGGATGGAGCCCACAGTCCTGAAAGCATTGATGCCTGTGCTAGATGGTTTTCAGATGCTGTGAAAGGGAGTGAGGGTTCAAAATCAATGCCCTCTTTAGATTCATCTTTTACTGATGGACGTGGACAAGGAATGAAACATAATGTCCTCATCAACCGCAATAGGGAAAATACTGACAAAAATATTAGACAGGTATTTAGGCTGCTCTTTGAGCTAACCTCTTTTCAGTTATGACTCAATAAGACTTGTGACATTTTAATTAGTGGACTTCTTACTTTCGAGGCTTTAATTTGTAGGTTCTTCTGTTCAATTGCATGGAGGTGAGAAACCCACAACTATTGCTTTCAGAGCTTGTTGAGACTTGTGCTTCCTCGGGTATGATCAATGTTTGGTATGCATTCATCAGTATAGTACAAGTCATCCTTGATTAAGTCACACCTATGATTCTAAAATCAGTGAGTGGCTTAATAACACAAGTGGTCTTTGTGACTAAGAAGATGTTACTTAATTACATTTTAAGAGGAATATTTCCACTTTAGCGCCTTAAAGTTCGAGCTACTTCACTATGATGCATTGAGGTTTAAATAATTTCACTTTGGTGACCTAGAGTTTTGATATATTTTCCTTTTTGGTGACAAAAAAACTGTGATATCAGTTGAAATTTTTCCAGAAAAACAAATATACATAACAAAGTAGTCTTTTGCCATGTTTTGTAAAAATTCACCTTAATGTTTATTTGCATGTTAGTATGCCGAAGAAAGTCTTCAATCTAAATGAAGTTCGACCTTGGATCACCAAATTGAGAAAATTTTCAAACCCCCCGGTAACCAATTTGGAAATTAGGTCACCAAATTGGAATTAGCCAAACTTCAGGGTATCAAATTAGGATTAGCTCGACCTCAGACTTAAGTCGAAATTTTAGTTTGAAGTACTTGTGAAACATGGAAGCAAAATATTCAGATATCAAGCTCGTTTTCCGTGGATAAACGCCTTTGCCTAATATCTTGCGCTCTGGGCAATACTTCCTATTTATTCACTTTGTGTTTTGGGTATTTAATGTATCCTCAAGCTTTATCTAATCTCTGTGTGTGTATGGTGAGTTGATAGTTGAAATGTCTAGCCAGTAACTACCAGGATGTGCGAAATTGTTCGAGTAATGAAATAAAATTTCATTTAGTCAGTCATGCCTTGTCTGTGGTTTTTGATGCTCTATCAGGAAATCATTTGATCTACATCAGGAAGTCTTGTTATTTTTGACATGAGAACTCGCTAACTGTTCAGGCGTTGATTTCTCTAGAGCCTTATTTGTGCCAAGCATATCGTCGTACAACAAAGTTATCTCTGGCTCTACAAGTAGTTCCTTAGACATTCCTGCCAGGGAGTTATCTTGGCAATTAAATCTGCAAAGAATATGGGAGAAGATAATGCAGAGGGAAGGTAAGCTTTATCTAAAATTTACAATTGAGGTTTTCAACCATACAATGCATGTGATTACAACTTGAAATTTTTGATCACATTTTGCAGTAGAATCTACTCATACATTCTTTTGTACTTTTTTTTTTTTTTTGCGCTCAGGGTTCATACCTATCGCATTCCCTGCCTATCATTTGCTTTCTTTTTTTTGTTTAGGGAGGAGGGGAAAAAATCGAGGCTTTGATAATTATAATGTATACTACCTCTATTTATTTGAATTCACTGCATTTCCAAGTGATACAAATTTTATGAGTTGGATAAATGGCAAGGGTATATATGTGAAGTGAGGAGAGTGTAAGTAAAAGCGACTGGATGGACATTGGAACCCCCATGCTTTTGAGAGGGTACTTTTGCCTTTTATGCTCAATATTTATTGAAAATCAGAAATATAGTCGGTTGGATGATTGACACAAAAAATAAATAAATGCTATGCATTCAAATAAATGGAAAGATTAGCGTACTCTCTATGAGCACCCTTTTTCCGTGTCCTGACTATATGTGTATGCGAAAGCAGATTCTGATATAGCTATAAGTAGCATGGTGGATTTTTCAAAGGCTGAGAGAAGTGATTACTTGCCACTGTTGGAGTTTCTGAACAGGGAGTACTCCCATGAGATCCCTGGCGGTTACAGTCCGAGAAGTGCAGTTCTTCCTTCATTGCCACTAACAATAAAATGGCTGAGAGATTGTGTAAGAGAAAATCCTTCTCTCAGACTTCAGGTAAGGATTCATTTCTACTTTTCGGAGATACTTAGGTTTAGGATGAATATACTATTCTAACGTGCTACCTTTTCATTCAAGATTTTTATAGATGAATTGCTAAGCAAATCAAAGTATATCTGCTAATTAGTCTTGTACTGCTCCGTTTGTTTCATCCATAGTTTACGTTCGATTCCATTGTTGTTTCTAGACACACACATGCAAGTGGGGTAGGGGACTGAACTGAATAACCCAAATATGGCTCGTAACCATAACTGACCTGAGACCATAATTAACCCCAGCAAACTTTAATGTTCCCGAACTAACTCACACACCGAATAACGTATAATACTTTAAATTATCTTATATGACCTGAACTCGAAGACAAGCATACCAAAATTACCTGCCTTGTATTGAGTCGAATGACCTGTTTGTAAAGTCAAGGTAGAGGTATTTATGATGAGTAAGTTGTAGAGTGGAATGAAAATGAGGGCAAATAATGTTTTTTTTTTGCCTCAATAGATAACATAAATAGAGCACGTTACAAATCAAGCAAAATATGTTTTGCACCATAGCTCAGATTCAGAGCACGTTACATCTGATAGTTCGGTTTCGTGGGTGCTTTAACATTAACTAAAGAAATTGACTTTCCAGGTCCTTGTGACGGGGTCCTTGCATCTAGTGGGAGATGTTCTGAAGTTACTAAGGAGTTGATCGAAGTAACCGAAGCTAGATCTTCCAAGAGTGACATGTTGGTGTTTCACGTCTCTCAGTCTCTACAGTCTGACTTCACAGCTGAGTAAAGTGTACAGTCTTATTTGATCTTCAGTAATTTCTTCTTGTTTCCCTTTTCGCTTTGTTTACGTTTGTTTGTGCTTGTGCTGTTTTTCAGCCAATGCTGACAATAAGATGTTTAAAACTTATGCTTACCTGATTTACAAATGTATCCAAATTTCAAACCCTTTTTTGGTTGTATATGTATGACCAATTCTGGCCATTTAACATAAGCCCTTGCTGGATAAAAATCATTCTATACGAAAACATCAACGAGGTTGTGGATTGAGCTAATTGTTCGGGTCTTGATTATAAGATCGTCCCATATAACAATTTATCAAATTGTTTAGGTTTGGTGTTGTGACAACTGATAAGTTGATGTTTTAAGGGGTCACCCTAACTCAGGAGCGTCTAATACCCCGGGCGGCGGAACCGGACCTCCAGTTTTGGCCACCGAATTTATAAACTTTATTAATAAAATTCAATACAAACCTCGACGTGTAGTCACTTATACATTCATATTTGGTGCCTCATTTTTTTATGGTGTACCGGACCTCCATTTACTTTAAGACGTCCCTAACTTCGAATTTTTTGGCAAATTGGTGTTTATTAGCAAAATAATTAGGGAGTTGGGGTTGGTTTGAAACTATTTTGACTTATGGTGTCCACGTCATCGGTTTCATTTTTTTTCCAATTTTTAGGCAAAGCCGCTAAGTTTCTTAGCGGCTTTGTCTCTTTGTCATTTTTTAGATAATAAATGCCATAAGCTTATGAAAAATAGAGAAATAGGGAAGCCGCTAACGTTCTTAGCGGCTTTAGTGGTTATTCATTTCTAGAATAGGCTGTCATCAGTGTTAGAAGGTGACGGTTTTTGAAAAAAAAAAATGAATAGTAAAGCCGCTAGGTTTCTTAGCGGCTTTACTATTCACTTTTTTTTTTTCTTTCAAAAAAAAAAAAACAAAAAAATTTTAAAAAAAAAAAACTGATGACGTGGACACCATAAGTCAAAATAGTTTCAAACTAACCCCAACCCCCTAATTATTTTGCTAATAAACACCAATTTGCCAAAAAATTCCCTAACTTCGGCAAAAAAGCAATATGATTTGCTACAATGGCACAACAGTTATTTTCCCTCTCTCGTCGCAAGAACACACACTTATGATTCTCATAATTTACATCATAACATTGTTAGTTCCCGGACTGGAAATGGAGTCATTAATGAGTTGAGGGCTTGAGCCAGTGCACATACTTGAGTTCTTACTTCTCCGGTTCGGCGGTTCTCCCCCTGTTTCACTTAACCTGGTGATTCTAAATTTGTGGGATTTTTTGCATTGTTTAATGATTGAGAAGCTAAATTGGAGAGTGTGATCCAGATTAACTTTTTTTGTCGAACATTAATTAAAAACATAAATCCAAATTCAATCATGGATTTGCTTAACAAGTAGTAATAATTAACAAATCAATTTATGTATTGGCAAACTTATTCTAATGTCAGACAACAACAAAATCAACATAATGCCAAGACTTCAGTGCATGCATGTGGCAAGATAAGGGCAGATGTACGCAACCTTACACAAAGAGATTGTTTTCAGATGAACGGGTGAAAAAATACGTTATAAAATTAGACTGATCGATATTTCATAATATATAAGAAACACATACGGTTTATTGGGTCGATGTATTTTATTTTATTTCATGTTACTTCACAACTATTGAATTCTTCAAGCCTTAGTTTAAAATACTACTCTAAAACACTTAAAATAGTACTAGTTCAAATAGACCATGATCGACAATCCAAAGCATATGCATGAAGACTTTGTCACGTTGACAATTTTCCTTAAGCTGGTTCTTCAACTCCATCAATGGAAGTTGTTTTACCAATCTCTCAAATCCCTCAATATTCTCTGTCTTCCCCATTTACTCGATTTTCGACTTATTTAACCAAGGAACATTTGTACAAGCTCGTCTCTGTCCTTGTTGTCTTTCCCCTCTCAGTCTTCCTCTTAGCTTCCTTCTTTCAATGGCACACCAATGTGGCTTACTTGGTCAGCATTGACCGGAAAGATCTCCCGCCAACTCCGGTCAACTCCTCGATCTCAAGTCACGAGGTTCCGGAAGTTATGCAAATTCTTGAGAGATTTAACTTCAGTTATAATGGCTCTAATCACAATAATGAGACTAATCTTGAACTTAAGGTTGGTTTGTTTCCTTTTTTTGTTTTCCGCAATTTCGATCAAGTTTAAATCTTTGTTCTTTTAGTTGGTATATTATTGTTGTTTGTTCATCTTAGTTTGAGACTTTGAGATGCATTTGACATGTGAATGACAGCTAGTTTCAGTTGACTAATGACTCAATTAAGAACATTAGATATACTTAGTTGCAGATTGCAGTTTGAGCTCGTGTTACTTCGACACTTCACTTTGGCTGCACTTTACGAGTCAAATTGACACGATACATAGACATCACATTTTAGGCCAAACATGAATTTTTTGTTCTGAACAAGGTATGAGCTTATGTTAAATGGCCGTAATTTGGACAGATATGTATTACATCAACCACTGCAGCTGGCCTGGACAGACTTCTACCATGGATCTTCTATCATAAAGTTATCGGTGTTAGCGACTTCTTCCTCTTTGTAGAAGGGGAGGCTGCAACCACAAACTCATGTAAAGTTCTTGAGTCTATTCCAGTGAGTTTTTCTAGCTTAGTTTCCTTGCTTGACTATTTGTGTTACATTTGTCAGCCTGAGTCAAGAATTGTGTACGTTTGGCTCCCTTATCCCATTATAGGCTTATAAGTTATAAGCGGGAGACTTTGAAGCAAGAGGCAATGCTGTCGTTTTCATACGCTTAAATATATTTGTTGTTGAAGAATTTTGTTCTATGCTGTCATTTCACAGGGTGTACATGCTGTACCTAGAACAAGAGAATTGGAGAAACAACAGGCAAAAAGGTACTGGTTGTTCTAAACTTTTTCCTCTGTCCCAGCCAAATATTTACGTTTACTTTTGTATCGTCTTTTTATGTGGAACACGTTAATCTCGCATCAACAACCTATGTTCCATCTAACTCAAGTAATGTTGGATTGTCAGCCGATTATGGAATGATACCCGGATGACATTCTTTGCTAACAAGCCCTGCAACTATGAGCTATTTTTCAAGCAAAATCTGAATATGGAAATGGCTATAGTTATGGCAAGGGTATGTACTAATCTCTAGCATCAAGAAAAACATTCACTCTATAATTAAGTATGATTATGATCAAACCTAGGAAGCTGGCATGGACTGGATTTTCCATTTCGATACTGACGAGCTCCTGCATCCTGCCGGGACTAGAGACTACTCCATGGTTGAGCTATTGACCCAAATTCCTGCAGATGTTGATACAGTTGTGTTTCTTAATTATGTAAGCAATCTTGGAGATACAATTAGTTCAACTCTTGAGGATTTGTGACTTACCAAACAATAATTTTCTGTCTGATGTTTAGGTTTGTTTACTGTATCACTCGTTTCTTATTCTTATAATCGGCGTTTGCTCTTTGGTAGGAAGCTGCTGTAGAGACGGATGACATCAAAGAACCTTTCAGTGAGGTAATTATCACTCATTCTGTAAGAATACTGCAAATATGATCTAGCTAGGCTCCCCAAACTCGGAATCTTGGTTTGGCCACTGCGCTGCGCTGGTGGAGCGGCTCATTTAGGATATTTGAATCTCGCTAGACCTTACAACTTCCTTTGTGGTTCCCCTCATGACAGAAGAAAATTGTAGGATTATTCGGTCTAATTTACAGTTTATTTGGCTTATAATTCAGGTCTCAATGTTCAAAAAGAATTTCGGGCACCTCCCTAGTGATTCAAGCTTTAATGTCTACTACCATGAGGCAGCCCGGAATAACCCCGACTTCTTCCTCGCTTATGGTAATGGCAAATCAGGTGCAAGAATGCAGCAGGACCTTGGCCCTAGTGGTGCCCATCGATGGGAATATGACCTCCGAACACCCATGTAAGCTTTTCTCTCTTCTTCCAAGTCTGAATTTTTTTCCTGCAGCTATACTTGCTCAAAATTCTGTTTCTTTACAAATGACAGAGAGATCACTATGAAGGAGGCTGCAATATTGCACTACACATACTCGAGATTCTCCGACTTGACCACTAGGCGCGATAGGTGTAATTGTAAGCCTACAAAAGAGGATATTGAAAAATGCTTCTTTCTACCCTTCGAAAGATCTGTAAGCTGTTTCTTACCTTCTCTCAGTTTGATGTCCAAACTCTTTTTATTTGGTGGTTCTGATTCCATGGTAGATATTGTACTGTGCAGGCCTTCATCATTGCTTCAAATTCGACACAACCTGAGATGCTTCAATGGTAAGACAATTGAATCATTACACTTCAACAGAAGCCAAGCAGTTATCAGGATACAAATGACTGATACGGAAAAAAATATATATTCCAAAAATGATTTGGGGTCGGCTAAAATGGACTGTCATACTTTACAGATATGGATCATGGCCGTTTCAAAATACTAGAAAATTTGATACGGCCTTGGTAATCTGGAATGTACTTTTGCTATGACTTTACTCAGTATATTTTGTTAAATTCTGTTGATCAAGGTACAACGAGCATGTGGTGTGGACTGATGAAGTACTGAAAGACAAACTGTTGAAGGCCGGTATTTTGACTCGCATTTATGCTCCCTTGGTAAGCGTACAATAATTTCAATGGCGGAATCAGAAAATGCAATAATAATCTCGAGTAGACGCCAGACGGGGACAAATTTCATTAACTTCCGGTATTGTTTTCTGTGAATATAACATTGTTACAGGTTATAATTCGGAGATTAATGAAGTCTGGTGTTTTTACTAATGTGACGGCGTCTGCAAATGCTAACTCTACAAGTATAGCAGAAAGCCTGAAACTTCGTCCATAACAAGATATACAAAATTGTATGTTAGGAAAGGTAAGAAATTAAATTGTCTTGGAGAAAGATGGATAGACATTAGGCCATGGTATTTAAACTCGACAGTGACACCGTATTTGAGCAAATATCGGCAGCATTTTAAGACGGTATCAAGAATTCAAGACTATATATCTACAGCAGAATGAATCAATGCCCGAGATTAAGTAGTGATGACCGATTTGTTGATCAATTTTTTGAGCTCCGCATTACATATTATGGCTAGGACAATGAAATACAGCACATAATACGTATCAATATATTTGTGTAATTCTTCATACAGAAAATATTGTTGCCATAATTTTGTTAGATACAGAGTATATCATATCGATTATATGCAACACATTTATCTCTTTTTATTCTTGAAATTGAATTACATATATGTTTCCACTTTAGAAATGAGAGCTGTGAGATTTGAACCCGTAATCTTTTAGTTATGTGACTCTGATACCATGTCAAAAAAACCAGGCTAATGGTTCAAGTCCCAAAATCGATTTTATATTCAAATTAAATAATAACAGACTATGTTAATCAAGTGAAGACGTTGAGGCATGATATAAAGAGGAATTCAGGTACATCCAACGTACAAAACAATATGCGTGGCCACTTAAAATAAGTAGTGACGACGCAATAAAATAGCAAGCAAATGGACTATGTTCATCCAACGCATATGCACGACTACACTATAGTCACCTTAGCAATTTTCCTTTGATTATTCCTCTACCTCCGTAAATTAAATGGAACTTGCTTTACCATTTACCGAGCTTCTTAAATCCCTCAAATCAATTTTTATCTTCTCCATTTACTCGATTTTCGATTTATATTACCAATGGATACTTGTACAACCTCGTTTTAATTATTCATGTCCTCCTACACTTGGTCTGTGAGAGAAGAGGGGTGGAACCAGGGGCGAGTCCACCTTATCAAATAGTGTAGCAGAATTGTTACATTATTGTTGAAAATACATGTGAAAATTGACTTTTCTGCTACACTATTAATTATGTTTTGACCTTTCTTAGTTAAGCTTGTCATTCTCTAAACTAATGCATTGATACTCGTAGATGTTCAGCAATAATTTCGCTACACCATATTATAATTCTTGGACTCGCTCGAGGGGAAGACAAGTAAAACCGGTCCGACCCGACACCCGAGCTCGACCCAAACCCGAATTGACACGACCTAATATTACCTAACTCGAATGTTTATTATTGCACATTGATTATATAAATAACTTGATAATAGCTACCTTGAAAATGGCTCCAACACGAAAACCTACCTTGAAAATGACTCGAACACGAAATAAGCCGAAACCGAAATGCCCTACTTGACACAACCTGACCCGTACTCTTGCAAACCCGAAATTGACCCGATCCCAACTAACCCGACCCGACCCGTCTCGGTTTACCCGTTTGCTATGTAAGGGGAGGAGGAAAGTGGAGATTGTGTATCTCTCCCTCCCCTTCCCTTCCTTTCCTTCCAAATCCCATTATCCAAATAAGGTCTAAATGTGTCGATTATTTTCTCGGGTTATTTCCGGCTAATTTTCGGATTGGTTATCCTTCAATAGGTCTAATTAGGTTGGTTTTTTTTTTTTTTTTTTTTTTCTTATTTGTTCAAATGAGCACGCATTATACCGCGGATAAAAAATCAAATCCTCAATTTTACGGTTAAAAAAGAGTAAAATAACTTTTACCAATTGAACTAATTCTTATCCCCCTTAAAATAAAAGAATAAGAGATTCTTAAGTTTTCCCGCCTAAATGAGTTGCTCTATATTGGGCTTTGGGCTTCATTATATCCTATCTTTGACTAGGCCATACTGATTTATATCATACAATAAATAATTCTGTGACATTTATAAGGGAATAATATTTTTTCAACTTGCATTCCCCTTTATTTACTACTAAGAATAAAAAATTTCAATAGTTTTCCCTCCAAAAAGAAGTTGACTAAATAAGGAAACAAAACTCTATTTTTCCTAAATTATTACTATCTTTTATTTAAGATATAATCTTTAATCACTATAATTTTTTTTAATTAAATTATAATCTTTTAATTTAAAAATAAAACAAAACTGGTATAAATTTACAATTCGTATATGAAAAACCGAAAAATTTGATATTATTAGTTTCGCATAATTTTTTTTACCAAGTATGAGTATTTAGTTCGTATAAAAAAAATTATGAACTTATATTATTAATTTCTTGACAAAAAAAAAACTTTAAAATTATTTGAGATAATTTATAATTTGAAATCATTAGTTTTGTGATGAAAAATTTCATTAAAATATACATTTCATGAATTTACTTAATTCTTTTAATTAATTTTCCATTTTAATTTTTTATCCTCATATTAAAATATGAAAAATTAATAATACGTCAATTTTAAATCTTAAAT